>NC_090941.1:878133507-879333507 GCF_040938575.1 Ambystoma mexicanum | reverse complement strand
TGGATTCCTGTTTATTGGTGGTGGGTGTTCCATCTTCCATGGGAAACCGTTGAGGTTTGCTGATGGATGAGTCCTGCTGATTAAACATCTTTAACCTCCACCAGTGTCCTTCAATCTGTACAGTGGCGATGAGGATCGCTGTCAGCAAACCCTGTGCCAACCCACACATGAACGGAAGAGGAAACAGAGCCAAAAAGTCCAGTAGGAATGCAGCGGCAGGGGAACTACAGCTGCCGAGAAGTGCCTGTGTGCGGTGACCCGGGACCAGCAGCAGACGAGAGACAGCTGCAGCGGCTGCTGGCGCTCCCCTGTGAAGATTTAGGGTTGAGCGCCAGCAGCAAGGCAAGGCGAACCAAGACGGACCACTGCCAAGCACTCCCCTTGCAGTTGTTGGGGTCGAGCAAGGACCGTAAGCAGTGCTTGACAAACGCGGTCATAGGAAGCGTGGGAGGGGACAGCACGGAGTTAAGCGAGAACTTACCCTCCCGTAATCAATTAAAGTAGAGACTAGACCTGTGGGCGGGGCCCCCACAAAGCGACGTTGCATACACACATTACAGAGGACGGCGCAGCCAGGAACCAGGCAATGCGACATTACAAACGCTTCCAATACGAAGGACAGCACAGGCAGGATCAATATGCCAGGCAGAGCGTTGCCGTTGCCTAGCAACCAGAGCTAGGAGGCACTGCAAACAGAAACTACAGAAAGAGACGCAGAGCGGCAAAGTGCTCACTCCACAGTAAAATATCCATTAGGGAGACTGTGTGCTTGTAGAGTAACATTGCAAAAAATAATATACTGGGCCCTTCAGCACCAATAGCTACATGTGCAGTATTCTAAAATAAACTCCAGTCCCAAGTAAAATAAAAACATGCAGCAAAATAATGTGCGCCCCCCGCCAGCCTTTCTTCCCAGCTCTGGGGAGCCCCCCATTTCTTGGGATTTGTGGGTGGACACATTAAAAGTCTATCTGAGGGCAGCAGGGTTCGCCAGACTAAGCGATGATGATGAATAGGCAGCCCTTTTAAAATGTTTTGGAACTGAAGGCCTAAGGGTTTTTAGGCATCTGCCAGGGCAAGTTGTACACGCCCCACATTATGGTGATGGGGATGGAGCAGTGTTGGCCTATGAGGCTGTCTTGGGAAAACTGGAATCACGATTTGGGAAAAGAACAAATGAGGTATTTGAAAGATATCATATCTTTTCGAGGGCTCAAGCTCCAGGAGAAAGTATCGATACGTACATAACAGCATTAGGATTTCTCATTGCATCTTGCAAGTTCACCAGGATGCCAGATGAGTATATCCGTGACCAAATAATGATGCGGACCAGTGATTCTAGGATAAGGGCGAGACTTTGGATTGAACGGGATCCTCCCCTGGACAAAGTAATAGAAATTGCAAGAGCCATAGAGGAGTCAAAGAAGAGTGTCCAAGAAATGACTGACAAAAGTGAGACTTTACACACCATAGTGACCAGAAAAGGACCTGATGGTCAAAAGGGAAGGGTCAAGGACAATAGAGGGACGTTTGCCCAAAGAGAAGCATGTAGTCTGCTCAAAGGAGTGTCCTGCCATCCAATGCAGAAAGCAGGAAGTGTAAGGGGAGAGGGCTTTTTGCCTGAGTGTGTAGAAGTGCCAACCAGAACAGACAGACCGTCAAGCTAGTGGAGCCGGAAGAGGAAAATGTGTCTGTTGTGGGTTATGTGAGCGATAGCACTCCTGAGCTGTGGAATGAGGGAGTTTCTAAAAGGGTGTTATTGAGTGTGGGTACGGGCCACCATCATTTCTCCTGAGTTATACACGTCAAGTTACCATAAGGAGGTGGATAACTTATTGCCGTCTGACATCAACCGCTGTGCATGTGGCCGTGTTCCAATAAAGGTGTTGGGATATGAATGGGCCATAATTGGGTTTGGGGGGTGTTCCAAATTGTATGTGGCCCACAAGGGAGACTCAGTGGTGGGGTGGGATGAGCCGGCTGCTCTCGAGATAGAGATCCGGCCAGGAAAGCCTGTTCCCAATTTGACTGTGAGTATGGGTACCCAGTCAAGGAATGATAACTGCGGAATATCTGAAAGAGGCCTTTCCTGATGTATTCTCCGCAAACCTAGGAATGTTGAAGTGATTTTCCCATAAGATTGTACTCAAGAGGGGTGCAGTGCCATGTGTGCACAAAGTGAGGAGAGTACCCATGTTGGCTCGAGAAGGACTCAAGAATTAATTAGTGAAACTTCAGGAGGCCGGAATAATAGAAGAACTGGAATGTTCAGAATGGCTGGCTCCCGCAGTGTTGGATCACAAAGTGGACGGCGGAATGAGAATGTGTGTGGACTTAAGGGACCTTAATGCCAACATATCGATGAACAGACATCCTTTGCCCAACGTAAATGAATTGTTAGCACTGGTGGGAAAGACCACGTGTTTCTCCACTTTCGATATATCCTCAGCGTACCACCAAATAGACTTCCATGTAGAGTCACGTCCTTTAACATCATTCGTAACCCTTTCTGTTGCTTTGTATTTTTGTCGAATGCTATTCGGTTTGGTGTCGGCATCAGCACTCTTCCAGAGGCTTATGCAAAGGTTATTTGGGGGAATGTCGGGTGTCGAATACTTTCAGGATCATATCCTAGTATGGGGAAGAGACCGTAATGAGCATGATGGAAGGGTATTGAAGGTGATGGAGTTGTTGAAGGAACGTGGCATGACGGTGAAGTGGGCCAAGTGCCATGTCAGAGTGCCTAGTGTGACCTATTTGGGGCATACCTTGGATGAGACTGGTATTCATCCTAGGGATGGTCGGGTAAAGGTGTTGAAGGAAGCACCTGCCCCCATCAACAAGGAATAGCTCAGGTCCTTTATGGGTCTAACACAGTACTATGGTCGCTTTGGTCGCTTTATTTCTTCCTGTGCTGAAAAAACATTTAGTATGAGAGCCTTATTAAAGAAAGGTGTCTGTTTTGTATGGTCTGAAAATTGTCAGGATGAATTTGAAGGGTTGAAGGAGGAAGATGATTGTGCCCCATCATTGGTTTAGTTTTCACTGAAAAGTAAGACAGCATTGAGCGTTGATGCCAGCGAAGTAGGCATCGGGGCAGTGCTTGAGCAGTGGAATGATGGAGGTTATAGCCCTATAGCATTTGCTTCAAGAGTATTGAGAGATGCTGAGCAGAGATATGCAGTGATTGAAAGAGAAGCATTGGCTGCAGTTTGGGCTTCAAAACATTTTAGGACCTTTTTATGGGTTGTCCCGTACATCTTACGGACTGACCATAAGCCCCTCGTGCATTTCTTAACTAACAAGGGTTTGTCTAATGCTTCTCCCAGAATATCTAGATGGATGGTAGCCATGCAGAATTTAAACTTTAAGGTGGAGTATATTCCGGGAACCAAGAATGCTGTGGCTGACTGTCTTTCTCGCCTTCCTAGTCCGGTCAGCGGACTGAAGGGCTACCAAGTGAATGTGGAGGAGTGCACCATGATTGCAAGTATAATTCCTGATATTGATAAGGAGGAGTGGGATAAGGAAAGCTCTGCTGACCCTACTCTGATGAAAATTAGAGCTGCACCTAGGAATGGTGGCATGGATAAGGATTTGAACAGTAATTATGGTCATGTGTGGGACGAATTGTCAGAAGGCCCATGGGTTATTATCAGAGGTCAGAGGATGGTGCCTCCCGTGTCTCTAAGGAGCAGTCTGGTTGGTTTGGCTCATGAAGAACATTTGGGGAGGTCTTTAATGAAAAGAAGGTTGAGAGATTCCTACTGGTGGCCTAAAATGGACAGTGATGTGGAGGTGGAAGTGAAAGAATGTGTGGCGTGTGCCATCAGTGACAAGAGTAAGGCGCCTAAACCACAACCGGTGTGTCCGGTAGAGGTACCCGGGGAAGTATGGGCGAAAGTTGCTATTGATGTCATGGGTCCCATGGACATTTTAGGTGGTGGCCTTAGATTTAGTGTCATTCTTGTAGATTATACCTCGAGGTGGGTAGAGGCAACCGTTTTCGAGACCGTGGCTGCAGAGAAGGTGGTAGCATTCCTTAAAAAGGTTTTTGATAGAGAGGGTGTACCGGCGGGCATTGTCACAGACAATGGTGTGCAATTTGTGTTGGAACATATGCAAGAGCTCATGAAGAGTATGGGGATACGTCATCATGAGGCTGCTTTGTACAACCCTGCGGCAAACAGGTTGGTTGAAAGAATGAATAGGTTTGTCAAGGGCGCTATTCAATTGGTTGTGGCCAATGGTTTATGTTGGAAGAGTGTTCTGTCAGAGGCCGTATGTGTTGCCAGGGTGTTCACCATTTGAGCTGATGCATGGTAGGAAACCTGGTACCAAGCTAACCTGGTACCAAGCTAAGAGTGCCTGCGTTGTGCGGTGGTGCACATTCTGGTGTAAACATCCAGGAGGTACTGGAGCAGGTTCATTTGAAGCAGGAGATTGTCAGGGAGCGTTATGGACACAGGAAACCTTTGTCTGTGTCGATAGCCTACCATGTGCAAATAAAGAATCCCGACATGTGCACAAGGCTATCAGTGTTTATATGAAACCCCGCCTAGTTGTGAAGGTTGGGCGAGGTTATGTGAAATTGGACGATGGATCCAGGAGAAGTATGAGGCGAGCTGTAGTGGTTGAGAAGGGGTGTGTTAGGAGCCTGTGTGATAGGGCAAGTGAAGGAAACATTCCTGAAATGTTTGTGTGTGGGGGAGAAAGGAGTGTGGACGGGGTCGGCGAGAGTATAAGAGAGCCAGTGAGGGAGCTCATGGGGTGCCGGTGCCTGTGCCCCGGTGTGAGAGAGAGAGAGGTCACAAGTGCCTGTGTGTGGAAGAGAAGGGTCAAGGAGTGGCAATAGCTATCCTGTGAGGGAGAGGAGGATACCAGCCAAGTTCAAGGACTATGTAGTAGGTACTGCTGTAAATTAAAGTGTTATGTTCTGTCAACATGTATGTGAGGAGTGGGTGCGTAGTGTATGTGTGTGTGAGTGAGTGCTGGTGTGTGTTGGAATTCTAGTGGGGGAAGAAGTGTTAAAGTGTAAACTGAGCTGGAATGCTTACCTTGGGATTCCATGCTCAGCGGATGGGTTGTAACCGAAGTGCGGTAGTGCTGCAGCAAGTGTAAGGCCCGGGGGCAAGTGTAGGAGACTGGCGAGGAAGGCTTGGGACCTGTGCAGCTCAGAAGGTACCCCAGGTAGCCAGTCAGCGAGACTGAGCAGAAGTATAGGACAGAGAGCAAGAGAGCAGAACAAGTTGGTTAGCAGGGGAGAGGGAGAGAGAAGGCGGTGGCAAAGAGGAAAGTCTTGAGGAGTTTCAAGAATTTAAGGAGATCTGGCTCAAGATGGAGAGAGGCAGGGAGGCTTTTACAGAAGGAGGCTGTTATAGTGTAAGCTGAGGTGGAATGCTTGCCTTGGGATTCCATGCTCAGCGAGTGCTGGATTCCTGTTTACTTGTGGTGGGTATTCCATATTCCATGGGAAACAGTAGAGGTTTGCTGATGGATGAGTCCTGCTGGGCTCAGGGTTTCTGCTGAAAATAAAACATCTTTAACCTCCACGAGTGTCCTTAAATCTCTACAGAGGCACCTGCAGTGGATAAAGATCTCACCCAAGTCTCTGCTTGGGGAAGCGGCTCACCCACGGTTCACGCCTGACCGCCATACTTGCACTCCAGCCTATCTCTTCTGAAATCAATGGGCCTCTGCCAACGGTCTTTGCCATAGCAGCATTTGTGCTCATGGTTTAGCAAACATGGTGAATTGTACATCAGGGAGTCAGCATGTTTTGTTTCTTTATGGTGATTTGCGATGTTTGTGTCGTGGTGCATTATGAGTTCAAACGGCTTTCAATGCAGGGTGCAGGGTCTTGTCTGCATGACGCCACTGTAAGATCAGCGAATATTGAGTGCTTATGAAAGATCTGCAACAGCTGATTGCTTATTAATTAATTAATGAAAGATCTGCGGCTATTGGGTGCGCATGCACTAATGCATAGAATTAGATATGAGCGGGAAACAGAGGTGCTGCTGATTTGATTTCGGATCAGCATTTTTGTGGAGCATTTGGGGCAGTATCACCGAACGTTTGCAGCCAGTGCTCTATGGGGCATGAGCTGCAAAGACACCTTTAGAGTGCCTGTGTTCACAATAGGCAGTGTCAGTTGTTTGAAGAGCGCATGCTCAGAGTGCTGCTCAAGCTGCATATATTGCAAAATAATATTCTCCGGATTTGGTATTCTGCTAGTTAATGTTGCGATAAATACTAGTTCACAGACAATCTTGCAGCCAGATCTTGTGATGCCAGGCTGCCAGCCATAAACATTGTGTGGTACAGCCAATTCAAACATGCCTACTTTTGAAAATCAAAAACCCTGAGATTTCTGTGGCCCCGTTGTGCGCATGCCTCGCTGCATATAGAAATTCTAAAAACTCTCGCCACACCCTAGGGGTTAAACAAGCACAGACAATTCCAACAGTTTAAGCTTTTCTGTAGGCATGGAGAAGACACTTGCCAGGCCCTGCCATAGTGGTATTAACTGACCATCGATGGTAGTAGCTGCAAAATGGTGTGAGTAACTGGTCATCTAATATCAGTGGCAGGCAAAGGGCTGTTACTATAAAAACAAGCCAACATTGTTGGATTTGCCCAGGCTTGTTTTTAACACTTCAGTTAAGGACACACATGATGCTTATAAATCGAGTGGCTGAAGACAGAGCTGGGTAACACATTGTTATTACATCAGTAACACGTTAACAGCTCCAATTAACTCCCAGAAGACTGCTTTAAAGAAAAAAAACTAGCAGGCACTTCGACTGCACAGTTTGATGGTGAGGCTTGATTAAAGCGAGCTGAAAGATTTCCCATGAGGAGGTGCTTTGGGTGGGAGGGGCAGGAACTGGGTGGGCATGTCCATATGGTTTAGCATGGAAATGGGCAGTCAATGGTGGGCAAATAACCAAACAACACATTTAAGCTTTGTGTCCCTGCTCATATGTCGTTTCTCCCTATCTGTACTGTAAGGCAAGAGTTTCGGCTTATGGGTGTCTATGCCATTTAATAGGCCAAATTAAAAAGGGGGAACATTATGCACACATTCTCTCTCTCTCTCTCTCTCTCTCTCTCTCTCTCTCTCTCTCTCTCTCTCTCTCTCTCTCTCTCTCTCTCTCTCTCTCTCTCTCTCTCATTCCAAATCAACATTTATTATTAGGAATCTGTACAAATAACGCAGCAATTGCAATATATTAGAATCATCTGTAATGTATTTCCTTCTGGCTACATTTTAACTTTCCTGTTCTGTTTAGTTTAAAATCAAAAACAACTGCCCATATGTGTACGTTTTTCTCTTTCACCATTCTCATTGCCGAGGAGACGCTTGCCGACGCTAGCAACAGCGACTCCTGTGAAAGTCGTGCATTGACACACCAGGAGGACAACCTATGCTGATTGATTCCATTTCTCCAGTGTCACGCAAATGACACTCATTACCACTTGAGGGTCCACATACAGTCTTTGGTTTTCTACAGCACAGCAAAATGGCTGTTCGGTTCCTGTATTCAGTATGGACCGGTCTCACCTTGGCTATGGATTAACCCTTGATAGATACCCCGGGACTACTATCATTTCACCACACTTCCTGATGAAGGACTGCTCACCTAGCTGCACTTTACAGCTGTTTTAGGCCGAAACACTGTTGTGTCGACGACTTCACATGAACAGTGTACAGTGTACAGTTCAAACAATGTTGTTATTGTGATCTTTTTATAATATGTTAATGATTGTTGATTTCTGTCTTCATTGCACAACTGCTCCGATAATAATTTTGTGCTGTTGTATGTTTGTACATTGAGATCCTCTTTTCGCGTGGATCATACTCATTTGTATTGGTACTCTATCTCAAGATTATTAAAATATACCATTGTGAAACAATGGATATGTAGTCACATGTATACATTCTGCAATTTGGGAGTAGAGGGACCTCTCACCCTGAAAAATTGTGTTTTGTTCATTCATATGTGTACTGTGTAATTTTTAGATTATTATCTATTCAGGGCAAAAGCAGGACTTAGTTTTCCTCAAAAACTGGTCAAAAGGGCCCAATGAGATAGAATTATTTGCCCAGGATCGCACACTTTAGCTAAGTGGTGACCTGCAAAGTGAGACCAGTCTGCGCAACTTAAACAATTGACCACACATCTATTCAGCTGTGGTTGGTAGGGATATGTGTTGAAGTTTGGCTTTTAAGAATATTCTATGACAACAAAGACTTTAAAAGTGGAGAAATCCTAATAATGCAGCTTGACAAATATATAAATACTTATAAAAATATGCTAAGTAAAAGTAATATCATTATAGCCTCCCCGTCCCCCTTTGGATGGAAGAATACAAGTTTCAGGATGTAATGGAAGCTTAAACATTATCTTTAGGTTTTGCAAATGTACTCTAAACACTCAAAGCCTCATGACAAAGGACACTGTGAAAGGTGTGCCTGCTTATTTGTTAACTCAGCCACCACGGTTATTTATATGTAGTTAAACAACATCATGTTGTGTGAAGAAAATGTTACATTCTGCATCAATGCAACAACTCATTCGTGTGTGTCACAATAACAACACATATTGGAAACGAGAGACAGTACTAATCTTTTTGACTTGAAATAAGGCACACGCGTGGGTATTTATCTGGAGCTTTATTTGGTCTTTCCGATGCACATTCATTTTAATGCACCTATAGCTAATGCACCTCTCGGTTCTCATCATTGACCAATGTGAAGGTAGATTTGGCCTTATGGGGCAGGTAGTATTTTTGGAGAAGGGTGTGTACAGGTGTGGCAGGGTATTAGAAATATCTTTCGCTTGTGAAGGTGTTTATAGGGGGAGACAATGGCCTTGTGTTTGGAGTTTAACGTAGGATTCGTAATTTAGCCTTTCTAGATTATTGTAGATGTATTTGCCCTGGCCTGTGAGCCTGTGGCCGTTTCCCATTGAAACACGCTTTTGTAAATCAGGCCAAATAAATGAAAACTTTAAGATGATCTCTAAACTGCTTGTGTTTATACTTTGCCCTAAACCAAGATCACACTCTCTTACATTGAGAAGCACATCAACTCAAAATAGGTGATTATCAATGAGATCTGCCAGGAAATCCAAGCGGGAGAGTATGCCGGTAGTGGCTTACACCCCTGGGTGCTGTGATCAGCTATAAGAGCACGACACATTGGAATAAAGAGCAGGTCGGCCCCAGAAACAGCTCCACCATGCTGATACAGAGCCACCGATGGATGATGTGTTGGTGGTGTATTGGAGAAAAACAAAACATCACTCAGCAAACAGGAGAACAATCTGGGGGATTCAGTGAAGCAGCCTGGGGGTGGAAATCAGGCAGTGGAAAAAGACACCATACAAACAGGTTGACAAGTTAAAAAGTCTTCTCGATGACTGAGAGGACATCATGAACCTAATAAGGTAGAGAATAATGATGGCAGCACATTTTACAGAAATAATTGGTATAGCTATGACATGAACACATCTTGGGGACATCTTGCATCTGGCAAGACCATTTGCAGTTTAAAAAAAATCTCTGGGTACCCAGGAGCCTCATTTGAAGGCAGCTAGTGGCATTTTTAGTGATTCCATGCTGGCATCATGGTTATTACCAGAAAAACTAGCACCATCTAAGTCAGTGCAGGATTCTGGCAGTGGGGCAACATATCGGACTTTGGGACTTCCATGAGGCCCCTTGTGCTCGGGCCCCACCAACTGCTTATATGCTTATCACCAGGGAGGCATAACCTAGTGCTCTGTGCAATTTCCTACCCTACATTGGCACTCATGCACTCTATTAAGCAGATTTTTAAACTCCAATGGATATTATTAAAGGCTATTTTGCAACCTGCAATTTAACTAGTGACTTGGGATGATAGAACACTATCTTATGGAGTGGGTGGAGTATGATATGATATGATATGATAGTTTATTTGTATTGCGCTCATACACAGGTGTTTTAGAGCGCGACCAGGCAAAGGGAACGGGAGCAGGGGAGAAAAACAAAAACAAACGATCTTACTAGGCCCAGTGACATTGAGAACGTGCAAGTGCATCGGAAAGGGAGAGGGGGAAAGTGCAAGGGAAAAGGGAGAAGGGGGGAGGAGAAGTGCAAAGTATAGGAGAAACAAGAATAATAATAAGTTAGTGGATAAATAAGTGAATAAATGCAGGAGTAGCGGCTTATTCTCAGGGATTGTCATTGCCCGTTATTAGAGAGGTTTGCATTCACTGAAGATAATGAACATTTATGCTTTTATTGTCTCAGCGCATATATTTATCCAGGACATAAAATGTAGTCAGTTGTTTATTTATCAACTAAATTCTTGTGTGATATAACCAGATGACATGATATGTTTTGGATAAATGATCTGTACATTCTTATATTTTTATTATATTGTTAATACTTGATATAATGGTATGGTTATCTTATCGAAATAAAATATTGACAAGTATTGTGCACACCTTTCTGAGCTTGAGGCCGTAAACCATCGGCAGCACCGATGATGAAAGAAGTACCTGTATGCTGCCCATGATGCACCAGAACTGAGGCAAAGTTACTGATACCACCTGCACAACATCACTATGGCATCACATGCCCCAAAATTCACTAGAAAATGAAGGTTACCCTATGCAGGTGTGGGCAAGCACGAGTAGGGCTCAGAAAACACACAGCTGAGAGAGACAATGGAAGAAATGCATGGTAAGCAAGAGAAACAGACACAGGACCATGCCAAAAAGAGACAAAGGAAGACCACAAACTTGTAGTAGGGTGGAATATGTGTTCTCAATCACATCTAGCGTGACCTGAACACAGCTGATGTGCCGGGCATGTATGAAACTATCAATGAAAGCACTGATTACTTAAGATGCCCGAGGAAGAAATACAGGTTCCAAAGTGTTTTCTTCAGGATTTTATCTCTTTCAACCTACCTACAATTTGAAATGAGCTCAAAGATACAAAGTCCAGTATATTCTGACCTTGATTCTGGTGACGGCATGGTACAGTTTAGAAGGTGATCCGCAAGCTGACATCTACAGCAAGCCTAATGACATGCTCTGCACATTGGCTAAACTGTTAGTTTGAGATCAGGGAGTTAACCTCAGTTCAGAGGCAATGCAGGAGATTGACCTGTGATCTGCGGATCCCAGCCCTTTGAATCTCTTGCAGGATCCAAATGTGCTCAGTATACACTGCTCAAAACACCATCATACATTGCTTAAATCAGTGGCACTCTATGTGACAGCCCAGATAGAGGGTGCAAATGTGATTCCCTTTGTTGTAAACCTATTGATGAAAAGTGGCACAGGCTATATTGTTCAACCAGCAAACTGAACCACACAAAACCATGCTGGTGTGTTTTAAAATGCATTCGATGTATGATTATCTAATTCAGTCTTTCTGGTGGCCTTAGCTGTCATGTTTGTACACATTAAAACATGTGTACACCATTTATTTTGCTTTCTTTTTTTCGTAGTTCATTGATTTTTATTGAAAGCTTTCATAAATTCATTAGAAAAACAAAAAAAGTAATGCCTTTGATTAAACCAGAAAGTCTTGCTTTCTTTTTTTAATAAATCGATCAAATACAAAATATTCAGTTCATTGTCAACAGTACACTCTCCTTTTGTGTTATTGCTCCTCTGTCTTACTCACCTTCATGTATTCTAGTGGCTAACAACATACTTAACATTTTAACCAGCTGCTGTCATATCATCCCCAAGAATCATGACTATATATTTTAACAATTTGCAAGATTGTAGACCAGAGGTTTCTGACCTAAAGGCAACACAACCACATTTAAACCATATCCGCCCTGTGACTGAACACTCTCCACCACAAAGAGGATATTGCAGGGTAAATGTATCTAGTTCTCACAGCAGCAAGGTATCATCTGTGTGAGATATTATATATCTCTTCTTTCTTCTGGGTGCAAATCAAAGGCATTGTTGCTCTGATTCACATTTTCTTCCACTTGCGACCTTCCAGTTCCTTCTCCCATTCTTCTTTCCAGGAGACCCTATAGACGCATGTCTCTACCTCCCGCTCCATCTTCAGCATCCAATATAAGATTGAGACCCGCCATTTGAGGATTAAACCTATCTTGCATTAACCTTTCAGAAGTGGTATCTATACAACTTCCACCTTTCTGAATTCTGGGATTTGAGAGCCAGTGCCCCACACTGCAACTATCATAATCTCATTTATTTGTATTTATTTGCATTTGTATCGCGCAACTTGCAGCCCAGGGGCATCGAGACGCTGTTACAAGAATATGTAAGGTTTGACATACAGGTTCAAGCGCCCTTAGGTTTCTTAGTTACAGATTACATGACATACAGAGTGAAAAAACGTGACGGGCAAAGAAAGAGTAACAGTATGGTAGTTATACCTTAGAAGGGTGGTACTAGGTTTTAAGCTTTCAGTTAAAGAGCTAAGTTTTGATGGCTTTGCGGAAAGCTTGGTGGGATTCGATCTGTCTTAGGTGGGAGGGGAGTGCGTTCCACTGAGTGGCGGCCAATGTAGGAAAGCTGGAGCCGCCAGCTCGAGCTTTACTGATTTTAGGAGTGAGAATTGTGTTGGAATAGCCTTCTCTGAGAGGCCTCGAGGCAGTATGTCTCGTGATTCTCTGGGATAGGTATGGGGGTGTGAGCTCATGGAGGCATTTGTGGGTGATGGCAAGGGTTTTAAAGACAATTCTTTCTTTGACTGGGAGCCAGTGAACCTGTCTTCTCACTTCAGAGATGTGGTCTCTTCTAGATGTTCCTGGGGGTGTCCTGAGTGTGTTATTTTGCACAAGCTGAAGTTTGTTGAGGTTTTTTTGAAACGTTCGTATTAGGAGAGCATTGCAGTAATCAAGCCTTGAACCGATGATGGCCCTAGCAATGGTAGGGCATTTCTGACGAGATAGGAACGGTCTGGCTGCGTTGAGCACTTTGGTGTAGTACGCAGATGATGAGGCAATGGCATTGACCTGTCTGTCCATATTCAAGTCGGCATCCAGGTAGACTCCTAGGGTCTTGACATTGCTAGAGACTTTGATAGGAATGTTATCAATGGAGAAGGAAGAGTACTGCTTATCGAGGTTGCCCAAGGCGGTGGGTGACCCTATGAGCAGGAGCTCAGTTTTTTCACTATTGAGGCAGAGGCAGTTGTCTGCCATCCAGGATTGGATGGTGGAGTAAGTGGTGGTGAGTGTCTTTAGATCTGCATCATAGTCCCTTATGAGTGGGATAAGCACCTGCGTGTCATCCGCATAGTTAGTATATGAGATGTGCATGGCATCAAGGATGCTGAACAAGGGTCTTGTAAAAAGGTTGTAGAGGGTAGGTGCAATGCACGATCCCTGAGGAACGCCACATTTGATATGGCTAGGGGTGACACAGGCAGAGTCAGAGAATACTTTCATGACTCTCTGCTGCAGAAAGGAGGTGATCCAATCACATGCCTTTGGGGAAAAGTTGGCCTCAGTGGCTAAATGGCGACACAGACTGTTGTGATCGACCAGATCAAAGGCTGCTGACAGGTCTAGGAGCAGAAGGAGCACAGGTTTGCCTGTGTCTCTGATATCATCCATTTGGTTCTTTAGGTCTAAGAGGGCCGTCTCAGTGCCATGACGTGGGCGGAAGCCAGATTGCCGCAGGCCAAGAAGACGATTCTCTTCCAAAAATTCTTGGACTTGCAGGTAGGCTGCTTTGTCAAGAATTTTTAGTAAAAAGGGGACGGGGGTGATGGGCCTATAGTTCCCTGGAACATTTGGGTCAAGGGATGGTTTCTGCAGGAGTGGGCGAACCCATGCTTCCTTGAGACCAGATGGAACGTGTCCGGACTGGAAAGATGAATTAATGAATGCAGTAAGGAAAGGCGCTTGGATTTGTGCCGAGTCTTTGACGAGTTGGGCAGGACAGGCGTCTCCTTTGCAGTTTGAGGGTTTGATAGATTTGAGCAGGGTGATTACTTCCAACTCGGTCATAGCTCTAAAATGGAAGGGTGGGGAGGGTTTGGTCATGGGAGATTTAGGTGTAACCTTATGTAAATTAGCTTTGAGGTTATTCAGAGCTTTTTGGTGGCCGCGGATTTTGGTTTGGAGTGAGTTAAGTTTGTCTAGCATGGCTGAATGAATGCTGTTGCACCAGTTCTCATCTTTAAGGAGAGAGGGAGGTGCCGCGGAGGGCTTTTCTAGTTCCCTAAAGATAGTGAATAGTTCTTTGGAACCTGATTTGATGGCATTAATTCTTGAGTTGAATGATGCAGATTTGGCTAAGGTGATGTTGTGCTTTGTAGGAAATGGAGATGGCTTTGAAGGCATTACTGTGGCTTCTAAGGGGTTAACTTTCCAGGCAGAGAGTGCAGCCC
This sequence comes from Ambystoma mexicanum, assembly GCF_040938575.1. Classification (NCBI taxonomy): domain Eukaryota; kingdom Metazoa; phylum Chordata; class Amphibia; order Caudata; family Ambystomatidae; genus Ambystoma; species Ambystoma mexicanum. Next base: position 879,319,116 of record NC_090941.1, on the reverse strand, counting down.
TCTTCCGTGAGTGATGGTCAAGCAGTTCTTTTGAGAACCAAGTATTAGAATGTTTAATTTTCTTGGCTTTTTTTAGGGTAAGTGGGGCTATGACGTCAACTGCTTGGGTGACGATTTCTTTAAAGGTGTTGGCTAGGGTTTATGGATCTTTGGAGAAGGGGGCTTGAAAGTCTGGCACCTGTAAGAAATGTGCTAGGTTTTGGGCAGTGAGTTGGCACAAGCTCTTTGCGAGTGCTGCATGGAGGGGGGTGATAGGTCCAAGAGGTTCTTTTTTAGTATCAATGTTGAATTGAAAATAGTGGCGATCAGACCAGGGGATGGGGCTGTTAGCGATGATTTGGATGGAGCAGTTATGTTGGCTGATCCAATCGAGAGTGCGTCCTTTGACGTGGGTAGGGTCTGTGATAGATTGCGTGAAGCCCAAGGTAGAGAGGGCCTTCTTAAGGGATCTGGCGTGGGAGTCCTTTGGGTCGTTGAGCCTTAGGTTTAGGTAGCCCAGTAGGATGACTTGGGATGATTTTTTAATATTGTTGGACAATCAGTGGATGAGGGTGTCCTGAAAGTCTATACTAGGACCAGGAAGTCTGAAGACGATATGCAAGTTAATAGTGAAATTGTGGGAGACATTCATTTTTAATGGGAGGTAGTCAGAGTTGTGGACCAGTTTCCTTACCACTTCTCTAATGGTTCAGGTTTCCCGGGCAAGGAGGGCTACACCCCCGCCTCTCTGGAGGGCCCAATCTTTTCTGAAAATGGTGTACTCTGTTGGAAGGGTGAGAGATAGTGCTGGGCATGAGCTTTCAGTAAGCCAGGTTTCTGTGATTATTGAGAGGTCGAGGTTGACATTAATGATGAGGTCATTAATGTCTAATGCATGGGCAGCTACTGACCGGTACTGAAGGCACACCTGAGGGTCCTGTTGGTCTTTGAAAGTATGGATACATCATGCAAAGGGGCAACAGAAGGCTCAAGCATAGTAAGCAGTGCAACATCACTATTGGGCATCACATCATTAGGCATAGGGGCCACAGAGGGCTTAGGCATAGTAAGCAGTGCAACATCACTATTGGGTATCACATCATTAGGCATAGGGGCCACAGAGGGCTTAGGCATAGTAAGCAGTGCAACATCACTATTGGGCATCACATCATTAGGCATAGGGGCCACAGAGGGCTTATTTTCTAGAATCTCTTATTTTTCCTATGTGAAATTCGATTTTGCTTGCTTAATATTATTTGATTTATTCTGGAAATAAATATTTCAAACACTTAAGCTTATTTACTTGTTCAATTCTTGTATCACTCTTCTGTTATTCCTGATAGGCACTCTATGATTAATTTCCTGTGGGAAAGTCATAGGATAATTCATCTGTAAGTGAAGCATCAGGTAAGGCGAGCGTTAATCATTAATGCCGCCATATCTGGACGTGCAAGTAACATAACAGGCCATTCCTTTTTGTAAAACCTTATGTGTGTTTCTTTCAGGGAAAGGTGCCCCTGAATCTGTTCTATTTGTATCCTGGGTTCTGTGCAGTTTTCTCCATTCAATCCTGCAATATCTCCATGAGGTCCCAAAGCATTTTGTCACTTTTCTCTGCCATCAATATTATTCCTTTTCCCTTGTAGAAAACCATTGCCAAAATCTAAAATTGAACATTCAGCCTAATTTTGTTAGAAATCTAAATTTCATATAATAACCCACATACGTTATCACGTACGTGCTCTGGGGTACCCTGCATGCAATTTCATGTTCCCAATGTGAAGTGGACTACGAGCGTGGTGTCTTACGGATAGACTATTTCAAACAATTTCTTTAACTACAAGGGTTTAGACAGTGGTCAGTGGTAAAAAAATATGGACAGCAAAGTTCTGTAAAAATAGCATATTGAATTATTATATATACATCATAATATCACCATATTTATGTAATAAAATACAAATAATTGGAAGTTTATATACACATTTGTTCTGCATAAAGAGCAAGGGGCTGGGCAAAGGCATGTATAGAAGTATAAGTACAAAGTGTAATTCAATGGAATGAACAATACGTTACGCTCACCTGGCTCCCACAGGGGCGTCGATCGGAACTGGACATCTGGGGTTTCCACCCACGTGACGCGTAGTGCAGAGATGACAGACTGGACTGGCCCACCTAATCTCGTCTGCTTGACCCAAAGAAGTATTCTCCTGAAAGTGGAGAAAGGGAATTAGCCACCCGTGGATTTGAGTGATAACCCCCCCCCCCACACTGTTCTCCCCTCTAATCACCTCTGATATCTCTTTTTATATTCTCACCTTAGGTCTTTAAAGGATGAGCTCTCCATCCTGCGTAGAATGCAGGGGCGTGTGGATAACCAGTTACTTCACTGGTCCGAAGGAATTGGAGAGTTCCAGAACAATATTGACTCTGAGGTTCCTGGCTAGGAGCCGTAAGTATATAGTTCGTAAGAGTTCAAAATGTCTGACTTTCACTCTTGTCCAATTCCTTGCAGCTTGCATCTTGACCCTGGAGAAGATTGCCTCGTGCGGCTGGTAAAGTTCAGGTAAGAGTCTGTAGTATCCAACACTGTCTGGTAAATGACACCTGTATGTAATCTGTTGCTTTCTCCCTTATTACAGGTGCTGAGTGAGAATTATGGTGTTTTGAGGAATAATACCACTGGCGGTAAAATCAGGTAAGTCTATTATGGTGAAGGAGATTCCGTTGGTTTGTTCTTTTGGCTCACCTGGCTGTCCTTTTGTTCCCCTTAGATGCCAGAGTTCGGCGAAGATGAAAGGAGGCTGCGCCGGCCCGTGGAGATGAAGAATGCCTCAGGCGGTAAAATCAGGTAAGTCTATTGTGGTGACTAATATTGCCTTACTATTCTCTCGCCTCACCTTGCTGTTCTTTATTCCTCTTAGGTGCCGGAGTTTGGCGAAGAAATGATGAAGACAGAGGTGGATCGTGGAGGTGCTGCAAAGGCTGGTGAGTATAGCGCCGCGCTGCAGCAGGCAATGCAATGCGCATCAAATAATGTCTTTCTTCCTATTTGAAGGCGCGATGGATCCAGAATAAGGTGAGGAAATAAGTATTGTTCTTGTTCTAACCTTTTTCCTTCTTTCACCCTTTTCTCTAGGAGCTCCAGACTCGAGGCGGGCGTGGCAGAAGACTGGATGCTGGCTTGTAGGCACGGTGAGCGTTACGCTGCAGGATGCAGAATAACGCGAAGCGTGAGCTGCTCTTCGGGCGTGGTTTAAATAGCCTTCAAAGTAGTCCCAGGTAAGAAGTTCCCAAGACCACACCCGAGTAAGAAAATAGTCCCTGAAATAAAGAAGTCCCCCTTCAGACTTCACATTGGCTTGAATGCTGAGCAGCATGGTCTGCATGAGGTAAGTGAAAGCAAATGAGCCTGGCGCCTATGGCGCCAGGACTGACCCCTTCTATGAGCCTGGCGCCTACGGCGCCAGGACTGTACCCAGATAGCCCCTAGCCGGGGCTGCTGATTTTTTCCCAAGTATCTGGATGCCTGCTCCCGGGACAGATGGACCTGGTCCAGATGCCTGGGGGTAGGAATCATGACACAATAAAGGTCCATTGTAAACCACCAACTCTAACTACAATCCTCATGTTTTTACAGATGCCGAATATTTTAGAAATTCACACAATACGTAACCATAAACATGCATAACTGCTCATCATTTAGACTGCAATCACTTGTCTCAGAGTGCATACAATACAGTCATTTGTCAACTAAAGGTTGTTCACAAATGCCTTTCTCTTTCCTAATTTTTACAAAGAACTTCCATTATCTTAGTTTCGACTATGTAGCATCTAGGGCTGTAATAGCGCTGATGTCCGTCTTCTGCAGGACTGGACTGTCATTGACCAACAACAAATAAAAAACTATTCAAAGGCCACCTTCATATTTAGTCTTTACCATGAACTAAAAAACATACATAAAACTCATTAAAATAATCTGCAGAACTCAACCGTCCATAGATTCTCAAAGCCCATCAATAGATCCTATGAAGGAAATTATACTTCAACATAGATGGCAACATAATTAAAGTGGCAACCGAGGTAAAACATTAGGCTTCTACCTTGATTCCACACTATCCCTCAAAAAACAAGTCAACTCCTTGGCTTCCTCTACAGCATACACCTGCAAATGGATCAGGACCTGCAGACCCTACCTTTCCAAAACTAATTGCATCACACTAGCCAACGCACTAATAATGTCCAAGTTGGACTATTGCAACGCCCTTTATGCGGGCGCCAATAAAACTGTCATAAACAAAATGCAAATACTGCAAAACAATGCCCTTAGAGCAGCCCTGGACATACCACGTAGAGCTCACATCTCTAATGTCAGGAAAGACTACCACTGGTTAAAAATCAGCGACAGAGTGCTCCTCAAGACGTTATCTCTCACCCACAAAGGACTGAATAACACTGCACCTCCCTACATCTCAGCTAGACTGACCAGAAAATCCTCCAGTCACCATACTAGAGCCTCCAACCATCTCCTATTAGAAACTCCCAGATTTAGGCTAGCTAAATCGGGTGGCGCTAGCTTCCCAGTTAGAGCCGCCCAAGCCTGGAACTCACTCCCCATTGCATTAAGAGGTAATATTCCTTACTCTAGATTTAGATCCAAGGTGAAAAATTGGCTCTGGGCCAACGACAAATAGCAAATTTAGCCCGTGCACTAGCCCAGGGAGCATTGCTCTCTACTGCCCGGACTCCAGACCTTTCGCAACATCCACTTTGGGCTGTGAGATACCTTTATATTGTACTCTTTGTATAAATATACTGTAATTCTGATTTGTATCCCATTTGTTGTTTTTATCCTCTGTATGTAACCTAAGCTTAAGTAATCTTGTATATGCGGCGCCCGGGTACCTCAGGGTTTGGAGCGCATTATCAAATAATAAACATAAACACATAAACAAAGAGCACATAACATACCGTTCGCTCATCTCTGGGCAGCCCAATCGGGTCAACCTCCACCTTCTAATTTTGGCGGTCAGTGCAGCTCATAAATTCTGCAAACAAAGCCAAAACACAAAGGACATAATCACATTATTCTCTCCTAGTGTTGGCATCTGGTGTCAGGTAAAATTGTCAAGTAGCAGCACATCGAACAACATACCTCATGTATTTTGTAATCAGCCATTTCCAATTGCCCAGGCATGTTTCCAAACACCGCTCCCATCGCGAATCGTAGGGGTACCTCAAAAACCTATTTCTGCAATAAAGAGGAAAAAATTATGTTTACTTAACCTGTTGAATATGCCACAGAAGTCTGAGTTACCTCTGTGGCTCAACCTCATAGATTCTAGTCTAAAACAACATAGGGTATGGCGAAAAGGCACGCATCCGAACATTTTTCCTAATGTAGATAAGTTAGTCCAACTCAACTTTATGGTAACAGAGACAGACCGGTAACCATTTAATACAATGATTAAACAGTGTAGAATACCATGAATACCTCTGTATTCAATCTAAAGTGCTTTGTTTACTTAGCAAGTCCAATTTTCGCATCGAAAAAGTGTTCTCCTGAAATCTAGACCGCACAGCGTGTTACTTGATTTCAGCTGGATCATGTCCCGCTGAATGTTCACATTAGCGTCCTTTTCTAAGGAAAAAGTGGCATCATAGGTGAGGGCATCGCCTCATTTGTCCATCTTACATAAAGGGCTAATCTAGATCCACACTATGTGGTGAATTTCCTTACCTTATAGGGACCATATAATCAAGTCCTCCATAGAGCACGTTCTTCAGTTTCGAATACTGGGTTCTGGCGGGAGTCCTTCCTCTGTCTCCATGTATAGAGAGAAAGCGGCATAGATCTAAACGATGGACTAGATTCCTCTTCCGCCTAAGTCCATTACAAATGCCCAAACTGGACTGTAACAGACACTGTTGAATTAAACGAGGGATTGCCTCATTCCCAGTTCAGCGATCCATAAACCGATCGATGTTGTCACGGATACAGGGCAAGAAAAAATGCAAGGGACCTTAACTCACTCTGCTGTGTGTAGGTGAAAAATCTAATAACAATCTAAAATCAATCTGTGTAGAAACACTTTAATTCATTCAATTGACATTGTACCCACTGGTCCTCAGTTGAAGCATGTGTCCGCCAGGGCTCTGTGCTCACACCACTACTCTTTTCATTATATATTTATGGATTTAAAGACTGTTTAAATACCTGCAGTGCGGATGCTCCTCATTTTGGCATGTAACATATCCCTGTTTTACAGAATGCTGATGATACTGCTTTGTTTTGTCAGGACGCCATGCTCACTCCAAAAGCTCATTGACGCCTACACAAAAAAAAAACATATAAAGGACTTTCACTTGCTGCTAAATGTCTCCAATTCAGGAGTTTTAATTTGCAATCCAGGAGACAAGTTAAATAAGGGAAGGTCACAATCATTCTGGCTAGACGGCAAAAGGCTAAAAATGATTGAGTCTTATGAATACTTGGGGATTTTCAATGAACTCTAGCCTCTAGAACAACAGGCCCTTTGGATGTCACAGGTCATTGGGGGTATACAGAGGTTTACCAAGCTTTGCAAAGTGCAACATGCACCAATGATGCTTCGATTGTAGAAGCCCAAACCAAAAGCAGTCGGATCATAAGTAGCAAGCATTTGGGGCTTTGGTGTATCTCACTGCTAATCATTTTGGAAAACCCATTTATGAAATATATTTTGGGTTTACCCGAATCATTGCCTAACTGTGCACTGCATAAAGAGTTGGATCTTCATTCTTAGAGGATGACCTGGGGTTGGAACCGGTTCAGCTTTGGTTAAGGGTATGGACAAACAACAAGGCTATAGTGATCAAAGCAATTATGACCATTTTATGTGGCGAGTAAAAAGCACTAAAAATTCCAAAGATTGCTTTTTATAAAGCATTCACTACAGTCTGGACATTGTACATCCTATGTTTGTAACACTGCAAGAATCTTGAAAATGTTGGTGAGCAGAATTATCCCCAAATTAGGTTTAAGACGTAATTTGGAAAGAGATCACGTTGAAATTCTGAAACCTGCTAATAGGATGCACTTACGCATCTTTGGTGATACCTGGTTATTTCTCATGGTCCAAGACAATAAATGAGTGCACTCTTATTACCAGAGCTCAGTTGAGTGCTATATCATCATCTATACCAACTATGCAGATGATACACAGATACTCATGCCTATCACGGGCAATCACATCGACGACCCCAACATCCTAAACGAAATCTACCTAACCATTACAGGCCTGGATGGCGCACAACGAGCTCTGTTTGAATGACGATAAAATGCAGATACTTATCATTGGTAACAATGCCCAGATTAACAACCTTTCCAATGACTACAAAGCCTTCATCATTAACAGCAACACCATCTCCACCTCCAAAGAGGTTAAAACATTTGGATTCTACCTAGACTCCTCACACACCATGAACAGGCCGGTCAATGCCATTGCCTCAGCGGCAGCCTACACCACCAAATTGATCACGGCCAGCATACCATTCTTGACTACTGATAACTGCATTACACTCGCCAAAGCACTCATACTATCCAGGATCGACTACTGCAACTCCCTATTTGAAAGTTCCAATACTAAAAATATAAAAATAACTCCAAACAATTCAAAATAATGCAATAAGGGCAGCGCCCAACATTTCAAGAGGGGAACTTATTTCAGCAGCTAAATAAAAAATCCAAGAGCACCCCCAGCTATCTATCAAGCTAAGTCACCATGATCCAAGCCACCAGGCCTACCAGAGCAGCATACTTCTTCTGCCTGGATATCCCCCGCTTCAAGCGTCAAAAACCGTGAGGCACCAGTTTCCCAGTGATCGCAGCTCAACATTGGAACGCCATGCCGCTAGTGTTGAGATCAGACCCCTCCCTCTGGTCTTTTAGGGAAGAACTCAAAACTTGTCTCTTCAATCAAGAGAACTAAACACCCTCGCACAATGGCAGAACTTCACCCTGAATCGCCACTCCACTATGTTCTCATTTACCCCATCACTATCGGCACAACTAATGGAACAACAAATGTACCACCTAATATAACTGCTAATGTAACAATGTATCCAAGATTTCCATTGTAAAGCATTGTATGACTGTAACTACAAGTAACTTAAGGAACCCAAATGTAAGACTGATGTAACAATATACCTTAGCTATACATTGCCTTGTAACAATGTAACCTTAAGCAACATAAGAAAATGTCTGTAACCATTTCACTTCTGTAACCAGTGCCTAGATGCCCCCGGGCTAAGTGCCCTTAACAAATGTCAAATAAATAAAAAAATATGGTTGAATGAGAATACTGGGAAGTGCACGGGTAGTTTGATATTGGATCAAAGTTGCCTGATTTGTAATGCAGCAAAGGAAGACCTGCTACATTCACTCTTCATTTTGCCCGGTTTATGTGGAACCCTGTCAGCATTTCTTAATCCCAATACGTTAATCTTTGAACCTCAGGCAGTGCAAACCAGCCCTTATTTTTTTTATTACAGGCAGAGACACTTGTTGATAGTGTGGACATAGTTATTATTTTTAAGGTTTTGCCTCAGAATTAGAGATACCCTGAAAAATGAATTGTTTGTTAAATCTTGTGCTTATTTGATTCTAATGAATTAGTTGGAAATGTCTTTGTATTTAATGCTATGTTGCAATACTTTTTTTCTGGTTTTTAGGCAATGCTTTCAGTGGTTCTTATTTAGGGGGATTTCATAGTAATTTTATTGTATTTGGCCCACTTTGCTTGGCCAATGCTTATTCGCAGACGGGGAATGGCAGTCAGCCAATCAGGTGGCTGGAAAAGCAGGCGAGAATACAGAATGCCCACCGGCTGTTCAAGTTACTCAAGGTGCTTCCACGGGTAGCGCTTTTTTTTCCATTTTCTTTTTTTTCCGAATGTTAGAAAAACCCAATTCCCCTTACCTCCACCCCAATTTACCTGTGGGACCAGAGCATTGTGCTCTGGTCCCCGATGCTCCTCCCATCTGGCCGCCATTAAAATAGAAAAGGGACTATGTCCCTTTTCGCATGACTGGGACATTTTGGAACATATTTTCCATGTTGACATTTTCTTTCTCCGAAGGGAGATGGGCTCGCGCTGACGAAATTCCAGGGTGTGAATAGCTTTCACGCACCGGCTAGGAGGCGGATATGGGCTTTAATGGCCCGCAGCCGAAGCTGAGGTCCTCGCTTCGCTCGTGCCTACCAATGCTCGGACTGGCGGGCTGTTAAAGCCCATGTCCGTCCTGCAGCCAGGACATGAAAGCTATGTTCCCGATTACTCTCTTTTGCTCTCTTGGCTTGGACAATGCTTAATCTTAGCTTGATAACTCTCTGTCACCCTTATTCTCTTGTATACTCCCTTTTCCTTCCACATCCTCCTCTGATGTTGCATTGTTTCCTGCTTCCTTCTTCTCCAGAGGCAACCTCTCCCTGCCTTCGATGTTCGCCACTATCTTCTCTACCCTCTGTTCTCTAACTTCCTCTGTCCTTTCTAAAATACTAATCTGTCCCAGGCACATCTTAATTGCTTCTCCCTTCTCTTTGTATCTCTGTTTTTTTCTCTTTTCTCTCCCTCCAATCATAGCAACCTGACCCTCACAGTCTCTCCTTTCTCCTTCTACATATTTCCCTTCTGCAGCAACAACCTTTCCTATGAAATCGCTTATTCCACCTTCTTCTACTGGATCAGCTCTGAATAAGCACATATGTACTCTAACTTCTCCTCGCCCTGACTGAAGCAAGAAGGCCCTTTATTTACTGCTGAGACAAGGCTTCTGTGGCCTGATTTGCCTGGATGGCCAGTTGTTAGCTGACAACATACGATTGGGCAAGTGCCTTTGCATTTCAGCACTCCAGGGGAGTAGGGGTGGCTTTAAACAGCCAGCTGCAATTCTAGAATCATGTGGTGGGACTACAGCTGGTGTTAAGTGAGAAATCGCTCTCCATCTCTGCTCAGTTTGATGCCTTTTATACAGGCAAAGAATGTTAAACGAGAGGGGCGGAGCTGGCTTCTTTTCTTTTCCCTCAGGGGATCTGAAAATGATAAGAGGTGCTGATCCCACACAGGCCTGGGAGGCAGTGGTAGGAACAGACAAGGAGGAAAGTGCATCCTAAGAGAGGGGAAATGGGAGTTCGGTGGAGGGTGACCGGGATGATGTCAGTGGGCATCGTGACTGGTGTGAATGGCGATGGCAGATGCCAATTCTCAGCTTGCTCCGAATGCAGACTTTCACTGCCAGGTAAAGCCCTGGTCTGAGCAACCTGATTGGCTGCTACAACTACTAATTAAGTGTGCTAAGTGAAATGAAACCACTGGTGAGGAAGGTGAAATAACAAGTAGATGTCATGTATATCAACTATATTCAGGCTATAATCAGTGTTAGATATATGAAACTATGTGTACACGCATTTCTCAGACTGTTCTCCAAGATATCATTTGCTTTGGTTGTGAAAGAGATTTGGACTTGAGTTCACCGGGACACGAACTGTATAATCGAGCAGTCTGATACAGAATGGAGAAGTAAACAAAACAACAGCGGTTTGCAGGCAATTTCATTTTATGCAGTTTTAGGCGATTCAGCAATCATATTAATTGCTTTGACGTTATGCCTTTTCATTACCCTTTTTTCAAATGCGTTTGATGCATTACCTAGTTTGCTTCAGCCCTCAGACCTAAGGCTTCAATAATAAATGAGTTTCAATGAGTAAACGCCTTTAATTGTCGACAATGGAACTGCATTTAAGTTGTTTCCTTTAACACTGCTTTGCATTAATTTAAAATACCGTACTGTGTTTTCCAGCTTACTCTACAGTATTTACATTAGAAAACAGTGATTGTAATGGACGGCTAAGCTTTCCCACAGTGGTAAAAATGTACTTTACCCACAAAGATGTATAAAGCTGTGTGTTACAGACCATATTCATGAAATAGGACAAGTATGTGTTGTTTTTGTACTTTAGAAAGTCACTGTGGTGGGAGTCCGGGAGGCACCATGCCCAGCTGTCTCCCCACCCTCACTGCCCAAACACACCAAAGAGGTTATGCACACTCAAAAACTGGACACAAATAATTGGACTCGTAGGCATGAAAGACACTACAACCTTAGCTTGGCATTAAAATAGGCCACAATAAGGCAATTATTATTAAATGTAAGAGGGTCATTACTGAGGGGAAATCTCCTAGCCCCCCAGAAAAGTGCACCTGCTTCCACCTTCCGCTTTCTGCCAAGATGGTGGTCTCCTTAAAGTGCACACAGGCTTTTGGAGTTCGTCATCCTTCCCACTGGGCCTACCTGAGGTTCTGTTTGTTAATTAATTTATTCGGCTTGCTCACCAGGTCCTCTACGTGTCTCAACGAGAACACCTTGAGTTGGCAGAGACCGGATACTAGGTTGTTTGACCTCCGAGCTCTGGGGCTCCTCATTGTGCATACCCTGGTAGCCAGTTAACTCAGAGCCTTCCGACCCGGGAAAAGTTTGTCTCAGCGGGCGCCAAATATGGTTCCTTCCCACACCACTCTGGTTGCCACTGTAAGAGTTGGCAGAGACTGGATACTAGTTTGTTTGTCCTCTGAGCTCTGAGGCTCCTCCTCTTGCATACCCTGGTGGCCAGTTAGCTCAGAGCGTTCCGTCTCGGGAGAAGTTGGTGTCAGCGGGCACCACATATGGTTCCTTCCCACTCCTCTCTGGTTAAGACAAGTGAGTGAGCACATGCCTGAGAACTTGCTCGCACTTGCACGATCTAAATGATACAAGTCCTAGTAAGATTGTTTGTCTTGTCCTCCCTCTGTCTTCCCTCCCTTGTCACGTCTAGAAACACTTGTGTACAGGAGCGTTCTAAATGACAGATAGTATATCATATCATCTAAGGAAGGCGGGTGGGAAAAGAAGCTTCCTTTGCCACGCACTGCTGCCAAGCAGACCTCAACGGTGTGCAGCACCTCTATTTAGAGCAACCTGCCACTGACCAATGATGTCACGCACCAGGCCATCTTCTGCGTCCTGCAGCATTTTTGAGGGAAGTTCCTGGAGCTCAGCCATCTGCTGCTCCTTCGCTTTACAAATTCCTCCCGGCCAAGATTCCCACAGCAGGGTGGCATTGTGCACAATATCCACCTCATATATCTCCACCATAAGAGCCTTCACCTTGGTCACTTATTGGCCAAAAGTTGGGGATGCGCCTCTTCACACATATGGCAAGGGCATAAAATGCCTTTTTATCCCAACTTGTGGTGGCAATAGGCATTAAGTGGGATGCACTACGATATAGTAAGGGGCTTAGTGCAGCTAAGACCGTTTTTATGGCTTTGCTTATGCACTCACTATAAGGGAAACCTTAATTTGATGCCCTGGCAATTGCTTTGGCCATGGAGAAAGCAGACACGGTACCTTGGCTTCCTACAACAAAAGCATTCTTCTCCTCTTACTCACATACAACATATTATCAATTCAAACATGAACCGGCCCCTTGCTTTATCAGTTCTGCAGATGTTAGTAGTAATAGCCTTTTATGCATAAAGCCAAGAAACAAATATGATGAGGCATCCGCGTGGCTTGATGAAGGATTCCACCATGATGATGATGATGTTGTGTATGGCTCTATAGAACACGCTGCACTATGCCCTATCAGTCTGAGCTTCTTTGAAATTGACAATAAATGTGAAATAGAAAAGTATTAGACACAGATAGAAAACAAGGGCACAATCACCATTGGGCAGCTGCCTCTTTCTGTGATGTCTGGGCATGGAGCGCTGCCTCTATGTGCAATCTGTTTGTTGTGGAGAAGATGATACAATGGTTGGTCCTCTGCCCCCGTTGCTCATGTCAGAGTGGCCACTGAGGCAAGCTAGTTTGATTGATTGATTGATTGATTGTTTATTTATAGTGGCTTTTATTGTTTTAAAATAGTCATTTATACCAACATGAACCCATGCTTATCTTCCATGTGTATTTCTGCCAGAGTGGTAATGTGTTTTTCTGAATCTGTTTTAGGAGTAATATTCTGTTTGCATGTTTTCTCTTTTAAATAAAAACGTAATGTGTGCTCATCTATGGCAGTCTGCCAATTTTTCCTTGGGTCCAAGTATATTTGTACAGGTAGTTTTTCATTGTCGCTCTGCATTTTGTCTTGACACATTAATATAACAGTGACACTAGGTATGCAGCTATTCTGGAGATATACCTCCACAGCATCATTTGTTTTGGCAACGGTGTGACATTCATTTATATTGCTGTTTTGTGATTTTAGTTTCTTAGGCCTCAATGGTTTTTTGGTTAAGGAACACAGCACTCCATTCACCCCATCTATTAGAGGAGACAATCTTTTCAGACAATCTGTCCCCATCAGAAATGGAATTTCACAAATAGATGTGATCAATACCTCTTGTTTCATTCTGTGCTTTCCTATTTTTATGTCAACCTCAGTTACACCTATGATGGGCACCTCCTCCCCATTAAAGTTATGCACTGGGCCTTGATTTTCCTTCACTGTGATCTGACTCCGTGGGAGTCTCCCTTCATTGATACTCTTTACCAGCTCCTTGGACATAATTGTGGTCTGTGCGCCAGTGTCAATCATAGCAAAGGTGTAGCATTTTTCTTCTACAGTGATGGGTGCATAATATCTGTCCTCAACTTCCTCTAATACACATAAGAAATGTGAATTCTTACTGATTTCAGGGCTCACCTTTCTCAGGTCTTTTTCACTTTCGGCTAAACACATTGGTAAATGGAAAGACATTTTTCCCTCCTTTTTACCCATTTCTGCGCGAGAGACTTTATTCATTTCTCCATGATCAGAGGTTTTTTGGAGTGTGGCCACTGTTCGCCCATCCATCTGGGTAACATCAGAGACCACATTACAACCTTCCAACTGAACATGTGTAACAACATCATTCATCAATTTGTAATTTTTTAATTCTGTGCATTTGTGATCATTTAGTGTGATACCAGCCCTTTCAGCCTCTTCAAAAATATATGGCTCAAAGAATTCTTCAGGTGATTGACTTGTACCCTCCTTTTGAGTATTTCCTTTTTCTGTCTGTGCTTTTTCATTTGTACAAATCTTTACTGTTTTATTTAGCTCTAGATTAAACCGTACCTCTTTTTTAGAATTATTTGCACTTTCTGTCACAAGTTCATTTACTGGCACTTTCACATTTAATCCATTAGGCATCTCAGAGTCGTTATGCAAAATTATATCAGAGCAATCTGTCATTTTGGCACTGCAGTTATCATGAGTACTTAGTCACTTTTCGGAAGCCCCCCGGTCATTGCTATGGCCATCAGCCCCCTCTTTGGAAGGTTGTTTTTGCGCTGTACAGAGCTTTCCTATTTGCTCAGCTAACATTTTCACTTGGGCCTCAAGGCACTGGAACCTTTCCATCTCTCTAGGATCCTCTTTCTGTGGCCTATGTCGGTTGTTTTCCCCCTGATTGGATCTATTCTGATACCTCTCAGGTGATTGATGTCGGTTGGGATGGTTTCTGAACTCTTGATTCATTTGTGGAGGGGAGCGGGTTGCACCCATCCTTTGATTATAGTCCCCTGGTGGGGAATCATTGTACTGGCGTGGATTGTAGTTCACGTTTTGCCTCATGTCCTGTCTCTCAGATTGTGGGTACTGGCCCCTAGGTTGATTTCCATTATCAGTAAATCGATCCATATATCGGGGCCTATCCTGATTACCATATATCATGGTGTTGGGATCAAATCTGCTCTGTGTCCCCAATGACTGGTAGGGGCCATCATTTCTTTGATCTTGATTTTGTCTCTGGTTATTCGTCATACCTGCCATATCAGGCCGGTATCCTACCCGGGGTCTGTCCCCTAAATACCTAGGGCTGATGTAGCTCTCTCTATTACTAGGATCATGTGATTGGAACATTGGTCCAGGAAATGGCGATCTTTGTTGATTACCCCTTTGTTCAGGTGTCACATTATTTTTACCTTGGCTTTGAGCAGACTCAAGGGACATTTTGGCTGACCTGATTTCCATTACTGTGGCTGAGAGTTCTTTAGATTTAGGTCTAGTATCTTTCATTTTATCACTTTCTCTACCCTGACAATAGAGTACCTCATATAGTTTTGTGCTTTGATGTACAATCCATTCAAGGGACTTGTCACGGTCAAATTCACGGACCAATTGGGATATGATGTCTTTCTGTAGCCCATAGAAGTATGCAGTTTTAAACTCATTGGAATTTGAGTCAAAAGATACATCAAAGCGAGAAAATGCTCTTTTTAAGTCTTGTAAAAATTGGCGAGGGGATGTATTAGGTCCAGCAGTAATTGTGTAGGCGACTTTCTTTGCCTCCTGCAATGACTGAAAAGGAGAAAAATGACGCCTAATTTCTTTTTCAAACTCCAACCATGTCATATTCTGCTGTTCATTTAATCCCCTTACGATGCTGGCCTTCGGGGCATCTAAAGTTAAATGAAAATATTGTCTGTACTGTTCTTTAGGTATCTGGAGTGCTTTAAAAATGTCATGCACCACTTCTAAGTGATCCTCAATGCAGCATTCACCTCCCTTTTTAAATCGTTTGATCAGGGCTTTAATGGATTTCATTATTTTTATGGGGCTACTTGTTGCAATGCATGGAATTGCACTATTTTGTGATTCAATCCTGTTTTCAGGTGTATGAGATTGGTGGCTGCCCCCAATGGGAGTATCAAATCCCCCAAGGGCGCTGCAACCAAGTTCAGTCACCGGGCCAGTCACTGGAGCACTAGCTCTATGGGCAGAGCTAGAATTCACCTCCACTCCATTGAATGTGGTACCCTGCCGCCTCTCGGGACCTGGGAATGCACATTTGCTGTTCTAAGTCCTTACACTTTTTAAGGAGTCTGTTGGCTTCATCTTGCAAATAGTTGTTTTCACCATTCATTTTATTAATCACCTCCTGCATGTCGCACATTTGCATTTGGCATTCATTGAACTCTTTATTTCTCTTGTCTCTTTCTTGAATCATTTTAATCATTTCTTGTTCTGCGCTCTGGAGATCACATTCTTTTTCACAATGTTCTTTTTGTAAAATCTGCATCTCTGAAACAACTTCATCTTTATCCTGTCTAATGTGATCCACTAAGGCTTTTAAGTGTGCCAATTCTTGCTCACTATCTTCAAATTGTTTCTTGCTTTTGGATAACTGAGTATCAAAGTCTCTGCATTTTAATTGCATGTCTTTTTGGCATACATCCAATTCTGCTCTCAACATTTCCTGATTTTTACTTGCCCCCTCTAATTCAGTCTTTAACCTGTTAATTAGCTGAGTATCATTCTCTTGCATTCGCGGGGACTTGTTTAAAATAAACCATATTTTGCCGCATAGCCGTATTAAACAGTCTTTCTCTGCACTTTTATCGGCTGCATTCAATAATCTTGTAAGGCAGACCTGAATTATGCTGCCTTCTGCAAAAATATTGTCTAGTTTTTCTTTCTGCACCTCACCCTGAATGCGGTTACTCCATTCTAACGTGCTATTCGACGACCAATTCCCATGTGCAAACAACTTTGCCTCTAAATATTGCACTAGATCTGAGAATGTGGTTTCCCTTTGTGACATTCTGAAATTCGTTTTTAGTGGCACACTGCTATTATAAAATGGGTTCCCTTTAATGTGCAAATGGCAGTGTGAGACACGCTTGCCACGCCCAGTAGGTACTCTATGATCACTTTCCCGGCCAACGCACCATAAATATGTAGGGTATTTTGTGGAGATTTGGGGCCTGACGGTATTTTATTACCGCCGAAAAATAATCTTAGCAACAATCACTCCTTGTATTCAGATTGGGCCATGTACAACAATAATACAGTGGACATGCATTATTTCAGCACCCAGACATGCATATTTGGTATGCGTGGTTGGTATGCGTGGTTGGTGGTATTTTGGTGAGCATAATTCCCTTGTTTTATTTGTGGCCCCAATGTCCAGAATCCCTTATCTTTGCTTAGATTTTTCGTGTAATCAATAGAGAGACCTCAGACCTACATTTCAGGAATATCACATTTTCAGTGTTAGTGTTAGTGTGCCACCATGGGCGATCTCACTGACTTATTTACGACAGAGAGCTATATGTTGTAATTTTGTGGTAATTTCCACTACCTTATATACGGTAGGGAACTATGTCCAGAGAGTCCCTCTTCCCGTTGGCTCATGTACCTCCAACGAGCTATGCTACAAACAATCACTCACAACTGTCCATACTGAATATGATCATGCACACATCTGTCTTAAAATGACAATTGCACTGTTTAAAAATCTCCCCACATCATCAGCACTGTATTGGTAAATATAAAACACACCACCCGTCTGCTTTCAAATATTTTTCTGTATTATAAAAGTTGCATTTAAACACGACCTCACTCTTTACAGAAATAAATAAAATAGCACAGTAACAGCATTGTCTGTGATACACTGAAAAGAGAGTGGCGGAGAAAAGAACTCGATTTGCAACATTAACATGTGATTAAGGCACAGGAATCTCCTTTCCTACACTGACTGAATATTCTCGTACACACTCAGCTCCCACACTTATGTAATTACCTTATCTGTTCAGCCCGAGTTTTCTTCAGCTGTTCTCTTTCTGAATGTGGCTCCCTTGAAGATTAACCCCAGTGAAAACGAGCGCCTTTCGTTCTCAAACCAGGGTCATTGCCTGGAACTCTCAGCTTTTTCAGCAGAAATGCTCCACCAAGGAAAAAACAGGTCCTTCTCCCAGCTCTCCAAATCTCCACTGTCCTACCTCTCTCTTCAAACTCCCCCCAGCAAAACCCTAATCACTGCCTCTAGCATGATACTTGCTATGACGCTGCTCCAATCAGAATCAATCATGCCATCTCCTCCCTCTCTACACAATGGCTCATTTTTATAGTAATACTTTGTAACCAACTGATTTCCTGTTCTTTCGAGCCCTTTTGCTTCCTGTAGTTATGTGGACAGAGCAGCAGAGAAAACGAAAAAAATGAATGTGCGTTTAAAAGTTCACTTTCAGAGTAGGCCTATTTCTGCAGGGGAGACACATTTTTATTAGTGGGTTATGTTAAATTCAGTTTTTATTAGTCAGGTTATTTATGAGTAATGTTAGTTATTAATTTTCAAATGTGTCTCTTGCACCATAGGCATTTCAGGTGAAAAATAGTGTGCATTTTTGAATGTGCACGTGTGCTTTTAACTGTAAAAATAGATTTGCATCTTATATGTTAAAATTGTTTTTGACTGAATAGCCTGTCTTTCCTTGTTAATCTGGTAACACATATAGCAATGCACCGCACCCTTGTGGTGGTGCTGCATAAAAAAAATTGCTACCTGTGCAGTAGTGCTGTACTCTGTGCTGTAACACGCCAAATATCCTTACAGCTTATACACAAGTGTTTCAAAGTGCAACCATGCATGGGAGGGGAAGACATAGGGAGGACAAGACAAACGATCTTACTAGGCAAGGTACACTCAGATCATGCAGGTGAACAGAGCAGGAAGTGCATGGGGTGGGTAGAAATGAGCAAGTTCCCCCAAGTCCGTCAGAACATGGGTTAAGTGCAGAGAGGTATCACTCTCATGGATTGTAACCAAAGTGCGGTAGTGCTGAGCAAGTGCAAGGCCCGGGGGCAGGTGTAGGAGACTGGGGAGGAAGGATTGGGACCTGTGCACCTTTGAAGGTGCCCCAGGCAGCCAGTCAGCGAGACTGATCAGAAGTATAGGACAGAGAGCAAGAGAGCAGAAAGAGTTGGTTAGAAGGGGAGAGGGAGAGAGAAGGCGGAGGCAAAGAGGAAAGTCTTGAGGAGTTTCAAGAACTTAAGGAGATCTGGCTGAAGACGGAGAGAGGCAGGGAGGCTTTTCCAGAAGGAGGCACCTGCAGTGGATAAAGATCTCACCCCAAGTATGTGCTTGGGTAAGCGGCTCACCCGCGGTTCACGCCTGACTGCCATCTTTGCACTCCAGCCTATCTCTTCTGAAATGAATGGGCCTCTGCCAGCGGTCTTTGCCATAGCAGCATTTGTGCCCATGGTTTTAGCAAACAGGGTGAATTGTACATCAGGGAGCCAGCATGTTTTGTTTCTTTATGGTGATTTGCGATGTTTGTGTGTTGGTGCTAACAGTGGTGCATTATGAGTTCAAAAGGCTTTCAATACAGGGTGCTGGGTCCTGTCTGCTTGACGCCACTGTAAAATCTGCGTATAATGAGTGCTTATGAAAGATCTGCAACTACAGAGTGCTTATTAATTAATTCATTAAAGATCTGCGGCTATTGAGTGCGCATGCACTAATGCATAGTATTAGATATGAGCGGGAAACAGAGGTGCTGCTGATTTGATTTCGGATCCGCATTTTCGTGGAGCCTTTGGGGCAGCATCACAGAACGTTTGCAGCCAGTGCTCCACGTGGCATCAGCTGCAAAGAGAGGTTTATCGTGCCTGTGTTCCCAACATAGGCAGTGTCAGCTGTTTGAAGAGCGCATGCTCAGAGTGCTGCTCAAGCTGCATATATTGCAAAATAATATTCACCGGAATTGGCAGTCTGTTAAGTAATGTTGCGATAAATACTACTTCATAGACAAACTTGTAGCCAGATCTTGTGGTACACTTATGTAAGAGCGCCATACAAATAAAATATCATATCATATCAGTCTGCCAGCCATAAACACTGTGTGGTACAGCCCATTCAAACCTGCCTACATTTGAAAATCAAAAACCCTGAGATTTCTGTGGCCCGGTGTGCGCATACCTCGCTGCAAATAAACATTCTATAAACTCTTCCCGGGCCACACCCTAGGGGTTAAACAAGCACTGACAATGCATACAGTTTAAGCTTTTCTGTGGGCATGGAGAAGATGTAGCAGCTCAAAAATGGTGTGAGTAACTGGTCATCTAATAGCAGTGGCAGGCAAAGGGGTGTTACTGTAAAACCAAGCCAACATTCTTCGATTTGCCCATGCTTGTTTTTAACACTTCAGTTAAGGACACACATGATGCTGGTAAATCGAGTGGCTGAAGACAGACCTGGTTACACATTGTTATTACACCAGTAACACGTTAACAACTCCAATTAAGTAATTAACTCTCAGAAGATTGCATTGAGGAAAAAAATGGGAAGGCACTTTGAGTGCACAGTTTGATGGTAAAGCTTGTTTAAAGCGAGCTGAAAGAGTTCCCATGAGGAGTAGCTTTGGGTGGGAGCGGCAGGAACTGGGTGGGCATGTCCATATGGTTTAGCATGGAAATGGGTACTCAATGGTGGGCAAATAACCAAACAACACATTTATGCTTTGTGTCCATGCTCATATGTCGTTTCTCCCTATCTGTACTGTAAGGCAAGAGTTTCGGCTGATAGGTGTCTATGCCACTTGAGAGGCCAAATTAAAAAGGGGGCACGCACACACACTCTCTCTCTCTCTCTCTCTCTCTCTCTCTCTCTCTCTCATTCCAAATTAACACTTATTATTAGGAATCTGAACAAATAACGCAGCAATTGCAATATATTTTAATCATCACTAATGTATTTCCTTCTGGCTACATTTTAACTTTCCTGTTTAGTTTATAAACAAAAACAACTACCCATATGTGTTCTGTGTAATTATTAATTTTCATCTATTCAGGGCAAAAGCAGGACTTAGTTTTCACAGAAAATCGGTCAAAAAGGCCCAGTGAGATACAATTATTTGCCCAGGATCGCACACTTTAGCTAAGTGGTGACCTGCAAATTGAGACCAGTCTGCAACTTAAACACTTAACCGCACAACTACTCAGCTTTAGTTGGTAGGGATATGTGTTAAAGTTTGGCTTTTAAGTATATTCTATGACAACAATTACTTCAAAAGTGGAGAAATACTAATAAAACAGCTTGACAAATATATAAATACTTATAAAAATATGCTAAGTAAAAGTAGTATCATTATAGCCACCCGCCCCCCTTTGGATGGAAAAATACAAGTTTCAGGATGTAATGGAAGCTTAAACATTATCTTTAGGTTTTGCAAATGTACTCTAAACACTCAAAGCCTCATGACAAAGGACACTGAAAGGTGTGCCTGCTTATTTGTTAACTCAGCCACCACGGTTATTTATATGTAGTTAAACAACATCATGTTGTGTGAAGAAAATGTTACATTCTGCATCAATGCAACAACTCATTCATGTGTGTCACAATAACAAAACATAATGGAAACGAGAGACAGTACTAATGTTTTTGTCTTGAAATAAGGCACACGCGTGGGTATTTATTTGGTGATTTATTTGGTCTTTCCGATGCAAAATATTTAATTTTAATGCACCTATAGCTAATGCACCTCTCGGTTCTCATCATTGACCAATGTGAAGGTAGATTTGGCCTTATGAGGCAGGCAGTATTTTTGGAGAAGGATGTGAACAGGTGTGGCAGGGTATGAGAAATATCTTTGGCTTGTGAAGGTGTTTATGGGGGAGACAATGGCCTTGTGTTTGGAGTTTATCGTAGGATTCGTAATTTAATCTTTCTATATTATTGTAGAGGTATTTGCCCTGGCATGTGAGCCTGTGGGTGTTTCCCATTGAAAAACGCTTTTGTAAATCAGGCCAAATAAATGAAAACTTTAAGATGATCTCTAAACTGCTTGTGTTTATGCTTTGCCCTAAACCAAGATCACACTCTTTTACATTGAGAAGCACATCAACTCCAAATAGGTGATTATAAATGACATCTGCTGGGAAACCCCGCGGGAGAGTATGCCGGTAGTGGCTTACACCCCTGGGTGCTGTGATCAGCTATAAGAGCACGACACATTGGAATAAAGAGCAGGTCGGCCCCAGAAACACCTCCACGATGCTGATACAGAGCCACCGATGATGTGTTGGTGATGTATTGGAGAAAAACAAAACATCACTCAGCAAACAGGAGAACAATCTGGGGATTCAGTGAAGCAGCCTGGGGGTGGAAATCAGGCAGTGGAAAAAGACACCATGAAAACAGGTTGACAAGTTAAAAAGTCTTCTCGATGACTGAGAGGACATCATGAACCTAAAAAGGCAGAGAATAATGATGGCAGCACATTTTTCAGAAGAAATTCATATAGCTATGCCACGAACACAATTTGGGGACATCTTGCATCAGGCAAGACCATTTGCAGTTTATCCAAAAAATCTCTGGGTACCCAAGAGCCTCATTTGAAGGCAGCTAGTGGCATTTTTAGTGATTCCATGCTGGCATCATGGTTATTACCAGAAAGACTAGCACCATCTAAGTCAGAGCAGGATTCTGGCAGTGGGGCAATATATCAGACTTTGGGACTTCCATGAGGCGCCTTGTGCCTGGCCCCACTAACTCCTGATGTGTTCATAACCTAGTGCTCTGTGCGATTTCCTATCCTACATTGGCACTCATGCACTCTATTAAGCAGATTTTAAAACTGCAATGGATATTATTAAAGGCTATTTTGCAACCTGCAATTTAACTAGTGACTTGGGATAGAACACTATCTTATGGAGTGGGTGGAGTATGATATGATATGATATGATAGTTTATTTATATCGCGCTCATAAACAGGTGTTTCAGAGCGTGACCAGGCAAAGGGAAGGGGAGCAGGGGAGAAAAACAAAAACAAATGATTGTACTAGGCCCAGTGACATTGAGAACGTGCAAGTGCATGGGAAAGGGAGAGGGGGAAAGTGCAAGGGAAAAGGGAGAAGGGGGGAGGAGAAGTGCAAAACATAGGAGAAACAAGAAAAATAATAAGTTAGTGGATAAATAAGTGAATAAAAGCAGGAGTAGGGGCTTATTCTCCGGGATTGTCATTGCCCTTTATTAGAGAGGTTTGCATACACTGAAGCTAATGAACATTTATGCTTTGATTGTCTCACGCATAGATTTATCAGAGGTCATAAATTGTAGTCAGTTGTTTATTTATCAACTAAATTCTTGTGTGATATAACCAGATGACATGATATGTTTTGGATAAATGATGTGTACATTCTTATATTTGTATTATACTTGATATAATGGTATGGTTATCTTATCAAAATAAAATATTGACAAGTGGTGCGTACACCTTTCTGAGCTTGAGGCTGTAAACCATCGGCAGCACCGATGATGAAAGGAGTACCTGTATGCTGCCCATGATCCACCAGAACGGAGCCAACAAAGCTGATACCAAAAGCACAACATCGCTATGTCACCACATGCCCCATAATCTACTACAAAGTGAAGGCTACCCTATGCAGGTGTGGGCAAGCACGAGTAGGGCTCAGAAAACACACAGCTGAGAGAGACAATGGAAGAAATGCATGGTAAGCAAGAGAAACAGACACAGAACCATGCCAAAAAGAGGCAAAGGGCGACCCCAAACTTGTAGTAGAGTGGAATATGTGTCCTCACTCACATCTAGCGTGAACTGAACAGAGCTGATGTGCCGGGCATTTATGAAACTATCAATGAAAGCACTGAGTACTTGAGATGCCCGAGGAAGAAATACAGGTTCCAAAGTATTTACTTCAGGATTTTATCTCTTTCAATCTACCTACAATTTGAAATGAGCTCAAAGATGTAAATTCCAGTATATTCTGACCTTGATTCTGGCGACGGCATGGTACAGTTTAGAAGGTGAACAGCAGGGTGATATGTCCAACAAGCCTAATGACATGCTCTGCACATTGGCTAAACTGGTAGTTTGAGATCAGAGAATTAACCTCGGTTCAGAGGCAATGCAGGAGATTGACCTATGATCTGCGGATCCCAGCCCTGTGAATCTCTTGCAGGATCCAAATGTGCTCAGTATACACTGCTCAAAATGCCATCACACACTATTTAAATCAGTGGCACTTTATGTGACAGCCCCGATAGTGGGTGCAAATGTGATTCCCTTTGTTGTAAACCTATTGATGAAAAGTGGCACAGGCTATATTGTTCAACCAGCAAACTGAGCCACACATAACCATGCTGATGTGTTTTAAAATGCATTCGATGTATGATTATCTAATTCAGTCTTTCTAGTGGCATGAGCTGTCATCTGTGTACACATTAAAACATGTGTACACCATTTATTTTGCATTCTTTTTTTCGTAGTTCACTGATTATTATTGAAAGCTTTCATAAATACATTAGCAAACAAAATAAGTAATTCATTTGATTAAAGCACAAAGTCTTTCTTTCTTTTTTTAATACAACGATCAAATACAAAATATTCAGTTCATTGTCAACAGTACACTCTCCCGTTGTGTTATTGTTCCTGTGTCTTACTCACCTTCAGGTATTCTAGTGGCTAACAACATACTTAACATTTTAAACAGCTGCTGTCATATCATCCCCAAGAATGATGAATATATATTTTAATAGTTTGCAAGATTGTAGACCAGAGGTTTGTTACCTAAAGGCAACACAACCACATTTAAACCATATCCGCCCTGTGACTGAACACTCTCCACCACAAAGAGGATATTGCAGGGTAAATGTATCTAGTTCTCACTGCAGCGAGGTATCATCTGTGTGAGATATTCTGTATCTCATCTTTCTTCTGGGTGCAAATCAAAGGCATTGTTGCTCTGATTCAGATTTTCTTCCACTTGCGACCTTCCAGTTCCTTCTCCCATTCTTCTTTCCAGGAGACCCTATAGACACATTTCTCTACCTCCCGCTCCATCCTCAGCATCCAATATAAGCTTGAGATCCGCCTTTTCTGAATTATCATATCTTGCATTAACCTTTCAGAAGTGGTATCTATACAACTTCCACCTTTCTTAATTCTGGGATTTGAGAGCCAGTGCCCCAACTGCAACTATCATAATCTGTTATTTTATCCTATGTCAAATTCGATTTTTCTTGCTTAAAATTATTTGATTTATTCTGGATATATATATTTCAAACACTTAAGCTTATTTACTTGTTCAGTTCTTGTATCACTCTTCTGTTATTCCTGATAGGTTTTCTATGATTAAAGTCCTGGCGAAAGCCATAGGATAATTCATCTGTAAGTGAAGCATCAGGTAAGGCGAGCAGTAATCATTAATGCTGCCATATCTGGACGTGCAAGTAACATAACAGGCCATTCCTTTTTGTAAAACCTTGGGCCTCATTAGAACACTGGCGTTAAGGGGTTAACGGCGCCGTAAAAGGTGTCAGTGCCGTTAAAACCTTAACGCCTTACTACGAAGTCCCTTTGCCGGACCCGACCTTAACGGCTGGTCTAGACCAGCCGTTAAATTAGGGGCCCGCAAAGGGACTCTCGAGGTAAGTACGGTACCGCAATTTGCGGTACCGTACTTACCACCTTCTCCATTCCCATTATGCCCTATGGGACAAAAATGGGAATGGGGAAGGGCCATGGTGGCATGGGGAATTACCGCCCCGCCAACCTCGGAATGGGGTGGTAATTCCCCATTCCGCCATAGCGGACTCCGGCATCGACCATGGTGCTAATAGCACCATGGTTTTCCGCCACAGTCCTAATGAGGGCCCTTATGTGTGTTTCTTTCAGGGAAAGGTGCATCTGAATCTGTTCTATTTGTATCCTGGGTTCTGTGCAGTTTTCTCCATTCCATCCTGCAATATCTCCATGAGGTCCCAAAGCCTTTTCTCGCTTTTCTCTGCCAACACTATTATTCCTTTTCCCTTGTAGAAAACCATCACCAAAATCTAAAATTGAACATTCAGCCTAATTTTGTTAGACATCTAAATTGCATGTAATGACCCACAAACGTTATCACGTACGTGCCCTGGGGTACCCTGCATGAAATGTCATGTTCCCAAGGTGAACTGGACTGCGAGCGTGGTGTCTCAGGGATACACTATTTCAAACAATTTCTTTAACTACAAGGGTTTAGACAGTGGTAAAACAATCTGGACAGCAGAGTTCTGTAAAAATAGCATATTGAATTATTATATATACATCATAATATCACCATATCTATGTAATAAAATACAAATAATTGGAAAGCTTATATACACATTTGTTCTGCATAAATAGCAAGGGGCTGGGTAAAGGCATGCATAGAAGTATAAAGTGTAAAGTGCAATTCAATTGAATGAACAATAAAGGTCCATTGTAAACCACCAACTTTAACTGCAATCCTCGTGTTTTTACAGATGCCGAAAAATGTTAAAAATTCACACAATACGTAACCATAAAAATGCATAACTGTTCATCAATTAGTCTCCAATCACTTGTCTCAGAGTCCATACAATACAGTCTTTTTTCGACTAAAGGTTGTTCACAAATACATTTCTCTTTCATAATTTTTACAAAGAACTTCCATTATCTTAGTTTCGACTATGTAGCATCTAGGGCTGCAATGGCGCTGATGTCCGTCTTCTTCAGGACTGGACTGTCATTGACCAACAAGAAATAAAAAACTCTTCAAAGGCCACCTTCATATGTAGTCTTTACCATAAACTAAAAAACATACATAAAACACATTAAAATATTCTGCAGAACCCAACCGTCCATAGATTCGCAAAACCCGTCAATAGCTCGTATGAAGGAAATTAAAGAGCACATAACATACTGTTAGCTCATCTCTGGGCAGCCCAATCGGGTCAACCTCCACCTTCTTATTTTGGCGGTCCGTGCAGCTCATAAATTCTGCAAACAAAGCCAAAAACACAAGGACATAATCACATTTTTCTCTACTAGTGTTGGCATCTGGTGTCAGGTAAAATTGTCAAGTAGCAGCACATCGAACAACATACCTCTTGTATTTTGTAATCAGCCATTTCCAATTGCCCAGGCATGTTTCCAAACACCACTCCCATTGCGAATCGCAGGGGTACCTCAAAAACCTATTTCTGCAATAAAGAGGAAAAAATTATGTTTAATTAACCTGTTGAATATGCCACAGAAGTCTGAGTTGCCTCTGGGGCTCAACCTCATAGATTCTAGTCTAAAACAACATAGGGTATGGCAAACAGGCACACATCCGAAAAAAATTTCTAATGTAGATAAGTTAGTCAAACTCAACTTCATGGTAACAGAGACAGACCGGTCACCATTTAATACAATGATTAAATAGTGTAGAATACCATGGATACCTCTGTATTCAATATAAAGAGCTGTGTTTACTTAGCGAGTCCAATTTTCTCATCAAAAAAGGGTTTTCCCGAAATCTAGACCGCACAGCGTGTTACTTGATTTCAGCTGGAGCATGTCCAACTGAACGTTCACATTAGCGTCCTTTTCTAAGGAAAAAGTAGCATCATAGGTGAGGGCATCGCCTCATTTGTCCATCTTACATAAAGGGCTAATCTAGATCCACACTATGTGGTGAATTTCCTTACCTTATGGGGACCATATAATCAAGTCCTCCATACTGCACGTTCTTCAGTTTCGAATACTGGGTTCTGGCGGGAGTCCTTCCTCTGTCTCCATGTATAGAGAGAAAGCGGCATAGATCTAAACGATGGACTAGATTCCTCTTCCGCCTAAGTCCATTACAAATGCTCAAACTGGACTGTAACAGACACTGTTGAATTAAACGAGGGATTGCCTCATTACCAGTTCAGCGATCCATAAATCGATCGATGTTGTCACGGATACAGGGCAAGAAAAAATGCAAGGGACCTTAACTCACTCTGCTGTGTGTAGGTGAAAAATCTAATAACAATCTAAAATCAATCTGTGTAGAAACACTTTAATTCATTCAATTGACATTGTACCCACTGGTCCTCAGTTGAAGCATGTGTCCGGCAGGGCTCTGTGCTCACACCACTACTCTTTTCATTATATATTTATGGACTTAAAGACTGTTTAAACACCTGCAGTGCGAATGCTCCTCATTTTGGCATGTAACATATCCCTGTTTTACAGAATACTGATGATACTGCTTTGTTTTGTCAGGACGCCATGCTCACTGCAAAAGCTCATTGACGCCTACACAAAAAAAACATATAAAGGACTTACACTTGCTGCTAAATGTCTCCAATTCAGGAGTTTTATTTTGCAATCCAGGAGACAAGTTAAATAAGGGAAGGTCACAATCATTCTGGCTAGACGGCAAAAGGCTACAAATGATTGAGTCTTATGAATACTTGGGGGTTTCATTGTCCTCTAGCCTTAAGGGTAACACCCACAAAAAACAGGCCCTTTGGATGTCATAGGTCATTGGACTTACGCGTCTTTGGTAATACCTGGTTATTTCTCATGGTCCAAGATGATAAATGAGTGTGCTCTTATTACTAGAGCTCGGTTGAGTGCTATATCATCATCTATACCAACTATGCAGAAGATACGCAGATACTCATGCCTATTTCGGGCAATCACATCGACGAACCCAACATCCTAAACGAAATCTACCTAACCATTACAGGCCTGGATGGCGCACAACGAGCTCTGTTTGAATGATGATAAAATGCACAATCATTCTGGCTAGACGGCAAAAGGCTACAAATGATTGAGTCTTATGAATACTTGGGGGTTTCATTGTCCTCTAGCCTTAAGGGTAACACCCACAAAAAACAGGCCCTTTGGATGTCATAGGTCATTGGGGGTGTACAAAGGTTTACCAAGCTTTGCAAAGCATAACATGCACCAATGATGCCCCGATTGTAGAAGCCCAAACCAAAAGCAATCGGATCTTAAGGAGCAAGCATTTGGGGCTTTGGTACATCTCACTGCTAATCATTTTGGAAAACCCATTTATGAAATATATTTTGAGTTTACCCGAATCATTGCCTAACTGTGCACTGAATAAAGAGTTGGATCTTCATTCTTAGAGGATGACCTGAGGTTGGAACCGGTTCAGCTTTGGTTAAGGTTATGGACAAACAACAAGGCTATACTGATCAAAGCAATTATGACCCATTTTATGTGGCGAGTAAAAAGCACTAAAAATTCCACAGATTGCTTTTTATAAAGCATTCACTACAGTCTGGACATTGTACATCCTATGTTCGTAACACTGCAGGAATCTTGAAAATGCTGGTGAGCAGAATTATCCCCAAATTAGGTTTAAGATGTAATTTGGAAAGAGATCACTTTGAAATTCTGAAACCTGCTAATAGGATGCACTTACGCATCTTTGGTAATACCTGGTTATTTCTCATGGTCCAAGATGATAAATGAGTGTGCTCTTATTACTAGAGCTCGGTTGAGTGCTATATCATCATCTATACCAACTATGCAGATGATACGCAGATACTCATGCCTATTTCGGGCAATCACATCGACGAACCCAACATCCTAAACGAAATCTACCTAACCATTACAGGCCTGGATGGCGCACAACGAGCTCTGTTTGAATGATGATAAAATGCAGATACTTATCATTGGTAACAATGCTCAGATTAACAACCTTTCCAATGACTACAAAGCCTTCATCCTTAACAGAAACACCATCTCCATCTCCAAAGAGGTTCAAACACTTGGAGTCTACCTAGACTCCTCACTCACCATGAACAGGCAGGTCAATGCCATTGCCTCAGCGGCAGCCTACACCGCCAAATTGATCACGGCCAGCAGACCATTCTTGACTACTGATAACTGCATTACACTCCCCAAAGCACTCATACTATCCAGGATAGACTTCTTCAACTCCCTATTTGAAGGTTCCAATACTAAAAATATAAAAAAAACTCCAAACAATTCAAAATAATGCAATAAGGGCAGCGCCCAACATTCCAAGAAGGGAACATGTTTCAGCAGCTAGACGAAAAATCCACTGGCTCCCAATTCGGGAGCGTATTACATTTAAAATCGTGTCCCTTACACACAAATGCCTTGCTGAGAGCACCCCCAGCTATCTATCAAGCTAAGTCACCATGATCCAAACCACCAGGCCTGCCAGAGCAGCCTACTTCTTCTGCCTGGACATCCCCCGCTTCAAGCATCAAAAACCGTGAGGCACCAGTTTCCCAGTAATCGCAGCTAAACATGGGAACGCCATGCCGTTAGTGTTGAGATCAGACCCCTCCCTCTGGTCTTTTACGGAAGAACTCAAAAATTGTCTCTTCCATCAAGGGAACTAAACACCCTCGCACAATGGCAGAACTTCACCCTGAATCGCCACTCCCTATGTTCTCATTTACCCCATCACTATCGGCACAACTAATAGAACAACAAATGTACCACCTAATATAACTGCTAATGTAACAATGTATCCAAGATTTCCATTGTAAAGCATTGTATGACTGTAACTACAAGTAATTTAAGGAACCCGATATAAGACTGATGTAACAATATACCTTAGATATACATTGCCTTGTAACAATGTAACGTTAAGCAACATAAGAAAATGTCTGTAACCATTTCACTTCTGTAACCAGTGCCTAGATGCCCCCGGGCTAAGTGCGCTTAACAAATGTCAAATAAATAAAAAAAATATGGTTGAATGAGAATACTGGGAAGTGCACGGGTAGTTTGATATTGGATTCAAGTTGCCTGATTTGTAATGCAGCGAAGGAAGACCTGCTACATTTGCTCTTCATTTTGCCCGGTTTATGTGGAACCCTGTCAGTATTTCTTAATCCCAATACGTTAATCTTTGAACCTCAGGCAGTGCAAACCAGCCCTTCTTTTTTTTTATTACAGGCAGAGACACTTGTTTAGA
Organism: Ambystoma mexicanum; assembly: GCF_040938575.1. Classification (NCBI taxonomy): domain Eukaryota; kingdom Metazoa; phylum Chordata; class Amphibia; order Caudata; family Ambystomatidae; genus Ambystoma; species Ambystoma mexicanum. Next base: position 879,288,599 of record NC_090941.1, on the reverse strand, counting down.
GTTGGTCATAGTTATTATTTTTAAGGTTTTGCCTCAGAAAGAGAGATAGCCTGAAAAAATGAATTGTTTGTTAAATCTTGTGCTTATTTGATTTTAATGAATTAGTTGCAAATGTCTTTGCATTGCTATGTTGCAATGCTTTGTTTCTGGTTTTTATGCAATGCTTTCGGTAGTTCTTGTTTAGGGGGATTGCATAGTAATTTTATTGTATTTGGCCCACTTTGCTTGGCCAATGCTTATTCGCAGCCGGAGAATGGCAGTCAGCCAATCAGGTGGCTGGAACAGCAGGTGAGAATACAGAATGCCCGCACGCTGTTCCAGTGACTCAAGGTGCTTCCCCGGTTAGCGCTTTTTTTTCCATTTTCGTTTTTTTTCCCGAACGTTAGAAAACCCCAATTCCCCTTACCTCCACCCCAACTTACCTGTGGGACCAGAGCATTGTGCTCCGGTCCCCGATGCTCCTCCCATCTGGCCACCATTAAAATAGAAAAGGGACTATGTCCCTTTTCGTATGACTGGGACATTTTTGAACATATTTTCCATGTTGACATTTTCTTCCTCCGAAGGGAGATGGGCTCGCGCTGAGGAAATTCCATGGTGCGAATAGCTTTCATGCACCGGCTAGGAGGCGGACATGGGCTTTAGTGGCCCGCAGCTTAAAGCTGAGGTCCTTGCTTCGCCCGTGCCTACCAAAGCTCGGACTGGTGGGCTGTTAAAGCCCATGTCCGTCCCGCAGCCGGGACATGAAAGCTATGTCCCCCGTTACTCTCTTTGGCCCTCTTGGTTTGGACAATGCTTAATCTTAGCTTGTTAACTCTCTGTCCCCTTTTTCATCTTGTATACTCCCTTTTCCTTTCACAACCTCCTCTGATGTTGCATTGTTTCCGGCTTCCTTCTTCTCCAGAAGCAACCTCTCCCTGCCTTTGATGTTCTCCACTTTCTTCTCTACCCTCTGATCTCTAACTTCCTTTGTCCGTTCTAAAATACTAATCTGTCCCTGGCACATCTTTATAGCTTCTCCCTGCTCTTTGTATCTCTTTTTTTCTCTTTTCTCTCCCTCCAACCATAGCAACCTGACCCTCGCAGTCTCTCCTTTCTCCTTCTACATTTTTCCCTTCTGCAGCAACCACCTTTCCTATGAAATTGCTTATTCCACCTTCTTCTACTGGATCAGCTCTTAAAAAGCACATATGTACTCTAACTTCTCCTCGCCCTGTCTTAAGCAACAAGGCCCTCTATTTACTGCCCAGACAAGGCTTCTGCGGCCTGATTTGCCTGGATGGCCAGTGGTTAGCTGACGACATACGATTGGGCAAGTGCCTTTGCATTTCAGCACTCCAGGGGAGTAGGGGTGGCTTTAAACAGCCAGCTGCAATTCTAGAATCATGTGGTGGGCCTACAGCTGGTGTTAAGTGAGAAATCGCTCTCCATCTCTGCTCAGTTTGATGCCTTTTATACAGGCAAAGAATGTTAAACGAGAGGGGCGGAGCTGGCTTCTTTTCTTTTCCCTCAGGGGATCGGAAAATGATAGGAGGTGCTGATCCCACACAGGCCTGCGGGGCAGTGGTAGCAATAGACAAGGAGGGAAGTGCACCCTAAGGGAGGGGAAATGGGAGTTCGGTGGAGGGTGACTAGGATGATGTCAGTGGGCATCGTGACTGGTGTGAATGGCGATGGCAGATGCCAATTCTCAGCTTGCTCCGAATGCAGACTTTCACTGCCAGGTAAAACCCGGGTCTGAGCAACCTGATTGGCTGCTACAACTACTAATTAAGTGTGCTAAGTGAAATGAAACCACTGGTGAGGAAGGTGAAATAACAAGTAGATGTCATGTATATCAACTATATTCAGGCTATAATCAGTGTTAGATATATGAAACTATGTGTACACGCATTTCTCAGACTATTCTCCAAGATATCATTTGCTTTGGTTGTGAAAGTGATTTGGACTTGAGATCACCGGGACATGAACTGTATAATCGAGCAGTCTGATACAGAATGGAGAAGTAAACAAAACAACAGCCGTTTGCAGGCAGTTTCATTGTATGCATTTTTAGGCGATTCAGCAATCATACTCATTGCTTTCACGTTAAGCCTTTTTATTACCCTTTTTTCAAATGCGTTTGATGCATTACCTAGTTTGCTTCAGCCCTCAGTCCTAAGGCTTCAATAATAAATGAGTTTCAATGAGTAAACGCCTTTAATTCTCGACAATGTAACTGCATTTAAGTTGTTTCCTTTTTCACTGCTTTGCATTAATTTAAAATACCGTACTGTGTTTTCCAGCTTACTCTACAGTATTTACATTAGAAAACAGTGATTACAATGGATGGCTAAGATTTCCCACAGTGGTAACAATGTACTTTACTCACAAAGATGTATAAAGCTGTGTGTTACAGAACATGTAAATTCACTGTGGTGGGAGTCGGGGAGGCACCATGCCCAGCTGTCTCCCTACCCTCCCTGCCCAAACACACCAAAGAGTTTATGCACCCACAAAAACTGGACACAAATAATTGGACTCGTAGGCAAGAAAGACACTACAACCTTAGCTTGGGTTTAAAATAGGCCACAATAAGCCAATTATTATTAAATGTAAGAGGGTCATTACTGAGGGGAAATCTCCCTGCCCCCCAGAAAAGTGCACCTGCTTCCACCTTCTGCTTTCTGCCAAGATGGCGGTCCCCTTAAAGCGCACACAAGCTTCTGGGGGTCGTTATCCTTCCCACTGGGCCTACCTGTGATTCTGTTTGTTGATTAATTTGTTCGGCTTGCTCACAAGGTCCTCTACGTGTCTCAATGAGAACACCTTGGCAGGTGGCACAGTAAGAGTTGGCAGAGACCGGATACTAGTTTGTTTGACCTCCGAGCTCTGGGGCTCCTCCTCTTGCATACCCTGATAGCCAGTTAACTCAGAGCCTACCGACTAGGGAGAAGTTGGTGTCAGCGGGCGCCACATATGGTTCCTTCCCACACCTCTCTGGTTAAGACAAGTGAGTGAGCACATGCCTGAGCACTTGCTCGCACTTGCACGATCTAAATGATACAAGGCCTAGTAAGATTGTTTGTCTTGTCCTCCCTCTGTCTTCCCTCCCTTGTCCTGTCACGCCTAGAAACACTTGTGTACAGGAGCGTTCTAAATGACAGATATTATATCATATCATCTAAGGAAGGCGGGTGGGAAAAGAACCTTCCTTTGCCATGCACTGCTGCCAAGCAGACCTCAACGGTGTGCAGCACCTCTATTTAGAGCAATCTGCCACTGACCAATGATGTCACGCACCAGGCCATCTTCTACATCCTGCAGCATTTTTGAGTGGAGGACCTGGAGCCCAGCCATCTGCTGCTCCTTCGCTTTACAAATTCCTCCCAGGAAGACTAGGAAGATTCCCGCGGCAGGGTGGCATTGTGCACAATATCCTCCTTATATAACTTCATCTTGGTCACTTATGGGCCAAATGTTGGGGATGCGCCTCTTCACACATACAGCAAGGGCATAACATAACTAGGCATTAAGTGGGATGCACTATGAAGTGGCTTAGTGCAGCTAAGACCGTTGTTTTGGCTTTACTTTTGCAATACTATAAGGGAAACCTTTATTTTGATGCCCTTGGCAGATGCTTTGGCCATGGAGAAAGCAGACATGGTATCTTGGCTTCCTACAACAAAAGGACTCTTCTCCTCTTACTCACATACAACATATTATCAATTCAAACATGAACCGGCCCCTTGCTTTATCGGTTCTGCAGATGTTAGTAGTAATACTTGTAAACCATAAATGTTTGACAAGCCTTTTATGCATAAAGCCAAGAAACAAATATGATGAAGCATCCGCGTGGCATGATGAAGGATTCCACCATGATGATGATGATGTTGTGTATGGCTCTATAGAACACACTGCACTATGCCCTATCAGTCCGAGCTTCTTTGAAATTGACAATGAATGTGAACTAGAAAAGTATTAGACACAGATTGAAAACAAAGGCACAGGAAAACGTTTGGGCAGCTGCCTCTTTCTGCGGTGTCTGGGCATGGAGTGCCGCCTCTATGCGCAATCTGTTTGCTGTGGAGCAGATGATACAATGGTTGTTCCTCTGCCCTCGTTGCTCATGCCAGAGTGGCCACTGGGGCAAGCTAATTTGATTGATTGATTGTTCATTTATTATGCGCTTATACACAAGTGTTTCAAAGCGCAACCATGCATAGGAGGGGAAGACATAGGGAGCACAAGACAAACGATCTTACTAGACAAGGTACACTCAGATCATGCTGGTGAACAGAGCAGGAAGTGCATGGGGGGGTGGGTAGAAACAACCAAGTGCGCCCAGTCCCGTCAGAACATGGGTTAAGTGCAGAGAGGTACCACTCTCATGGGTTGTAACCGAAATGCGGTAGTGCTGCAGCAAGTGCAAGGCTCGGGGGCAAGTGTAGGAGACTGGGGAGGAAGGCTTGGGACCTGTACGGCTCTGAAGGTTCCCCAGGCAGCCAGTCAGTGAGACTGAGCAGAAGTATAGGACAGAGAGCAAGAGGGCAGAAAGAGTTGGTTAGCAGGGGAGAGGGAGAGAGAAGGCGGTGGCAAAGAGGACATTCTTGAGGAGTTTCAAGAACTTAAGGAGATCTGGCTCAAGACGGAGAGAGCAGGGAGGCTTTTCCTGAAGGAGGTTGTTATAGAATGCTTACCTTGGGATTCCATGCTCAGCGAGTGCTGGATTCCTGTTTACTTGTGGTGGGTGTTCCATATTCCATGGGAAACAGTTGAGGTTTGCTGATGGATGAGTCCTGCTGGGGGTTTCTGCTGACAATTAAACATCTTTAACCTCCACGAGTGTCCTTCAATCTGTACAGTGGCGATGAGGATCGCTGTCAGCAAACCCTGCGCCAACCCACACATGAACGGAAGAGGAAACAGAGCCAAAAAGTCCAGTAGGACTGCAGCGGCAGGGGAACTACAGCTGCCGAGAAGTGCCTGTGTGCGGTGACCCGGTACCAGCAGCAGACGAGAGACAGCTGCAACGGCTGCTGGCGCTCCCCTGTGAAGATTTAGGGTTGAGCGCCAGCAGCAAGGCAAGGCGAACCAAGACGGACCACTGCCACGCGCTCCCCTTGCAGTTGTTGGGGTCGAGCAAGGACCGCAAGCAGTGCTTGACAAACGCGGTCATAGGCAGCGTGAGAGGGGACAGCACGGAGTTAAGCGAGAATTTACCCTTCCGTAATCAATTAAAGTAGAGACTAGACCTGTGGGCGGGGCCCCACAAAGCGACGTTGCAGACGCACATTACGGAGGACGGGGCAGCCATGAACCAGGCCCCAGCAATGCGACATTACAAACGCTTCCACTACGAAGGACAGCACAGGCAGGATCAATACGCCAGGCAGAGCGTTTCTGTTGCCTAGCAACTAGAGCTAGGAGGCACGGCAAACAGAAACTACAGAAGGAGAGGCAGAGCGGCAAAGTGCTCACTCCACAGTAAAATACCCATTAGGGAGACAGTGTGCTTGTAGAGTAACATTGCAAAACATAATATACTGGTCCCTTCAGCACCAATAGCTACACTTGCAGTATTCTCAAATAAACTTCAGTCCCAAGTAAAATAAAAACATGCAGCAAAATAATGTGCGCCCCCCGCCAGCCTTTCTTCCCAGCTCTGGGGAGCCCCCCATTTCTTGGGATTTGTGGGTGGACACATTTAAAGTCTATCTGAGGGCAGCAGGGTGCGCCAGACTATGCGATGATGATAAATAGGCAGCCCTTTTAAATTTTTTGGAACTGAAGGCCTAAGGGTTTTTAGGCATCTGCCAGGGCAAGTTGTACACGCCCCACATGATGGTGATGGGGATGGAGTAGTGTTGGCCTATGAGGCTGCCTTGGGAAAACTGGAATCACGATTTGGGAAAAGAACAAATCTGGTATTGGAAAGATATCATACCTTTTCGAGGGCTCAAGCTGCAGGAGAAAGTATCGATACATACATAACAGCATTAGGATCTCTCATTGCATCTTGCAAGTTCACCGGGATGCCAGATGAGTATATTCGTGACCAAATAATGATGCGGAACAGTGATTCTAGGATAAGTGAGAGACTTTGGATTGAAAGGGATCCTCCCCTGGACAAAGTAATAGAAATTGCAAGAGCCATAGAGGAGTCAAAAAAGAGTGTCCAAGAAATGACTGACAAAAGTGAGACTTTACACACCATAGTGACCAAAAAAGGACCTGATGGTCAAAAGGGAAGGGTTAAGGACAATAGAGGGACGTTTGCCCAAAGAGAAGCATGTAGTCTGCTCAAAGGAGTGTCCTGCCTTCCAATGCAGAAAGCAGGAAGTGTAAGGGGAAAGGTCATTTTGCCTAAGTGTGTAGAAGTGCCAACCAGAACAAACAGACCGTCAAGATAGTGGAGCCGGAAGAGGACAATGTGTCTGTTGTGGGTTATGTGAGCGATAGCACTCCTGAGCTGTGGAATGAGGGAGTTCAGAAAAGGGTGTTATTGAGTGTGGGTACGGCCACCATGATTTCTCCTGAGTTATACATGTCAAGTTACCATAAGGAGGTGGATAACTTAATGCCGTCTGACATCAACCGCTGTGCATGTGGGCGTATTCCAATCAAGGTGTTGGGATACGAATGGGCCATAATTGGGTTTGGGGGGTGTTCCACCCGAGGGAAATTGTATGTGGCCCACAAGGGAGACTCAGTGGTGGGGTGGGATGAGCCGGCTGCTCTTGAGCTAGAGATCTGGCCAGGAAAGCCTGTTCCCATTTTGACTGTGAGTATGGGAGAACGTGTACCCAGTCAAGGAACGATAACTGCAGAATATCTGAAAGAGGCCTTTCCAGATGTATTTTTTCTCTGCAAACCTAGGAATGCTGAAGGGATTTTCCCATAAGATTGTACTCAGGAGGGGTGCAGTGCAATGTGTGCACAAAGTGAGGAGAGTACCCATGTTGGCTTGAGAAGGACACAAGAATTAATTAGTGAAACTTCAGGAAGCCGGAATAATAGAAGAAGTGGAATGTTCAGAATGGCTGACTCCCGTGGTGTTGGATCACAAAGTGGATGGCGGAATGAGAATGTGTGTGGACTTAAGGGACCTTAATGCCAACATATGGGTGAACAGACACCCTTTGCCCAACATAAATGAATTGTTAGCACTGATGGGAAAGACCACGTGTTTTTCTACTTTCGATATATCCTCAGCATACCACCAAATAGACTTCCATGTAGAGTCACGTGCTTTAACATAATTCGTAACCCTTTTTGTTGCTTTGCATTTTTGTCGATTGGGATTCAGTTTGGCGTCGGCATCGGCGGTCTTCCAGAGGCTTATGCAAAGGTTATTTGGGGGAATGTCGGGTGTTGAATACTTTCAGGATGATATCCTAGTATGGGGAAGAGACCGTAATGAGCATGATGGAAGGGTATTGAAGGTGATGGAGTTGTTGAAGGCACGTGGCATGACGGTTAAGTGGGCCAAGTGCCATGTGAGAGTGCCTAGTGTGACCTATTTGGGGCATACCTTGGATGAGACTGGTATTCATCCCAGGGATGGTGTGGTAAAGGTGTTGAAGGAAGCACCTGCCCCCATCAACAAGGAATAGCTCAGGTCCTTTATGGGCCTAACACAGTACTATGGTCGCTTTGGTCGCTTTATTGCTTCCTATGCTGAAAAAACAGTTAGTATGAGAGCCTTATTAAAGAAGGGTGTCGGTTTTGTATGGTCTGAAAATTGTCAGGATGAATTTGAAGGGTTGAAGGAGGAAGATGATCGTGCCCCTTCATTGGGTTTGTTTTCACTGAAAAGAAAGACAGCATTGAGCGTGGATGCCAGCGAAGTAGGCATCGGGGCAGTGCTCGAGCAGTGGGATGATGGAGGTTATCGCCCTATAGCGTTTGCTTCAAGAGTATTGAGAGATGCTGAGCAGAGATCTGCAGTGATTGAAAGAGAAGCATTGGCTGCATTTTGGGCTTCAAAACATTTAAGGACCTTTTTATGGGTTGTCCCGTACATCTTTCGGACTGACCATAAGCCCCTCGTGCATGTCTTAACTAACAAGGGTTTGTCTAATGCTTCTTCCAGAATATCTAGATGGATGGTAGACATGCAGAAATTAAACTTTAAGGTGGAGTATATTCCGGGAACCAAGAATGCTGTGGCTGACTGTCTTTCTTGCCTTCCTAGTCCGGTCAGCGGACTGAAGGGCTACCAAGTGAATGTGGAGGAGTGCACCATGATTGCAAGTATAATTCCTGCTATTGATAAGGAGGAGTGGGATAAGGAAAGCGCTGCTGACCCTACTCTGATGAAAATTAGAGCTGCACTTAGGAATGGTGGCATGGATAAGGATTTGAACAGTAATTATGGTCATGTGTGGGACGAATTGTCAGAAGGCCCGTGGGTTATTATCAGAGGTCAGAGGTCGGTGCCTCCCGTGTCTCTAAGGAGCAGTCTGGCTGGTTTGGCTCATGAAGAACATTTGGGGAGGTATTTAATGAAAAGAAGGTTGAGAGATTCCTACTGGTGGCCTAGAATGGACAGTGATGTGGAGGTGGAATGTGTGGCGTGTGCCATCAGTGACAAGAGTAAGGCGCCTAAACCACAACCGGTGTGTCCGGTAGAGGTACTCGGGGAAGTATGGGCGAAAGTTGCTATTGATGTCATGGGTCCCATGGACATTTTAGGTGGTGCCTTAGATTTAGTGTGATTCTTGTAGATTATACCTCGAGGTGGGTAGAGGCAACCGTTTTCGAGACCGTGGCTGCAGAGAAGGTGGTAGCATTCCTTAAAAATATGTTTAATAGAGAGGGTGTACCTGCGGGCATTGTCACGGACAATGGTGTGCAATTTGTGTTGGGACATATGCAAGAGCTCATTAAGAGTATGGGGATACATCATCATGAGACCGCTTTGTACAACCCTGCGGCAAACGAGTTGGTTGAAAGAATGAATAGGTTTGTCAAGGGCGCTATTCAATTGGTTGTGGCAAATGGTTTATGTTGGAAGAGTGTTCTGTCAGAGGCTCTCAAGGCATATAGGCGCACACCGTCTGTGTTGCCAGGGTGTTCACCATTTGAGCTGATGCGTGGTAGGAAACCTGGTACCAAGCTAAGAGTGCCTGCGTTGCGTGGTGGTGCACATTCTGGTGTAAACATCCAGGAGGTACTGGAGCAGGTTCGTTTGAAGCAGGAGATGGTCAGGGAGGGTTATGGACACAGGAAACCTTTGTCTGTGCCGGTAGGCGACCATGTGCAAATAAAGAATCCCGACATGTGCCCAAGGGTATCAGTGTTTATATGAAACCCCGCCTAGTTGTGAAGGTCGGGCGAGGTTATGTGAAATTGGACGATGGATCAAGGAGAAGTATGAGGCGAGCTGTAGTGGTTGAGAAGGGGTGTGCCAGGAGCCTGTGTGATAGGGCAAGTGAAGGAAACATTTCTGATATGTTTGTGTGTGGGGGAGAAATGAGTGTGGACGGGGTCGGCGAGAGTATAAGCGAGCCAGTTAGGGAGCTCATGGGGTGCCGGTGCCTGTGCCCGGGTGTGAGAGAGAGAGGTCACAAGTGCCTGTGTGCGGAACAGAAGGGTCAAGGAGTGGCAACAGCTATCCTGTGCGGGAGAGGAGGATACCAGCCAAGTTCAAGGATTATGTAGTAGGTACTGTAGTAAATTAAAGTTTTATGTTCTGTCAATCTGTATGTGAGGAGTGGGTGCATAGTGTATGTGTGTGTGAGTGAGTGCTGGTGTGTGTTGGAATTCTAGGGGGGGAAGAAGTGTTAAAGTGTAAGCTGAGCTGGAATGCTTACCTTGGGATTCCATGCTCAGCGGATGGGTTGTAACCGAAGTGGGGTAGTGCTGCAGCAAGTGTAAGGCCCGGGGGCAAGTGTAGGAGACTGGCGAGGAAGGCTTGGGACCTGTGCAGTGCAGAAGGTACCCCAGGTAGCCAGTCAGCGAGACTGAGCAGAAGTATAGGACAGAGAGCAAGAGAGCCGAACGAGTTGGTTAGGAGGGGAGAGGGAGAGAGAAGGCGGTGGCAAAGAGGAAAGTCTTGAGGAGTTTCAAGAACTTAAGGAGATCTGGCTCAAGATGGAGAGAGGCAGGGAGGCTTTTACAGAAGGAGGCTGTTATAGTGTAAACTGAGGTGGAATGCTTGCCTTGGGATTCCATGCTCAGCGAGTGCTGGATTCCTGTTCACTTGTGGTGGGTGTTCCATATTCCATGGGAAACAGTAGAGGTTTGCTGATGGATGAGTCCTGCTGGGCTCAGGGTTTCTGCTGAAAATAAAACATCTTTAACCTCCACGAGTGTCCTTAAATTTCTACAGAGGCACCTGCAGTGGATAAAAATCTCCCCCCAAGTCTCTGCTTGGGGAAGCGGCTCACCCGCGGTTCACGCCTGACCACCATACTTGCACTCTGGCCTATCTCTTCTGAAATCAATGGGCCTCTGCCAGCGGTCTTTGCCATAGCAGCATTTGTGCTCATGGTTTTAGCAAACATGGTGAATTTTACATCGGGGAGTCAGCATGTTTTGTTTCTTTATGGTGATTTGCGATGTTTGTGTTGTGGTGCATTATGAGTTCAAACGGTTTTCAATGCAGGGTGCTGGGTATTGTCTGCATGAGGCCACTGTAAGATGAGCGAATATTGAGTGCTTATGAAAGATCTGCAACTGCTGAGTGCTTATTAATTAATTAATGAAAGATCTGCGGCTATTGAGTGCGCATGCACTAATGCATAGAATTAGATATGAGCGGGAAACAGAGGTGCTGCTGATTTGATTTCGGATCAGCATTTTTGTGGAGCCTTTGGGGCAGTATCACAGAACGTTTGCAGCCAGTGCTCTATGGGGCATGAGCTGCAAAGACACCTTTAGAGTGCCTGTGTTCGCAATAGGCAGTGTCAGTTGTTTGAAGAGCGCATGCTCAGAGTGCTGCTCAAGCTGCATATATTGCAAAATAATATTCTCCGGATTTGGCATTCTGCTAGTTAATGTTGCGATAAATACTAGTTCACAGACAATCTTGCGGCCAGATCTTGTGATGCCAGGCTGCCAGCCATAAACATTGTGTGGTACAGCCAATTCAAACCTGCCTACATTTGAAAATCATAAACCCTGAGATTTCTGTGGCCCCAGTGTGCGCATCCCTCGCTGCACATAGAAATTCTATAAACTCTTCCCTCGCCACACCCTAGGGGTTAAACAAGCACAGACAATTCCAACAGTTTAAGCTTTTCTGTAGGCATGGAGAAGACACTTGCCAGGCTCTGCCGTAGTGGTATTAACTGGCCATCGATGGTAGTAGCTGCAAAATGATGTGAATAACTGGTCATCTAATATCAGTGGCAGGCAAAGGGCTGTTGCTGTAAAAACAAGCCAACATTGTTGGATTTGCCCATGCTTGTTTTTAACACTTCAGGTAAGGACACATATGATGCTTATAAATCGAGTGGCTGAAGACAGACCTGGGTAACACATTGTTATTACATCAGTAACACGTTAACAGCTCCAATTAACTCCCAGAAGACTGCTTTAAAGAAGAAAACTAGCAGGCACTTCGACTGCACAGTTTGATGGTAAGGCTTGATTAAAGCGAGCTGAAAGATTTCCCATGAGGAGGTGCTTTGGGTGGAAGGGGCAGGAACTGGGTGTGCATGTCCATATAGTTTAGCATGGAAATGGGCAGTCAATGGTGGCCAAATAACCAAACAACACATTTAAGCTTTGTGTCCCTGCTCATATGTCGTTACTCCCTATCTGTACTGTAAGGCAATAGTTTCGGGTTATGGGTGTCTATGCCATTTAATAGGCCACATTAAAAAGGGGGCACATATATGCACACATACTCTCTCTCTCTCTCTCTCTCTCTCTCTCTCTCTCTCTCTCTCTCTCTCTCATATTGCAAATTAACATTTAGTATTAGGAATCTGTACAAATAACGCAGCAATTGCAATATATTATAATTATCTGTAATGTATTTCCTTCTGGCTACATTTTAACTTTCCTGTTTAGTTTAAAATCAAAAACAACTGCCCATATGTGTACTGTGTAATTTTTAGATTATTATTTATTCAGGGCAAAAGCAGGACTTAGTTTTCCTCAAAAACCGGTCAAAAAGGCCCAGTGAGATAAAGTGATCGCACACTTTAGCTAAGTGGTGACCTGCAAAGTGAGACCAGTCTGCAACTTAAACACTTGACCACACATCTACTCAGCTGTGGTTGGTATGGATATGTGTTGAAGTTTGGCTTTTAAGAATATTCTATGACAACAAAGACTTTAAAAGTGGAGAAATCCTAATAAAGCAGCTTGACAAATATATAAATACTTATAAAAATATGCTAAGTAAAAGTAGTATCATTATACCTCCCCGTCCCCTGTCCCCCTTTGGATAGAAGAATACACGTTTCAGGATGTAATTGAAGCTTAAACATTGTCTTTACGTTTTGCAAATGTTCTCTTAACACTCAAAGCCTCATGACAAAGGACACTGTGAAAGGTGTGCATGCTTATTTGTTAACTCAGCCACCACGGTTATTTATATGTAGTTAAACAACATCATGTTGTGTGAAGAAAATGTTACATTCTGCATCAATGCAACAACTCATTCGTGTGTGTCACAATAACAACACATAATGGAAACGAGAGACAGTACTAATGTTTTTGACTTGAAATAAGGCACATGATTGGATATTTATTTGGAGCTTTATTTGGTCTTTCCGATGCACATTCATTTGAATGCACCTATAGCTAATGCACCTCTCGGTTCTCATCATTGACCAATGTGAAGGTAGATTTGGCCTTATGAGGCAGGTAGTATTTTTGGAGAAGGATGTGTTACAGGTGTGGCAGGGTATTAGAAATATCTTTCGCTTGTGAAGGTGTTTATAAGGGGAGACAATGGCCTTGTGTTTGGAGTTTATCGTAGGATTTGTAATTTAGCCTTTCTAGATTATTGTAGAGGTATTTGCCCTGGCCTGTAAGCCTGTGGGTGTTTCCCACTGAAAAACGCTTTTGTAAATCAGGCCACATAAATGAAAACTTTAAGATGATCTCTAAACTGCTTGTGTTTATACTTTGCCCTAAACCAAGATCACACTCTCTTACATTGAGAAGCACATCAACTCAAAATAGGTGATTATCAATGAGATCTGCCAACTCAAAACAGGTGATTATCAATGAGATCTGCCAGGAAATCCCCGCGGGAGAGTATGCCGGTAGTGGCTTACACCCCTGGGTGCTGTCATCAGCTATAAGAGCACGACACATTGGAATAAAGAGCAGGTCGGCCCCAGAAACAGCTCCACGATGCTGATACAGAGCCACCGATGATGTGTTGGTGATGTATTGGAGAAAAACAAAACATCACTCAGCAAACAGGAGAACAATCTGGGGGATTCAGTGAAGCAGCCTGGGAGTGGAAATCAGGCAGTGGAAAAAGACACCATACAAACAGGTTGACAAGTTAAAAAGTCTTCTCGATGACTGAGAGGACATCAAGAACCTAAAAAGGCAGAGAATAATGATGGCAGCACATTTTTCAGAAGAAATTCATATAGCTATGTCATGAACACATCTTGGGGACATCTTGCAGCAGGCTAGACGATTTGCAGTTTAAACAAAAATGCTCTGGGTACCCAAGAGCCTCATTTGAAGGCAGCTAGTGGCATTTTTAGTGATTCCATGCTGGCATCATGGTTATTACCAGAAAGACTAGCACCAACTAAGTCAGAGCAGGATTCTGGCAGTGGGGCAATATATCAGACTTTGGGACTTCCATGAGGCCCCTTGTGCTCTGGCCCCACGAACTGCTGATATGTTCATCACCAGGGAGGCATAACCTAGTGCTCTGTGCCATTTCCTATCCTACATTGGCACTCATGCACTCTATTAAGCAGATTTTAAAACTGCAAAGGATATTATTAAAGGCTGTTTTGCAACCTGCAATTTAACTAGTGACTTGGGATAGAACACTATCTTATGGAGTGGGTGGAGTAGGGGCTTGTTGTCAGGGATTGTTATTGCCCTTTATTAGAGAGGTTTGCATACACTGAAGCTAATGAACATTTATATTTTTATTGTCTGACCACATATATTTATCCAGGTCATAAACTGTAGTCAGTTGTTTATTTATCAACTAAATTCTTGTGTGATATAACCAGATGACATAATATGTTTTGGACAAATGATCTGTACATTCTTATATTTTTATTATATTGTTAATACTTGATATAATGGTATGGTTATCTTATCGAAATAAAATATTGACAAGTAGTGCTCCCACCTTTCTGAGCTTGAGGCTGTAAACCATCGGCAGCACCGATGACGAAAGGAGTACCTGTGTGCTGCCCATGATTCACCAGAACGGAGCCAACAAAACTGATACCAAAAGCACGACATTGCTATTTCACCACATGCCCCAAAATCCACTAGAAAGTGAAGGCTACCCTATGCAGGTGTGGGCATGCACGAGTAGGGATCAGAAAACACACAGTTGAGAGAGACTATGGAAGACATGCATGGTAAGCAAGAGAAACCGACACAGAACCATGCCAAAAAGAGGCAAAGGGCGACCCCAAACTTGTAGTAGAGTGGAATATGTGTCCTCACTCACATCTAGCGTGAAATGAGCACAGCTGATGTGCCAGGCATTTATGAAACTATCAATGAAAGCACTGATTACTTAAGATGCCCGAGGAAGAAATACAGGTTCCAAAGTATTTTCTTCCGGATTTTATCTCTTTCAATCTACCTACAATTTGAAATGAGCTCAAAGATGCAAAGTCCAGTATATTCTGACTTTGATTCTGGCAACGGCACGGTACAGTTTAGAAGCTGATCAGCAGGGTGATATCTCCCCCAAGCCTAATGACATGCTCTGCACATTGGCTAAACTGGTCGCTTGAGACCAGAGAGTTAACCTCAGTTCAGAGGCAGTTCAGGAGATTGACCTGCCATCTGCGGATCCCAGCCCTGGGAATTTCTTGCAGGATCGAAATGTGCTCAGTATATACTACTCAAAACCCCATAACACATTGCTTAAATCAGTGGCACTTTATGTGACTGCCCCGATAGAGGGTGCAAATGTGATTCCCTTTGTTGTAAACCTATTGTTGAAAAGTGGCACAGGCTATATTGTTCAAACAGCAAACTGAGCCACACATAACCATGCTGGTGTGTTTTAAAATGCATTCTATGTATGATTATTTAATTCGGTCTTTTTAGTGGCATTAGTTGTCATGTGTGTACACATTAAAACATGGGTACACTATTTATTTTCCTTTCTTTTTTCGTTAGTTCACTGATTTTTATTGAAAGCTTTTATAAATATGTTAGCAAACACAAAAAGTAATGCATTTGATTAAACCAGAAAGTCTTGCTTTCTTGTTTTTAATACATCGATCAAATACAACATATTCAGTTCATTTTCAACAGTACACTCTCCCTTTGTGTTATTGTTCCTGTATCTTAGTCACCTTTAGGTATTCTAGTGGCTACCAACATACATGAAGAATTAACCAACTGGGGCCAGATTACAGAAACTTTGCACCGGTGCAAGGGCAAAGTTGCACGGTATTAGCACTAGGGCAACATTTGCCCTATTTTTCAAAACACTTGGACATATTCGAAAACTATTGCACCATGACAAGTGCAATTTGGGATGGTGTAGGCATCAGGGCAAACATTGCTCTTGGGCAAAAAAGACAGATTTTGACGGCATTATTGCAACAGGGCAAAGTTTGCTCTAGTGCTAATACGGAATGGTGTTAGCACTAGGGAAAACTTTGCCCTGGTAAAAAAAACGCATCCAAAATGTATCTTTCTTGCACTAGGGTAGTTTTTCCCAGGTGCTTATACAATGCCAATGTGCAGTTGGCATGGTGCAATAGTTTTCTAATATGTCCTAGTGTTTTTAAAAATAGGGCAAACTTTGCCCTAGTGCTAATACCGTGCAACTTTGCCCTTGCACCGGTGCAAAGTTTCTGTAATCTGGCCCCTGGTGTCATATCATCCCCCAAAAACCATGACTATATATTTTACTAATTTGCAAGATTGTAGGTCAGAGGTTCCTGACCTAAAGGCAACAAATCCACATTTAAACCATACGCTCTCCCCACACCCTGTGACTGAACACTCCCCACTACATAGAGGATATCGCAGGGTAAATGTATCCGTGTCTCACTGCAGCAAGGTATCATCTGTGTGAGTTATCAAGTCGGTCTGATAGCACAGAGAGTAGAGCGCTCACTTTGACATCTCTGCAGAGCCTGCTGACAGGTTTGAATCACGGCAGGGCCAAACTCAGCCTTTCATCTTTCCAAAGTCGATACATGAGCACCACACACTGTGGTTAATAATAAGCATTGCTCAGATACCTGAGGGATCGTAGCGCTATATGAAAGCTAAATTATTATTATTATTATTATTATTCTATATCTCTTCTTTCTTCTGGGTACAAATCAAAGGCTTTGTTGTTGCTCTGATTCACATTTTCTTCCACTTGCGACCTTCCAGTTCCATGTCCTATTCTTCTTCCCAGGAGAACCTATAGACACATTTCTCTACCTCCCGCTCCATCCTCAGCATCCAATTTAAGCTTGAGACCCGCCATTTGGGGATTATCATATCTTGCATTAACCTTTCAGAAGTGGCATCTATACAACTTCCACCATTCTTAATTCTGGGATTTGAGAGCCAGTGCCCACACTGCAACTATCATTATCTCTTATATTATCCAAATTCGATTTTGCTTGCTTAAAATTATTTGATTTATTCTGGATATATATATTTCAAACACTTAGGCTTATTTATTTGTTCAGTTCTTGTATCACTCTTCTGTTATTCCTGATAGGTGCTCTATGATTAAAGTCCTGTGGGAAAGCCATAGGATAATCCAACGGTAAGTGAAGCATCAGGTAAGGCGAGCATTAATCATTAATGCTGCCATATCTGGACGTGCAAGTAACATAACAGGCCATTCCTTTTTGTAAAACCAGATGTGTGTTTCTTTCAGGGAAAGGTGCATCTGAATCTGTTCTATTTGAATCCTGGGTTCTGTGCAGTTTTCTCCATTCCATCCTGCAATATCTCCATGAGGTCCCAAAGCATTTTGTCACTTTTTTATGCCAATCCTATTATTCCTTTTCCCTTGTAGAAAACCATTACCAAAATCTAAAATTGAGCATTCAGCCTAATTTTGTTAGGAATCTAAATGTCATGCAATGAACCACTAACGTTATCATGTACGTGCCATGGGGCACCCTGCATGCAATTTCATGATCCCAAGGTGAAGTGGACTACGAGCGTGGAGTCTCACGGATACAATATTTCAAACAATGACTTTTACTACAACAGTTTAGACAGTGGTAAAACAATATGGACAGCAAAGTTCTGCAAAAATAGCATATTTATTATTACATATAATTGGAAAGCCTATGTACACATTTTTTCTGCATAAAGAGCAAGGGGCTGGGCAAAGGCATCTATAGAAGTATAAAGTGCAAAGTGCAATTCAATTGAATGAACAGAGGATGATCCAGTTTTTACTAATCTGGGAATTAAACAATCTGGTGACATAATAAGTAATGATCTAGAATCTCCCACCTCTGACAGGACAATTTGTTAATCTAATGATTATTACAATGTGTTATCTCGAGATTTAAATATACCTCAGAAGTCAACTTTAGAGACCCACCAGAGAAATATGTCATGTTTTAGTGATCTACATTTTTTAGAGAATAATGTTCCTCCTGAGTAGGGTTTCTTAAGGTGTGGGAGTTTTGAACATCCCCTATATAGATGTGTGTCACAACTTCCCCATGGTATAGTAAGAAATTATTGGGAGAAGGAAAAACAGAAGTATCTGAGAAAGGTATATTATCCATCAATCACTCTAAAAACAGTGTAGAAAAACAACCGGATGTGATGTTTTGTTCTGGTCAAACGAATAGTTACCGGGTCCCCATGGTATTCCAAGAAGAAATGTGGGCTTAGTTGGACACTGCAATTAAAGGTTCTGCTGTACAAGCTGACATTCTTCCATACCATTGGAAACCCCTAGGTAAAAAGAAAATAATATCTCTCCATGGTCAAATAGAAGGACATTCCTTGAGTACACTTGATTTTACCATTCTAGAGAAGAGCATATCTTTATTAGTGATAGTAATATTATCACGCCGTGATACCCCAGGGTCTGGGCGTGTAACAAATGAAAATAAAAAAAAATAAAAAAAAAATCTCATCTTCCTACATTTATAATCTTGGGTGGTGAGGTCCCCTACTTTGATGAATGGATTTTTCGAGTGTCACAGATAAAAGTGAGAACTATGACATTTCTCAATAGTCAAATAAGGAAGAAAGATTCTTTATATTGCCCTCTTAATTCATGTTCTCAAGAAGAAATTCTCACAGATGTTCCAGTGAGGGACTGGAAAGCATGTAAATCTACTATGAGTGTGGGGGAGGCTAATATAGAAGAAGAGAACAAGAAACCTGGACTGGGAGGTCAGATGTTTAGGATAAGGATATGTGATGAATCCTGCAGATCCCTCACTAAACCCCTGCCTAAAGTCTCCTGCCAGGTGGCCAGGGCAAGGCAGATGCTTCCTGATCCTGACCTTGGCAGCGGTGCTCTGTGGGAGGATCACACGGGAGGAGACAAGGCTCAGGGTGGTGAGGAGATCCTGTGGGATGGGACACAGTATTTGTCCCTAAAGGGGAAGAACCTTTTACAAGTACCAAGGCATGTAATGGCTTATTGTCATTATGATTTGAACATCTTAATGTGGATAAAGCCATTGTAAAACCCCTTAACATCTTGAGAAAGGAAAGCCTGTCTGAACCTTATAAAGTTAAAAATCATTCTAACTCCCAGAGGTACAGTGAGAGGAAATCTGTGAATATCAATTTAAATGTACTGCCTTAATAAATTCTGGTGATGTTTCTTCAAATACACTCAGAAGAAAGAAATCTGAGTTTGAAAGTAGAAAGCTGACTAGAAAATCTAATTATGTTGTTCGGGGCTTCAAGTCACTTAATTCGCTAAGCACTGGGACGAGGAAGAGGGCTCAAGAGTTATACAACAGGAGTAGTCAGCTTGCTAAGGCAATTGACCAATGCCTGAGGCAGGCACAGAGGCTTAAAAGGCCCCCTTATCTGCAGGCCATTAGAAGGAGTAAGAGTGGAAGATGCAGCGGTAGCAGCAGTAGCATCAGGAGAGAGCAGCAGCAGGCTAGTTGTTGGTTGTCCTAGCAGAAGTTGGAGAAGAGCAAGTGTGCTGGAACTATTAAAGTGCATATTCCAGCTGTTGGTCCTGAGAGGGTCCATTTCATGATAATTCGTTAGTGCAGAGGTTGCACAGATGGAAGCGTGAAGGAATAAGACTTTCCCGCATGTCAACTGAATTGCAGAGACTGCGCAGCAGGAAAAGTGCTGGAGACTGTGCCTGGGGGCTGTATGCACCACAGTGTCTGAGGAGCAGGCCGAGCTCTGTACTTAATTCCCATAAATGAAGACAACTTCAATGAAGAAATGTGACCATTCGGAAGAAGCCAAAGCCGTGGAAGTCCTGCAGCACATGAAGGCATCAAAGCCAGAAGCTGGTGAGTGTTAATGAACATTCTAATTCCTTGCATGTAACAAAGGCAGGCCATAGTAGAAAAGAAGAATCACTCATGTGTGAGTGAAATTGCTGTAAACCTGACCACTGATTGTCCGACAATGATTGTAACAAAAGTAGCACTCACGTATGAGTCAAATCGCTTGATTAGCATTAATTGAATATTAAACTGAAGAAACTATCTGAAATACTAATCACGTCTGCCTACAATTTATTCTAAAGTGAAGGCTAACTGAAGAATCATTTGTAAAATGGCAGACAACATTGTAACATTGAATTTAAGTGGCTGAACTTTAGTGATTGTGAGTTCCAGGGAACACACACACATTGCCAAAAGCCAGAAGAGACTAACAGCAAGACATGCAATTAATCTACTGTGGCTAACAAGAAGAGATGGGGCAAATGCAATATTTTTCAAAAGTGAAGCTTGTTGATTTTGATTGTTCCATAGAATTAAAGCTGGTATTAAAACATACATTGCGAAAGCCAAACGTTCGAAGTACGTACTTCAGGTATTTGGTTACTGATGTGGCAGAAAGACAAGAGTGGCACAAATCCTGCCCTTCTGGAAGGTGAATGTTAAGAAGAAGAGTGCCTTGCTTACATGTAAGTGTTAAAGAGCACTCATGTACCTCTCTTTTCTTAAAAGTTGTTTAAAGTCATAAAATTGCAAACTGCTGAAGCTGGTGTGGCAGAAAGACAAGAGTGGCAAAGAGGCTGCTCTTCTGGAAGGTGAATATTCAAAAGAAGGGTGCCTTGCCTGCATGGAAATGTTAAAGAGCACTAATGTGAATCTTGTCTTTTCTGAAAGGTTGTTGAAGGTTATACAACTGTAAACTGCTAAAGCTGTTGTGAACTTTTTGTTGTCAGTAGATTTAGAACTTCAAAAGCACTGTGAGTTGTGGAGAGCTATCGGCCAGGCGAGTAGACCTGCATGGTGAATCCTTGTAGAAGTAGTACTGGTATGAGAGTAAACCAGGTAGAAGTGGAAGTGCTGTGAAGTTGTCCTGACAAAGATATGAACTGTAATGTACGGTGTTGAAAGGAGAGCTAAAAAAATCTGCTATCAGGAAGCTGTGTTTCTTTGAATCCTATACGTTGTGGCACATCATCCCAACCAAGATTTTTATTGATGCTATTTGATGGACTGAAAATACCTATTCAAGGAAGAAGAGGAATGTTTCTTTAAATGGGCATTGGATTATTGGAACTTTCTTATGACACATTGATTGACGGTACTAAGAACTGTGTTGTCACTGTGTTAAAAACCCTGATTTCCTTGTTTCTTTTTGTTGAACGTTGGAACTGAAAGCAACTTAAAACCTGCTGAAGGGGAGTTCACCCATGTTACAAAGAAAGACTGTGAATATTCCAAAAGCAGTTACTGTTATTGTGAATTGCCATATATTTTCTTGTGTATTAATATACATGTTTGCGGGCCAGATGTCCTTATTTAGAGTGTTTCCTTTAGTTTGTTTTAGGTAGGGAATTCCTTGTCAGGGTAGGGATAGTGAGGCGTTTATTGAAAAGTATAATTTAATAAAATGGCATATTTTGGGAAATCATATAAATGTTGCCTGCCTTACATTTCTGACCTCCCACAGTATCATGACTGGAGTGCATAGCCAGTGTAATTCTCTTGGATGGGAAGATGTGGTAATACTTCTTAGCTCCTGCTATGAGACCCGTAGTGGTGTGTTAAATGGCCATAAGGGGACAGGTGTGTGGCCAGGATGTCATTGACGAGGGGTTTCCTACATTGAGATTACCAGGGCCTGGACTGTGATTCTGAAATCCTGAGGTGGTAGAAAGGCTTTTATCATCTAGAGAGATGCTAGTTGACACCATTCAGTTTGGGCTTTTTGTTGATATGTTTTTGAAAGGAGAGCTCGCTGTCAATAATGCACCTGAAGGATTTGCCACACAGGGCCAAGTAAGGTGTGACTCCATCATGGTGCATATCATTCAGCCACCCTTGCATGGCTTCCTTCTGAGATGAATTGCCTAACAGGATGCCTTCCTTGCTGGTGGGTTTGAGTTTCTGGTAGGTGTTTGATATCCAGGTTTATAATTCAAGCTTCGATGGAGGTTAGGAATTTTCTCATGTATTTATGGTATGACAGAGTTCCCTCAGTGTACTGGTGAAGTGACATATTCGAGACCTTGAAAAGCAACCCAATTGGTTCTATCTAGAAAATGAAGATAGCTGGGGAGACGATTGATGGGGATTCCACAGGTGACTGGATGATAGCTGTGTCTGAAGTTACCCATCTGTACTGCTTCATATCTGTCCAAGAGGTATAAGACAAACCAGCTGAGGACTGTGCTTGTGAACCCCATTTTATCTGTGAGTAGGCTTGTAAATGTGAAGGCATGAACTGTGCCCAGTGTGGCAGGGACGTCAAGTAGGACCACGACCCATGAGTCACATGTATCCATGATTTGGTGAGCATAATCTATGACTTGGATGCTGGCAGTTTTCTTGAATCTTGAACCAAATAAGTTAATTATGCAACACACATCAAAATCCCAAAAATAATAATTCAAAGGCAAATAGAAATACAGTAGTCCTTAATAAGAAAGTACTATTAAAATGCAAAGTGATCAAAACCTAGCTACCTGAATTAGCAACTCGAGATTTGTAAAAAGGCGTGTGTGTGTTCAATTTTTCATTAAAGTACAGGACCATACGAGAAGTACATATGTTCACAGTACTTTGGGATAGGGACTGGAAATGCTATTTCAATTGTTATGTTTTCCTGAAATGAGTGAATCTTGCATCGGGGGCTCCACTGCAATGAGACACTTTTACTTTCCCACACATGAAAGGTTGGGACTCAAGAGGGATTGGCAAGAATGGCAAGCCCAAGGAGGACTGTGCCAATTATCAGACATTAGAACCCTGTAAGTAGGCGTTGGCCAATTAAAAAGCTCAGAACGTGTGCTGTGCTCTCTGGTAAAACCCAGTGTTCTGAGCAGACTGAGGTCCATATTCTGAACTTGGCGCAGTGGAGGAGCTAAACAGCACGATTCACTGCGCCAAAAGAGGACGCCCAGGCTCCGCTAGTATTCTCAAGTGGGCCTGGGCATCCTCGTAGATCACGAAAGTGCACTGTGCGGATTGCGCCTGTTTTTAGTTGTAACGGGCACAATCCAATCTTGGCATATTCGTTATTTTACTAAAATGTTGCAGAGAACACAGCTCCTATACACCAAAATGAGCAGCTTCAACATTGCGGGATGTTGAAGCTGCTTACTGTTAGGGAGAATTCTCTGTAAAAGCTAATTTCCCAAACCAAGTGAGTCTCTCAGCAGCTTTGCTGGATTTTTGGGGTTTATTTTTTCTCCTGCTAAGAGTGAGACTCTTTTACTCCTAGACATGATTTGAGGTGTTCCTTGGTCTTTCCATGTGTTTTATGGGCTATGGGGTCTTTTACTCCGTAGGGTCTCATGTGTTTTTGATGTGGGTTACATAGCACCCTCCTTGCCGTAACCCAGGGTGTTGTATCGACCCCCAAACACAGACTCCATACCCTGGGACTGACTTTTGTCTCCCAGGGCATGTATAGTCACCATTGGCTTTACTAGTCCCAAATTATGAACAGAAACCAGTACAAACCATCATATTGTGGACGTACTGGTCGGGGCAATTCGATTGCCCCGTGGCCTGTTGTTTGAGGGGGCATGTCTCCGTCCCCCCTGATCGAGTTTTGGCTGGTGGCAGTGGATACTACTTTTTATATTCGACCGCAAATATATCTCTATTGGATTTTTCCATTGTTCGAGGCTACCAACTTTAATTATTTAATTCTTATAGCCTCGAACATACTGCCGGTTTATTTATTTAATATTAATTCACTGGTTGGTATTTTTTGCCAGAACTCGATTCTAAAATGGCTTTTGTGTTCTCTTCTGTGACTCCAACCCAAGTAGAGCCCTTTGTTCCACTTTTTGGCGGGCTTCTCCACAGAAGCCTCCAAAAGTGGTGCCACTCTGCCTGGGTACCACAGGGGGTGCGGGAGGGGGTCTAGGCACCCTGGACTGAGTTTCCTTAGCAACTCAAGTCGCACTCTTGTGTGATTGGCCCAAGTGGTGAGCCGGCCAGCTCACCACTTTGCATGTTTGATTGACAGCTAGGCTGAATGAATGGGGGTTTGCTGCATAAAAGCAGGCCTTTGGGGACTGGAACTTGAGAAGTCACCACAGGACCTAAGAATCCGAGTGGGGAGAAGCTGAGCTGACCTGCAACGATGACACCACCGGTGGAGCCCTGCTGAACCCTCTCACCACTTTTCCCGATGACAGAGGAGATCTCCAGTCCGGAGAGTCTTCTTCCTTTGACTGGTGGGGATAACCAGTTTTGCCTTCTTTTCACCTTCCTGGACCATCTCGTGGCCGGCTTGCCCGTGCCAAGCACTTCGGCAACCGGAACACCAGGGTTTACCACTACCGCGAAGAGAAGGGTAGTACCGTTTAACTGAGGAGCTCTGCAGCTGGTTTCTTCCCTGGCAGTGCAACAACCTTCATCTTTCCTCCACGGCGAGACCGCCTCTTCCTCTGGACGAAACACCAACTTGCACCCGCTGCTAGGAACAACTGCCCCCGCTGGAGCTTCCTTCACACTTAAGGTACTGTGTCCTGCCTGGCTTCCCTTGCAACAGATCGTTCGGGGTGACAGTAAAGCCTTGACTTTCTAACCTGGGCTGGCCTGGGACAACCTTGCTAACTTATCCTGACTTTAATTTCATCCTTTGTGTGCGAACTATCTACAAGACTCTTTGGGCATAACCCCACTGTGTGAACCTGGACCCCTTCTGCTTGCTCTCTCCAAGAGTGGGCTTTGCAATTGACTTCCTTGCTCTCCAGTAGAACTCTGCCTATCCTGCCTTACTGTGGTTCTTTTAAAAGTATTGAAATTTGTGTGCTTCCATAATTCTGCCTTTTTCCCTCCCTTTTTTATAACTTATTAGAGTGCCAACTTATGTTAAGCGCTCACCTCTGTCTGAAAATAAGTGGTGTTTCTCACTAAGACTTGTCTAATAAGTAATTAGGGTTGTATATATATATATATATATATATATATATATATATATATATATATATATATATATATATATATATATATAATAGTGACTGTGTGCTGAATTTACCTTTCTCTTTATGCTAGTGTAATTTACAAGTGTGTCTTTAAATAAATAATTATATACTTTTACACCAAAGCTCTGGTCAGTGTTTGCTTGTGCTACTGTATCCCTGTAAATATTGTGTATACTCTATATACTGCCTAACTCTTCTTGAGGGAAGTCTGACTGCTCAGCCACAGCTACCAAGTGAATCTGTGTGGTACAGACTGCTACCAAGTGGGTTTACTGCCAAACACCTGTAGTCTTAAGTCTTTTGCAGTAGTCCCTAAGGGAACTGCACAGGTTTCCGCCTAACACTTACTTTGGTGTATAGGAAAGTGTTCATATACACCCATGTGGTGTATATGAACACTTTCATTTAAAGCGAGCAGCTTCAACGTTGCAGTATGCAACTTTGAAGCTGCTTGCTTTGGTGTACATGAAAGTGTTCAAATACAAAGTGCTTTTGAACACTTTCATTTACACAAGGCTTCTTGTGGCACTCTTCCAGTTTAACGCCACCAAAAGGGTACTATATATGTGTGCTAGTTTAGCGCACATATTAAACTGGCAGAGTGCCACAAGAATAGCCTTCCAAAAAGCCAGTTTACGAATGTGGCGGTTGCTAGGTTGGTTTCCAACCCATCCTAGCAACCGCCACATTCTGTATTCCGAAGGTGGCGCATTCCTTCCGACTTCAGAAGAATGTGCCACCTTCAGAATAGGTCTTAAGTACCGAAAAGGTCGTTAACCCTTTTAACGTCCTTTTCGGTACTTAACACCTTGATGAGAATATGGGCCTGAGTGTTGCTGGCCAGCAACCCTTCCCTTCCCTGATGCTCCTACCTTTTCCCACTCTCCCCTCTCCTCTTAGTGCCCGTGTAGTTTTCTATGTGGATGCTAAGGGCAATTAATAAAAACAATTAAAAAAAGAAACTTAGCTTGTGGTACAGCACAGTTTTTTCTTGTGGTCAGCACCATAGAAAACGTCCTTAAGAGACTTCAGCACGGCACTGCACCACACTGCAATTTAAGTTTCTCTGTTTTAACAATTGAACACCGTTAGAACACACACAAGATATTATGTGGGTGCTCGCTTAGCTCTGGCTTTTATCTTGGGCAGAGGGCTGTTACCTGATCGGTTGGCCCACCCCAGGGGTTATATCACCTTAATATTGCTACTGAACACAGGCATTAACATCTATGCAAAGTCCACAGCTAACAGGTTTTGAAGTTTCCTGTCAAATATACTGTTTAATAGCTAGGTAAGGTTTGTAGTGGGTTAGGGGGGAATATAGATAATTTGGCTTTACCTGACCTACAGATAGTAGGCCCCGACTGTCAAACTTAATGTTACAACTCCCACATGATCTAGAAAAGGCCATCAATTTAGTTGAATAGATGTTCACATTCAGCACCAGGATGTGTAAGACTTTGGCACATTTTTGTGCAATTGTTGAAAACACTGCACACACTGTACACTGCCTGTGTTGCTTCCAAATGCACAACACTATCCTCTTTGACCTGCAAAGGTGATTATGACAGTGGTGCCTACTTACTCCTCTCTTTTATGCCTTCACCCTGTAACTACTGGCAGCGGTAATCCATCAGAATGAGAACAACATGGGATAGCAGCAGGGAGAAAATTGTACATAGTCACAATGTAGGCACATGGTACCCTGCTATCCTCACACCGAGACTTGTTTTTCCAGATCCAATGTCAACTCTGGAGACTTTTTTGAGACAGTCTGGATACAAAAGCATTCAGGACAAAGAGAACATCCTGTCCTTGCAAGAAACTATTACAGACGTCATGTGGCCAACTAACCAATGTGCTGGGAGCTGGTTAGCTGTATTATCAGCATTGTGTTCTCAACAGAAACTTAATTCCAAATTGTTGCCAACCTCCAAATCTTGCTTCATGACATCTGGCAGACAAGTGCCTCTATGAAAACCTGAGCCTGGCTATCTGGTTTAAGGTGAAATGCATGAAAAGGAGTGTGTGTTGCAGATCCTGTATAAACAGAGAGCCCTGCCATAAGGTTCCTGCACTCTTATTGGACAATAATTGAAACATTGCAAGAAACGTTCCTATGTTGTACAGGGAAAAAGCTAATAGTATACCTGAAAAACGTGGCATGACCAACTGAAGAGTGGGGGATGCAATGTGCCAAACCTAAATAGGTTTTACTGGTCAGCAATGTTACATTAAGGCATCTTCTAGGAGAAAGTGGCAGAAGCAGTGACTCCTGAATGGGTAGAACTGGAAAAGAAACTGATTCTACAAAATGCTCCACAGATGATCCTGTGCTCTAGGGAGATACCCAGCTGCTGGCCATGTCCATTCACTATGTCAGAGATGTGGAGAATGAGCCTGATGATTCAAAAGTAGTCGAGTGTTGTGAGGGAGGCAAGGTATTACTAGTAGACACTGACAGAAGAGCTGCACATTTGAAGCACCTTTATTCATGGTTTAAAGGGGATTGCAAAGCTCATATCTTGCTCTGTAGCTAAGATGGGAGTGTTCTTGACCAATCAGACAAAAACAAAATACAGTCCTAGTCAGTCCTTAGTCAAAATAAAGTGGCCTATACTAATAAACCTAATGCCTGCCCTCTTTCTAATACAATAAATGTGTTAAGGGAACGTGTAATGCAAAAAGGAAAATCAGTGTTCAAAAGAAATGTCAGTATGTCTGAGTAAACTACCTTCCCCACGTTTTGTGGCATGGGGTAAGGTGGCACTTTTGGCACTTGCAACGCAATCTGGCTTTGGACACAAGGATGCAGCTTGTTTCGTGGACCAGGGCCCAATTGGCCTTCCACAAAAAGTTACTAGTTTATCCTCTGGACCTCTCGGCTTTCTCTCACTACAGCTCAGCTCACCTTTTAGCTTGTAATACAGTTCAACACAAGTTTGTTTCCTTCTGGTTGCCACAAATCAGTACAGGTTCACCTCTGCTGGGCTCCAATCTTTCAACCACATTTTGTAGGGATTCCCTTCCCCAAGCTTCCATCACACCTTCATAGGCTTCCCTCAGTCGGGATGAAGCTACCTTTCACTTTCCTTCCACTGTCAAAGACTTTTGAAACTGCAAGGCTTTTGCTCTTCCTCAGCATGACCACTTCGACCATCTTTCCTCAAACTCAAACTTTTTCTCTCCTACACCAAGGCCGCTTGGTAAATATAGTTTCGAGCACAGTACTTATTTCAAAGTTCAAAGATATCGCTCACATCCAGGTTTCCCTCTCCCGGGATCAAACCTAACAGTTCAAATACATCTCTCACATCCAGGTTTCCCTCTGCCAGTGAAACCTAACAACAGTTCAAATCTTGCATCTCAGTTTATTTCTCTTCTCGCCGCTTCCACGGCATCAGACATTTCACAGAGACCTTTGATTGGCCAAATTTCTTTCGCCAGACCACTCTGTTATTTTGTATGTTTAATTTGCAGTACTTTACGATGCTTTGCTTTCTCTTGCATCTTCTCGGCACACACACAACCTTAATTTGTCGGATACTGCTACCATCAAGTTTCATTTAACACAGACCAGACTTTCATTGCTTTCATCAACTCACCGGCTGTGTTAATTAATTGTCTTCTTTTGCAGCTTTGATCCTGAAGTCAAGGCTGATACCACGACAGCCGCTGAACCTCTCAAACTCTGTCGTTCACCCGGGAGGGTGGCTGGTATCGTTGAAACTCAAAAGAGGTTTGTCTCCTCTTTCTGGCTGGGCTTTCTTGGGCAACCTTCAAGGCCTTTCAGAGGTAACGATTCCTCACCAGGGTTTCTAAGGTTTCTCGGTACCTCGATTCTGTCCCTCGGCCTGTCACTCAGCTCTGTCTGGTTCGCTGTCGCTCAGGAAAATCTGCTCCTTGCTCAGAGTGTGTCTCAGTGTTCCACCTTTTAACCATGTGGGGAGAGCTTATAGGTACCAGGTGTATGTAATTAAGATCAAGTGCCCTCCTGATATCCCCGTGTGCACACCATTATTCTCTATACATCCAGTTACTTCAGTCCTGTTCTTGAACTTTCCTCCTTATAATTTAAAGTCCTAATTAGAAAAGGTGGATTACTTTTTACACCATGCATGGTGCTTTAAAAAAAATTGGTTTTAGTGGGACACAGTTTAATTGTAGAGGGCAGCCTTTACTGAAAGCCTGCTGACCCATGTTTGAAAAGGGTGTGTGGTGTAAGGTTCATTTTATGTTCTCTGATGCCCTGGAAAACATAAAGTCAATAATTGGCCTGGGGATCCAGCTGAGGCAGAGAGCCATTCCCAAGGGGAAGGGAGAGGATAAAGGAAGGAAGAAAGGAAAGGGCAGTGTGTGTTGTTTGGGTGAGGTCAACAGAGGAGAAGGCAGAGCAAGAGACCAGAAAGAGGAAGGAGATGCAGAGGAGGATTGCTGAAAGAGTGTGCACAATGAGGTATTAGTTGGTGAGAAACAGTGGTACGGGGCATGCAAGTATGTTTAAGGTGCGTGAGTGAGACTAGGTGAAAGATTATTGGTGTGAGGGAGATTGACTGGGAAAGGTGGCTGGGAGACTGAAGGAGGATGACTGTGGGAGAAGATGTGGTAGTGTCGTCAGAGTGCAGAGTAGCAAAAGTGGAGAGTTGTGCAGTGTAGTGGGAGTGTAGAGTAGTGGAGAGTAGTGGGAGTTGAGGGTAGGGCAGAGTAATGGAAGCAGTGGGTTTTGAGAATAGGGGAGAGTATATGAGGGAAGTGAGAGTAGTGGGGAAGGGGAGTGGATGAGAGGGTAGTTGAGAGGGTGTAGAGGAAAGGAGAGGGTAGTGTAGAGAGTCACAGAAATGAAAGGGAGAGTACCAGCAGTCATAAGGCAGCGCATCAGAGGAATAGAGAATTAGAGGGAGGGAGCAAGAGAGAGAGTGAGAGGAAGAAGGGAGGATAGTTGAAGGGATGGAAAGAAAGGATAAATGACCAGGGCAAGGAATGCAAGAGTGTAGGGTAGGAGATTGGGTGGTATCTAGGTGATTGAAAGGTACCAATATGTATTACTAGTCCTATTCTGGGGACTGTGGTCAGAATACTCCTAGACGACTCCAGAGGGAGAGGAGCCCTCACCATTAGCCAGCCAGCGCATAGATATATATAATAGAGGTTACCGTTCTCTAGTAACAATTTTGGGGTTCAGAGAAGCCTGGGCTAGGGTGTGCAAAGCCCATGGGAGCAAGAGCGAGACGGATGGCCTTTAGTAATTCTCTTTGCAAACCTTCTAATAAAAACCCATGAGCCGTGCATTCCATCGTTATAGACATAACATTAGTTTCAAGTCCGAATATTATGTAAATGTGTATCATGTATGTACGTTAAAATGCTCCTCTTTATGAAAGGAGAGAGAAATAGAACGAAACAAACTAAGTGTCTGGAACATGTTTGTATTGCATTATCTTGCTAAACTCACAATTAGTATATTGATTTGACAATTAGATGGACCGCTGAGAATGAAAGTCCTTGTGTGGTTTGGAATTTCTTTCAGATGGCTCTCAAGCTGCAGGAAACAGGCACGCCGAAAGGTTCAAACGGGGCAGATGGGATTTTGAGTTGTTTGCTACACCAGAGTTATTGCGGCAGGCATAGGTTTCTTTCCGGGCCAGTCACTGATATGTGCCTTTTTCTTGCAATCTCACCAAAGCAAGAAGTCAACAAGAGGTCTGCCGATTTAGTGGCGGCTTAGTCTCTGGCAGAGTGTCCCTCATCTCCAGAGTAAAGGATATGATATGATATGGAATTTGTACTGCGCCTACACACAAGTGTTTCAAGGCGCAATGAGGCAAGGGAGGGGAAACAGAGGGAAGACAGAGACAGCGATCCTACTAGGCCAGGTGACATTGAAGGTTGCCAGGGGGGCAGTGCAGGTGTGCAACTGGCAGGGCTGAGGGGGTGGCACCTGGGCCCGAGATCAGAGGGTAGCCAGGTAAACCAGTACAATTTCAGATTCAGCCAGGAAATTAGCAGGGAGAGGAGGAGAGAAAGCAGTCGCAAAGAGGACGGTCTTTAGGTACTTCCAGAACCGGAGATGGCACTCTTCAAGTTTCAGAGAGGCAGGGAGGCAGCTCCAGAGGGGGGCCACAGCAGAAGAAAGAGATCGAAAACCAACTCGCTGCTTGGAGAAGCAACTA
The DNA here is from genome assembly GCF_040938575.1 of Ambystoma mexicanum. Lineage (NCBI taxonomy): Eukaryota > Metazoa > Chordata > Amphibia > Caudata > Ambystomatidae > Ambystoma > Ambystoma mexicanum. Next base: position 879,257,723 of record NC_090941.1, on the reverse strand, counting down.
ACCCACAGGGAGTTTGAGGCGGATGAGTGAAGAGCTCGAAGATATTTAGGAAGAGAGAGTTGAAGGTATTGGGGTCCCAGACCCCAGAAGGCCTTGTGGACAATGCAGAGGCTTTTGAACTTAATCCTCACCGACATAGGGAGCCAGTGCAGAGATTTCAGTCCTGGAGAGATATGATACCGGGGCTTAAGGCCAAGGGCAAGTCTTGCAGTCCTTGGCCTTACGGCAAGGTCCTCTACAATCAGAGGTAGTTTATATGTGAATGAATGGAAAATGAAGGCCTCTTTAGGAATCAGTCTCATGAGTAGTTGGGAGGTAAAGGCCAGTTCTCAATCTCTGGAGTACACTGCAGACAGGAGTGTGGAATTAGACAGTTTCTCGCTTAAGTATTTGCCAGGCCCTAAGCACAGGAACCACTGACCTTTTTATGATTTGTTTACTGCCTTGCACAATACAAAGTGTATGTATCATTCAGTCCAATAGAGGGCAGTGTAGTCTTGGAAATTGATCCTGAAAGGGTTGTTTCTCACTAGCCCAATAAAATAATGCGTGGCCATGAAATTAGAAGTCATTCTACTGAATTTCAACACAAGGTTTTTTACTGTTGTGTCTAATCCCATAGCTAAGACAATTTTCGACAGAGAGTAACATGTTATTTTGCACTATCCACAATCCCATTGTGAGAAAGAGATCACCAGGGTGCCTGATGTATTTGATCATGCCCTCAACTTTTAACCTGACCTTAGTTTGCAGCAAAACGACCTTAACATTGATTGAATCGACACTATTTGTCTGTGCAATGAATATCAGCTGGCCTTAATGCAGCATCCATTTTGTTCACTTCATCTTCCATTCCTAGGGCTAACGCATAAACACTGCAACATGTTACAGAGTACATTCCATTTGTCCAATATTCATGAGAGCAGTAGCACCAGTCGCACCATGGAACGTCAATGCAGATTTGCATTGCATCTCGAGGAATCCATTTTTACAAAATGGACATTGTGGGTGGATATTTGATGTACTTTACATAAAATGCAAAAGTGAATAATGATCGTAAGAAATCCAGAGATATGCCTGCATGTATGAAATGTAAATACCTTTCTGCTCTGCCTTCTCACCAGGACCGCCGATCCATTATACATCTCCAATGCATACCATCTGAAGGTCAAAGCCCAAACATTCTCTTGGGGGCAGTGAAGGATGTGAGCACATATTTGTCTCTCCACAGAGTGTTCAACATTTGCACATGATATTATTTCAAGCATGCTAGGAGATGGACTGCACCAAGATGTAAGGTCCTGTTTTTGTATAAAAAGATAGCTGTTGATATTGTTCACGGGTTTTGTGCAATTTCAGTTAATATTGGTTTTATACATTTAAAATAACGTAGTTTTTGTGTTTCAATTCCATGGTCTCGTTCACTTAGAGCTCGGAATTTTATGTTAATGTACAACTATGTTAGGATCATGCTTTGCGCGTATTAGAACTGTTATTCATAGACACTGCAAACATGATCATTTATTCATCATGTTTTTAGAATACTGAAAAACACATACAACTAATCAGGAGTATATGAATAGTCTTTTTCAAATTAATAACAAGTCTACCCTATGTGAACACTAGTGAGTGATTGAAGTCCATGTGTTCTCTTTGTTCTCGATTTCTTTTGTTTATTTGTATTTTTATACTCTCTATGTAATTTATTTACTCTATTTTACTTTTCACGAAAAATATTGGTTTCCAGTTTTAGATATTGTCACTAAGTATGTACTAGACACTTTTTTCTGCATTATTAAAAAATGTTGAGCTCCAATCTCTTTGTTTAATATTCAAAATAAACTGAACATCCATTAGCTAGAAAAAATGTCTGAAAAGAAGATTTGGGAAGCACTGCAGTCAAGTTTTTCTTGCGTATAACATAAGTAATTACAATTTCTGTCCCACAAAGTACATACAAAAAGATAACTATTGAATTGCATGAATGCATGTCCTCAATATGACAGCATCATCACCGGCTGAGCTGGTTCAGGTACTACATTGCTGAGAAAGTGGAGAATGGGAGCTGTTGCAGTATACCTGACGACACATTAGGAACTTGTGAAACCAGACAGAAGATTCGGATGTGCATTTTTATCGAAAATCGGTACCCTCCCGAGAAAAAAGTGCAAGGATTGGAGATCAATCTCTGAAAACTGCTGGCTTAACTCTTTGCCATACATTTCTGCTCATATTGCATAACTTACAAGACTAACCTGGATTTCATAAAGATCTTACGATGGCCCTCACAAAATCGCATTGGAATCAAGATACTAAGGTTAGCTTTAGAAAACTGCACTCAGGGGCTCATCGGCTAAGTGCAGCATGACACGTGTTTAAGAAGCCACGCGTCTCCAGGTTCCCCTCCTTACAGTAAAAGGCTAAAAAAAGTCACACAATGTTTCGAGACATGTTCTAGGAAACCTGCTTCTAAAGACTGTGGGGACATTTCTCAATGAGGGTAGCAGAGCTACATAAACAGAGTAAACAGAGGAATAGAGAAGTGGGTTCATCTGATATGTTTTCAAGTTTGTACACATGACTGTTGCACAGAGCATAATTTGCTGGCTGTCTCAATTACGAAAACATGTTCTGAATACCCTCTTGTGAGTGGGTATAAGTCCCACTTTTAGCAGACCTCACAGGAATGCACCTGCGCCTCGTTCTAGTAGCGCTGTGATAATCCCACAGTTGTCAAAGTGCACTGCTTTTCAAGAGGGGGTGGATTTGGGGCTTAGTTTAGCATAGCATTGTGTAGTGTAGGGTATTAACAACCGTAAACACTAAATGCTAACTAAATACTAACATCACTAACAGTAACAATAATCCTACTGACATTAGTAATTAGGCTGGGGTCAGAGTGGGTTTGTTCAGGCCACAGCCTGTCCTGCAGGCTCTAAGTGCATGAATTCACACTGTAATATGGCTTAGGAAAATAAATACGAACATTGAAAGCTGAACAGCTTTGTGCTTTGCGGGCATTAGAATCAGAGCACAATGAGGTGGCAGAATGTGCACTGGAAAAGAACAATTTTTAAAAAATTATTTAGTTTTATGTGACATTTTGTTTTACACTTGAAAAACATTTATCACACTCCCAATCGATAAAACCCATTTCTCCCACAAAATCACAAAAGCACAAATCTTTCACTGGTTCCCCGTTGGGATATTCAATTCGTCATTAACGGATAACATCACAGTGGTCTCAATGTTCATGAGAATCTTTTCTAGAAAGTTTATCCCCTGACATGTGAATTTGTGGTTATGTCCTCGTAAAAAGTAGTCCCAACATTCCTTGGTACTTTTTCCTCCTTCTAGAGACAAATAAGTCCTCAGCAGATGTTGTCTCGCATTTTCTTCTATACTACATTCTAGTAACAAATGAAATGTTGTTTCCATTTGATTAGGTTTTTGGCACCCTCTGCAGGTTCCGATAGAAATCCCTTTTTTACCAGTCTGGTTCTTATAGTCATTGGTTGGGTACACATCCAACATAATTTTCATCAATCTTTCTCTGTGGAAGCTAGAGGGAAATTTGTGTAAATACGCAGGCATTTCATTTCTTTTTCGATGTTCGATCACCATATTTGCACTGTTTTTGAGAGCCATGTTGCCTTTTCTTGTCGCAATCCAGTCAGATCTAAGAAGTTTCTCCTTCACTTGGTTTGGATTAGATATTAGTTCTTTCATAGAGGAGTCCAACTCTACCAGAACTTCTTCCGACTCCTTTTTCCAGATGTTTAGTAGCTCTACGTTTTTTCCATTTCCATTTTTCACCAAAATTCTATACCCTTCTGTGGGTTTTTCTTCGCTGATTTTCCTCAAAAGACATAAAGAGTTCCATTTCATCTTTGCTTCCATGGACTCAAGACATAATTCCGCTCTTATTGCAACTATTGGTATATTTTTTGGCAGTTTAAGTAGAGACTTCCAAAACATACTTTCTAGTTTTGGCCATATTTTATGACTAAGGTTCATTCCGGCCACGCTTCCATACATTAGCGACGGCACCACTTTCTGAGAATAAAACATTCTCACCGGGACAAAATCTTCCATTTATAATGCTACCCTGTGAGCATAGCATCTTTACTTTTGACAATAGCTTTTCTTCCCATTTACTTTCTATGCTAGAGCTGTTAAACCTGATACCAAGATAAGGAATCTCAGAAACTTTGTCCAATTTTTCTCCTCCAATTTGCCATTTTAATTTTTGTATGGAAAGTTTCTTACTTCCTCCAGTTGTAATGATCTTAGATTTCTCACTATTTATGACCAGGTTGTTAGATGCCATATAAACCTGCAGATTAGTTAACAACCTCTGCAATCCGATTCTTGTCTCATCCAGTAATACTATGACGTCTGCATAGCATATGATTGGTACTTCTTGGTCGTTCAGTTTTGGAGGAAGGTGTCGTATATTTGTTGTTATTTTCGGAAGGTCTGCTATGTATAGCTTAAAAAGGGTAGCTGCCAACGGGAATCTTGTTTTACTCCTTTTTTTATGGCTACATCTTGAGACAACGTTCCTTTATTATCAAGCCATATTTGTGTTGTTGTATTTTGATGTAAGGCTCTTATTGGGTGTAGAAGATTTTTCAGGCACTTCCACTTTTCCAATTTGTCCCATAGTTTTTTTCTGTGTACCATGTCAAATGCCTGACTAAGGTCTATAAATGCTAGATGTACTTCTTTATTCAACTTTTCGTGCATTTATCTTAAGCATATTTAGTATGAATAGAGTCTGTACTTGTTCTCTTAGTAAACCCCATTTGTCTGGGATCAATGATGTTATTATGTTATTATTATCTGCCCAGTTTGACAGTTGCAGTTGCAGTTGAAGTTCTGCGGCAAAGATCTTTCCAATTGTTGCTAAAAGGGATATAGGACAGTCATTTTTCGGCTCGTCCCGATTCCCTTTTTTGTATATTGGGACTGTGATGCTTTTATTCCACACTCCTGGTATTTTCTTTTGCACTACTATCTGGTTGATTATGTTGTTGATTAATGCGGCCCACTTTTTTGGGTCTTTTTTCAGGTGTATATTGGTTATACCATCCGGTCAGGCCGCAGAAGAGTTTTTTAATTTTTTTATTGTGGCTATAAGATCTTTTATCTTCATCCTACCCGTCCATGGAGTCTTTGTATCCTCTTAACACTGTATCACATGCTCTTCGTAAGCTTTAAATACTTGAGTATAGTGTGAGATCCAATCTTTTTCATCGACCCCCACAGTCAGCCTCTGTTGTTGGTTTAGGGAGCACTCGTTAATGATCTTCCATGTGTCTCTTGTTGTTTTGTAGAGACCTTAGCATTACCTCCCCTTGTTCTTGCAGTCTCCTACATTTGAATTCTCTGAGCCAAGATTTGTATTGTTGTTTGGCTCCAGCTATTTCATTGCTGTCATAGGCTTTTTGAATAATTTTTATTTCAACTGTCTTATGTCCTGCCTTAATTGTTTCCTTCTAGACACTAATTCGACACTATACTGATGCTTAGGTACCATCGCGTCTTGTTTTAGGCCAGTTATTTTTTATCAGGTGTTCTGCAAGCAAGGAATCATATTCCAGATGTTTATTCGAAACTGTAAGTTTGTCACTTAAGTTCCTAATGTCTTTAGTGGTAAGACGCAGCTGATTTCCCGCGTAAATACTAACATCACTTACAGTGACAATAATCCTACAGACATTAGTAAGTAGGCTGGGGTCAGAGTGGGTTTGTTCAGGCCAGAGTCTGTCCTGCAGGCTCTAAGTGCATGCATTCAAACTGTTATATGGGTTTAGGAAAATAAATACGAAAATTGAAAGCTGAGCAGCTTTGTGCTTTGCAGACGTTAGAATCAGAGCACAATGAGGTGGCAGAATGTGCAATGGAAAATAACAATTTCTTTGTTGAAGAGGGAAAGCCAGAGAGCTGGGAGGATGCTATCTTTCACTTTTCATCCTGGCTTCCTTGATGGCATGGTGAACAAGAGTGCTGTACAAAGTTCATTGTAGAAACAGCCCGAAAAGGCTGGAAAGATACTGGTGGGTTGGTCAAAAAGTTGGTGGTGATTGACCAGAAGCTTCATACATGACATCACGATAGAATGCATGAAAATGGGTGGAAAAACAGTAAAGAATCTTTACGAATATATATGCACAGGGGAGGTGAAAGGATGAGATATTAAAAGCTGGGGGAAGAGGAGAGAATGGGGTTGGCCACAGAAGGAGCGATAAGAGGGAGAAGAAAGAAAGGAGAACAAGGAACATTAAGGAGATCAGAAGGGGTTCTGGCTGAGCTGGGCCGGGCTGCGCTGCAGTGGAAGGAGACAAGACCTAGATGAGAGCTTGCTGTACTCCTGGAGGCAGGCTGTGGGAGTGAAATAGGCAGCCAGAATCCAAAGGAATTGTGTGTTTGATGCCTGCTTATTGCCCCGTGCATGTGCACCATGAGCTGAGACCAAGCCCTAATGAAAGCACTTTAAGAACATAGGTCAAGGTTAACGTCTAGATATACAGCACCTTTTTAATGTTCATATTCTGACTGTCAGTGAACAAAACCACCTGGCCTAGATATGTCAGTGAACATAAACAAGTGACCTAGATATGTGATGTCATCAATGATGTCATCAATGACATTTGTGATGTCATCTTTGATGTCCTGGGTGTTAGTTTTAGGAGTGCACAGTGGTTGCCTGAGTTATGGTTGCTTTTCTGGTGGTTTTTGGTTTTACTTGTAACTATAAAGTCCCTTTAACAATGTTTCGTCACCGAATTTCATAGGTTTTTATTAGTGCAACTTAACCATAAAGCCCCTTCAACAAAGTTCTTTCACTGAATATATATATATATATATATATATATATATATATATATATATATATATATATATATATATTCAGTAAAAAAAACTTTGTTAAAGGGACGTTATGGTTAAGTTGCGCTGCTAAAAACCTTTCAAATTCAGTGAAAAAACTTTGTTAAAGGGACGTTATGGTTAAGTTGCGCTGCTAAAAACCTATGAAATTCAGTGAAAAAACTTTGTCAAAGGGACGTTATGGTTCCAAGTAAAACCGAAAAACCCTTGAAATTCGCAAGTTATGGTAAGCTAAGCAACCATAACTCGCGCCACCACTGTGCACTGCTAAGACTAACACCCAGGACATCAAAGATGACATCACAAATGTCATTGATGACATCACTGATGACATCACATGTGTATGTACTTTTCATGAAATATGTGTACAAGGGATTCTTATTATAATGTTGGGAAACAAGTGTCAAGGATCATTGCAATAAATATCATACCCTAATTAGTGCATTGAACGATGCATTGATATAAATAGCATTCTATTATGGGGTTCTATCTAGTATACTAAGCTACTCATACAGAAACATAACATTGTGTGCAGTGTACAAGATGAAGGTATAATATTCGTAATGTTAATATGTTGAATAATGAAATGATAATTGTCCTGAAATGTTCGAAAATAAACAGAATGGGGGTGTTCTGAGGACGTTCTTCGTATTGTGTGACTGCTTAGCTGTATGCAATGAGGGGATGGCACAGAGAGTAAAGTGGAAATGGTAGAAGAATGGTAGAAGGGGTGTCGAAGAGTTACCGCTACCACGTCCATGTAATATATATATAAAACAGAGGAGAGGGGACGGACCGCACTCTCCGTGGACCCAGTGAAATTCTGCAATCCCAAAAGGGAAGAGAAACAATATATAGAGCTCACACGGTAGAATAGGAAGTTATTTTAATGATGAAAAACTGCACATAATGTGCAGAGCAAACGGCTGGGGAAACAGCAAAACAAACAGGGGCAGGACGCCTAGTGCACGGCCCGCTTACAACGCGTTTCACGCTCGACTGAGCGCTTGATCACGTAACACAACAAAGGACAAAGACACAGTTAAACAAGCATGTAGTCCATCATCTATGTCAGTTGGAATAGAGGTGCTTACAGGGACTGATTCAATGGCGGCCATGTTGGAAGGGAGAGTCGGATCTTAGCCAACAATGTGACAATTATACCCGCTTTAAATATAAAGAGCAAAAGTACCCCCAATAAGCAAATGATCAAATTCCAAAAGAATAGCCATATGAGCCAAATCCCTTGCACCCCAATCTCCAACATGTGTTACTGGTTAAAAACAAGACATTACAATACATATTTGATGATTAAGTGAGTGCATAGTGCGCTTGCATAAATAAGATTGCATCTTATAAAAATCAGTCGGTCAATTGTAAAACAGGCTACAAGGCAACATAATACCATGTACAATATGGCTTTGTGCAAACACGCAAAATAGCAGCATAAGTATGTACAATGTGGCTTTGTGCAAACAGGCAAAATAGCAGCATAAATAAGTGCAGGATAGCAAACATTGCATCACATTCCTAACATTGATAGTTCCGATGGCTGGGTGCCTGCCAGTAGATCATAGATAAACCATCGATCTTGTATAAAAATGGGAACACAAAAGCATGTACAATGTGTACAGAAATACAGTCCTGATAATAAAATACAGGGCAGCAATAATTTATACAGATCAATCAAAGAACATTTCATACTCAATATTGACATAAAGTGCAAGTGCAAGCCAATCAAGAGCAGCATGAAAATGTGCAAATAGGCAAAGTCACATAGGCAACCACAATTAGCAGCAGTATGGCAGGAAAATTGGCAGGTGGTATCGTAAGTCCCATAGATGTAAACTTTTATAAGCCTGACTGGATACCTGAACTGAAGAAAACAAATTTGGAATAACCTTATACAAGACGCATGAAAAAAAATATTGTAATCAAGAAAAACAACTGAAGAAACCAGGTAACCAAGGTGGAGAGGGTGACATAGAGCACCATGTTATTGAACACCAGAGACTACAGCAGAAAAATAAATAAAATGTGCCAAATGTCCTCCTAGGTCGTGGATACAGCAGCTTAAAAATAAAAATAAAGCCAATCCCAATTACAAACCATAATGGTAATAAAGCCACCATAGTGGTAAAGAGAAAGGGTGAAACTTGAACACAGGTCAGGGACTAATTAGTGAGATGAAAACAGCATTTTTATCCCAAAAAAGAAAAAATAACATATAATGAAAAAAAAAATATATATATATTCAGTGAAAAAACTTTGTTAAAGGGACATTATGGTTAAGTTGCGCTACTAAAAACCTATGAAATTCAGTAAGAAAACTTTGTTAAAGGGACGTTATGGTTAAGTTGCGCTACTAAAAACCTATGAAATTCAGTGAAAAAACTTTGTTAAAGGGACGTTATGGTTCAAAGTAAAACCGAAAAACCCCTGAAATACGGCAATTATGGTAACATAAGCAACCATAACTCGCGCCACCGTGCACTGCTAACACTAACTGCCGAATTTCAGGGGTTTTTCGATTTTACTTTGAACCATAACGTCCCTTTAACAAAGTTTTTTCACTGAATTTCATAGGTTTTTAGTAGCGCAACTTAACCATAACGTCCCTTTAACAAAGTTTTTTTACTGAATTTCATAGGTTTTTAGTAGCGCAACTTAACCATAACGTCCCTTTAACAAAGTTTTTTCACTGAATTCATAGGTTTTTAGTAGCACGATTTAACCATAATATCCCTGACTTCATATACATGTAACATAGAACATACTAACCCCCTCGTAGTGATTTTCATGTCCGCGGACTACCGCCATGTCCGCGGACATATCGAAAATCTGAGCGTGGTGAATGTAAATTTAAATATTGTGCCCCATTTCCCCTTTGAAGTTGGCTCTGAAAAGAGCCGTTTTTTTTTTTTTACAGATGCTTGACAGACTCCTGTAATTTTGTTTTTTTTTCTTGTTTTTTTTTCTTACTTTACTCCTAAAATCTTCACATAACCTTCTCCAAAGCAACCCTTACATTCCAAAATAGAAAGGCATTTCCCGTAAAAGATAAAGAAATGCCATCTTCTTTAAAATTAACAGCATTACTGGCATCAATATTCTCATTGTTACAGAAGAACATACCAGCTCTAAGCATGAAGGCACACATGCCTCGGTTGATGACACACCTAGCAATGTTTTGCTGAGGACAAAAAACTGAACTATTGTCCCATATTGCCCTAGGTAGTAATCCAGAAAAAAATGACTTTCGCATTTGGAAAGATCTTCATTACGGCTTGAACCAAGCGTTCCAAATCAGCCAACAAAGTAGGGGCACTGATGTTGCCCAAATGGAAAGCACCACAGTGCAAAACTACCACATGCGGACTGCTCATCGTGGCCATATCCTCACAAACTTGTACAATTACCTGTACATTGCAATCAGGCACAGTGCTCCACACCACCTCCACTCCTTTCACATCAAAGTTCTTTGCAACATGCCTGCATTCAGCGTACTGCTGTAAACCATGCACAAACATATCCCCGAGCACCAACACCCTGACTTTATCCACTTCTGCCATCTTCACCACACACAGTCTCTTTCAACACAAATCCACAACCTCGACATCTGATTGGCTGATCCGTACAGTCTTCTTTCCATGTTGGATTTCCTGGAAAAACCCGGATGTAGCACGCCCTGTCCACGAACAGCCGCGGTGTCTGCGGACGGCGTCCACTTTACTCTCTTTGCCGTTCCCTCATTGCATACAGCTAAGCAATCACACAATACGAATAACGTCCTCAGAACACACCCATTTTGTGAATTTTCAAACATTTCAGGACAATTATCATTTCATTATTCAACATATTAACATTACAAATATTATACTTTCATCTTGTACTCTGCACACAATGCTATCTTTCTCCATTAGTAGCTCAGTATACTCGATAGAATCCCATAATACAATGCTATTTATATCAATGCATCGTTCAAAGCACTAATAACGGTATGATATTTATTGCAATATCCTTGACACTTTTTTCGGAACATTATAATAAAAATCCCTAGTACACAAATTCCATGAAAAGTACATACACATGTGATGTCATCAGTGATTTCATCAAAACCATTTGCGATGTCATCTTTGATGTCCTGGGTGTTAGTCTTAGCAGTGCACGGTGGTGACGCGAGTTATTTTTCATAGCTCACCATAACTTGCTATTTTCAGGGGTCTTTCGGCTGTACTTAGAACCATATCGTCCTTTAAACAAACTTTTTTTAATATCACGCAAACAATATACAAACATTGCGTGCAAAAACCAACTTCTACAGATGGCTTTACACAGAATGTTGCAAAGTAAGAATTTATGCTCGTTCACAGTGAAGGTCAGCTGCTTCCATTTTTTTCTCTGGCCCCGGAGAGGCTCACAAAGCAGACTATAAGGTTGTATTGTGTTTTGACCTTGACAGACAGAGATTGTGATGAAAGACTTCTCTCATCTTCTCTTGAAGTAGTGTTGCTAAAATGTAAGAGAAGATAAGTATGAAATTTCTGAAACGAAACCACTTTTATATATTATATCACTATGCGAAAGATCGTTGGCACACGCGGAGTCGTACTTTGGGACTGCACCACTCGTAGACAATGGAAATTGCAATTGTACTGTAAGTAACCCTTTAGATTATTTTATACCAAATATAATTACAATAGCGTAGCATTAAAGACCGCTCAAGTTGAACTTGTTCGTTGAAAGTGGCATAATGTTTTCTACCGCGCACTATCACCGCCAAATTGATCCCCTGTCGTTTAGAGGGCTCTGAAAAAGGCAGACCACACAGGGTGGGTTAATATAAATAATTTAACCCGTCTATAGGCAGTCAAGGGCTCTACTCGCTGTGCCACTTCACTGTAGCCTGTCAAGTGGCACAGCGAGTACAACGCTCGCTTTGACATCAGTGCACAGCTTGCTAACGCAAGTTCGAATCCAGGCAAGGCCAAACTCAGCCTTTCATCCTTCAGTGGTCGATAAATGAGCATCACACACCGTGGTTAATAATAAGTACTGCTTAGATACCTCACGGTTCTTAGCGCTATATGAATGGGAAAATATTATTATTTTATTACTAACATACTCCGTTGCACTATCTTCGATAGCAAATAGTTTCATGCCCTAATAAATAAAATGATGATTTTTAATGAAGATCGGCTGGTGAGACTAATTTATGTTTTTTAAAACAGGTATGTGGCCCCATTTTGCCTATGTCACGATTTACAGACTCCAGCGGATGGGTTCTTCAACTGCCAGGTGCAGGTCCAAATATGCAACTTCATGACCCTCACCATTTTATGGGACAATCGCCAAGGACCAATATGCCTTTATGCAGTACTAGCGGCTACAAACAACATACCAACCAATAGGGTGGTCTAATGGCTCATTGTTGGAGCAACCTTCCGATTATCAGAGCGACCATTTACTGCTTTTATCATAAACCAACAGCCTATCTACCGCAAAGGAACAACGCGTGGCTCCAAATAAACTTTTGCTGATCGACTGCAGAGACAATAGCAAATCGCTAAATATTCACTAAACATTACATGTGAAATAAATGGACTTTACCAAATGTACAATCCTGCTGTTTACTTTTAAACCACAGTTTCATATTCCGAATTGTGGCGCACTGAGTTGTAAGCTGATCTAACACCCACTGTACCGCAAAGGAACATCGCGTGCCTCAACATGAACTTTTGCGGATCGACAACAAAGACAAATGCAAATTGCTGAATATTCTCTAAACATTTGATGTCATATAAATGTACTTTACAAAATTTAGAATCTTGCTGTTTGCTTTTAAATCACTGTTTCATATTCCGAATTGCGGCGCGCTGTGTTGTGACATGATATGTGTTGTCTTCCGGGTTCTGTCTAAAGTCACTTAGGACTGGAGAGGACTGGGCGCGTTTGATGGCGCGCCCTGTAACGTCACGGAGAGAGGCAGGGAATATGAATGCTTTGATAATATCAGGCTTAGGGGCGGGAGATATGATTTAGTGTCGCAAAAGCAAGTCAGCCAGGTCAATAGCGCCAGTCATAGGATTATCACATAATGTCGGCGCACACCAGCCAGATTTATTGTTTCTTTAGTGGACAAAAAGTCGTTTGACGCCCATAGGAAATTGTACTATTAGTGGACAAAAGGAGTGGTCTTAAAACACTTTCACCCTGACAACGAACAATACAAAAAACGTTCTCAGAACACCCCCATTTTGTGTAATTGCAACCATTTCGGTACACCGCGAGTGTTCTTAGAACACATTCAACTAGACAGATTACAATACGGACAGCGTCCTGAGGACACCCCCAGTTTGTATATTTACGAACAATTAAGTACACCGCAAGTGTTCATATCTCATTTTTACCTTCCTTGTGAACAAAAATGACACATACTCCATCCTCTAAACACCCCACCATTTAGTTTATTTACAAAATGTCAGAACAGCCGTGTTCTCCGCGGACAAATCGAGTGCAACAAAAACATCTAGCACATAAAAAAACAAAACATTGAACCTATCTCATACTCCCCCACCCTCCCCAAACACTCTTACACACCAACACAGGGCACTAAATACAATTTTTTATCCACGTTTCACCGCGCTGTACGCGGTCGACGGCGAATACAAGATGGCGGGCGCCACAGAAAATCTGACGCGCTCCACGCCCCTCGCCGTCCAATCAGCGAACAGGTCACATGTCCGCGGACATGACGCAAGGCCATGGGCCAATCGAGGTGCTGTCCGCGGAGCGAACAGGGAAGTCCGTCCGCGAAGCGAACACAGATATCACTAATTTTTTTGCCTTACATTTTGGTCATTTTAAAAAAAAACTACTGGACGTATTTAAACCAAATTTGCAAAAGCACGCTTTCGGGACCAGGCCACCACTACTGCCGCAAATTTGGTGTAAATCTGTCCAGCAGTTCGGGCTGTAGCCGTGCGCAAAGTTTTTTCCCATTCAGTCTATGGGAAAAAAAAGGTTTTGGGACCCCCCCTATAACTTTTCCCCCCTGGACGAATCCTCACCAAACTTTGCAAATAAATTCAGAGTGGGTCATATACTTTTTTTTGCACAGTTTGGTGAGGATTCGTCCAGGGGGAGCGAAGTTATAAGCCGCCCAAAAAGTGCCCTTCCTATGGAAACTCCAACTTAACCATAACTACTGGCAAAGTATTAAAGGTGCTCACCTTTTAAACCCAGCAATCTGTTGTGAAATATTCCCAGGAAAACTAAATCCCAATAGGTAGCAAGTGCTTGTGGTCTTGTGAGTAAGTGTCTACACTGGGAAAATGACAGCCTGAGTAAATTCCTGGTAGCCAAATACTTGAGAAAGCTTGCCAACCTCAAAAAAAACCAAGGGGTTGCATCCCCCATCTGAATAAAAGTAATTTAATCCACCCACATGTGCCCTTTAATTGTACCCTGAAAAGCAGCTACAATTAGGGGAACATAACAGCACAAGTGGCCAGGAGTGCAAACTCTTTTGCCACATCATGAGCAAATACTCATGACATACTTGCCCTCTCATCATTTCCACCCCTCACCCCCATGTCTGCCTTTCAACAATACACTGCTTTATAAAGATAATTTGAAAGTTACACCTACCATAATGTCACTCAAATATATAAATCCTTATAGAACTATGCTAGGCAAAAAGTGTACAACTGTGCCATTATTCCCCCCACCTTGACTGGGAGACTACACATACCAGAATACAATTCAGCAAAAGGCAAAAAAATGGTCTCTGAGTGCAAAACCTTCAAACCTGACAGTAGCGTGGTTTAAAAATAATAATGGGGATGCTGTGTGTTATGAGATATTTAAAACTAGGAAAACACACAGCATTCGGGACTGTGGACTGTCTCCCATTCATGCAGTAACCAAAACCGATCCTGCTTGGCTTCAAAGCGAGGAATTATCCAGCCGCCTGAGGCCATGCTGCTCTAAGTGGTCTTGTAAGGTGGTGTCATTTATTAGGCCAGGAGACTGGCCCCTTCCTCACTTTGAAGCTAAGCAGGGTCCATCCCAGTTACTGCAGGGATGGGAAGCTCATGGTTGCTGTTAAAACGACCTATTTTTTTAATTATTGACTGGGAGACTACAAATACCAGAATGCAATTCAGCAAAAGGCAAACAATGGTCTCTTAGTCCCCCACCCATGCAGTAACCGGGACTGACCCTGCTTAGTTTCAAAGTGGGACTGACCCTGCTTAGCTTCAAAGCAAGGAAAGGGCTGGCCTGTTTCTCTAAGTGGTCTTGTAAGTTTGGCTCATTTCTCAGGCAGCATGGCCTGAGGAGGCTGGCCCTTTTCTCACTTTGAAGCTAAGCAGGGTCTTATCTGGTTACTGCATGGATCGGAGACCTGGATGGCAAGCGTATCACTGACCATGGTCACTGATTTTTCACCACTGGTGGTGTCACTATTGCTGTAAAAATATCTTTAAAACTAAAGAAAAGAAAACTGTAACCGTGGGTACTGACCAACACATACCCTAGGTTATCCGTAGTCCTTTATAGCTGCAAATATCGGAAAAACATCTGGAAAAAAATGCTTTCCTGCCCCCACGAAGTGCCTCCCTCATCTGTGCCAGTTCCCCCACTCCCCAGATGGCGTCCTCCTCTGCCCTCTCTCTTTCCCCCACAACACATGCTGTTTCTGGGACACAGTTTGCTTTGAGATGCTGACTATTTGCGGCTATAGACGAGGCTAGAGAAAGCTTTGTGTTGCAAATTCAGTCCCAGACTCCCTCAAACTTCCAAATTTCACTTGGTGCCCTCTAGCCACCCCCACCTCTAGCCTGATGGCATTTGCATGTGTTTGACCTGCAAATAGCTTTTTATCTGCGTTTCAAAAACAAGATTCCAGCGTTTTCTTTCATTTCTGAAAACCATGATCCTGCAATGCACCATGGGAGATATAACTATCCATTTTTGAGAAGGGGCACTACTGCATGGAATAACCCCAAACAAAGCATGGATCGGGAGTCAACATTTCATGCCCAAATTGTTTTGGACCTAGTTCAAATCCAACCAAGGTTTTGGGCTGTGCGCTTTGGAAAAAATTGACCTTGTTTTGTCTATGGGAAAATGAAAGGGAAGTAGTACACAACTGAAAAAAAAAACGTGTCTTCGTACTAAAATTCTGATTTTTCAGCGTATCTTTATGAAACTTTGCAGTCCGGGGTAGGGCAGGGTGGTGAGTCCCTTATCACTTTCGAAATGTGGGTCAAATCAGTTACTCGAATCAATATTTATTAACAAGAGAATTTTGAGGGTTTCCTATGGGAGTCCGACTCACCTTAACTATAGGGTGGCTATTGTCGCACTATAATATATATGCACTGACAATCTATGAAAGCTGTGTTTTTGCTAAGCTATGTTTATGCCTTGCTTCCTGTTTCTTGCACGTGTTCAATAAGTATGTAATGTTGATGTCTTTCACTGCACATTTTCATATGATCTATGGAATAAATACAAAGTGCCTGGAGCATAATCCTGAAAGCCTGTGTGTGTTTCATTATTGTGTGTCCTCTTCATTTTGTGATGTGTGGTGAAGTCTACTATATCCACTATAGTCGATATGAAAACTTAGTGCATTTAGTGTAGTGCTAAGCCTCACATGTCTATGAAGCATGTTACCTTGACCTCGAATATTGTAATACTAGTGACACATTAACTATTACTGGTATGCTTTCTAGCACACTCCTTTTGGTTGCCATTATTCCATCTGGAAAATGATGTGAGATGTCTGAATTTAATATATTTTCTTTGCAACACATTTACAAATTATCATATTTATTACAGTGGCATAAAGAATGTTTTGCTTTGCCTTTGAGCAGTATTTGCCACTCGACAAACAAATAATCACAACTTTTGTTAAATGCACAGACTTTTCTGTACACAAGAGTACTTTTTCTAGGCATTCTGTCAGATCTTAAAGGCTTGGTTTGGTCTCTGAGCACTATTAGAGCAGACATGAGAGCACGATTATTTTGCATGCTCACAAAGTGGCTTACCTGGTTAGTTGGTTGCAAACATGGAAAGTAATGTGCACACACAAAAAAAACTATTTCTGCAGTCATAGAAAAATAATTAGCATAAACACAAAGCAGTCAACTGTATTCCTATGAAAAAGGAGAACTTTACACGTACAGAGGGGTTATTTGCTGCCATATGACAATACATTGTCGAAGTGTGACTTTCTTGAAACTGGGAGAGTTATTTTACGAGGTATTGGTGTTATATTAAGCAGATATTAGACATTTTAGATTAATGAGAACATGCCATTATATTTTGGTGGGAGAAGAGTTTTTCTGTTTTAAAAAAAGTCTTTTGATTGCTTTGTGTTTATATTTTTCCCTTTTACTTGCTTTTACTATTATTGTTACTTTTATTTAAATGGTTGTATAAAAAGCATAACTTTGCTGAAATATACAATAAAAGAAAAATGAAAAGGAGAACTCTGGTTTGAGCTTTAAATCACTCATTTAAAACATTTTTCAGCTATAGAAATGCATGTTCATATGTTTTGTGATAGGGAAATCTAATCGGAATACATATTACAGTGCACATTTTCATGGGAGACCAGTGTTGCAGTTTTACTTTCTGCATAAAAACGTTGTAAATGCCTTGTCACCTAAAAATGATCAAAACCAAAAAAAAAAACATTGTCAGTTTTACAGATGTTCCCTAATGGAAGTGTAAAAGGGAGAAATAATACCTAATTACACTCAAGACTGTCAAATCCAGTCACCTCATATAAAACTCCATTGAAAGAGAGGGAAAATGCGTGGGAAAACTGAATCTACTAGAGAAGTGAGGCTATGACTGCAACAGCTGTGAGTTTGGCTGCTGTTGTACAATGGGGAGAGGGAAGGTTTAGCAGGTGTGAACTTTTCATCTCTATGGATTGGAGCAATTAATTCAAATGTTAAGTTCTAACTGCCCACTATGGCCAAAGGGAGAAGGAACGTTTAACGAGGAGAGTTAAAGATGGACCTGGGAATGGGGTAGAAGGGACATAGGGAGGGCCAGTGAGGAAAAATGCACACATGAGTGTTACTCTGGCAAAGTACACATACCACAGAAAATCATGACAGTAAGAGGTTGCCAACATTCAGAGAGGAGAGAAAAGGATGGAAGAACAGCTTAGGTGGTGGTATTGGTAGGGAAAGGGATGTTTGCAAGGTTGTGAGCAGAGGAGTGGGATAAGACATTGAATGAGAATCAATACCAGATAAAACAGGAATACTACTGGCAATGATTTATGTGATAGCTGTGACTGTGAACTCAATTTATTGCCATTTTCCAGAAGGGTTGAGCAGAGGCTTCGCTAGTAAGATGATACGCCTGGGGTGGATGGATGGGTGGATTAAAGTCCATCAGGGGTAGAACGTTCTGGAGTGATAAAAGGGAGGCTCCTACTGGTAACAAAAAGTGAGATATACCATATTGTGTGTGTTATGGGGTCTGCCTGCTGTCTGAGTATTTTCAATTTTCTTTCTGAAGACAAGGAGGGTTTGGGCTCAATGCATCTCTGGAAATAAGAGAGCTATATAATTTACTGGCACATCTATAAAAAGATTGCCTTTGAATCTGGGATTTTTAACTTCGGCATTCAAACTCTAAATTCATTGATGTGAAGAGTCCTACTACCTGTATAAACAATTAATTTGTCTGCAATATTATTTTCATGGTGCCCATTTTAAACTTCATATGGCAGCAAAGCACATTTGACCACACACCTTACTTCTATAGGAATTCAGGATTGAGGTGATGTGATCACATTTTCTGATGCCTGAAATTAAATGTACTGCTGTGTTATGCAGTTTTTAGAGATGCAAGTCTCTTGTTCAGTAGACCGCTGAGAATGGCATTTCCATATCAATGAATGCAAAGAACAATAGCCTGAAACACAGTGCCTAAATTAGACTCAGTGAAGATGCTTTTGTAGTTGCCTAAGGATGCCAACCTGAATTTGGTTTCCCTTTGTTAAAATATGTATGTGTTGGCCTAAGTCCAGTTTGCTGTCCAATACACACCTACTGCAAGATAGCAAAACCCCTGACATTCCTATGTTTTGAGAGAAAACACCCATTGTTGGGCTGTTAGGATTCATGAAGAAGAATAGAAGTGACTGAATGTGTTTAATATTAGTTTGGGATTCAGGCAGTTCACAGACACCCACTTCTCCCAAATATTTGGCACAGTGCCAAGCATTTGGTCTACAGTTATCTTGAGATATTATCTACATACAGATGTAGGGTTATACCAGTGTTGCTGATTAGGACTCTTACTGGATCAATATAGATGTTAAATAGTCTCGAGGGAGACTGTATGGAATTGTTGCCTGTACACATTTAGAGGATGCTATTTTTGCTATTTGCACTTAGTTTTTCAGGAAAGATGGGAGTAATTTCTGGACTCACCCCTCTATTTCCATAACGTATCACATTGTGTTGAGGGGTGCTTAATGGTCCACAGTGAAGAACTCTGTAGTTAGATCAAGAAGCATAATTAAGCATGCTTCTCCTTTATGAAAGATGTAGTTTTTTTATTTTTTTTATTTTATTGTATATGGTTTACAAGAAACCTTTACAAAAAAAAGACTTTAAGAAGAAAAAAGACATTCATTACATTTAAATTTCAATTATACTAACAAACATTAAAACATAGATCCAATTTCCAGTTTAAAATTTCCAGAGAATAGGGGACATATTTAAATTTAGATTTGAAAGGTTCAGTGCAGAGTACAGTGCAGCATTAAAGAATATACCGACATAAAATGTTTAAAATTTTCAAAGTTCTAAAAAAGAAATTTTTATAAAAACAGGCATAATCATAACAGGCATAATCATAAAAACGGGGCATATAAATCTAAAGCTTTGATAAAACCAGCCACAGAAAGTCTATCCTTAATATTTGAAATAGAGAGACACTGTGACCAGATCAGATTGTCCGCCCCCATTTGCCCCATTACATTAAAACGACCTAAATATTTGTCCATTAAAGATGTCAAAGCAGTACAGTCTAAAAAGAGATGCCGAACAGTTTCAGTCACCCCCAGAGTTTTGCAAAAACGACAGATAGGATCTACATCAGAAAACTGCTTCCTTTTATGTAAAACTTCTCGAGTCGGAAGGAGATTCCATCTGAGTTTAATGAGAAGGGAGCGATAATATCTGTTGGGAAATTGATTCAGAATAAAAGACAGCAGGCCTCTTTTCTTATGGTAAAATTGTAAATCTCTCAGGGAGGGATACAAATGTAATTTATCAATAGTATTACTCCAGTCATGACTGAAAAGACACTCCTTGACCTTGTTGGGATTCGTTAGTAGGGTGTCCCTATCAGACGAAATATCCAACAAGGTCTTGTCACAGAGATCACTAAAAGCGTTAAGATATATATTCTGGACTAAAGGTCCCTGAGAAGAAATCATATGGCCCACATCAGCATAGAGGGTATCAGGTTTAGGAGAAAGCAAAGGTTAAAAAAGTGAAAGAACCCTCCAGAGAATCCTGGCTCGGAATGAGACTAACCCTCGTTCATACCTAATAGCCGCTGTTGGAATGGAATTTGGCAGTTTTAGAATTTCCCTCCAATAGATACCCTCAAGAGAGTCCCAGAAAATCAAAAGTGCTGATTAGTGGAGTTCCATTCCATACAGAAGCTTTGGAGTAACCTTACCCTTAAATAAATCTACTACAGGCTTAAGAGAGAACATGTCATATTTATTGTCTAGTCTAAGGGATTGGGAGATGAGTGGGAGCAATTTGTGTCTAAGAAATCGTCTAAGTTCGATCGCCGAGGGTTGGGCCAGAATCAAATAACCAAGATAGACGATTTTATTTGCTCTAATTATATTTTCACCACCTAATTTCCATACTTTTTTATTCCCCGTTCTCCCCTTTGAAAAGACCATAGTACGGGTTTTGCTCGGGTTAATCTTAAACCCATTAAGAGTGGTGTATTCTTCAAATTTGCAGATGAGCCTCTGCAGGCCCACTTTAGTTTGATCGAAAAGAAGAAAATCATCGGCATAAGCCAGCCATGAGAGCCTCAAATCCCCTAATTTAGCACTCACCATGCCTGCATTTCTCAGATAGTCATCAACATCAGCCATATAGAGGATAAAGAGACAGGGAGCTAACGAGCAGCCCTGTCTCACCCCAATACGTGTCCTTATTCTTCTGGAGAGGGTTCCTGCCAAGTCAAGCCTGATATGGACCCCAGAGTTTTCATACATAGCCATGATAAGAGTTAAAAGCCCGTCCGGAATACCCCATTTGGTTAATTTTTCCCATAGTCTTGACCTGATAACCAGGTCAAAAGCATTTGACAGGTCGATAGATGCAACGTAAAGAGAACCATCAAATTTACCCCAAGTAGAAGTCTGCAGGGCGCTGAGAATAAGACCATTGAGATTAGTTGAGTGGCCTGGCCTAAAGCCTGTTTGTTGTTTGGGGAGAATATGATTTTCCCTGATCCAAACATTAAGATGGGAGAGCAACAAAGAGGCAAAAAGCGTACAATCCGCATCAATAAGCGAAATAGGCCTATAATCTTTGACCTCGTTACGCAAGCCTCTTTTAAAGATTGGAACAATATGAGCAGTTTGCCAACTAATGGGTACCTTCCCAGAATTAACAACATCTTGAAAGAGCAAAGAAAGAAGGTTAGCCCAGAGATCTGGCTCAGCTTTAAATGTATTGTTAGTGAGGCCATTAGGCCCCGCAGCCCTAGATTTCTTGGCTTTGGAGATGAGTCCTAGTACTGTCTCGGAATCAGTAGAAGTATCTACCGGTTCTAAAGACCTTCCCACAAGGGGAAGACCTTGAACAATCGGATTAGGAAGGGGACCAACCGATTCCTCTTGGACTTTCTCCTCCATTGGTACCATAGTAAGTTTGGTATGAGGAATAGTTGTCGAAATCATAGAAGGATGACTACAAAAATCCAAAGCCGAGCCTTGAGGGAACGTAGGAGCCGGGCGCTTAACTAAAACTACCTCTTGTATACTTGGCGTGGTCGCGGTGAGCCCTTCATGTACAATATGGGCTTCAGACAGAAGTTGATTAGGAGGGATTGGGTCAGGACCGTGTGTGGACAAAAGTGGATGTTCTTCCTTAATAATTTTAACTAACTCTTCAAATCTGTCAAGGCCCTCTAACCTAGAATAGATTTCCGATAAGAGGAGAGAGTGAGCTCTAACCTCAGACCATATATTATCATACAAACTCACAAAGGAACTCAAAACCATATTCAGAGCCGAGATAGTAGGTTGAGAAAGTTTAATTCTTTCATCTGCCTCTTTAAGAGTATGATGTAAGATAGATTTGCTGCCCTGATCCTTTTTTGAGTCTGGCAGTAGACCCCTTTCTTTCAACCAATTTTGTTTGTCTGTGTATTCATCAATAAAATTGATGAGATCAGAAGGAGAGCCTGTAAAGGAATCGTCACAAATTTGCTGGGTGACATTGTTTGTATTATTACCATTGGGGCCAAAGTGACTATCAGCAATTGCCTTGCCTGCACATTCTATAATGCTGATGTCGTCAATATCCTGAGCTAAAGGGTCTTCAATCTCCAATTTCTTAACTACACCGACTAGATTAGTATGATCTAATGGAGACACTGTTGGAAGTGAGTATAGAGATTTAACAAGGGTACTAGATGTAGTCCTCTTTCCAAAGAAGTGTGAAATATTTTTTCCTTGAATTGGTTTCCCTTCGGTACCCAGATTGGATTTTGTTTTAAGGGTGGGATTTTGGGTTTTGTTAAATGGAGTTTTGAACAAAATAGGTATAGACTTCCCTGTAGGAGTGTATGGAGTTCCAGCCACATTAGTAGACAGATTAACATGAATAGTCAAAGTATGATTAATGCCCCTAGCTGCGGAATTAACCTCTGGCGAAGGTTCAGTGGGAAGAGAAACAATGTTCCCATTGACCATCACCATTGGTAATGCAGAGGCATTAGCTACAGAGTCAGCCGCCATAACAGATAATTTAGGCGTCCTGGGATGAGGGTAGGCAGGTGTTGAAAGAACAATATTAACCATGTTGTTGTTAGAGTAATCCAAATGGCCCTTATCCTTTTGAAGAGTAGCACCTTCTGCAAGATTAGAGGCTAAGGTGGCTGCTAGACGTTCTTCCTGTGTATCTTTCGAGATATCATGAGTTCCAGTAAAGATACAGCTATTACAAGCTGTATTGCATGGAATAATACCCATAGCATTGAGTACCTCAGACCTATCGCTGTCATGAATTTGAGCCTGGGCCAGGGTTTTGAGAAGTAAAGGGTTATATGGGGCATCTACTGGAACATGATGTAAATTCCCCAGTATACCCGGGGAGGGAGCATCTAACCGAGTAGTAACTGATGAAACAGAGGGTAAATTACCAAGAGCAGATGGAGTCGAAGCTAGTGAGGCCTCCATAGCTGTTTTACTTCGCAGTCCCTTACGTGTCATTCAGAGAGAACCAAGACCCAGGAGAGAAATACAGGGGACTTAAGAAAATAACAATACTGGGTTAAGCTAAAAGTAGACCTGAGTTACAATGATTAATTTTTCCTTAAAATACACAAAACAACGTACACAACAGTCGATAAAATTACAAGCACTGCGATCTAAAAATATTGCACAAAAAAAAAAAACAGAGGCGACCTCAGGCAAAAATAACAATTGTCCCCAAAACACTCTTGGATTAAAAATACAAAAAGGAAATGGATCTCTATGCAACCCCCCCAAAAAATAATAAAAACAGATGTATTATGAACTAGAATTGATAATGTTGTTAGTCAGTATATAATGGAAATATATTGATTTTAGGAATAGCCACAATGGTCGAAAGAAAGAAGAACGCTCAGTCTCAGGGTAGGGAACGCCCGACAGCTTGTGGAGCTGCCAGAGTCCGACTCTCCACCCCAAACCCTTAGAGCTGAAAAGATGCTTGAGAGTAAATAATGCAGCACAAGACCCAGGTTCAAGTTACTCACAGGTCACAGCCAAACAGCACAACAACGGCTCCAGCCCTTACTGCCTCCAGGGCTTAACGCCGCAAGGGTGATTGGGTCAGCACTTTGTACTCCCCGATGGTCACGTGATGAGTCACGTGACAAAAGCAATCTCCGCCTCCTCCAGGGAGCGTTTCCACCTTTCTACCAGCAAGAGCTAGAGACCGCTCGCAGTGCTGGCGGAAGAAATGCAGCTGCCGGCTGATAACACGTGGGTGAGCCAAAGCGTTCCTTCCACACACAATTCACAAAAGATGTACAGTGTAATACTGCTGTTTACTAAGTGGGTTATTTTTGTGATGAGTTGGTTGATCTGGATAGCAATGCACCGATCTATGGTCTTTCCAAGACATGGGTGGCTAGGCATCGGGTGGAAAGTACTTAGATCTTGCAGTTCAGATGTGGATTTTCTAAGCATCACAATAACCTGGACAGTTTTGAGGCTTTCTGGCAAGATACATTATATTGTGCTTCATTGATTCCTTAACCAAAGTTGCTGGTATTGTACAGAAACTTGGTTAGTAAACAATGCTTCTCCCTCTGTTCGGTTTAGTTTTCTGTATTAACAATCTATTTCTTATAGACCAAGATGTGTTTCTCAATTGATTACTTTTTTAAGGTCTGTTATAATGACCTAATGTGTGCGTTTCTGTATATAGCACACCAGTGCTTTGTCGTACTCCACAATGTCATCATATTGGTTATAAAAGGTGTTCCATGTACCTATTGGGTTTTAGTGTGTTTATCTGATTTTACAGTGTATATACGTATAGCCGTGCCATTTTGTTCTCAATGGCATTGCCATCTTATTGATTTTTTTCTGTGAAAAATTCTGACAATTCTAGGCAACTTTCATGTGCTTGGTGTATTTGTGAGGGTGGTTTTGGATCAAATGCAATCTTATCACCTCAAATTGTTTATTGTGCCAATTATTGGCAATCTAGATGTGGACATTGAAGTAGGAATTCTTGACTTGGTTAAGTTGTTCTTCTATTTCTTTGATTGCTATGTATACGTTGAAGTGTAGTACTGGGAAGGGAGATTGTCATCTCTGCTTTAAGGAAGGTAGAGTGATTTCATTTAGGATTTCAATCATGGTGCTAGTTTCCTGATAAGTAATTGTGAGGGAGTTGACATCAATGGAATATTTATTTGGGGAAAAGGTGAGTAAGAAACAATGACAAAAAACAGTACATATACAATCATGTTCCTACTAGGCCTTGTGGCATTTGGGCGTTCAAGTGCATTGAAGAGAAGTGCAGGAAATAGGGGAATGGGGCAAGGGAGCATGGAATGGGCAAGTGCAGATTGGGGCCAGGGAGGGAAGTGCCAAGGGGTGCCAGGGGGAGAGGCCACTGACTAAGTGCTATGGCAGAGGAAACCCAAGGGTGGGATGCACAGCAGCTAGGCAGGGGCCCGCAAGGGCAGTGCTGAGTGGGCCCACAGGGGCAGTTCTGAGGGGGGTGCTGGTATTGACTCGGTAGAGGGCCTGGTAACATGTGGGATACATGAAGGGCCAGGCCACCAATCTCAGCGGCAGTGGGGTGATTAGCAGGGAAGGGGAAGAGAGAGAGAGGTGGAGAGGAGCAGAGTTTTGAGGAGTTTCTGGAACTTAAGGAGGTTCAGCTCAAGTTTTAGAGGGGCAGGGAGGATGTACCAAAGAGAGGCACCAGCTGAAGAGAAAGACCTGCCCCCCCACTTGGAAAAGCGTTTGACAAGCAAAGAGTTGGAATTAGAAGAGTGGAGGGCTCTAGCAGGGGAGTAATTATGGAGAGAAAGTTAGAGATAGCGTGGTCCTAGGCCCAATGCCCCAGAAGGCCTTGTGGATGATGCAGAGGGTCTTGAATTTGATCCTTGTCGAGAGATTTAGGGCTGTAGAGGTATGGTCCCTGGGCTTGAGGCCAAGGATAAGTCTTGCAACCCTATTCTGGATTAGCTGAAGGGGGTGTAGAGAGGAACTTGGGGGGTTTGAGGAAGAGGTTGTTGCAGTAGTCAAGCCTAGAGAGGACCAGAGCTCTGGAGATGTTGAGCTTTTGGGGAAAGGTGAGGAAAAGGAGAATGCCTTTAAGGAGGTCAAGCTGGAAGTAGGACTTCCTGGCAAGGTCCAAGATGTGAGGGGTGAAGGAGAGAGAGGAGTCAAAGAGGACCCCAAGTTTTTGGGCCTCAAAAGATGGTGAGGGTAGAGGGCCCAGGTAGGGCAGCCAGAGGGTAGGTGTGGAGGCCGGGGAGCCAAGGGAATGCCTTGTCCCGCATAGCTATGTCATTGCTCAAATCCATTATATCAGCAGACATGATCCATTCCAGATTGTATCACGCTTTCCTTCATGTGCAGTTAAAACACCATGCTTAGTTCTAAATATGCTATATTAGAACATCATAACCAGTTTCTATTATGACAAGTTAAGACAATATCAGTATTCAGTGTGCTAAGAAAGCAAATTATTTTAAGGTTTCATTATGCTAAATTAGGCATCCTTGGCAAATAGATACACATTGCTCAAATGCATTATGTCCCATTAGTACATGGTGGCCAGTTTCAATTATTCCCTGTTAGAGTTTCATGACAAAATATGCCCTTCATTTAATGTCTTCAGTACTAAAGAATCTCCTAGCTGTACATTCTCTTAAAGAGCTTCAAAAGGTTCATCACATATGTTTATTGTCTCTAAGTGCCCTGAATTACCTGAATGCGGTTTAATAGTAGTATGAGAGAATGAGAGACTACTGTGTGGGTGAGGGATGTAGAACATAGTAGATGAAAAGCAGTCATCAATTAAATATAGTGTGACTTGCTTAAATAGTTTCAAATCAGTCTTATCAGTTAATGACTAGACCCTTAAACACATCAGTTCTTCCATTCTCTTGGGTTTTTGTGGTTAAGAAATATGTTTTAAACATTAGGAATGGAACAAATGTAAGTACATGGTACGATCACTACAAAAGCATCGCAGGGTTGATGCAACAGCAGTTATGATTCCTCTGGGACAATGCATATGCTACTAGATTTGCAGGAGAACCTTCAAGTCAAACACCCAACAGAAAGGTCTCTTTCTTTTCCTTCACGTTTCAGGTGACAAGCTCTTTAAGGCCAAATGGCAAGAAGTTTGAGAAGTGAGCAGATGTTTCAAGGCCCTTCTTCTCCTGTCCCTCCCAGAAATAGTTTACTTATCCAATGGGATCCTTCCTCCAAGTGTTCCAGGCGGCCCTCTCATAGCAAAGCCTGAGCTGGGTTATTTCTCTATCTAAAAAATACGTATTCTAATAACACTCACTGTTACCCTAAAGACATTTGTCACAAATTGCATATTTTACCCATAATTTGAACAGATCTAACTCCAAGTCAAGCCACATAGGCCTGAAGCTTTCTAATTCACTCTGACAGGACTTAAGGAGCAAACGTAGAGATGCATCTCACATATGCACATTCAGAACTATTGACACATTCTCCTTTTAAGGACAATTGGAAATATGTCGAACATTATTTGAACCTTTCAGATTGCATGATAGCATTAAACGGTTTTCTCTGCAAGCCTCAAATGTGATGTGTGTTCTAGAAGAACAACACAAATGGCTAGTTTCTGTAACTTGTCCTGTTTACAAATCGTTTGTCAAAGCAAATGCTCCATGCCCTGTCACAATGAGCGCATGTAGCAATTTTATCTGTTTTTCTCTCATACATTGGAAATACAGTACAGTGAGTGCAGTAATTCATAGAGGCTGCATACACAATGTAAGAGAAATACATTTACATTTCTCACACTTAGCATGGCTTTGTAAATTATGAAGTAGTGTTAAATGATTTTTCCTTCTGACAATATGAAACTAGAAAACTAGGAAATCCACCATAATGGAATGTGAAGTCACGCCAAGTGCAATATGTTGCACCAGAAGTTAAAGTAAGCAGATGCTGATGGGTTGTAATTGTAACAGCGATTTGTACATGTCTGCATCCAAAGATGTTTATGTAAACAAAAAGACAGGCATGTATGTTAATGTACATTCAAACTAACACCACTTAAATGCTTTATTGAGACACCCTGAAGAATTAAAAAGCAGTGAAATAATTGTTGGTTGCAGAGAGGCCTCAATACAAGATTGCCGATTAAAAATAAGAATTACTGGCTGCCGGTGCTACCGTATCCGCGTGGCACTGCTGCCGGAATCAACAGTTGATTCTGAGTCAGCGTGAATGCGCATTCGGACATGCTGGAAATGGTAGCACTGGCATGCTGGTAACACCATCAAACAGCCCCAAAACCCCCCATACCGGCATCCCCGCTGACGCCATACAGCATGTGTGGTACACCCATAACACCCAAAATGGAAAACACCACTACCCCAGACAACAGGCATTGCACACAGCATGTACACACAATGCACATGCACCCACACAGCCTCCCTGACACATGCATGTGTGCACCATGCCATGGCCATCACCATGTACATGACAACATACATACATCTGAAATCACTAGTACTTATGTCTGTCTGATGAATCCACACCCATCAGTGATGCCCTGCCTTTCTGACCCACACAGGCACATCATTTGGCAATGAGGCCGAACAGCCGACCATTTTGCGGAACACCAGGCTACCCCGTCCAGCCAGGACTCCAGTGCATCCGGTAGCAGATGGGAGTGGGCAACTACTCCAGCCGCCCAGCCACCACCCTGACAAGATGCACCTGTTGTCCAGCCACCCCAACCATCAACTATATGTCCATGTACAACGGTACTTTTAGCATTTAAATGGTATGCATTTGGGATTTAGTGGTAGTAACGGTATGCAGTCTTTATTACGAATCCTTCATATAGACATGCTCTTATATCGTAACCCATATGATGAAGAACATATTGATGAAATATGGGTGTGTGGGTTAAAGGGTTAAATATGTGCATTAAGGAGGCTAATTAGGGGTGAGAAACAGTGATTCAGGAGACGCTGACACCTTAAAATCATATGTTAGTGGTAGTTAAGTATTTTCTCAATTGTGAAGTTTTGGTCAAAAAACATTCCATTGAAAGGTGTTGCTTATGAAGACATGACACGGGTACAGGCAGTGTACATGTCAAATGTGTGTCTATACACACATTCTTTTGGGGTGGCAGCTTCTGGATTCTCTGGCTGAGCTTCATGAGTTGTGGTTTTCCTTAACTGTGTTTTTGCTTGTCATTGTCACTATGGTGTGGTGCATTTTGGTACATGTGGTTTTGGTTTATTGCTGGACTGAATAGATGTAGTTCAGTATGCACTGTATATTTTACATACACAGAGACACGGCTGTCAAGGTCTTGCACTCTGGCATGCTACTACTGTGTTGCACCTTCAGTTACACCTACACACTTGCACATTTCATGCCCTCACAACGCTGAGCAGGGTCATGTCCCATTCAATGTGTGAGGTTTATTATTGTGACAATTGCTGGTAATGATGTTCCTTGCTCTTATTCCTCATCTACCTTTGCCTTTTAATGACCTATTCGGCCTCTGTGCACTTTCACAGAGATTTGCTAATTGTATCAGGAAATTGCAGTCAGAGTTATGATTGATTAATGCATGCATTGTGCACATCCATTGGTCATGTGTGTCATAGTGGGCCATATTTTAACACTCCACATGGCTTTGTAGTTAGACTCACCCAGCAGCCAGGTATGCTATGCTGTTCCCTGCCCCATCCCAATTCAACACTCCACTTGGTCCTGCAGTTCCACTCACCGAGCAGCCAGGTATGCTATGCTGTTCACTGCCCCCTGCAATTCAACACTCCACATGGCCTTGTAGTTAGACTCACCAAGCAGCCAAGTGTGCTATGCTGTTCACTGCACGCCCCCCAAATTCAACACTCCACATGGCCTTGTAGTTATACTCATCCAACAGCCAGGTATGATGTCCAGCGTGTCGTGCCATATACCGGGGCAGCGTGGAGCTCCGCAGCACCATGGAGTCATGTGTACAGCCAGAGAATTCTGCACACCAATGTGTGATGAGGTGGTGGGCATCACAAACCATCTGTACATTGAGGTAATGGTACAGCTTCCTGTTGAGGGACACTACCTCCACAGCATGCCTGACCACCAGCTCCACATGTATGCAGTCCACCGCACCCATTACATTAGACATGCCTGCAAGTGAATGGAATGCTATTTTTGTGGCATTCACCTCCTCAGCAGTCCATGGTAAGCTGACGTGGTCCCCTACGTTGGACAGGAGTATATCTAACACCTGGAAGAGCACACAGGAGAAATAGGGTTGGGAGATACCATGCAGCTGCCCCACTGTGTGCTGGTATGTGCCTCTGGCAAGAAAGTGTAGCACAGACACTACCTTCAGCAAGGGTGGAAGAGGTGGCTCTCCAGCTATTATTGAGGCTGAGCAGGTCATCATGTATCAGGTCCACTATAGTGGTGATGATGTCCCTGTTTAGCAGTTACTCGGTGTGGATCTGAGCAGGGGTGAGGTTGAATGGGGTGGCCCTTAGGCGAGAGATTGGTTACTGCCTGTAGGGTAAAAGCTGCTACACATTGGGGATTTGCTGGGCCATGATGGCCCTCCTCCTCGTGTGCCTCCGCTGCATACCCCACATCACTGCCTCTTCAATCAGTACCTCTGCAGGCATGTCCTCCAGCTCCAGTGCTGCTACAGCTAATGCTAGCATTGTG
Organism: Ambystoma mexicanum; assembly: GCF_040938575.1. Lineage (NCBI taxonomy): Eukaryota > Metazoa > Chordata > Amphibia > Caudata > Ambystomatidae > Ambystoma > Ambystoma mexicanum. Next base: position 879,227,107 of record NC_090941.1, on the reverse strand, counting down.
GTTCTGGAAGGGGTGTGGGGTGTGGGAGTGGTTCTTTTGTGCTGTGACACAGCCCATTGGGTCCACCTGTGCTGATTTTGAGCACCTGTGGCATGTTTCTACACACCAGAATTCACTTAATGCTTGATCCGCGATGCCAGTGTTTCCGACATCGTTTTTACATTGTTACCTTCATGTCCTTGCTGGTGGTTGCGTGTCAAGTGTCAAGTGTTCTGGCGAGGACCTTGGCCTCGCCGTTGATCAGGGATATCGAGCGGTAGGAGGCACATTCCTCCGGGGGTTTTCCAGGCTTGTGTATGACTACTATGCATGCCTTCCTGAGGTCTGGGGGCAGTGCTCCTAGCTCTCTGCATAGGAACATGCGGTGCATGTGGGTAGATAGTGTGCCACCAAGGCATTTCCACGTTTCCATTGGGAACCCATTGGCACCCAGAGTTTTACCAGACTGGAGCTGTGCCAGCGCCTCTTGCACCTCGGTGGTGGTGATGTCAGCATTCAGGAGATCTGATTGGTGCTGTGGGAGTATCGGAATCTCGATTCGGTCAAAGTAGCGTGAGGGTTCAACTGGAAGGTTCTCAGTGGGTGGGGTGTAGAGATTTTTGTAGTAGTCGGCGAATGCCTCGACAATGTCAGAGTCTTCTGTCAGCAGAGTGCCATCTGGAGATCTAATGGCCGTACGTGTCCCCTGCTTTGTTCGCGTCTCTCTAACCAGGCCAGAGTCTTGTTAGCTTTGTCGCCCTGTTCATATATTTGGCTTCCGACTAATTGGTGGGCAGTTTGTGCATTATCTAGAGATAGGTTGCCAAGGGCGTCTTGCGCCGTGAACATCTCCTCTTTTGCTTCTTGGGTGCCGTTTACTAGGACTTGCCGTTCACACTCCAGGACTTGTGCTTCTGCTTCTCTGACCTTCTGAACTTGACGTTGTTGATGGGCGGAAACCGCTGAGATAGCTTCCCCCCGGAGGACCGTCTTGTACGCCTCCCAAATGAAGATCGGGCAGTCCACAGAGCCTTCATTGAGTTCGAAATATCCTGTTGTCTTTTTTTCAAACTCCTCAGCGATTTCAGAGAGGCGGAGATGGTATGCGTTTAGGCGCCAGTTACGGTCTGGGTGGCGGCAGGAGTTTTTAATGGTTAGGAGGAGCAGAGAGTGGTCCGAAATTCCTCTTGCAAGGAATTCAGCGTCGAGAAGCCTGTGATTTATGTTGCGGGGGATAAAGGTATAATCGATCCTGGAGAACGATTTGTGGATGCCCGAATAGAAGGAAAAGCCAGCCTCGTTGTTATGAAGCGAACGCCATGTGTCTGTCAGTCCCAAGGCCTCGGCGAACACGGCGAGCAGTGTGGAGGTGGGGCGGGTTCCAGATCTCCTATAGGATCTATCGACTGCGATGTCCATTACTTCATTAAAGTCCCCCCCAATCACCCAAGTATCAGCCTCTTCTTCCAGGAGCAAGCTCTGTAGTTCGGAGAGTAGTTCTTTCGCCAGCGTGGAGGGGGCATAGATTGCTGCCAGGCCCCATTTCTCATCCCAGATATCAGCTAGCAACAATACATATCAGCCTCTGGGGTCGGTCCTGATCTTCCTTACCTGGAGGGGAACTCGTTTGTGAATGAGTATCATTGTGCCCCTGGCACCTTTCGTGAATCCGGCATGGTAGGTATGCGAATAATTGGATCTTTTGAAAAAGTTCTTGTTTGTGCCTATCAAGTGCGTTTCATTTAGGAGGGCAATGTCTGGTGAGTGTCGGTTTAGGTACTGGAGCACCAATCTTCGCTTTATGCTGGAGCCGAGGCCATTGACGTTCCAGGACAGTATGGGTACCTTGTTGGAATTCAATCTATCTGCGTGAGTCGTCTTGTTGGGACATCTGGAAGGATCAGTGGCAATTGTGCTTTTTCTGGGGACGTATGGCAGTTTCCTTCCAAGGGAGACATCCGAGGGTTGCCTCGCATTGAGGTGCCTGCTGACTGGTTGATAATGGCGTCCACGTTCCTGGCCAAAGACAGTGTTTGGTTTCCTTGCCTACGTTTGTCGGCTTCAAGCCTTCTTGTCCCATGGTTCCTTAGGTCCCCAAAACGCCCCCCACCCTGAACTTCTCCCCCAACTGGGAGCACCTGTCGCCCAAACATTAAACTTATAACTTGGTAAACTTCCTCGGGATTACCCTGACTGCGATAACGCCCGCACTGCATTCGGAGCGGCGGCCGATAGGTGAGCGCTTCCATGTTAATTCGTTGCAGATTAGTCCCCCCCACTGCGTGGGCCTTACCCCTTTTCCGTGGGGGTCCCCGTCAGGTCGTTGTCTGCATTGGTGGAGATCGAGGGGGCGAGAGCCGCTTGGGCCGGGGCCTCTGTGTGGATGGGCCCGGTGGTGTGCGCCTCGTTCTGGAATCCGTGAGAACTTGGGTTTTCAGCCAGTCCCATGCTTCTTTGGGAGTGTAAAATAGATGAGTGGTGCCCTCATAGTGGACTTTGAGCGATGCCGGGAAAAATAAAGCATATTTGATAGAAAGCGACTGAAGTTTCTTCTTGACCGAGTCAAAAGATTGGCGGGCCTTTTGGACTTCCTTAGTGTAGTCGGGGTAGAACCCGACCCTATAGCCGTTCTATGTAATCGGGCCGGAGGTCCTTTCCATTTGTAGGATCGCATCTCGATCACGGTAGTTCAGCAGGCGTGCGATTATCGTTCTAGGTGGGGCACCCGGGGTAGGTGGGCCGGTGGGGACTCTGTGCGCCCTTTCTATGGAGAAGAATTTGGATAGTTTTTTGGGGGCGAAGACATGTGTTAGCCAATCCTCCAGGAACAGTTCAATGCTGGGGCCTTCCTCCTTCTCCGGTATTCCGAGGATCCTGATGTTATTGCGCCGCGCTCTCCCTTCGCTGTCCTCAGCACGGTATTCCAGTTGGGCAATTTTTTGGGTGATCGCGGCAAGTTGTTGCTCCAAGCATTGCACTGTGTCTTCTGTGTCCGATACTCTCTGTTCCGCCTCACCTACCCTGGCCGATAGATTGCAGAGGTCTTGGCGTAGGGACACCTCAGTGGATATGCCACCTATTTTAAGTTCCAGCGATGTCCTCGATTCCCCAATCACACTCATGAGGTCTGTCAAGGAAATTGGGGGGTCCTGAGGCTCGTCGCCGGCCCCTTCGTCTTCTGGGGCTGAGGTCCGCAGCATGGAGGGGCCTCCATGGTGTAGAGGTCCATTTTGCTTTGCAGTGTTTGTCGCTTAGTCTTTTCCTTCCCCATGTCGCGGTTGATCAGCCCCGTGCAGTGTGGGCACAGCCGCTTCAAGTGTTCACCCAAGGGGTGGATGTAGGGTTTGTAAAAGGGCTAGCCAAGCGGGTGTGCCCAAGCAGCGCAGGGGCCCGTCGTGTGTCCGTGTGCTGGCTGCACCTTAATATAGTTTGTTGGCGGCGTATCTCCGGTCCACGGGGGAGCGTAGCCCCCGGTTCTCCTTGTCCTGCTGCAGCTCGACCCCGGTGTCTCTGTCCTGCTGATTGGGGAGAAGGGGGGAAAAAGACAGGCAGCTTAGGCCCGAGCCGCAGGTAGTCAGTTGTGTGGGCTTTCGAGCTGCAGAGCTTCACCCGCTCACCTCGTCGATGGGCCAGGAGAAGCGCCTTGAGGATTCGCCCACTGCCAGTGTCGGGTCGACAGAGGAGATCGCCGTGGGTCTCCAGCGGTATCTGTAGGGCGCCGGTTCTTGGAGTCGGGTTGTCTCTGTGGGCCTTCTTAAGGAGGGTTCCCCGTGCACGCCGTGTCGTGGAGGGGGCGGGTGCTGTGCAGGGCCTCAACGGCTGCGCCTCATCCGTCTGCCGACTTTGGGGAGGATCTCGCGTCTCCTACTCCGATTTTCTACGGGATTGCAGGCACTGGTTCTCTACTGCATCCTCTACCCCCGGGGCGCGGCCGGGGTGGAAATAGCACACTTTAACGGGAGTTCTTGCAGGATAATTGTAACGGCCGCCGGGAGCCGAGGCAGTTAGGTCCGCATGCGTCGGCCGCGCATGCGCAGTCTCGAGGAGATTGTTTTAACAGGATTTAAACATATTGCTGCTTGGGTAGAGCAGGTGACTGTGAATTTCCAGAAATAGGATAATGTCATGGTCATGAATACAAATGATAAAAATGCCCAGCTGAGATGATCCACTTCCACATCTCTACCCCAGAATTGTTGGATGCTGTTACTGACAGGAGGTTTTACTCTGCCCACTTCAGTAGAACCCATGCCAATGTCCTTGGGGATCAGAATTTCGTGCCACTGTATAGACTCTGTAATATCTTTGCCACCATATTTTCTGGCTTGATGATTACAGCTCTACTCTTGATGTGAGATGCAAAGACAATGAAATATGTCAACACCTTACTTAAAATCGAGCAATGCATGGGTTCCAGGGGAGACCAGTGATCCTGGCCAAAGTAATAATCCAGAGTGATGCTCCATCATAGTAAGCTGGAATCCATCATACAGACAAGAGAATCCCCAGGAAAGATGCTCATCAACTGGCACATTCTCCTTCTTTGAGAGACAGGCATGTGTATTATATAGACAGGTCCCATAAATGGAGATCAACAATCTAGAAGATCCATGACAAGTGGCTTCTGGAAAAATCATGAACAAGGAAGAAAGAAAATACTTATTTACATTCCCCCCATACCTAGAGACGTTTGTTTGATGGGCCCTCTGCCCATGGGGGTAGATTTTAACGAGGTGTCTGAAGTTCTAACATGCTCTGGTGAGAAGGAAGCACCCTTCCCAGATAGGTATCACAATTGTCCTTAGTAAATGATAGATGTTGGGATGCTTTTAGAATGGATTTTCTTGACAATGACCAATAGGCCAAAGTGATGAATAAGTAGAATGGCATCATGTATTTCCAGAACACCCTGTTTACAAGAAGATGATAGACGAACCAATCATCCAGGCATAGGGGTACCTCTACCATTGTGGAATTCAGGATAGCTATCAGTGATACCATCGTGTTCATTAATACTCTCAGAGCTGATTTCAAGCCAAAGAACAACCTTTGTCTTATATGGTAAGCCATAGTACATGCCTTGGTAAAATGGCAATACAATAGTAAGCATCTTACATATGCATTGGCATCAAAAATCCCTCTTGTCTGATCGAAGAAATGAAGTGATCTACATGCTTCAGGTCTATAACGGGTACTCTGATTACAAAGGATGTTTTCTCCTATGTTATTTGTCGTCCATGATCAAGAATTAAATAATAACCAGCAATAGTTGAGCACCTACCATATCTTATATATTCCCCCTACTGTTTATGATGTCTCCTACAGCCTTGGAAATTATTTGATACCAGGGAATGCTGGAGTGTCATTTCCTCTGCGCTGATTTCGGGATTTTAATTTGTTTTGTTCCGACAACTCTGCTGCCCTGCTTCATCAATGTGGAGTATCACAGAGGTAAGTGGCATTCCCCTTCTCAAAGCCCTTATCCAATTGAAGCTGGAGGAAGTGAAGAGGGGGTCCAAGCATCCAAACGCTGTGCCACAACCTCAAAATTTACAAGCAGTAAATGTACTCAGCACTCAGTGGCATGGGGCCAGACAGTTAAGGTGTTATGCCGGCTGCTGACTGAATGATCCATTCTCAGTACTGAGAACAACAAATGGACAAGATTAGAATGCTAGTCCTTCCAATCAATTGTACAGAGTTCTGTATATACCATGCATGTACTATAAAATACATGCTTTCCACTGAGAAAAGACAACCAGATTGGCCAAAAAGGGTCCCGACTATTATACCCTCCCCTTATAAAAGATGTTGGTGACCCTCAACCCGATGGGACTATGAGAAGGAAGAAGAACAAACTGGTAATGGCATGAGGTTTATGGAACATTTGGCTGCACTTGACAACTGACAGCCAAAACGTGTTGGCTTTGCCAACATGTGTGGCGCATACTGTACTTGAGAGCAACATTTGCCCACATTGTTTTTTTTGTTTATCTGCAAAAATGGCAATCTCACCCAAATATGTTGCCACTATTTTGCCTACAATATATCTCTGTCAATTATTACACAACTATGTGGCTCTTTGTCATTTACTGCTGGTTGAAGCACCTGCACTTGGACAGACTGGCTCTACCCACCAATGCACTTTGAACGGGAGGGGGAGATGAAATACACATCCTTTCAAGCACATGGGCATTCAGGCACCTGTGAGCTGCTGCAACATCTGTGGACATGGGGTGGAGGGCCTCCATGGTCGACCCATACTATACTCATACTATATTGGCTACTAGGTTGTCAGTCTGACCCTTTTTCACAGTTAAATATGTATAGGTAACTGTATGCTTATTTGGCAGATCCAAAGTGACAATATCACAGAAAGTGTTCAGTATTAATCAAAACTTATTTATTATTTGTTGTTTTTACTTATCCCTTGTTTTTTCAGGCTCATGTACCTTACCAAAGCGCACAGTACAGTAAGCATGGAAGTCTGGTAAATGTGTCCAGTAAGCAAATCATTTAAGACCTGATTTATTTATGTGTTATTTACTGTTTTAATGTATCTTCTGATTTTGTATTTACATTGCAGCCAGTTTTCGGAAAACATTTTTAAGACAGGTGCAACAATGGTACTCTTTTCTGATCACAAGATACTGTGTAAGGGCATATAATCTATTCCAAGTGTCACTGTAAAAACTGAATTTCGGACATCGCTCCATAGTAGGAGAGGAATGGTGACCTATCCCCTCCTTCAAATGCTGCTGGTCTGTGTGAACCACCCCCACAATTCTGGGAGCACACCTTAGATCTTCTTACCCACTTATTCACACGTCTGCTCTGTTTCATTGTTTTTTTTTATTTCGTCAACATTTTAGGCAAAAAAATATGATTCATAGAAGATGTATTAAAATACAAACAACATACACAAATTACACATTCATCTGAGCCTCAGTCCTCGAGATGACTAATTGGAGACATTTTAAATTTGGACAATTGCCCTGCAACAAATGTCTTATGAAATGATTTGCAACAAAAATGTGTTGATGTCATTAATCTACTGTTGTTCATGGATTAATGAGTGATACATATCTCTTGAGGTTTGCCAAAACCATTTCGATCTGATATAAACTCGGCAATTCAGGACCAGCCGAAACCCCAAAAAAGACTCTGGGCCTCATTACGACTCAGGCGGTAAGGGTTTTACGGCGGCGTAAACAGCGCCGACCCTTACCGCCTGAGTACGAGGTCCCTTAGCGCCATGGCGGACTTAGCACCTGCTTTTAGCAGGTGTTAAAATCCATGGCGCTAAGGGACCATGGAGTTAATTACGCCACCGTAATTTACGGTGGCGTAATTAACGCCTTCCCCACTCCCATTATGCCCTATGGGGCAAAAATGGGAATGGGGAAGGGTAAATGGGGATTGGGGACTTACCTCCCCGCCAAGGTCAGAATGGGGCGGTAAGTCCGCCAACCACCATGGCGTAAACGTAGTTTACGCCATGGTGGTAAAGTCACGGCCCAGGCGGTAAGTTACCGCCTGGGTCGTAATGAGGCCCTCTGACTCTCAATAAATCGTGCAGCCGACTGACTTTTTGGATCATTATTCACTGTTATCCAATCTGTTCCATAGAAGGCTGCCTACATTATGCTCTCAAAGATGACTATTGAGCCTCTAAACTTTCCTAGAGATTCCCCCCACCATACAGGGACTTTTGGCGGGTGCTTTGACTGTGGTTTGCTGGTTGTGGTTTGCTGGACAGATGGCCTGTCTTCCGAAATGCTATTCTTTTGAAGCAGTTAAGCGTGATTGATGTCTGATCCATGAACAGCTAATCTTCGAAATTCTCACTTGTCTCAAACCAATGTTTTTGCTTGTGTCACCTGATACCCCTTGTGAACATAATGGATATGATATATGAGTTTATTTATATAGCACCTATACACAATGTGTTTCAAAGAGCTTCAAGGCAAGGGAGGGAACAAGGGAAAATACAATGACATTCTTACAGGCCATGAACAGTAAGGATGTGAAATTAACTATTATTTTTGGTGCAGTGGGAAGGAAATGGAACCAGACATGTGACTACCGTACTAGGCCTGATGACATTTCAGATAGTGCTGGAGAGGGCGGCGGAGAAAAAAACAAGTTGAGGGGGGAGACAGATGAGGTTGTGATCATACTAGGTCCAGGGACAATTCTGATAAAGTGCATAGAAGAAAGTAAGGGGACGAGAGGAGGAGATAGGGAAAGGGAGAAAGGGAGAGGAGGAGTGAATAGAGAGTAAGCAGTCAAAAGAGTGGAGAAGCAAGGGGGGAGAGTGAATACAATTGCAGAAGTCAGTAGTAACACATAATGTTGCAAGCCAGGATACAAGATGAAGATGGGAACAACATGATTCAAGGCCACCATGAGTACAAGATGCAAAGGAAGTCAGCATGAGAGTTGAGAAAGGGTGACACACTGTGAATCAATGAAGTCCATAAAAGTCAAATACAGCATTGGCCACAAGACAGTGATGGTGAAACCAGAATGTATCAGGACATACTCCTGCACACGTAGGCTGGAGGGGGGGTGGCAGGGTAGAAGAATCAAGCAGAACAGGCAACATCTGTGTGCGAGAAGGGGGGCACAAGGGAACATCATGGAGGGAACAGAGGGGGTGGGGTTGGCCTGTGGGGACAGAGAGAGTAAACACATGTTGGTTCATGCTTACCTGCTGTCTGAGCAGGGGATCGTTCCTGGGTCCTCCTGGTCCGGACAGGTCCTAACAGGAATTGCCCTTTTCTTTGTCTGCCCTTCACTTTGGATGCCTGGGCAAGAACCACCCTTGATCTAAGAGTTAAGAGCGTGAAGGAAGAGGCAGGGCTAAGAAGGTGGGTGGTGCTTAGGCCATATGACCTAGATCCGCTTGCACCTGCTCCCCATCTGCAAAGGAAGAGAGGCTGGAGGGCTCCTTAAGAAGGGAAAAAGAGCGGCTACCAGGAAGGCACCACGTGGGTGGGGCTTGCTAAATGGGGAAAAAGCAGCAACCAGGAAGGCACCACGTGGGCCATGTGACCTATATCCACTTGCACCTGCTCCCCATCTGCAAAGGAAAAGAGGCTAGAGGGTTCCTTAAGTAGGGAAAAAGAGCGGCAACAAGGAAGGCACCAGTTGGGCAGGACTTGCTAAGTGGGGAAAAAGGCATCAACCAGGAAGGCACCAGGTGGGCAGGGCTTGGGCCATGTGACCTAAATTCACTTGCATCTGCTCCCCATCTGCAAAGGAAAAGAGGCTGGGGGCTCCTTAAGTAGGGAAAAAGAGAAGCATCCAGGAAGGCACCAGTTGGGTGAGGTTTGCTATGTGGGGAAAAAGAGCGGCAACCAGGAAGGCACCAGGTGGGCGGGGCCTGGGCTATGTGACCTAGATCCACTTGCACCTGCTCAACATCTGCAAAGGAAAAGAGGCTGGAGGGCTCCTTAAGTAGGACAAAGGAGCAGCAACCAGGAAGGCACTAGTTGGGTGGGGATTGCTAAGTGCGGAAAAAGAGCGGGAACCTGGAAGGCACCAGGTGGGCGGTGCTTAGGCAATGTGATCTAGATCCACTTGCACCTGCTCCCCATCTGCAAAGGAAAAGAGGCTGGAGGGCTCCTTCAGTAGGGAAAAAGAGCGGCAACCAGGAAGGCGCCACGTGGGAGGGGCTTGCTAAGTGGGGGAAAAGAGCAGCAAACAGGAAGGCACCAGGTGTGCAGGGCTTAGGCCAATTTGACCTAGATCCACTTGCACCTATTCCCCATCTGCAAAGGAAAAGAGGCTGCAGGGGTTCTTAAGTAGGGAAAATGAGCGGCAACTAGGAAGGCACCAGGTGGGTGGGGCTTAGGCCATGTGACCTAGATCCACTTGCACCTGCACCTGCTACCCATCTGCAAAGGAAAAGAGGCTGGAGGGCTCCTCCATAAGTAGGGAAAAAGAGAGGCAACCAGGAAGGCGCCAGGTCGGCGGGGCCTAGGCCATGTGACCTAGATCCACTTGCACCTGCTCCTCATCTGGATCATAGGTGACAGCTGTTAGGTAAGAATTGGTGCTGTCACAATGTGTGAGACTACACAAGACGTATCTGCTTGGTATTAGGTAACCCACCTTTTGGTATATGTATGTACTATACAAGTTGGTAGTGCGACTGATCAGCCAGGTCTATATCAAGAGGTGTAAATGTGAGCTGTAGAGCTGTACAAATGAAATCTGTCAATACAAGTTACCAAGTAACACTTCCACTCAAGGTTTCTGTTATTAATATTTATTTGTTAATTTAACATCAGTTTTAGTAGAGCATTCTTTAAAAAGGAAATTTAGTGTAGTCAAGCAAACTTTGGAATTACTTTTCAAAATCAATAGAGCTGGTAAATACTCTTTGGAGGTGTGTATACCTTACTCCTACACCCTGAAGTGACTTCAATAACAAGGATAGTATACTTTTTAGACTCTGAGTTTCAGGAAGGAAGGGTTAAGGTGATCAATTTCACCTTACTATTCTTGGGAACAGTAGTTCAACCAAGAAAAGGTACTTAAACCTTAAGATAAATCCAATGGACTTCTCAGTGGCACTGCACCGAAGTGCTGGGAGTCACTATACAAAAAGCAGATACCTATGGAGTATATCAGATTCCAAAAATAGTGAAAACATACAATCCAAATCAGGGGAAAACACATGAGAGAGTGAGAAAATGGTCCCACTCACTCAGGAGTCAAAATGAAAAAGTCCTAAATCCAGCAAAAGAGCTGGGGCTTTCTAAAATGGGAGGATTTTTGCACATAAATGAACATTCTCCTTAACACTCACCGCCCTCCCACCCCCAGACTAAGGGACAGGAGGATCTAATCCTCACCAGGATGAATCTCCTGTTGCAAGTCAGGTAAACTATTTTCTGAGTGCACCAGCAATCTTTTGTAACCCTTGCTGTGTTTTTTTAACATTAGTTTTCATTTGCAAGCTATATGACCCACAGGTACTGTTGGGTTCATCTCTCTGGTTTAAGGTATAGAGGATCTGGTTTAACAGTCCCTCAGAAGTTGTGATAACTTCTGAACCTACAATAGTCTTTTTACAAGGGTTCTTATAAAGAACTCCTTTAGACCTAGAGGGGTCTCTGTGATTCCTCTCCACCTCTCTCACCTGAGCAGGTTGGGTCTCTGGTATCTTAGTTGGAGTTTTAGTGGCAGAACAAGGTAGATGCCTCCACTTCCTCTTAGATCTTGTTTCACCTTGGTTAGGGGTTTGCCTTCTAAAACCAGGATTTACACTGAATCTTCAACAGAAGATCCAAATGTCTTAAGGTGTTTAGCTGTAGACTTATTTTTTCTGGATTTCTACCAGTTGTGAGAATTAGCAGTTCTCACATGCCTAGATAGGTTTCAAACCTGTCTCTCCCCCCCTTCATCAGAAGCAGCCTGGGTTAAAGACTTTACAATTGGAATTGCAATGATGGAACATGGTGTAGGTTGCCATTTCCCTAATATTCTAGTTTTTGATTTGCCTTGGTTAGTGGTTGCCCTACTAATAAAATGACTTACAGTGTGGTCTTTGGTAAAGGGTCGCACATGCTCAGAGTTGCCTCTCTAGCCAATCTGGTATGTTCCTCTTTCTTTTTTCTGGGTGGCCTGGGAGAACTGTACACTTTACCAAGTGTTTTTAGGTTATTCCCAATAGGACTCTCCCAGGCACCTCATTCTGTAGACTGACAGGGATCCTAACAGTCATATTATTGCACTGAATGAGAGCTGGTAAAATAGGAACCATTTGGACAGGGCCTCCAGCATGTTTAGTGGGACGTATGGATGCCTTAGCAACATCCTCAGGTTTGAAAAAACATTCATCAACCACTGTTCTGCTTGACCCACTGTCTCTAATGGCAAGAGTCTCCTGGACATCTACAAGGACACTCTCAATATAATACTCTTTGGTATTATCTGGAAGGGTGTCATAAACATCCATTTTCTGCCGTTCACACAGACCTTTGGACACTAAAGATAAACTGGCATCAACTCAAATGGGTTCTTCAGCCAGTAGGTGAAAGTGTGCACTAGCCATTTGTACTTCTCCCTCAGGGACGAAGGCTAAGGAGGCAGTGTGGACCCTTGGAGGATTACCCTTACATCTGGGATCCCCCTTCATATGATCTACAGACCCACATACAACACATTTACACATTTTCCAAATGCTCTTAAGAATGGGGTTAGGCACCAGAGGGTTCACTAGACCTGCCAGGTTTCCCATGGAATCTACCCTTTTTATGTCTGTGGCCCTCTTCTGGGGAGGAGGGGTTGGAATTAGAAGTGTCTTTACTTTCTTTCCAGTGCTGTATCCCCTCCTCCTTCTTGTGAGTAGCCCCAGAATCCTAACGGGTGGCCCTGTTGGCTACCCAGAAGTCAGAAGCTTGTGCTAGTTTCTTAGGATGCATTTCCTTATAGGCAGCCAAGTGCTGTCTCAGCTCAGGAGAGCAGGCATAACAAATAGTCTCAAGTAAAACAAGATTTCTCATTCGTTCATAGGAGTTCACTCTGTAACCATTAACCCAATCATCTAAGTTCTTCAAACATTTAGATACCCAGGTAGCCCAAGGGGTACCATCAGTCTTTCTGACCTAAACCTCTTAAGGTACTGGGAAAAAATCTTCCCAAATATGGCTATTAATGCCAGCTTAACTAACTAATGGTCTTTTCAGTCACTGACACTCAACTCCATAACAGCATCACAACCATTCTGGGGGAGCCTAGACATGAGTCATGCAATCAAATCATTCCCTCTTATTTCTTGTAGACTATAGGTGTAATCAAACACATCAAGTTTAAGATCATACATACTTACAGCTTCTTTAGGTAGGCAAGGCCTCTTGGGACTAGTAGACCTAGAAGACCCTGAAAGGTAAGCAGAATCAAGGGACATCTTTTTCATTTCCATTTCATGCTGCATTTCTATTTCTCTGAGATTCACCTCATGATGTTTTTTGATGTTTTTTTCAGAATGCACTTCAGGTTTTTTGAATTCCAGTTCTAATCTTAGTCTTTCAAGTGCAAGATATTCTGGGCTTAGATTTCGACCTTGTGTGGTCAGGATAGGACGTGGCTGATGCATAGGGGTAGGCTGTGGAAGAGGGTGGCTCCCTTCTAGAGATTACTCTCCCTTCTCTGACTCTTCTTGCAGATTGGAGTTTGCCTCTAAAATACCATCCTCATCATTCTCTTCCATATCATTTTGGTAAGTAGGTGTTACAGGCCTACTTCCCATACTTTGGTGATTTAACAACCTTGTAATAAGTTGACTTTTTCTTCCTTTCAGAGGCAGACCCTTAGCTTTACATACATCTTTCAATTGATCTACAGACAAGTTAATAAGGACTGACTCATTATAGTTATCCATACTAGACATTTGTTGCAGGTTGCGTATCTTTTTGGTGGAGCTTAGCGATGTGGCTGGTTTAGTTGGGCACAAGTACCTCAGATAGTCACTGTAACCACTCTATGGCAATCCTACCGCCTGCCACCTGTTTTAGGTAAGAATTGGTGCAGTCACACTGTGTGAGACTGCACAAGACTTATCGGGTTGGTATTAGGTAACCCAGCTTTTGGTATAGGTCTGTACTACATAAGTTCGTAGTGTGACAGAGAAGCCAGGCCTATCTCAAGAGGTGTAAATGTGAGTTGTAGAGCTGTACAAATGAAATCCATCAATACAAGTAACCAAGTAACACTTACACTCAAAGTTTCTGTTATACATAGTTATTTATTTATTTAACATCAGTTTTAGTACATCATTCTTTAAAAGGGCAATTGGTTGCAACAGCCAAGTAAACTTTGGAATTACCTTTCAAAATCAATAGAGCTGGTGAATACTCTTTGGAGAAGGGAATACCTTACTCCTATACCTTGAAGTGACTTCAATAACAAGGATATTATTGCATTAATATATAACACCAGTATACTTTTTAGACTCTGAGTTCCAGGAAGGAAGGGTTAAGGACAAATAAAAAGTTTAGAACATTTACTTAAAATTGAGGACAATTTAAATCCTCCAATGAAAACAAGGTAAGCCTTTCCCAGCAGAAAAAGTGTTCAACAATTTTCAATCTATGAGGGACAAGCAATGCCAAAGTCAATGGATTCAGAAGGTACCTTTGGGCAGCCAGGACAGCCAAAGTTTCTTGGACAAAGTCAATAGTTCTGATGCACTTCTTGGATAAAAGTATTTCACAAAAGTCAGATAGTTCTGAAAATCATTGTAGGAACACACTCTCTTAAGCATCTACAAAAGGGAGTTGAAATCAACTCAGAATGTTAAGCAAGAGCAAATATCAAGTGACACAGCATAACTTAAGGCAAGAAGGTAAGTACCCCCAAGCCCAAAAGTACGCTTGTTAGAAGAAAAGTGGTCCAGCTGGATGTCGTCTTGCTTCAGCTATGCAGACCCTGGTTCCTGAGCCTCAGTCGTGGGGACAAGAGGGAGGACGTCTGGAGGGCTCCTGCTGCAGCACTCAGGAAGGACTTCGGCAGCTATGTGCTCTCTTCGATTTAGTGACACCTTGCGGTTTCAGCAGCTCGCAAACGGCACTGATGCATATCGAATATCTCTGTTTGGACTTTCCTTGCTCCCTTGGTTGTGGACTCTGGTGAGGGGACTCTGGATCAGGATTTCCTGCTTCTGGAGTGTCCATAGGAGGCTCCTGGAGCTTTTGGCTTGATTCATTCCTCAGCATACGTTGCACTCGATTATGGACACTCGACCGCTGGCAATGGGCTTCTGCAGCAATGGAGAGGCACAGTCGGGGATTGTGCCAAAGTGGAGTTTGTCTTGGGGTTAGTTGGTCCCGCTAATCCAAGGGGAGAAGTCATTCAATTTAGAGCTTCTCTGTCGAGGTGAAAAAGGAGTTCAGCACAGCAGCAGGGCTTTACCGGGTAATTCAAGGTCCAGGAGTTTTCAGATGGCTTCTCTTCAGAGTTTCTTCATCGGATGTTTCTTCCAGTGGTCGACTTTTGTTCTAGTCCCGAAACCCTAGTCTTTTAAGCAAGTTTTCCCATTCATGCACAGTCTAGGCTGTCAATCACACAGCAGGGTGGCCAACAGGACTGGTTTAATTCAGGCACTCCTACAGTCAAAGGACAGGGGAGTTTTGCAAGCCTCCCTCACTTCCTGCCCTTTCAGATACACTGGAACCAGGGGCGGAGTTCAGGGCTGAAGCCGGCCAAAGGCAAAACATACAAAGGGCTCAAGCTTTCTCAACGCACAAAGTAAAAACCAAGAAAGACTTCACAAACAGAAAATTGCAAAAAAAGAGGACAGGGGATATTTTGCAAAACGGACACCCATTGAGTGCTGTACTGCAGCTGAGGATTCAGCATGCGGTAGAAAAGCACACTGGTAGTAAAATGTAAACAACTGCCACCAGCCATTTAAAGTAGTGAGGGTAACAAACATTTTTACATGGGAAAGTAGGATAAGGGGCTACTAGGTAACCCCACGCACTCCACATAAGATAGTGTGTGCTGGACCTCCAAAGTAAAACAGTAAGTAAGATCAATTTCAACTTACTATTCTTGGGAACAGTAGTTAACCCAAGAAAAGGTATTTAAACCTTAAGAGAAATCCAAAGGACTTCTCAGTGACACTGCACTGAGGGTGCTGGGTGTCACTGTACAAAACGCAGATGCCTATGGAGTTTGGCAGACTCCAAAAACAGTGAAAACATAAAATCATAATCAGGGAAAACACAGGAGAGAGTGAGAAAAAGGTACCACTCACTCAGGAGTTTAAGTTAACACTTCACAAATAGTAAGACTGTTTATTACCCCCTCATGGTTCAGCTTAGTTACAACACCACTCTTTGTAACCTCTTATCCCACAAACCTCCTATGTCAAAATCAACCAATACCTTGGAACATTATCATATCTTGAGCATTAGCATTCCTTGATAAGGTTTAGATTTAAAACACCTGCAACATTTTTCTGTGTTAAAATGCAGATTCACAAATACAGCGCTTTGTATGTTTCATTTCCCTGCACACTGGAAAATGCTAGCAGTTTTGGAATCACAGCAGACTTTTGATACTACTTTGGATTGATAGAACCATTCTTCCTTCTTCACCCCAAAGCAATACAACATATTTCTTCTATCAGGGTCATTTTCTCCCTCTCAGGAAAGAGTGTGCTTTTTTCAATTAGGAATTACACTTTATTGCCTCTAACACAGCACTTCTCTACCTAGCACCAAAAAACTTCAGATTAATTCACCACCTCTCTGCTTAAAGGCCAGGTCTGAGGAGTAGTGACAGTTAGGGATTTCATTTTTAGACAAGGACACCCCCATCCCTTTAGGAAATTCTTGGGTTATACCCAATTACTTGAATGACTATAACTTGAATTAGCGCTAGGAAAGAGGGAAGAGGTTTCAAATTCCCCCAAGCTTCCCCCGCATCAATCTATATGGGAGTTAATTAAATTATTATTCAGTGAAATATGCTAATGGTCTACCCAGTTTGTCCCACACCCACTATTAAGGGGAAGACATTAAGTCACGCAGATCCCCCACACACTTGGTTTTGTTGGACAAGCTACTTACATTGGAAATCTCTGTTTTTGCTGCTCAAGAAAGTCAGTAGGGCTCCTCTTACAGGGACATGACAGGGTCTTCAGAGTACACCATCAGTAGGGATATTTCCCAGGCCCAATCACTCTATTCAGCCTCTGTCCCCTCTCCTGGCATGGGTCCCAGCCAGCTTCACTATTTTTCCACTTGCTGTCTCCCAGGCAAAGTTAACCCTGCAGCTATTTGTTGGTCCTTCCACCAAGATGATATTTAGGCAGTTGTCTCAGGATTCACCCAGATGGTTTTTAGGCAGGTCACCCCAGATGATTTCAGAAAACTGTCCCTCTCTCATTGTGCAAGGCCTTTTTACCCTCTAAGCCACACCACTGAAATATTAAAATTTGGAGGTGCCAATTTATTGGTTTTGAGTTATCATTGGTCATTTACGGTCCTCTCCTCACACCAAGGCCCATCCTCTCTCTATAGATAGGCCCATTGGATTTATGAAGTTGAATTGATGGGAAGGATGAACCCACTCACTGGAGTTTTCATTTGACATTTGTTTTACCCATGTAGTTTTGCACTGAAAAAGTCCTGATGGGAGAAAAACTTTTGTTATACAAATAAACATAACAACATATATATTTTTGGGTTCTTCTACTCATGCTGTGCTTATTAACCTATTGGGGATGTAAGTAGCTCTTAGATCTGTAACTCCTAGTGTTACGCTCACCTGGCTCCCACAGAGGCGTCGATCTGGACTGGACTGCTGCGGTCTCCACCAATGTGACGTGTAGGGCCGAGATGACGGACTGGACTGGCCCACCTAGCTTCGTTCGCTTGGCCTGTAGGAATATTCTTCTGCAAGTGGAGAAAGGGAATTAACCACCCATGGAGATGAGCGTAAATCCCCCGATCCCGCTGTTCTCCCCACTGATCAACTTGGATGTTCCCTCTTATAGTCTCACCTGATGATTTGAAAAGATGAGCTCTCCATCCTGCATTGAGCGCAGGGGCATGTAGATAACCAGTTGCTTAACTGGCTCAAAGGAATTGGTGAGTTCCAGGACAATATTGACTCCAATATTCCCAGCAAGACGCCATAAGTATGTAGTCTGTAAGAGTTCAAATGCGTGACTTTCACTCTTGTCAGAATCCTTGCACGTTGCAGCTTGATCCTACTGAAGAGTTCCTCGTGGCAACCGGTAATGTTCTGGTAAGGATTTGTATTATCCAGCACAGTTCGATAAAATAATGCCCATATGTAACCTGTTGCTTTCTCCCTTATTCAGGCTCTGAGAGAAGGTATGAAGTCTCAGGGAATAATGCCTCCGGCGGTAAAATTAGGTAAGTCTTTTGTGGTGAGGAGGGTTCCCCTTGTTGGTCCCTTGTTTCACCTTGCTGTCCTTTTGTTTCCCCTTAGTGGCCGGGGTTCGGCCAGGATGCAGTGGAAGCTGCGCCGACCCGTGAAGAAGAATAGTACCCCCGGTGGTAAAATCAGGTAAGTCTATGTGGGGTATTCCTCTGTGTATTCCATTGGCTCACCTTGCTGTTCTTGTCTTCTCCTTAGGTGCCGGAGTGCGGCGGTAACATGCAGGAGGATGCAGTGAAATGTGAAGATGCTGCGAAGGCCGGTGAGTTCAACGTGGCGCTGCAGCAGGCGAGGCGACGTGCATAAAATAACTTGTTTCTTCCAGCTTGAAGGCGCGATGAATCGGGAATTCTGGTAAGGATCAAAGGTATTGCTCTTGTTCTAACCTTTTCTCCTTCTTTCTCCCTTTTTCTAGGAGCTCCAAACTCAAGGCGGGCGTGGCAGAAGACTGGATGCAGACTTGCAGGCACGGTGAGCGTTACGCTGCTGGATGCAGAATAACGCGAAGCGTGTGCTGCTCTTTGGGCGTGGTTTAAATAGCCTCCAAAGTAGTCCCAGGTAAGTATTCCTCCCCAGGCCCACCCGAGTAAGAAAAATAGTCCCTAGGTAAAATAGTTCCTTCCAAGCCTCATTTGGCTTGGAGCTCTTGCAGCATGGTCTGCATCAGGTAAGTTTGCAGCATGGTCTGCATCAGGTACGTTTTAATCTATGAGCCTGGCCCTCCATATGAGCCTGGCGCCATAGGCGCCATGACTGCACCCAAATAGCCCCTAGCGGGGGTTGTTGGGTTTGCTTGGGGTAACTTGATGCCTGCTTCCGGGGTTGCTGGACTTGGTCAGGGTCTCCGGGGGTAGGCATCATGACACCTAGCTGCCTTTCACTTCCTGGACATCACATGTTTTCCCTAAATCGTTGGCCACCTGACTCCATAGGGGTCTTAAAATGTTCCCTCTCCTACACCGCTTAGTGTTCTTGGGAGTTAATAATTGTGCCTTCTTCCACATGGTGTCACACTCACTTCTTTCACACCTGGTCATACCCGACTAAACAACTTACTGGTCCCTTCAGATGGTCTCCTCCTTCTACGTCACTATCCCTCTGATCTCAAACCCGCCTTTCCACCTCTACCCTTTGATCTTACTTCTTTTCTCACTCCTGTACTTATTATCACTATTACCTACAACTATCCTGCTATCTCCATTATCTCCTTTTCCCTACTTCTTCTCACTCTACTTCTTCGCTGCTTGCTATTCTTCTTGTTATTGCTTCTCCCTCTACACGTACCAATAGCTACTCCTCTTCTCCCACTCCCTGTTGCTCTTACCACTCTTCCTCCACTACTGTTCTTACTCTGCTACTAAGTACATTCCTATACTACCTTTACTCACCCGAAAACACTCAGGGATACGGTGCCCTGCTCGCCCCTCTACTTCATTTGCCTCCTACTACTACTGTCACTTTATTAATATTTCTACTCACCAGCACTCACTACAACCTTCTACTCACAACTACCACGCTACTCCTTATTTTCTTCACTCGCTACTCTGCTGATATGGCTGCGTACTGTCTTTATTCCCAACTACTACCACTACCTTCGCCACTACTGCTACTCTGCTTTGCTACTCCTACTCTACCGCTACTACTCACACTCCCCCCTCTCTCACACAAGCACTCCACAGACCCCCTCCTTATAATAGCCTCCGCATTCCTTTTACTCTTGCCTCTTCTGGTCTTTAGGATGTCCTCCATGCCTCTTGTCCTCACCCAACTAAGCCACACTAAAACATTCACACAAGATTGCTTAAATACACCAGCCCCTCCTTGGATTGGCCAATTTCCCTTAGCGAATCACCTACATGTCTCCACAGCGAGTGTCTTGGGAAGGCCAAGGGAGGGCTTAAAGGGCTGGTAAGCCCTGTCCCTTTCCAACATGGACCTTGCTGGGGTCCAGGGACGTTGTGTTACTCAAGGCCTTCAGGGCCTTTTAAGATAATTATTAAAATATCCCTGGTGGGCTAGTGGATTAAGCCCTTCATGGGTCCTTGATTTCATATTTGTAACTCCCTGGTGGGCTAGTGGTGATTCCCTGTGGGTGTAGACACCGGCCTGTTGGTGTTGTGATTGATGTGGCTCCCTATACTGCAGTGTTCATCCTTGCATCATCCTAAGGCCGATGGATCCAGTGGCATTCGTGGGCCGCAGGCTCCTGTGTCTTACTGGGGGTGGCAGGGCTCTCTCTGGCCTGGCTGCGAGCATCCACTTCTTCCTGGGGCAGTTGCCCCGCTTCGACTGTGGCCATCTCTACAGTTAAGGAGGGGGTCGTGAGGGGGCCTGCCTGCAGTAAGGCACCTGGGTCTGATTTGGGTGGGCTGGCCTGTCACCCTAGGCAACAACGAGATTCAGCTAGTGTGGTCTGGTGGTAAACTGCTTTGAATGGCCAGAACTCCAGTTCAAAAGTGCTAATGACAGCTTCAGAGGGTCCTGCTGGTTCTCATCACTGTCAAAGAAGCTTGAAACACAGCTCTCAGAATTGTGACAGTGAAATAGCAGCAAACATGGCTGTCTTGGCTCTGAAAAGCTGTGATTCCCATTCATGATGTCAGGGGCAAGAATAGTCATTTTCTCTGACTCCCAAACACGTGAGGGGCTGGCACATACCTTCAGGGCTCAGGTCCTGGGCAGAAGTGTGGCAGGCAGAGGTGCAGGTTTACTCCAGCAGTAGGTCACCCCCAATGTGCCCCGAGGATGATTAGGGGGCATGGCTTATTCCTACCGTGGACTACCTGTCGTCACCTCACAAATGGAGCTCTTTAGAAAGGACTGCTCTCCCAACAGGGTCCAATTAAATTTTCTTGAAGGTTTGAAGTCCAGAGATGATTAAAAGACAGAGTGGAAGACACCTTATTTTAAAGGCAAAGGTCTACAGGTGATTTGACAAAAGCAAGCCTGATTTAAGGGGCCAATCCATGTTCTTGGAATAAGTGGACTTTGCCTTCTGACATCACACCCACATGTCTTTGTGTTAAAAGAAGTGGACAGGAAGGAAGGTAAGGAAAGATTGGAATAAAGATGGTGGATCCTTCTTCCAACTGGACTGAGCTCTCTCTGCCTACACTAACCCCACTGCTCCCCTTGTGAATAGCTTCAAAGGCCTTTTTGGTATGTAGCACCCTGGTGTGAGTCTAGTTCTTTTGTGAAGGGTCGGCCTTTTGATTCATGTTACCTGGAAAGTGTCCTGTGGAGTGGATGTCCTTCTGGGGAGGGGGTTACCTGCCTTCACAAAGGAACAAAGAGAGGCAACCCCCAGGGATAGTGTTATGCTGGGAGCAGCCAAGACTGTCTGGCTTTTGGAAATTCACATAACCTTTCCACAGCTGAGCTGGGCTCAAAGGGTTGACACATGTGTGATTTTCAATTTGATGTCGTGTGGGTAGCTATCAAAGATGCTAGCCACCATACCTTAATCTCAGGTATGGCTTATGTTTACAGTTTAATATGTAAACAGGATAGCATTGTCATAGTTTTGTTGTTTCTGGAACAGAGGTGCATATCTTAAATGCAGGCCCTGCGCTGCAGAGACTTGTCTGTCACTGAAGCTATCAAGTGAGCACCTGCCACTGGAACCTAGACAGTGCCACTGAAGAGCAGGTGCTGCAAATCAGGCTTCTGAATAAGCAAGGCACAGGTGTACTCTATGCTTTTGGCATGGAGCTTATGAAAGGGAGATCTGATTAGAAGGTTGCCCTTCCTGAGATGGAATTACCTGCATAAAGTAATTAATTAATACAAATCAAAAACGCCAAGGCTTCTACATCCTTGCCAGATGGCAATTCCTCATAGGTTCTTAAAACAGGGCAGGGCCTAAAGTTGACCAGGGAGTGGTCTTATGGAACTTACCGGTGGAGAGGAAAAGGAGGGCTCGATTTATTTGTTGAGGTGGTCAGTAGGAGAGGTGGGTGCATTGCTAGCATTCATTTTTCTGCATCTGCCTCTTCTTTCATTTCTTAAGCTGTGATGACGACCTATGCAGGCAGTCTTTTCACCACACGCTTCTCCCTATAAAATGGCATGCATCATTTCCGCAGAGTAAGAAACAATGGTGGAAGCAGATGCAGCCAAAATGAGGACAATACACCTGCCTCCCCACTGACCTCTTACAAAAAGACCCTTCCACCTCTTTTCCCACCTTTGTAAGTAGCAATGTAAGAGGCACGAGCATTGCTAACATTCATTTTCCTGCACCCACCTCCAGGGCCGGTGCAAGGAATTTTGCCACCCTAGGCAAACTGTCAGATTGGCACCCCCTCACCATGATCTTTCCAGGTCCTAACCATGCTCAACCAACCGTTACCATTTTGTTACTGATTTCTGCAACCCATTAAGCCGGTAAAATAACTCAGCGGGTCGTGTGCATGCTGCTGCGATCTATGTGTGATCTGCAGGTCGCAGGTTCGAATCCCGGCAAGGCCAACTCAGCCTTTCATCCTTCTGAGGTCGATAAATTAGTACCAACTTCAGTTGGGAGGATAAATGTATGTAAATATGTTCTCTATAAAGCGCTTTGTCTTAAGGCGCTATGTAAATAACAAATCATTGTCATTACATTACCTTCACCTAACTCATTGCTCACGTCTTCTGCTGTGTATGGATTGCAATGCAATTTCTTCACATTAAACTGCAAGAGCACTAGCATGTCACTGGTACACTGTATCCAGGCAGGCTGGCTGCCTTCTGAAGGCTCTCGGATGCGGTTGTGTATCAGTTGAACACATGCTCACAGCAAGTGATGGCAGGTTGAGAGATGGTCAGGAACAGCAACCGAGAGCTAATCGCTTCTGCAAGGTTATTATTCAAAGGGACTCTTTCACAGTGCAGGGAGTGTTCATGTCAGTGTGACACTTATTGTACACAGGAATGCTCACAGCAGGCTTTGCTTGTATTGATGACTGATTCAGGCTGATAAAGTAAAATAAACAGTCTGGCTTTCTTTTGTTTTGCTATCACTAAACTTACCCTCCAGACTGAATCTGTTGGTTGTCTCCATGACCATCAGTCTGGCTTTAGAGCATCCAGAGGCACGGAAACTGCTCTTCTGACCACCTGTGAAGAGCTGCTCTCAAGACCTGCTCTCAAAACTCAGCTCTCCCTCAGTCCTCATTCTTCTCGACCTCTCTTCTGCTTTCGATACGGTAAACCACAACACCCTGATCACCCGTCTCCATGATACCCCGGGCATCACAGATCAGGCCCTGGCGTGGCTCACCTCCTTTCTCTCTGACCGGCCCTCCCAGGTTGAACTTGGGTCCTTTATCCCCTCGATTACTCTCTCTACTTGTGGTGTCCCCCAGGGATCTAACCTATCCCCCTGGTTTTTCAATATCTACATGCCCCCCTTGGCCCACAGGATCTCTACCTTTACCTCTAATTGTCAGTGTTATGCGGATGACACGCAGCTCTCTTTCAGGCTACCCTCAGCCTCCTCCTCCTCCTCGCTCATTCCTGACTGTCTATCTGCAGGTCAGTCTTGGTTTGCTGCTAACGATCTTTGCCTGAATGCCAGTAAGACAGAGATCGTATTCATTGGGACCCCTGCTCCCGCTTTCCCACTCTCACACTGGCCGACCTCCCTAGGCCCTGCGCCCTCACATACCAATAAGGCAAAAAATCTAGGGGTCATCTCTCTTTCTCCTCTCATATCTCGGACATCTCCAAAAAGTCCCACTACCATCTGCTCCTCCTGATAGGTATTCTGCCTTTTCTCACTTCCCCCAGAGACTCACCACCTTGCAAGCCCTGGTTATCTCTAGGCTGGACTATTGCAACACTCTCTTTCTCAATCTTTTCACCTCTACTCCCTGTCCTTTACAGCTCATCCAGAATAGAACCACAAGACTTATCCTTGGCCTCAAGCCCAGGGAGTGCATCTCTCTGGCACTGAAATCCCTCTACTGGCTCCCCATGGCTGCAAGGATTAAGTTCAAGACCCTCTGCATAATCCACAAAACTTTCTGGGGCTGGGACCTAAACTATCTACAGCACTCTCTTCCTAAATACTGTCCCTCTAGAGTTCTCCACTCGTCCTCTTCCAACTCTCTGCGGACGAGCCACATTCCCAAACAGAGATTAGGGGCTAGATCTCTATCCTCTAGAACAGCCTCCCTGCCTCTCTCCGTCTTGAGTCGGAGCACAGTAAGTTCGGTTAACTCCTTAACCTCTACCTTTGTTTCTTAATTTGCAGTGCCGAAACCTGCGTGTAGCCCTTTCACCACATGCACCTCCCCTCTGAGATGTTTGTCTGTCTTCTCGGGGCTTGTGAGGGAACCCGGAGAGAGCCCTCGCTCAGGAGCACTTTTTGAAGACTGCCTGGCTAGCCCCAGACCACTTAAAGCCATGTTGTCCCCCATTAGAGAAGACCTGTTCATCCTGTGTGAGAAATGCCAGTACGTGCTTTGAGCTGTCATAAGGCATCTGTCATTTAAACTCTGGAAGGAAACACAATAGAGGTTCGCGTGAAATCGTATAGATCATAGTATCATTAAATCTACTAGGCTAAATAACACTCCCATACTATTGCGTGCGTGCAGTGAAGGCGTGTGCATTGGATAGAGTCTTCTGTTGCATGATGAGCACACACTGGCGAAGGAAGGGCCAACGTTCACTTGTCCACGTTGTTTACACCCACTTCATTTGAAGGAGGAAACGTATTTACATGGCAAACACTTGAAAAGATGTCATTACCCCAAGATAAATAGGAGCATAGCAACAGCATTGCCAAACGGTGCACAATAAATAGAGCAATATCCCACTTCCACTTAGCAGCGCGGCTCGCGGCTCAATGTGCTCCAAGTAAGATAATGCGCTCATTACACACCTCTGAACGCTGCTACCAGTCCCTGGAATCAGCATTCAGAAGCCTGCTCTGCACGCGGCTTCCTGGCGCGGGACAGCAGTGCACGGCCATTCATTCCAATCGAATGATATACAGCCCATTCGGACCTAAGGGCACGCAGATACCTCCATGGACTGCTTACCCACCGGATGCAGGCAAGTCATGCATTTTTACAACTGTTTTTGAATTGTTTGTCCCGAAAACCCTTATGCGATCCAGCAGGCTTTTGGCAGCAGCGCAGCTGGTGCAGATAACAGCGCAGTAGCTAATAAGGACGCCTCCAACCCTGGCCACACACTCCCATCAGGACAGATTGCCATCCTGCGTAGTTCACCGACCTTGTTGCATTTCAACTAATATTATTTAAGAACCATTTCCACTTTTGGAACTACAAATACCTAGCACAATACACCGTGTTTGCCTATCATCTAAATCAAAAGGCAGGAATGTTTTACTTGATATCAAAATGACAAATACATTTTTTGGTTTTCTAATATTTGTTTTGTCCCACAGCCGATTCACCATACCTTTATGAGACTGGAATTAAGAACACATATTACTCATATTACTGACAACTTGAACCGGTGCACAGCATTTTCACCAGGGTAAAACAGTCACTGGTGGAAAATGCATTCAAGCAATACATAGTTCCAATGGATTCATATTTGCCCGAATGCAATATTGCACTGCACCGTTAATCTTGTATTGACTCATGTCTCCAACTGTCTGCTATCTCGTCAGCCCATGATCACCTTTAGACGGGATTGCAATTTTGCATTGACGGCTGATAACCATGCCAGCTAGGTTTACTAGGATCACCTTTAGACGGGATTGCAATTTTGCATTGGTGGCTGATTACCATATCATCTAGGTTTAGCACGATCACCTTTAGATGGGATTGCAATTTTGCATTTGTGGCTGATTACCATATCATCTAGGTTTACTAGGATCACCTTTAGACGGGATTGCAATTTTGCATTTTTGGCTGATTACCATATCATCTAGGTTTACCAGGATCACCTTTATACGGGATTGCAATTTTGCATTGGTGGCTGATTACCATATCATCTAGGTTTGCCAGGATCACCTTTAGACGGGATTGCAATTTTGCATTGGTGGTTGATTACCATATCATCTAGGTTTACTAGGATCACCTTTAGACGGGATTGCAATTTTGCATTTGTGGCTGATTACCATATGATCTAGGTTTAGCATGATCACCTTTAGACGGGATTGCAATTTTGCATTGGTGGCTGATTACCATATCATCTAGGTTTAGCCTGATCACCTTTAGACGGGATTGCAATTTTGCATTGGTGGCTGATTACCATATCATCCAGGTTTAACATGATCACCTTTAGACGGGATTGCAATTTTGCATTGACCGCCTATAACCATATCAGATGGGTTTACCATGATCACCTTTAGACAGTATTGCAGTTTTGCATTACGTCTCTGCATTACGTCTCTGCAACTTAAGTCTTTTTCTTGAATTTCAAAGGTTTTGTTACAATGTATTGCTCGCCTTAATGTCTCTGCAGCAAAAGATTATTCCTTACATTTCCCGGGTTTTGTTATTCCTTACATTTTTAGAAAACTTCCAGACCACTAGCACGGTCTTCGGTCATGGTCAGTGGGCATGGTATTTGGCCATGTCCATGCTACCCAACCACTAGCCATGGCCTTCAGATTGCAGACTTTGAGAACTCACTATGTTTTTAGGCAATGCGCAGTGAGATTAAATTATTTGCCATGAAGCACACCCTTTGGTTAAGCAGCATTCTCCAAGCGGTACACCTCTTTTCGGCACCATCATTTTGGCGCAGGCTGATTTTGCACACCCAATCCACCGCAGCGCCTATTTCGGCACACCCTTTCCAGAGTGAAAGCCATTCTGGTGCCATTATTTTGCAGCAAGGGATGTTTGGACGTGGCTAACATTGCAGCCACGTCTAAATGCCCTCATGCTAAATAAGATCACTGGACTGCACTGCAACAAATCTCGCCACCTCCCACTTGTGTTGCTTTTCTTTTTTTTTAAAAACACTTTATTTAAGCAAACAGGTAGACCGATTGGACTAAGGTTTTTCTTTTAATTAAATTAAATTAGTTAAATAAATAAAAAACATACTGCTTTGAACAGTGGTCTGCCAGAGTTCGGGGCCAGCATTTAACCACTCGGCAACAATGGCTTGATGCTTCATGGGGCTTACATTTCATACTTAGCCTATAATTTAATATGTTCAATGATAAAAAGGCTTGGTATGAAACTTATGAAAATCAAAACAATTACATCATTATAGCATAATGGTTATATGCTGCGTCTGAAACACATAAGGCTAGCGTTCTCTCATAGCAGCGTTCAGCATAAATGTGATTATTTTATTTCATTTTCTCTGTTTTATTATGTTGCCCAGAGGCGGTGTAGTCCTCTTTTTGAATATATGTGCAGTGTAAGGGGGGATGTGTGGTGTGAGGGTGTGCATGCCATCTCAGAGGGTAAGTATGCAATGTGTGTGTGTTTAATGTGAGCATGTGTGTGTGTACATGGTGAGAAGTTGTTTGTGAGGCATAGTTGCATGCAGTTTATAATGTTGCAGTGAATAAATGTGTTTCATGTTTAAAACATGTTCAATTCTGAAACGTCAATGTAATACATATCCCATCCTGTTATACAATTTTGCAGTAAATACATCTTTTTCACGTTTAATCCATATTACAAAATGGAAAGTGCCTGCAGGTTCATGCCAATTGTGACCTCTCACGCCAAAACATCCTTACACAAAGAGGCTCCAGCCCCAACTGGCTATGTCTAACGGAGCGTGCCCAAACAGAACACGTGGCAAAACGGTCACGCGTAACAGTGTGCACCTAACTGGCAATGCCAAATGCCCTGTCTTGTGCTCCAAGCGCTTTGTTTTATGGCCAGTCTCTTGGTGGTTGTTGTGATACATTGCACTACCCCAACAAACCACATTTAAGCAGCACAGAAACGGGAAAAAATGACCAGCTGCAAGAATAACATATGCCCTGGTACTTTCTGCACCCATAGCGAAAATCAAAAGCTGGCACCCATGAATATATGCACAATATACTACTCAGCTTCAAAGTGAGGAAGGAGCCGGCATCCTCAGGCCATGTTGCTCTAAGTGGTCTTGTAACGTTGCCTTGTTTATTAGGCACCATTGCCTGAGAGGCCTGGCCTTTTCCTCAGTTTGAAGCTAAGCAGGATCAGTTCTGGTTACTGCATGAATGGGAGTCCTGGGTCACCAGTGATTTTTCTCCCTCAATATTACTGTAGCTGTAAAAATATACATTTATTATTATGTAAAGAACATTGCAGGCTTTGTGAACTCTCAACGTTTTTTCTGTTAATGCCCTGTGTGATTAAATTATTTGCAGAGGTTCACACACTTTGGTTAGGCAGAGTGCTACAAGCCCCTTGTTTTATGGCCGGTCTCTTGGTGACTGTTGTGATACATCGCAAAACCCCACTACCCACATTTAAGCAGCACAGAAAAGGGTAAAAAATTATCGGCTGCAAGAATAACATATGCCATATGCCAAGGTACTTTTGCACCATAGCGAAAATCAAAAGCTAGCACCCATGAAAAACGCAGAGTAACAGGCCACATATTTGAAAGTGAAATATACAAATGTAGTTCAATCAACCTTCTCTTCAGAAGAAAGTGCTCAAGACAAAATAGCATTGGACATTTAAAAAAAGTAACGAACATCAGAAAAATAACCTGAGAGAGGAAATCTTTCAATAAGTATGCTGGCAAAGTATAAAAGGTGCTCACCTTTTAATCAATCTGTAGTGAAATATTCCATGGAAAACAAAATCCCAATATAAAGCAAGTGCTTGTGGTCTTGTGGGTAAACGTCTGAAGTGGAAACATGACCACCTGAGTAAAATCCTGGTATTCAAATACTTGAGCAAGTTTACCAACCTCAAAAAAACCTAAGGGGTTGCATCCACCCTCTGAAAAAAGTTACGTTGCCTACCCACATGTGTCCTTTACTGGAACCCTGAAAGCAACCCCAATCATAGGAAAATAACTGCACCAGTGTCCAGGATTGAAAACTCTCTTGCCACATCGTGGGTTACACCCTTAGGTTAAGCAGAATTCTCCAAGCGGTACACCCCTTTTCGGTTCAATCATTTTGGCGCGGGCCGGTTTGGCATGCCCATTTTACTTCAGCGCCCATTTTGTTACCCCCTTTTTGGCATGAAAGCGATAGCAGTGTTCAGCATAAATGTGATTTCTTTTCATTTAATTTTTTCAGTTTTACAAAAATTCGGATGCCATGTGTTATGAGATATTTAAAACTAATTCCGGACTGTGGACTGTCTGCCATCCATGTAGTAACGGAGACTGACCTGTTTAGTTTCAAAAATGAGGAAGCCCCTTTAGGCCATGTTTCTCTAAGTGTTCTTCTAAGGGGGGGTGCCCCTAAATTATGCAACATGGCCTTTGTGGGCAGACTCCTTCCTCACTTTGAAACTAAGCAGGGTTCTTCCCAGTTACTACAGGGCTAGGAAAGACACTGTTGCTGTAAAATACCTATTTTTTTGTTTGTATTATTGACTGGGAGACTACAAAGACCAGAAAGCAATTCAGCAAAAGGCAAAATATTGTCTATGAGTGGAAAACCATCAAGGACTGACAGTAGCACGGTTTTAAAAAAGTTAACAATTCAGATGCCCATTCGGTAGCTCATTGATACAGTAACCGGTACTGCCCTTGCTTAGGTTCAAAGCAAAAAAAAGGGCCGGTCTATAAGTGGTCTTGAAAGTTTCCCTTATTTATCATGTAACATCGCCTGAGGAGGCTGGCCCCTTCTTCACTTTGAAGGTAACCAGAATCTGTCCTGGTTACTGCATGAATGGGGGACCTGGATGGAATGCCAGTGATCTTTCAACCCCCAACGTCACTATAGTAATAAAAATATAATTAAAAAATATTTTTTTTAAAGTTTAACTGCGGGTATCGAACTACACATACCCGCAGTTGTCTGTAAGTCCTTTGTAACCTCGGATATAGCTGCGAATATCACAAAACAGCCAGAAAAGAAATGCTTCACCACGTGCCCCCCTCATCTTTGCCAGCTCGCCCCAATCTCCAGACGGCTTCCTCACCTCACTTCTCCTGCCCTCTCCCTTTCACCCCAGATCACACGCTGCTTCTGTGACGCGGTTTGATGTTAGATGCCGGCTATTTGCGGCTATAGCCGAGGCTACAGAAAACATTGTGTTGCAAACTCAGTCCCTGGACCCCATCCAACTCCCCAATTTCACTTTTGCTTTCTAGCCATCCCCCCACCTCTACCCTGATGGCATTTGTATGTTTTTGACCTGCAAATTGCTTTTTACTGCGTTTCATTTTCCCATAACCTCGGCTATAGGTGCGAATATCTCTGAGAGAAAACAAGATGGCGGTTGTTTCATTTCTGAAAAACATGCTCCTGCAATGAACCATGGGAGACATAACTATATTTTTTGGGTATTGGGGTACCCCGTTCTCCATCAAATTTAAAAATAACTACAGCACGGAATAACCCCAAACTGTGCATGGATCGCAAGTCATGGCTTTGTGTCCAAGTTGTTTCAGAACTCGTCCAAATCGGTCCAGCGGTTTAAGCTGTGCGCCTTGGCTAAAACAGACCTTTTTTGTCTATGGGAAAATGAATGGGAAGGAGGGTGCACTTTCAGGAAAACAATATTTTTTAGATGCTTAAGAACCTTTTTCTTTTTTAACAAATCTTTACTTAACCTTGCAGTCCTGGGGGGTGGTGGAAGCCCGCAGACTTTTAATCGCTTTCTAAATTCCGGCCAAATCTGTTACTCAAATCAAATGTTATTAACAATAGAATTTTGAGGGGTTCCTATGCGTCCACGACTCACCTTAGCTACAGGGCGGCGACCACCGCCCTATAATTCAAAATGACAGATAAAGACATGGCTTGTGGAACATGTAATACTTATATGGGAGACACATTTGCTCCTCTATGTGGTAATTCCCACCCTGAATTATAGTTCTAGAGGACCTGAGCAGTTTTCTGAATGGAGAGGGATTCATTACACGTTTTCCGTTACGGAAATAAGGGTGCTGGAAAGTTCACCGGCACCCTTGTTTCCAGACCGGCAAACTGTGGGTTTGCCTGTCGGAGCCGCTGTGCCCGACAGGTCTGACCCTGACTGGCACAGCGGTCATGGCAGGCAACAGTGCTGGTGCTTCTGTGTCCCCACTACCATAGAGTCATACGGGACTCTATGGGAATGGGGAACAATGAAATTACTGGCACCTAACATCCCTGCCACCGGACTTGAAATAGCCCGATGACACCGGGAAGTCAGTTGACAGTAATCTTTGACGGACTCGGTGGCAACCTGCCGGTAGCACCGGCAAGGTTACCGCCAGACCCATAATGAGGCCCAGTTTGTTTTCTAGGGAGCAGACATGTCACAGTCATTCAACTTGAATTGCATTGCCCCAGAACAATCAGAGCAAGAATAATGCACAGGGTGTGGTTGAAGGCTTTACATTCCACCTCTGCCAAGGGGCCCCCGTGTTGTTTATGTTTCTGGATAGTTTTACCAGGCTTTTTTGCTGATATGTCCTCAAATGGAGTATGAATCCATGATGTACCAGTGGGTGTCCCTAACTCTACAAAAGTTAGGTTTCCTTAAAAGCACCCTGTTCTATGTGAGTTTTCATATATTGGCATATTTACCAAGCGAGGGCTAAACTTATCTGAACCAGTTTTGGCCAGATTTCCTAAAGGTGTTTGTATTCAACCATGAATATTTCCCTGGAGTAAAAGCTCAGAAAGGTGCCTATATATGACGATATATGATTCCGCACTCAGCCCCTAAGATTGCTACGTTAACGGGGGTCTGCATCCACATGTAGCCCCCAGCGAAATACAGGTGGTATGAACGGCGCATCTGCAAAACAGAGGCAGTGGTCTGTGTGGCCACCCAGTCCCTGACAGGCTGGTCATATCGTGGTGTGCCATTACGGGCTGTTTGAAACTGCAGTCAAACAGTGGCTGCCCAAAGAGCAGGTGGCAAAGGTAACATGTATATGGCAGTTGTGTTTTCACATTAGTAGAATGATGAGAAACATCAGCTCACAACTCTAAAATCCCTTGAAGCCACCAAGTCTCCCCGGGTCTACAATTGCCCTATATTTGCTTGTTTGTTAGCTCAGATGGAACCCTCAGGTTGCAAATCATTCGTTCTGACAAATGTTATCCTATTTTGTACACTGAGATGCTTTTCACACTTCTGTAGACCTGAAAGGGGAGAGGAATAACCCCTCCCTTGACCTAATATTGCCCTGGAGGTACATCCATCATGTGTAGACGTTTCAATGATATAATTAACTTTATTTCATAATAGATTTTCACCATTTAAACCAGTCTCAGTGTGTTATCACTAGACTTCCAGTCATTTACTTGGTTTATGTCGAAAATATATAGCAATTGTATCACTCCTGAGGTTTGGTTCTTGCGCCAGCCTTCGCGAGCACCCCTGCCCCCGCTGCAATGGTCCTTGGCATCTTCCCAAACCCTTGAAATATTTAGGCATGCCCTGATATGTCCCGCCTATCTTTCCCCTTCCCTAGGATCTTGTTGCTGGCTCATGCTTTGCTTTCCAGACCTGTCACTACATCCCGTTTTGCTCTGGACTAAGCTTTGTCCTGAGAACATGTTGCTGTTTTGTACTGGTTCCTGTTCTATGCTGCAACCACTCTTGATTGCTGCGTGGGGACTCAGCTGAGGTAATGGCATCCCCTGCTGAGCCACAGCTCACCTCGGACTGTGAATGAGCTTCTTCAGCTCCAAAGCCTGAAGACCAGAGAGGAGTAAGGGAGAAGAGCTTTGCCACTGCCACAACTGCTGCCTGTCCTATGAACTGGAGCCATCCAGATTGCCCTTCAACACAACTAGCTGGCTGCAGTGTCCGAAGACCTGAGGCGAAAGAAAGGGTCTCTAGATCACTAGGTACCAATAAGTTATTTCACAACTGTGCAGTAGAGCTCTGCTCCCACCTGCTCTACACCCCCTAAGTTAACCTCTGGTTGGCCTTGCCCTAAGCAACCTTAGACATTGAGCCAGCCAGTATTCCCCCTTAATTACTGTTTGGAAAATCCCCATATTTCCTAAAAGACAGTATAAATAATAGAAGTTATTGAAGATAAGCCCCAGAGGCATTGTTTGTGTCTTTACTGAAGAAAGGTGGTTCAGTGTCCCTGTTGAAGTTAAGGTGCAGAGTATTTCATTTGAAAAGTTTCAGTTGGCTCTGTATACAGACTGCCCTCTCTGTATTTTGAACTGTCTTAATTTATTCTGCATGTGTAATATTCAACCAGGTTTGATATTTTCCCCATTGAACTATGTAAATACTACTTTCATATAATCTCGTGCATGTCAGAGTAAGCTGCTATTATTCTGCTCTTGTTGTGTACCATTTGCATGCATGCACTTTTTTCATTAACATGTATGTTATTCAGACATGCTGTATATTATTTGCATTGGCCTTCATCATATAATGCCTAATACATTTTACAAAACTAAGTTCTGTCTGGCAACCCTGGTGTCAGTAATCATTGTCCCGGGTCCGCAGTCACCCTTGTTCGTGCATTAAATCTCTCATGACCTCATTTGTTAATGTGTTTCACATGCTGCAGAATTCTCAACTTGTTTCTAGTGGGGGGCATTCAAATAATCAGCTGCTCTTACATACATGTCTATTACACATACCTTGATGAGCCTGAAAATGTGTACTGAAGAGCAGAAGAAGAACAAGCCGAAGCCAACTTGTGTGGATGACCTGCTGGTCCAGATAATGTTCCAAGTCGCCTGCCTGACATCGAAGCTCCTCTAGTGTATGCATAACCACATTTCTGCGAGTGACAAGTGCAGGACCATCACCGGTCATTTCAAACTCTGGCCCAGAAAGAACAAATGAGTTTCAAGCCTTCGGTTTCTATTGCCTGAGAAATCTGTGTGCCTTTTCTGCATGGATATTGACCTGGGAAAGCGAGGAACTGAGAGCACTGCCAGATAGCAGTATTTGCAACATGTTCCTGTGCAATCAACTTTTTAAGAAGCTGATCCACAGTGTTTGAAACCCAGCAGGTATATCGTGCAGCATCTTCTGCATCCCTGTGGTTTGCTTCCTGGTGAAGAACATCTTGTTAGACCACTACACTAGTCGTCGGGACTATGAAAACTACTTTACATACAGCTCTTTTCTAAGACATTTAACGGAACTGCCTAGAGGCCAGTACGTGATTGGAACATTCAAATAAAATCCATCTTTTTTTTAAATTGAATTAGCTGAATTAAATCAACTTTTCAATACAAACACATATAAATATAGAGATAAAAGAAAAGAGAAAACAAGAGAAAGAAACAGTTCAAACCTAATTTACAGGGACAATTGGCGTCGTAAAAGGAATAAAACAGAATGTATCAGAAATAAACTTAATAATTAACCAATCACAACATCACCATTGCTATTTGTATAGAGACATTGTTAGTGCACGATAACGCAGTCCATCTTTCCTCGGTGTCTAGCATTCCTAAATGGATAGAATGCTGTCTGAAACATTTAAGACGTTCCGATATCAGTGCTGGACACAATGACAATAAATGCTCTAACGTTTCTTCCATTAAGACATTTAAACAAAAGCGACAGTAGTGAAATTCTTTGGGGATTACCTTACCCCTCACTAGGATTTCTCTAGTGTGCCGGAGATTGCAGCGCAAACGGACAATCCATGAGCGTATTTTAGCTGAAGGAAATTTTAGAAGGTATGGCTCTGGGCCCCCAAGATTTTTGTGTGTAAATCTCTGGAGCGTAGTGTCCTTATATTCTAAACAGGTAGTTCTTGTGTGGATCCAGTCATGGCGATATATTGAAACCTTGGCTTTGTCAGGGTTGGTAATTAATATCTCAATAGACACTTCAGCACGAATGAGAATGGAGTAAACGCCTTTCAGCCAACATTTGACAAATATATGGTTGGAAGTAAAAACTTAATTTGATAAATAATGCAACAGATTGTTATTGTCAGTTGACACAAGGCATTTGCGAAACAGTGCACATATTTTCCATTGATACTGCGCATATAAAGAGGTTATTCCTAGTTCGTAACGTAACCAAGGTCCCGGGTGCACTGCGGGAGGTTAAGCACACTTCTCCAAAACTTGGCCTCTAGTATATTTAAAAACTCACCAGAATTTACTGGCTGTGTTTCGAGGCCATACAAGATACAAGGGACCACTTTTTGTTTCCAGTATAATATAGCTGGTTTAAGTGTGAAGGCACCATATCGGTGTAGTATAACTTTAGTCTGAGAGATCGCTGTGATCAATTTCTGAGACACCGCATCTTGATGACCTTAAGTCACAACAGAGCCATCAAACACCATGCCCAAGTACATATAATTGGAAACTGCTAGCAGTTTGGCTTGATTGATTGACCATGCAAACTTGTTTATACTAACTTGCTTGGCCGAATAACAAACAATTTGTTTTTTTGTGTTAATACACAGCACATTTTGTTCAATATAAACATTGAATGCATCAAGCAGTTTTTGTTGGCCCCTGGGAGTTTTTGAGACAAGAACTAAGTCATCGGCATACATTAGGGTCTGGATCGCGATTTCATTCAGCTTGGGAGAGTCGGAGGCCACTGGAGCAAAGATTTCTCTGACGTCATATAAGAAGTAATTAAATATTGCAGAGGCAAGCAGACAACCTTTCTTAAGGCCACAGACAGTCACAAATGAAGTAGATAGAAGGCCTTCCATGGTTAGTCTAATACAAATTGAAGTTTGAAAATGAAGTTGAAAGATTATTTCTAGTAGGGTCTGAGGACAATTATCTCGCTTAAGTTTAGATATTAGGAGAGGCCTAGATATGGTATCAAAGGCCGTGTGCAGATTGACAAAAGCAAAATATACCGATTGTTTCAAAGTTTGCATTGCGCTTTCAAGGCATTAAGGCACACCAAGTTGATATCGGTGCCCATGCCTCCTAGAAAGCCTCTTTTGTTGCAAGCATTGGTCCATGTGTTAAAGTCTCGTAGGATTAATTTGGCAAAAAGATTGCCGGGCGCATCTAACAGCGCAATCGGCCTATAGTTGGCAGGTTGAGTGTGATCACCTTTCTTGTGGATCGGGACAATTATAGAGGTCTTCCATGAAGGTGGAACAGTACAAGACGAAATGACCAGCTCGAAAAGACCACAATTTCAGCCCACGCTGAGGGATTTGACTTAAACATGCAGTTACTGAGCCCATCAGGGCCCATGGCATGGGATGAGCTGATTTTACCAATGTATTCTTCAATGATAGTTGAAGAACGCTGTACTGTCCATTGGTCTCTGGTCTCTACAGCAAAATGATAATATGTGAAGTTAGGATCTGCATATAAGTTGGTATAATAATAGCAACATTGGGCATCTGAAACAATGTATAACTGCATTACCGACTGACTGTGATGAGTACAGTGATTGAACACTACCCAAATCTCTGCAGAGTTTTTATTAGACCACAACATCAGCATAAATTCGCTGTCATTTTGTAAGAGGTGTGTTCGACATTGACGTAGCCAGTTGTGGTATCGACGCTTGGCAGTTTTCAACTGTTGTCTCAGCATAGGGTGATTAAATAGCAGAATAGATTTTTTTTCACGTCGGTTTTGGGATTTCTTTATTTTTACTGGTTAAATGTATGGTTATGTAATGCATACCGCTGGTTGGGAAACTTATTTACATTTCTAAACAGTAATAGTAAATTTGGGTAATGAAGAGGCACTGGGGCTTTGTTGTTGGGATCAACCATTTGCTTTAACAACGTTAAATTAGACTGTGACCAACGGAAACGGGTTTTTGCATTATTGACTATCAACTGTTGGGGCAACATCCATCTGTCAGAAGAGATAGGAGCCCACTCCATCTTAAGTGATAATACATGATGATCACTATGGGGTTGGTGAATAATCTCAAATGACTGAATTTGTCCACTCAGATTGGAATTAATGTGTATGTAGTCAATGATGCTACTCGCTTTCTCCCTTTGCCATGTGGGAAGAGCTGGACTATCACCTGATGTTGTGCCATTGACCATATGAAAGTTTCGCTCTGACATAAACATAGACCAACGTTTAGCTTGTTCAACATTAGATTTCCCCTTGGGATGGAGGCAATTGAGATTAAGATTGCACGCTATGATGGTGTCTGTAATATCGGCAGTAATTGATACCACATCAAGCAATTTTGTCAAACCAGTATAGAAGGCTTCATCAGTGATACCAAGCAGATTGCGATAAATGTTAATGAGGGCAAGTCTGTGAAGAGCACAAATGATTTAACCAATTGCATGAAGGGAGGCACTGCATCCCAAGACTCGATAGACAGCCCTCTGTTCAAATTAACACCTACTAACAGCCCTGAAGATGGTCTGCCTTTAGACCCAGAAATCGCTGGCAACAAAGTAACTTCGTAATTGTTCCAGGCCGGGGTACAGAGCAGCCAGGTCTCCTGCAAGGCTATGACATCATATTCTATAAAAGAAATGTGTGTATTGAAGCATCCTGACTTATCATTTTGTGAACACTTGTTTCTTTTTCATGAACTTCCCCCCAGACTATTTGTAAAATGACTAGTAAGGATTGGCAATAGTTTTTCTTTTAGTGTATGCCCTTTTATGTTGGCAAGACTCCACTAGGACTGCATTTTTTATTATTTGATGCTCCCATCTTAGATTTAGGTTTAGATAGGGATTTATCTTACCCTTGGGAAAGTTCAATAAACACCCTTGAACTCTGGTCACTTGTGTCTGTCTTACTGTTGATACAATGCCTTCCTTACAGTTATCAGTATGTGTGATTTCAGTTGATTGCTGATTTTTCAGTTGTTGGCTCTAGCCCTGCAACAGTTGGTGGGTTGAAGTTTTGGCCCAAGGTCGGTCTACCAATCTGGGGTGTACTGGCCATAGTGAAATCTGACCAACCCCACCCATTCACCCCTGCACGCTATCAGCATAGGGCATTTTGGGAGACTGCCGGTTGGGTACTGCTAGTACCATCTACCCTATAATATAAAATCATAAGCAACGGTTTTATGTAACGTTCTCATGTAACGTTTTATGCAATGCTTGAAATTGGGGTCAACTTCCTACAGACTTGGAACTGGTGTCATTCCATTCCACATTTAGCCCACTTCAATGGTATACTGTCCAAATCTGCAATTCATAATGAGTGTATTCACTGCTGAAGTTGTGTGTGAGTGCCAATTTTGTCTAACATTTTTTGTAACACATTTCAATTGGGGTCATTGTACATCCTACAGACATGGGTCTGGTGTCATTCCATTCCACATTTCGCCCACTTTGGTGGTATATTGTCCAAACTGCAATTCCTGAGGCATTTGAAATCCATTCACTGGAGTTTATTCACTGATTAAGTTGTGTATGAAGTTGTGCATATTTGACAATTTTGTGTAATGTTTCATGTGAGTCTGTGTTATTCCATCCCACATGCACCAAATGTTGCTGGCATACAGTGCAACTTTTGGATTCCCCAAAGGGGGTGGGTTTGCGAATGAAGCAAGCCCTTGGTGGGGTATCCCTAGAGGCGCCCAAGCGGGTGAGTCCAATGCGCAGCAGTTGGCAGGGACGAGGGGGGTGGCGAGTGATGCGAGCCCCTCAGGGGGGAGTTGGGCGCCAAAGTCACCATGGGGGCAGAGACCCCTAGTAGTAGTAGTAGTAATAATAATAATAATAATAATAATAATAATAATAATAATAATAATAATAGTAATGTCTCAATGTTCTGGACCATTAAATGAACCATCTTCAGCGTGGGATTAAGCATCTCAATGACTCTAATGAGATGGCTTTATTTTAAATATTCCTTCCTCGGGCAGCCCTGAAGGCACTCCATGACAACATGCCTTATCTTGAAGCTGGACATTTTTACCCTCTCGCTGCTGTTGTGTTTCATGTTGTTATCGAGTTATAGTTGGCTCATATACTCATGCATAGCCTCAATGCCAATGGTTAACATGTTAGACTCTGCCTTCCTAGCTAACCGCACCATTTGATACTGGAACAGTGGTCAGGGTCAGGAGCAGACCTCCTGACCCTGATTGGGGCAGACCTCCAATGAGGTGGAAGGGAGGGACCCTTTTAAAAGAGTGAGGTACTCAGCTTCTGTGCCTGCATGGTTGATCAACCCTCATTGGGTGTGCTCTTTTAGTCCTCTAAATCGCTCCCTTGCAAATGACAGAGGGTCACTGTGCAGTGCTCAGCCCCCCAGCAATTACTAAAGGTTGATATCTCCTGTGAGACAAGCTGAACATCATGGTTAATTATTACACATTCAGGAGGCCCTTCTGCAAGGAAATACATCACAACCTAACTATTAAGGCCATTTTGTGATTCCCCAAAGAGATTGTCTATCAATCCTCGGAACACTGAGCCTAACTGAAGGGCATTCTGACAACTGGAAGGTAAGTGCTGTTATTTTTTGGGAATCTATGGTCAACTTGTTCTGGTGTTACTCTGAGTGAAAAGCAAGTTTGGTAAACACATGTGCCTCATAGACCAAGTGGATCGTCCCACTAATATTAGGGAGGGTATACCAGTTGATCAAGAGTTTCTGATTGAAACTCTGGAGGGCCACATACAAGCAGAGTCCATGGTCAGCTTTGTGGGAGATAACAACTCTGGGGGCTCCATCTGTTCACTCTAACAGGTGGAGGTAAAAGCATCCATTTGATGAAAATGAATCCGCAGGTGTCAATAATTGCTACCAACGGGGTACTTGAGGCCCATACCATCCTCAAACACACTTCCATGCAACATGCAGATACAAGCAGACATGAATTATGGCATTCACAACATGCTACTGTTCATTGAGCTGCAACAGCATGCAAGGCCACATCAGGATGGATACAGGTACTACAAAGGCGGAGGAGACATAGGTTGCAGAGGCTGACCATACCTCATGACCGTCCTTCCCCCTGGTCACTGACCTATGAACAATTAGTCACACGGTGTCACCTGACCCAGCAGACCATTGCAGACCCCCTGACCCTGATTGGGGCAGACCTCCAAAGCACCATCAGCACCAGAACTACCATCCCACCCCTGCTGAATATAGTGTATGACCTCCACTTCTGTGCCATGGGCCCATTCCAGCACACTGTTGGGATGCTGCACGGCATGTCCCAGCCAGAATTCTCCAAAGTACTGTAGCAAGTGTTGGAGGTTCCCATGGGGCATTGCATCATCACATTTGCCTGCCCACCACCCGGGCCAAGGTGCATGCTCAAAGTCACAGTTCTACACCATCACCCAGGTTCTCATTGTCATGGTAGCAATGGACTGCACACATGTGGCTTTAGTGCCCCCCCCATGCAGTGGAGCTGTTTATCGGAACTGGAAACAGTATAATTCCAGAACATTCAGATGACATGATGCAGATCTCACAATGAGCTCCTGTTGTGCCCAATTTTCAGGTTCCATTCACAATGCCATGTTCAGAGGAAGAGTGCCATCTCAGCTCACATGAATATACACAAAGAACAATGTACCTGGCATTTGGATAAGTAGTTAAACTGATAATGAATCTGCACAGAGGCACACATTGAGAGGTATGAGAACAAATGTGATCAAACTTCAAGCCCCATGACACCTAGTCCAAATGCGTGAAATTGGCTGTGGCAGTGTAACTTGAGAAAGCTATATAGTAGGCTCTCCTAGTGTACATGCAGGCAGGCACACAATTTGTTGCATCAATGAAGGTTCCTGTCAAATCATGCAAGCCTTTCCCAGCCTATGCATGGTATAGGCCCAAACACAGAACCCATCTGCATGGCCATAGTATCATCTTTATGGGTGTGGGATATTTAAACCCATGCCAATTTGCCCTATTACACCCCGTTGCCAATGGGGAAAGAAAGCTGCCAAAAATGGATGCACTAACCCCTGTGTGCACCAAATCTGAAAAACTGTGCATGGTTCATAAACCACAAAAGAGCTGTACAACCTGCCGCACACAGGCAACATTGATTTCAAAGCAGGAACTCCCTGCAGGAGAATGCCAGTGGGTGCTGTTACCTGTCACATGAATGAAGGCCACAAAAGTGGGCGAAAATCCGAAAATGCCCTTCAATACAGCTTCCTAATCAATGGCAACCTTCAAAGAGATGTTTTGGCGCTAAATTCAGTCATTTCCCCAGTGAATTATTGAAAGGAAAATGCGCTGAAATCATAGATTCTCCACTGCAGTCAGAGGAATCCAGGCCTCACTGACTGACAGCTGCTTTAGAAGATTAGCTGTCAAACCCAGTTTAAACGCATTTATTTTCGTGAAGGGATTGTAAAATG
Source organism: Ambystoma mexicanum (assembly GCF_040938575.1). Classification (NCBI taxonomy): domain Eukaryota; kingdom Metazoa; phylum Chordata; class Amphibia; order Caudata; family Ambystomatidae; genus Ambystoma; species Ambystoma mexicanum. The sequence goes on along the minus strand of NC_090941.1, from coordinate 879,185,896 downwards.
TGCCTATTTAAAGCATGTTTGTGAAGGGCTTAATACTTTTAAATGTCCAAATCCCTTATAAACCGTGCTTATTTTTATATGTGTCAAAGAAAATACTCTATTGTGAATTTTAAAAGCAACCAAGTATTGGAGTTAAGTAACTGCTTAATTCTGCTTGGGCAGTGACCAGCCTGGGAAAGTTTGACATCTCAGTTTGACACTGCCTTGCTACAGGAAGGCTAATGCCTGCTTAATGGTTCCCACATATAGGCAACAAGGAGCACAATGAGACTTCATTAGACATTCGTCTTGTGGCTGAGCCAAGAACAAATGACAGTCTCTGCTGGGGAGGGACAGGATGCTTCCCTCTACACCCCACCCTGATCAAAGGGATCTGAAAGCTGTTGTTTGTTGAAAGGAAAGAAAAAAGAAACCTCTGAACTTCTTGGTGTTTAAATCTGTATTTGTCGTTAAGTTTGAAACTCTTTAACTGTGCCACCTAAAGAAGGATAAGTCTGAAAATTGGTTGATGTTAACCTAATTTTAGGCTTCTGATTTGGAGACATTGATGAAATCTGTATCACTTAAGGAACCAAAGTTACGAAAAAACTCTCATTGTAGCAGAACTATTAATGTTGCAAGCTTAAGATTGTATGCACATGATCCACTAATAAGTGCCCAGAGATGTACGAATTAGACATTATTACAAAACTATTATGATTAAAATTGATGAAATCCCACAGAATGAGAAAGACAGCTCTCACAGAGATGCGAATTGGACGCCCGGATAAACCATAAAGAAGTGTAATGCATGTGTCTGATTTTAGTAGATTTTAGTAGAGGGCATAATTGTAAAAATGTGTACCTATGGGAAAGCTAAATTGTGGTCAAAATCAATGTGGGAGTTCCTAAATCGTATTGTAAAGATGACAGCTCTGTTCTGACTGCCAACCAAAACAAGGCAAGTACCTGTTGCCACTCACAGCCGTGGGGTTGTGTTTTTGAAATTCTGCCCACACCATAAATTTGGTGAGGTAATTTGGTAGTATAAATATAGAAACTACACAAAACATAGGACACACTGCTTACAGAACACATCCAGATTTCCGCGCAGCACCTTGTTTCAGAACTCTTCATCTTGTAGCTGACTCCAGACTTCTTTGAAGATCCAGATTTCTTTGCAGAAGCCAAACTTTAGCATTGCTGAACTCTTTCAAGCTGGACCCAATTTCAACCATCCCAAACTTGAAGGGATTTAATACTGATCCAGTTTGGCTTGCTACCATAAGGCCTTGCCTGCTGAAACTCATATCCTGCTATCTACTGTGTTTAGTGACCAGAAGGGCCCATCCAAATCCAGTCTGAGGTGCAATCCAAATTGACCAGATCTGCGCTGCTGATCCAATCCCTCCAAAAGTGCCCTGCTGCCGATAGACCTGACCCGATCCATGACCAGAACCATGACGGTCCAATTTAATTACAAGGGACTGTAAGTATTAATAGGAAGAACAGTGACCTATAGTATTGTTGCACTGTCTTATTCCAATGTCAACCCATCCCATCTTTAAGTTCAGAACCCTGAGTAACTAAAGTAAATCCCAGAAAGGAATTGAGTATTTACCACATGAAGGGTTACGCTGGCCACGTAATTGGGAAGATTCATGTGTGGCATTCTCTTTTTCATAGTCATTAATCTGTCATTTTTAAAACCGTCTTTCTGTTTTCATTTTCGTGCCAATTCTTTTAAAAAACGTCTCTCCCTAAAACCTATATAATGTCTTCAATTTTAAAGATATAAACAAAATGTCAACTCTCACTGATACCTAAGACCCTTAGCAACAGCCACAACCAACAACCACATTGCGTAACAGTGTATTTGACCTGTTTTTTTCAAATATCGCATAGTGATATTTTGCCTCGAATTTGCAGTTTTCAAAAGCTTACACGTGTCTTTTTAACATTTAAAGGGTTTCTTAAACTCCCATCCTGATCTAAATTATATACTGTTGTTTATCGTGTAGCTCATGTGTGTTAGGACCTGTTTAGTGTTGCTTTCCTCTGAATTTTTCACCATTTAAGCCAGTTTGCATCATTTTGCACTGTTTTACAAAGCTATTTTTCACCTGTCATTTTAAAAGTGTCAAATTCCAGAAACGGTTTTCTCTCTTGTTTGGGGAGGGCAGATTGCATTCAGACTCTAGACATTGGCGGTCTTTATGAGTATGGCGGTAAGGGTTTAACGGTGCCGGTAAGGATGATGGTGCTGTAACCCCTTACTGCCGCATGACGAGGTTCCCTCGCGGGACCCGCTCAGAAGGTCTGGTCAGTCCAGATGTCCTTTGTGGGTCCCGCAAGGGGACCAGGGAGCTAATAACGGACCCGTTATTAACGGGCCCATTATTAGCTCCCTCCCCATTCCCATTGTGCCCTATTGGGGCTCGAATGGGAATGGGGATGGGTATTTTGAATGGGGATTTGACGGGTCCTTCAAGGTTGGAATGATCTGGTAAATCCCCATTCAAAGAACCCGGACACAAGTTTGGAGGCAGCCATGGCGCTAATAGCACCATGGCTACCGCCAAACTCGTAATGAGGCCCATTAACTTTCATTCCTGAATACCTGCTGATTACTGACATCTGTGTAGGAATTCTCATTGGTGCCTTAAAGTAATTTGCAGGGGGAATTTGCAGGGGGAAATATTAACCTAAACGCTATCTGTTCATAAACCAAAACTGTTCTTTTTCCTGTGTTTACATTCTGAATTTTTATAAGTGAATTCAATTGCTTTACTTCTTTTTTAATTGTATTGTCACCCCTTGGTGATTGCTGCCCCATATATATATATATATATATATATATATATATATATATATATATATATATATGAATATTAAATAAATAAATACATATTTACCTTTACAAACTAGCTTGATTCCTGGTGCAGTGTGACCCGGGGGGTATTTTGAGAAGGGTGTGATATGAGTGGTTTATCATTCAAAATATTGAATTTATAGACACAAATAAAATAAGTATTTAATTGCGCACTACATGCTAGGCAAGACCTGGGTGTGTGCCTGATTGAAATCCTTATTTGTGATTCTGAATTTGAGATACCACCCGTGACAGTCTAACACAGTATACTAGCCTGCTGGGTACAGACACATTGCTGGGTTGGGGTACTGTACTACACTGTACAAGCACCTCTCAAAATAAATACTCCAGAAATCGGGCCTGTTTGTAAAAGTAAATTTGTAAAAGTAAATTAACCCTAAATTAAGTCACAAGGAAATTGATATTTCTAAAATGGCGACCCCAGTAGAGATTAATATTGCTAGGGAACACCCCCTCACCCCCTGCACAAACTGTTTGTCAGGGGTGAGTGGCCCGAACAGAATGAACAGGTATGGCTGCAGGAAATAAAACAACATGTCACTGCCATAGACCTAGAAATATGGCAGGACAAGGGCCCATTACACAAAGTGCTTAGCAAACTTTACATGGCCCCAAAAATAAAAGAGGAGCAGTGTAAAATTGCCAAAATAGAGGCCTACATGTACCTCCACATAGGAGTAATACAGGAAAAGCATGCAGAAAACATAGTTCTGGCAAAGAAGCAAGGGGAAACACTACAGAAAATCCAAACTGAGCTAGACTCTGCCGGGCAAAGACTTCAGAAGAGCCAAGAATCAGAAACAGAGGCTAGGCAGTATATTACCAAATTAAAAGAAGATATGGCTCTCTTACAGCAAGAGAAAGCAGAACAAGATACCAAATTACAGACACTGCAAGACGAGTGTCTGGAAATAGTTGAATCATTACAACACAGTCAACAGAAACTGGAGCAACAATTTCATTTTAATAGAGCCTGTGAAGAGCAGGTAGTCACCCTACAAAACCGTCTAGAATCCTTGAAAGAGGAAAATAATAAATTAATTATTAAAGATCTAGAATCTCAAGCAGAATTTGATGAGGGGCACCAGAAATCCCATGTATTTAAAAGACAAAGGGAAAAGTGACGACCTGGCTGAACACAGGGACACTCTAAGTCAGGAGAAGGACGCCTTAGGCCAGGAAGTCAGCCAATTAAAAACTAAGTTAGAGGAAAGAAAGCTGGCCCCACAGGCGCTTAGTGAAGTTAAAACCGAATATGAACAGCTGCTAGAGCACACCAGGCGGGTGAGGATGCTCTGGAAAAGAACACTCAGACCAATAATGACACAATTTAGGAGGTGAGTCACCTGCAGCAAAAATTGGTGCAGTATTTCCAATCCAGGCAGGAAGCACAGAGAGATAATGAGGCTCTCTGTGAAAAGAATGATAGGCTCCACAAACAGATAGCCATGCACGAGCAAATCATTGAGACCAGTAAGGCCTTAATAGAGGAGCAAAAGAGTCATATTTTGGCATGTCACCAGGGAATAGGGGCTGAGAGAGAAGAGGTAAGGTAGGAAGGGACAGAGAAACCCCTGAACATAACATCGGGGCTCTAACCCCTTCAGTACCATGAACTCTGACGCCTGCATGTCCACTGGCTCATATGAACCAAGGGCCACAGGGATGGTAGACTTCAGTAGAATTGGCAACATGGGACTGAGTGCCTTCCAGAAATGGATGGGTGGGCGTCTCTGTACAGATTCCAAAATGTTAGAGCTAGCCTCTCTGATCACAAAGACTCCAGTGAGGGGAGAATCATGGAATTGGATCCTCCAAAATACCGCCTACCAAAGGATCAGTCTGTCAAATTTGGTGGGGAAATCCATGAAACTAGGCCCACAAAGAGTATCTTAAAGACCTCTTCCCAGATAGGGCAGTGGGGGGGGGGTACTCTGGCAATCCCGGGAGCAAGGGGGCGTCAGAAGACTCTTCTGAGCCCCACAGGCATCAAGGAACTAGCCCCCCACATTCTGCCAGCCATCTCAAGCTCGCAGAATCAGGGAGAGCTTAGAGGATCAGATAGCCACCTCCTGTAGCAGTGCTTCTGAGTCAGAGAATGAGTGGACATGGGTGACTAAAACTAAAAAGGCCAACAAAATTAAGAGGGCTCTACTAAAAGATCCCCTGAAACAAATCAAGGCCATTGGGAGTGTCATAACACCCTACCACAAAAATGCCAAGTATTCAGTCTGGGAGCACCTTGAGTTATACAAGCAAATGATGGATACTTTCTACCTGAAAGATAGCCAGAATGTTATCTGATATGTCAAGTGGACATTTTCCCCTGAATACTCCAGCTTCTTTGCGGGGCTGGAGAATCAACATCACTCAAGATGGTCCACCTTCAGGGCGGCCATCTTAAAACATTTTTGCGTACATAGGAACCCCCAAGAGGCCCATAAGGCGGCCTACAACCTGCAGTGTAGGGAAGACCAGGACCCACAAGCATTTGTGCAAGAATTAAAACATGCCTTTGCGCAAACCACCATAAGGGTGCGCACAGACAGTAGGGAGTTCATTAATACCTTCTTTCATGCACTCCCTAAATACATCATTACCCAGTTGGTGAGGGACTTTCACGAGAAGAGATCACTAGACTGGGTCCTTGAACAGGCGACTCGTATTTATGAAGTGCAGAAACCAGTAGAGAATAAAAATACAAATAAAACCCCCAAACCAGCCAGCACCCCTGCTGCTGCTAAGGTGGCGGAGGTGAAGGTTGCCCTCATGTTAGATCTGGAGATGGGGGGGGCCTAAAAATATTCCTGTGCTAAATCCTTCTAACCAAAGAACAAGAAAGCCCTCGGGCCAATCCCAAACAGGTAGTCAGGGAGGTAACCCGATCAATGGGACCCCTAAATTCCCTGATTATATTAGCCCCTGTTACAAGGGCAACAAACCCATACTGGGGTATGTGTGGACTCCCCCACCCCAAGGGGGGGGGATCCAACCAGGTAGCAACCAACCCAGGAAACTTCCCTCCTAATTTTCCCCAGGAGAGCAGTACCCCCTAAATGCCAGGTTGAGCTTCTTTCCCCGGTACCCGCCTAACTTCAACCCCCAAAACAACCTTCCTTTCTTTCCCCACTTTCCTGAGCCCAGACAGCCCAATCCGGGAGAGGGAAGGCCAAGGGTGGAGGGTTACCAGAACTATCCCAACCAAGGGTATTATGGGAGAAGGGACACGTACCCTTCCCGTGATCCACCTAGGGTGGACCAGAGACCCCCGTACCAGCCAGATTGGGTGTCCCAACTGGAGCGTCAGGTCTAGAACTTGTCACAGGATCTGGGTTGCATGTTGAGGGCTCAGCAGATCCCTCAGATGAGCATGCCGGCTCAGAACTCCACCAACCAAGGCTCTGGTACTGCAGAGCAATGACGGGGAGAGAACCCTGACAACCCACCGGTTTCAAGGGAGGAGGCACAGGGGAAGAGGGCGTAAAGCCTTAGAAGAAGCTTCCTTCCCCACTTGTAAAAAGCCCCTGGAAATCCAGGAACTGGAACCAGAATCTCCTGCCCCCGAAAGTCTGCAACCTAAGGAACAGAGGGCGGGTAGGAGAAATAAAGGGCCTAAAAAGACCCATTTTGTGGAGGAGGTTAGAGTCTTCCAATTTGATGGAGAAGGGTCCTTAGAGGACTCTGGGAAAGGGATCTTCTCCTTCAAGGATGGGGGAACTTCTCCCAAAGGAACATGGGTCCCAAGAGATCCTAATCCAGACTGGTAGATGTGGGGACTGAGTTAAAACCGCCCATCGTTGGACCCCAAAATGACAAGCCAGAAAATCACCTTGCCCAAGCCTATTCAGGGGACTGCCTCCAAAAAGGGGGGGGCGTCCCAGAACCAGAGAAAGAAGATTCCCTAGCTCCCCAAAGCCATTCTGGGGACTGTCTCCAAAAAGGGGGGGCAGCCCCGAATCAGAAAAGGAGGAGCCCAGGACTCCTCAAATCACTGAGTGTGAAATTGCCTGTTCAGATTCCCAAACCACCCAACTCCATATTGGGGACCGCCTCCTAGAAGGGGGGCAGCCCAGAACCAGCACAAGTGGAACCCCAAACCTCACCAACCACTTCTGTTCACTGCCTCCAGAAAGGGGGGCAGCCCAGAACCAGAACAAGGGGAGCCCGAAACTCCCCAAATAGTGGTGTATGCAAAATTCTTTGTCAGAGTCCACAACTCCAACACCGTCTCTAGACCCAACTTTCCCGGTGTCAGAGTCAGAAATTAGTAAATGGACCATCCAGCTTACCAAGAACACCCATTATCTTTGCCCATTGGAGGAGAAGGAAGGTAGATTCTACACCTCCGTCCAAGTGCAAGGGCAATGTGCAATTCCAACACTGGTGGACACTGGATCACAAGCAACTTTGCTGGCAAAAAGGATCTTTGAGCAGCTAAATTCAGGAAGGGGCGAGAGATACCAGATCCCTCTCACTCCTCTTCCTGGACAGCTCTTTGATGGGAAAGAAATTCCTGTTGAGGGGTCTGCAGAGCTGGAAATTAAAATTGGGCAACACAAAATGAAGCATCCGGTCCTAGTCGTGGTGCCAGAGGGAACCCCCTGTCTATTAGGGAAAGACATCCTCCGTAGGCTGTCTCCCATAATAGATTGTGTGGATAAGGTACTCTGGACCCAGACTCACAGGCCAATTAAATTAAAGCAAAGTGTCAACGATGTTAGTCTAAATGGCACATGCCACATGCTTGAACAAAAACCGAACCAAATTAAGTTCTACCTTCAAAACAATGACACACCCGACGTTACCATCATAGCTGTGGGACAACAAACTGGTCATGGGAACTCCTCTCCATTTCTGCAAATCAATCTCCCTTCCAGTCTCAAGTGGCATTCCATACTGGAAGGAGATACTTTGAAATGTTATACTAATTCACAATCAGAACATCCCCATTATATAGCCAAAATTGTTATCAAACCAGCACAAAACTTAGCTGGCATTCTGAAGAAGGGCAAACAGCTCTTCCTCCCGAATCAGTTAAATGACAGGAAGAAGTCTGTCCTTGCCCGAGTTGACTTGAATAGTGAAGACAGCTTCATCACGGAAGTCTTATTCAGGAAACTCCCAAAAGTCCAGACCCTGCCCGCCGTTGAGCCCCTCGGTCCATGGGTATGGGGCCCGGAAACTCCCTGCACCAAACATCTTCTGATTAGCAGTGGCATAATCAAAATCTCGAGAGATGAGAAAAGCATAGTACATAGTTGTTGGGTCGGGTGAGGTGTTCCTTTCTGCCTTTTATATGGGCAGTCACCTCCTCAACCAACTCAAAATGAATTTGGACCCCAGTTATTGCCAAGCACGGTCCCAACTGGAGAGTAAATCTCAGGGTCCCGGCAAACCTAAAGGAAGCCTTCCGGTAAGCCTAGTGCTACGGTTGGAAATGGAATTTCAGAAATGGAGGAGAGGTCACCATCCCAGGCCTCAGAATCCGCATCCCCAAGGGAAATTTGACAGAAGGGGAAGGCAAGTAGGTCCACGTAAACCAGCTAAAGAGTTGCCATCCCATGCATACTTTGTGGCAAATAGAAGAATCTACCGGGAGACCCAGAGTGGGAAAATCCGGAGATCTAAAAAAATTATGAAAGGTTCATTAATTACGTGCAAGGAAGCGTTAAGACTGTCATTGGATATAGGGGGGAATATTGTCGATTGTTATTAAGGGGGTAATTCATAGAATTCAGCGCACAAGTGGCGCACGCGGCTGGCGCACAGTGTGCGCGTGTGAATCCATGCGCCAGCCGCATACACCAAAACCCATTTCCGGGCACAGCGTATTCATGGAGTCCAGCTACCAAAACCATCCGTGGCGCACAGTGGCGCAGCGACCCTGCAGCAGCGCCAGTTACGCCCCCAAGAACGCCAAGAATGCCTCTCGCGCAGGGAAAAGCCATCAAAATCCCCAATCCAGCGCAAAGGGCTGTGCTAACCCTGTACCAGCACGGCAAGCAGGCTACGTGTATCACTGGAGTGCGCGGGAAGTACCTCACATCATTTCAGCTGGGAACATGCATTTCAGGGGTGCGCTGGAAGTTCCACACGTGATTTCAGCAGGGTACGTGTATTTCGGGGTGCGTGGGAAGTTTCACACGCGATATCAGCAGGGTATGTGTATTCCACGGGTGCGTGGGAAGTTCCACACGCGAATGTCCAGGCTATGTGTATTTCGGGGTGCGCTGGAAGTTTCACACGCGATATCAGCAGGGTACGTGTATTCGAGGGGTGCACGGGAAGTTTCACACGCGGTTCCATCAGGGTACGTGTATTTCAGGGGTGCGCGGGAAGTTCCACACGCAATTTCAGCAGGGTACATGTATTTCAGGGGTGCGCGGGAAGTTCCACACGCGATTTCAGCAGGGTACGTGTATTTCGGGGTGCGCGGGAAGTTTCACACGCGATATCAGCAGGGTACGTGTATTCCAGGGGTGCGCGGGAAGTTCCACATGCGAATGTCCTGGCTACGTGTATTTCGGGGTGCGTAGGAAGTTCCAAATGCAAATCTTCTGGCTACGTGTATTTCGGGGTGCGCGGGAAGTTACACACGCGAATCTCCTGGCTACGTGTATTTTGGGGTGCGTGAGAAGTTTCACACGCAAATTCAGCACGGTACATGTATATCAGGGGCGCGCGGGAAGTTACACACGCGAATCTCCTGGCTACGTGTATCTTGGGGTGCGTGGGAAGTTTCACATGTGATATCAGCAGGGTACGTGTATTCCAGGGGTGCGCGGGAAGTTCCACGCCCGAATGTCCAGGCTACGTGTATTTCGGGGTGCGTGGGAAGTTTCACACGCAAATATCCTGGCTACGTGTATTTCGGGGTGCGTGGGAAGTTCACACGCGATATCAGCAGGGTACGTGTATTCCAGGGGTGCGCGGGAAGTTCCACACGCGAATATCCTGGCTACGTGTATTTCGGGGTGCGTGGGAAGTTTCACACGCGATATCAGCAGGGTACGTGTATTCCAGGGATGCGCGGGAAGTTCCACGTGCGAATGTCCTGGCTACGTGTATTTTGGGGTGCGCGGGAAGTTCCACATGCAAATCTTCTGGCTACGTGTATTTCGGGGTGCGCGGGAAGTTACACGCCCGAATCTCCTGGCTACGTGTATCTTGGGGTGGTGGGAAGTTTCACACGCAAAGTCAGCAGGGTACATGTATATCAGGGGTGTGCAGGAAGTTACACACGCAAATCTCCTGGCTACGTGTATCTTGGGGTGCGTGGGAAGTTTCACACGCGAAGTCAGCAGGGTACGTGCATATCAGGGGTGCGCGGAAAGTATCACACACGATTCCATCAGGGTACGTGTGTTACAGGGGCGTGCGGGGAGCACGTGTGGGTCCTCCCAGGTGTTTCCTCTACACCCTCCACGGCCACTGCAGGTGGCTCACACCACAGGGGCCTACCCTGCACATGTCCTGCAGGCACCCCATCCACCATGGCCATGCCCCTCAGCCAACCCACATGTCAACTTGCACTACCCAGCCACCAGGGGCACTCTCCACCAGGCCCCCACCCATGTCTCCCACCACCCCCACCCCCCAGCAGTGCAGGGGCAGCCTCCACCAGGCCCCCACCCATGTCCAACTCATGTCCCCACCACCCCCACCCCCCAGCACTGTGGGGCACCTGCCAGCAGGCCCCCACCCATGTCCAACTCATGTTCCCCACCACCCCCACCCCCCAGCAGTGCAGGGGCACCCTCCACCAGGCCCCCACCCATGTCTCCCACCCCCCCCCACCCCCCAGCAGTGCAGGGGCAGCCTCCACCAGGCCCCCACCCATGTCTCCCAGCACCCCCACCCCCCAGCAGTGCAGGGACACCCTCTACCAGGCCCCCACCCATGTCTCCCTCCACCCCCACCCCCCAGCAGTGCAGGGGCACCCTCCACCAGGCCCCCACACATGTCTCCCACCACCCCCAACCCCCAGCAGTGCAGGGGCATCCTCCACCAGGCCCCCACCCATGTCTCCCAACACCCCCACCCCCCAGCACTGTGGGGCACCTGCCAGCAGGCCCCCACCCATGTCCAACTCATGTTGCCCACCACCCCCACCCCCCAGCAGTGCAGGGGCACCCTCCACCAGGCCCCCACCCATGTCTCCCTCCACCCCCACACCCCAGCAGTGCAGGGGCACCCTCCACCAGGCCCCCACCCATGTCTCCCACCACCCCCACCGCCCAGCAGTGCAGGGGCAGCCTCCACCAGGCCCCCACCCATGTCTCCCACCACCCCCACCCCCCAGCACTGTGGGGCACCTGCCAGCAGGCCCCCACCCATGTCCAACTCATGTTCCCCACCACACCCACCCCCCAGCAGTGCAGGGGCACCCTCCACCAGGCCCCCACTCATGTCTCCCATCACCCCCACGCCCCAGCAGTGCAGGGACACCCTCCACCAGGCCCCCACCCATGTCTCCCACCACTCCCACGACCCAGCAGTGCAGGGACACCCTCCACCAGGCCCCCACCCATGTCTCCCACCACCCCCACCCCCCAGCAGTGCAGGGGCACCCTCCACCAGGCCCCCACCCATGTCTCCCACCACCCCCACCCCCCAGCAGTGCAGGGACACCCTCCACCAGGCCCCCACCCATGTCTCCCACCACCCCCACCCCCCAGCAGTGCAGGGACACCCTCCACCAGGCCCCCACCCATGTCTCCCACCACCCCCACCGCCCAGCAATGCAGGGGCACCCTCCACCAGGCCCCCACCTGTGTCTCCCACCACCCCCACCCTCCAGCAGTGCAGGGGCAGCCTCCACTAGACCCCCACCAATGTCTCCCACCACCCCCACCCTCCAGCACTGTGGGGCACCTGCCAGCAGGCCCCCACCCATGTCCAACTCATGTTCCCCACCACCCCCACCCCCCAGCAGTGCAGGGGCACCCTCCACCAGGCCCCCACCCATGTCCAACTCATGTTCCCCACCACCCCCACCCCCCAGCACTGTGGGGCACCTGCCAGCAGGCCCCCACCCATGTCCAACTCTTGTTCACCACCACCCCCACCCCCAGCACTGTGGGGCACCTGCCAGCAGGCCCCCACCCATGTCCAACTCATGTTCCCCACCCCCCACCCCCCAGCACTGTGGGGCACCTGCCAGCAAGCCCCCACCCATGTCCAACTCATGTTCCCCACCACCCCCACCCCCCAGCCGTGAAGGGGCAGCCTCCACCAGGCCCCCACCCATGTCTCCCACCACCCCACCCCCCAGCACTGTGGAGCACCTGCCAGCAGGCCCCCACCCATGTCCAACTCATGTTGCCCACCACCCCCACCCCCCAGCAGTGCAGGGGCACCCTCCACCAGGCCCCCGCCCATGTCTCCCACCACCCCCACCCCCCAGCAGTGCAGTGACACCCTCCACCAGGCCCCCACCCATGTCTCCCACCACCCCCAGCCCCCAGCACTGTGGGGCACCTGCCAGCAGGCCCCCACCCATGTCCAACTCATGTTCCCCACCACCCCCACCCCCCAGCACTGTGGGGCACCTGCCAGCAGGCCCCCACCCATGTCCAACTCATGTTCCCCACCACCCCGACCCCCCAGCCACCAGGGGCACCCTCCACCAGGCCCCCACCCATGTCTCCCACCACCCCCACCCCCCAGCCGTGCAGGAGCAGCCTCCACCAGGCCCCCACCCATGTCCAACTCATGTCCCCACCACCCCCACCCCCCAGCACTGTGGGGCACCTGCCACCAGGCCCCCACCCATGTCTCCCATCACCCCCACACCCCGGCAGTGCTGGGACACCCTCCACCAGGCCCCCACCCATGTCTCCCACCCCCCCACCCCCCAGCAGTGCAGGGACACCCTCCACCAGGCCCCCATCCATGTCTCCCACCACCCCCACCCCACAGCAGTGCAGGGGCACCCTTCACCAGGCCCCCACCCATGTCTCCCACCACCCCCACCCCCATCAGTGCAGGGACACCCTCCACCAGGCCCCCACCCATGTCTCCCACCCCCCCACCCCCCAGCAGTGCAGGGACACCCTCCACCAGGCCCCCACCCATGTCTACCACCACCCCCATCCCCCAGCAGTGCAGGGGCACCCTTCACCAGGCCCCCATCCATGTCTCCCACCACCCCCACCCCCCATCAGTGCAGGGGCACCCTCCACCAGGCCCCCACCCATGTCTCCCACCACCCCCACCCCCCAGCAGTGCAGTGACACCCTCCACCAGGCCCCCACCCATGTCTCCCACCACCCCCACCCCCCCAGCACTGTGGGGAACCTGCCAGCAGGCCCCCACCCATGTCCAACTCATGTTCCCCACCACCCCCACCCCCCAGCACTGTGGGGCACCTGCCAGCAGGCCCCCACCCATGTCCAACTCATGTTCCCCACCACCCCCACCCCCCAGCCAGCAGGGGCACCATCCACCAGGCCCCCACCCATGTCTCCCACCACCCCCACCCCCCAGCAGTGCAGGGGCAGCCTCCACCAGGCCCCCACCCATGTCCAATTCATGTCCCCACCACCCCCACCCCACAGCACTGTGGGGCACCTGCCACAAGGCCCCCACCCATGTCTCCCACCACGCCCACCCCCCAGCAGTGCAGGGACACCCTCCACCATGCCCTCACCCATGTCTTCCACCACCCCCACCCCCCAGCAGTGCAGGGACACCCTCTACCAGGCCCCCACCCATGTCTCTCACCACCCCCAGCCCCCAGCAGTGCAGGGGCACCCTCCACCAGGCCCGTACCCATGTCTCCCACCACCCCCATCCCCCAGCAGCGCAGGGGCAGCCTCCACCAGGCCCCACCCATGTCTCCCACCACCCCCACCCCCCAGCACTGTGGGGCGCCTGCCAGCAAGCCCCCACCCATGTCCAACTCATGTTCCCCACCACCCCCACCCCCCGGCCGTGCAGGGGCAGCCTCCACCAGGCCCCCACCCATGTCTCCCACCACCCCACCCCCAGCACTGTCGGGCACCTGCCAGCAGGCCCCCACCCATGTCAAACTCATGTTGCCCACCACCCCCACCCCCCAGCAGTGCAGGGGCACCCTCCACCAGGCCCCCACCCATGTCTCCCACCACCCCCACCCCCCAGCAGTGCAGTGACACCCTCCACCAGGCCCCCACCCATGTCTCCCACCACCCCCAGACCCCAGCACTGTGGGGCACCTGCCAGCAGGCCCCCACCCATGTCCAACTCATGTTCCCCACCACCCCGACCCCCCAGCCACCAGGGTCACCCTCCACCAGGCCCCCACCCATGTCTCCCACCACCCCCACCCCCCAGCCGTGCAGGAGCAGCCTCCACCAGGCCCCCACCCATGTCCAACTCATGTCCCCACCACCCCCACCCCCCAGCACTGTGGGGCACCTGCCACCAGGCCCCCACCCATGTCTCCCATCACCCCCACACCCCGGCAGTGCAGGGACACCCTCCACCAGGCCCCCACCCATGTCTCCCACCCCCCCACCCCCCAGCAGTGCAGGGACACCCTCCACCAGGCCCCCATCCATGTCTCCCACCACCCCCACCCCACAGCAGTGCAGGGGCACCCTTCACCAGGCCCCCACCCATGTCTCCCACCACCCCCACCCCCATCAGTGCAGGGACACCCTCCACCAGGCCCCCACCCATGTCTCCCACCCCCCCACCCCCCAGCAGTGCAGGGACACCCTCCACCAGGCCCCCACCCATGTCTACCACCACCCCCATCCCCCAGCAGTGCAGGGGCACCCTTCACCAGGCCCCCATCCATGTCTCCCACCACCCCCACCCCCCATCAGTGCAGGGGCACCCTCCACCAGGCCCCCACCCATGTCTCCCACCACCCCCACCCCCCAGCAGTGCAGTGACACCCTCCACCAGGCCCCCACCCATGTCTCCCACCACCCCCACCCCCCCAGCACTGTGGGGAACCTGCCAGCAGGCCCCCACCCATGTCCAACTCATGTTCCCCACCACCCCCACCCCCCAGCACTGTGGGGCACCTGCCAGCAGGCCCCCACCCATGTCCAACTCATGTTCCCCACCACCCCCACCCCCCAGCCAGCAGGGGCACCATCCACCAGGCCCCCACCCATGTCTCCCACCACCCCCACCCCCCAGCAGTGCAGGGGCAGCCTCCACCAGGCCCCCACCCATGTCCAATTCATGTCCCCACCACCCCCACCCCACAGCACTGTGGGGCACATGCCACAAGGCCCCCACCCATGTCTCCCACCACCCCCACCCCCCAGCAGTGCAGGGACACCCTCCACCAGGCCCTCACCCATGTCTTCCACCACCCCCACCCCACAGCAGTGCAGGGACACCCTCCACCAGGCCCCCACCCATGTCTCCCACCACCCCCACCCCCCAGCAGTGCAGGGACACCCTCCACCAGGCCCCCACCCATGTCTCTCACCACCCCCAGCCCCCAGCAGTGCAGGGGCACCCTCCACCAGGCCCGTACCCATGTCTCCCACCACCCCCATCCCCCAGCAGCGCAGGGGCAGCCTCCACCAGGCCCCACCCATGTCTCCCACCACCCCCACCCCCCAGCACTGTGGGGCGCCTGCCAGCAAGCCCCCACCCATGTCCAACTCATGTTCCCCACCACCCCCACCCCCCAGCCGTGCAGGGGCAGCCTCCACCAGGCCCCCACCCATGTCTCCCACCACCCCACCCCAAGCACTGTCGGGCACCTGCCAGCAGGCCCCCACCCATGTCAAACTCATGTTGCCCACCACCCCCACCCCCCAGCAGTGCAGGGGCACCCTCCACCAGGCCCCCACCCATGTCTCCCACCACCCCCACCCCCCAGCAGTGCAGTGACACCCTCCACCAGGCCCCCACCCATGTCTCCCACCACCCCACCCCCATCAGTGCAGGGACACCCTCCACCAGGCCCCCACCCATGTCTCCCACCCCCCCACCCCCCAGCAGTGCAGGGACACCCTCCACCAGGCCCCCACCCATGTCTACCACCACCCCCATCCCCCAGCAGTGCAGGGGCACCCTTCACCAGGCCCCCATCCATGTCTCCCACCACCCCCACCCCCCATCAGTGCAGGGGCACCCTCCACCAGGCCCCCACCCATGTCTCCCACCACCCCCACCCCCCAGCAGTGCAGTGACACCCTCCACCAGGCCCCCACCCATGTCTCCCACCACCCCCACCCCCCCCAGCACTGTGGGGAACCTGCCAGCAGGCCCCCACCCATGTCCAACTCATGTTCCCCACCACCCCCACCCCCCAGCACTGTGGGGCACCTGCCAGCAGGCCCCCACCCATGTCCAACTCATGTTCCCCACCACCCCCACCCCCCAGCCAGCAGGGGCACCATCCACCAGGCCCCCACCCATGTCTCCCACCACCCCCACCCTCCAGCAGTGCAGGGGCAGCCTCCACCAAGCCCCCATCCATGTCCAATTCATGTCCCCACCACCCCCACCCCACAGCACTGTGGGGCACCTGCCACAAGGCCCCCACCAATGTCTCCCACCACCCCCACCCCCCAGCAGTGCAGGGACACCCTCCACCAGGCCCTCACCCATGTCTTCCACCACCCCCACCCCACAGCAGTGCAGGGACACCCTCCACCAGGCCCCCACCCATGTCTCCCACCACCCCCACCCCCCAGCAGTGCAGGGACACCCTCCACCAGGCCCCCACCCATGTCTCTCACCACCCCCAGCCCACAGCAGTGCAGGGGCACCCTCCACCAGGCCGTACCCATGTCTCCCACCACCCCCATCCCCCAGCAGCGCAGGGGCAGCCTCCACCAGGCCCCACCCATGTCTCCCACCACCCCCACCCCCCAGCACTGTGGGGCGCCTGCCAGCAAGCCCCCACCCATGTCCAACTCATGTTCCCCACCACCCCCACCCCCCAGCCGTGCAGGGGCAGCCTCCACCAGGCCCCCACCCATGTCTCCCACCACCCCACCCCCAGCACTGTCGGGCACCTGCCAGCAGGCCCCCACCCATGTCAAACTCATGTTGCCCACCACCCCCACCCCCCAGCAGTGCAGGGGCACCCTCCACCAGGCCCCCACCCATGTCTCCCACCACCCCCACCCCCCAGCAGTGCAGTGACACCCTCCACCAGGCCCCCACCCATGTCTCCCACCACCCCCAGACCCCAGCACTGTGGGGCACCTGCCAGCAGGCCCCCACCCATGTCCAACTCATGTTCCCCACCACCCCCACCCCCCAGCACTGTGGGGCACCTGCCAGCAGGCCCCCACCCATGTCCAACTCATGTTCCCCACCACCCCCACCCCCCAGCCACCAGGGGCACCCTCCACCAGGCCCCACCCATGTCTCCCACCACCCCCACCACCCAGCAGTGCAGGGGCAGCCTCCACCAGGTCCCCACCCATGTCCAACTCATGTCCCCACCACCCCCACCCCCCAGCACTGTGGGGCACCTGCCACCAGGCCCCCACCCATGTCTCCCATCACCCCCACCCCCCAGCAGTGCAGGGACACCCTCCACCAGGCCCCGCCCATGTCTCCCACCCCCCCACCCCCCAGCAGTGCAGGGACACCCTCCACCAGGCCCCCACCCATGTCTCCCACCACCCCCACCCCCCAGCAGTGCAGGGGCGCCCTTCACCAGGCCCCCACCCATGTCTCCCACCACCCCCACCCCCCATCAGTGCAGGGGCACCCTCCACCAGGCCCCCACCCATGTCTCCCACCACCCCCACCCCCCAGCAGTGCAGTGACACCCTCCACCAGGCCCCCACCCATGTCTCCCAGCACCCCCACCCCCCAGCACTGTGGGGCACCTGCCAGCAGGCCCCCACCCATGTCCAACTCATGTTCCCCACCACCCCCACCCCCCAGCCACTAGGGGCACCATCCACCAGGCCCCCACCCATTTCTCCCACCACCCCCACCCCCCATCAGTGCAGGGGCAGCCTCCACCAGGCCCCCACCCATGTCCAACTCATGTCCCCACAAACCCCACCCCACAGCACTGTGGGGCACCTGCCACCAGGCCCCCATCCATGTCTCCCACCTCCCCCACCCCCCAGCAGTGCAGGGACACCCTCCACCAGGCCCCCACCCATGTCTCCCACCACCCCCACCCCCCAGCAGTGCAGGGGCACCCTCCACCAGGCCCCCACCCATGTCTTCCACCACCCCCACCCAACAGCAGTGCAGAGACACTTTCCACCAGGCCCCCACCCATGTCTCCCACCACCCCCACCCCCCAGCAGTGCAGGGACACCCTCCACCAGGCCCCCACCCATGTCTCCCACCACCCCCACCCCCCAGCAGTGCAGGGGCACCCTCCACCAGGCCCCCACCCATGTCTTCCACCACCCCCACCCCCCAGCAGTGCAGGGGCAGCCTCCACCAGGCCCCCACCCATGTCTCCCACCACCCCCACCCCCCAGCACTGTGGGGCACCTGCCAACAGGCCCACACCCATGTCCAGCACATGTACCCCACCACCCCCACCCCCCCAGCAGTGCAGGGGCACCCTCCACCAGGCCCCCACCCATGTCCAACTCATGTTCCCCACCACTCCCACCCCCCAGCACTGTGGGGCACCTGCCAGCAGGCCCCCACCCATGTCCAACTCATGTTCCCCACCACCCCCACCCCCAGCACTGTGGGGCACCTGCCAGCAGGCCCCCACCCATGTCCAACTCATGTTCCCCACCACTCCCACCCCCCAGCACTGTGGGGCACCTGCCAGCAAGCCCCCACCCATGTCCAACTCATGTTCCCCACCAACCCCACCCCCCAGCAGTGCAGGGGCAGCCTCCACCAGGCCCCCACCCATGTCCAACTCATGTCCCCACCACCCCCACCCCCCAGCACTGTGGGGCACCTGCCAGCAGGCCCCCACCCATGTCCAACTCATGTCCCCACCACCCCCACCCCCCAGCACTGTGGGGCACCTGCCAGCAGGCCCCCACCCATGTCCAACTCATGTTCCCCACCACTCCCACCTCCCAGCACTGTGGGGCACCTGCCAGCAGGCCCCCACCCATGTCCAACTCATGTTGCCCACCACCCCCACACCCCAGCAGTGCAGGGGCAGCCTCCACCAGGCCCCCACCCATGTCCAACTCATTTCTCCCACCAGCCCCACCCCCCAGCACTGTGGGGCACCTGCCAGCAGGCCCCCACCCATGTCCAACTCATGTCCCCACCACCCCCACCCCCCAGCACTGTCGGCCACCTGCCAGCAGGCCCCAACTCATGTTCCCCAGCCAACATGTCATCACAATCTAGATCCCTGGTCCCTATGGTCAGCCTTCAAATGCAAAACACCCACCCGAGTATTGCATCCACCCACTCAGAAATGGCAATTACATGACAGAACACCAATTGCAAGTTTCGAAACAAACACATGTCCCTCACATACACCCAATGGGTGTCAGTGAATCTCAAAACCCATATCATGATATGCATGAAACCAATGAGATGATACTATACATTGAAGTTCGATAAAAAATATGTATTAAAGGAAACATAAATAGATTCAAAAATGAAGAAACAGAAATGGGAATGTACAAAAATGAAAACAAGCATGTCCATGAAAAAAAGCAAAACCAAAAATCATAATCCAAAGTAATGGTGTCCAAAGTCACTGGCCCTCATTAGGACCTTGGCGGAGAGGGTTTTACGCCGGCGTAGTGCATGGCGTACCTCTCCGCCAGACTACGAATTCCCGTAGCGCCATGGATGATTTTTACGCCTGCTTTGTGCAGGCGGAGAAATCCATGGCGCTACGGGACTTGTTGTTAATTACGCCACCGTAATTTACGGTAGCGTAATTAACGCCTTCCCCACTCCCATTATACCCTATGGGGCAAGAATGGGAATGGGGAAGGGTAAAATGGGGATTGGGGACTTACCGCCCCGCCAAGGTCGGCATGGGGCGGTAAGTCCGCCAACCACCTTGGCGGAGTTGGCAGTTTAGCGCCATGGACCATGGTGCAAATTGCACCATGGTCCTCCGCCAGGGTCGTAATGAGGCCCACTGTCCACAAAAGAAAATCCAATGGGAAATAATAATTGAAAGCCATTGCTCCATGGGTAAATTGTGAAAGAAAAATAAAATCCAACAGTGAATTATGTACAGACGAACAAGCCAGGGTCCATTATCCCAACAAAAGAAATGAAACCTATCTAACAACAGTAACTAATAAAATAAACTATATACAAAAATGTGCCCAATGTCCAAAAGGTCCAAAATAAATAAAAAAACAAAGGAAACCTAACACTACCTACATATCTATGTACAAGGGCCAGGGCATCATCGAACTCCTGCTCAATGTCCCGGAGGCGGTCCTCCTCCATGGCCCCGAGGGTCCACAGGGCCGTCGACGTGTCCACCTCCAACCCCCTGCGGATTGCCTCGAGGCACTTGGCCCGCCTCAGGGCCCTCCGCATGGAGTTCTCCACCCTGACCATTGTGAGCCGTGCCTCTTCCGCCCGCTGCCGCTCCGCATCTATGGCGTGGCCCAACCGCTGCCACACGGAAGACACTCTCTGTCTTGGGTCCTCCTGCCCTCCGGCCGATGCCTGCCCCTCCGATGTTGAAGGCCCCGAGCCTTCATGGCTCCCACCACGTTGCTGCTGCTGCTGTGCCTCTGCCCGTGCATTGCCTCCTGCTGCCTGCACATCCTCCGCCGGCTGGGGTGCAGTCGTTGATGTGGCCACCCCTGCTGGACGTCCGACTCCCGACTGTAGCAGGGATGCCTCCTCCACCAGCCTGGCCGCACCGTCAGAGGCAGCTCCACAGGGCACCCAGGTGACTGATTGGTGGGAAGATGGCACGGAGGACGACTGGCGCGTAGGGGGTTCAGTTGAGGAGGGGATCGTAGCAAGCCCCATCAAACGGAGGAATCCGGTCTGGGTGCCCTGTCCCAGTAGGCTGACGTGGTCAACGAGCCATTCGAGATGACGTGCAGTCTCCTCATGAAAAGACTGCAGGTCACCTCGCATGGCCCGTTGAGGCAATGCCACACCAGTCAGGACAGGCTCAACCCGGACCCGGATAGCCACGTCCGCAGGCAGAGGAAGGCCAGTTGTCGTTTGCTCATCCCCTGCCTCAAAACAGGTCTGGACGTAGGCATCCCTGCTGGTGCAAGATGATGCAGGGACAGGATCAGGGACAGGATTGCACACAGGCACCTCCGTGGTGGCCTGTGCTGCCTCCTGTCCCTGGTCCTGCACTGCACCACTAGCACCAGTGGGATCCCCACCTCCAGACCCCATCTCTGTTGCTTGCATGGCTTCCTCCTCCACCAAACCCCCCACCAACCTGGATGACTCCGTGCCATCTTCCCCCGTTGGGGTCCCAGCTGCCCCTTCTGCTGCCGAGGAGTCCAACTCCAACCTCCGCCTCTTGGACCTCCCCCCGGCAGCTGCGGCCTGGGACGTGGCACCGGACTCCTCACTCCCCGACGAGATGACAACATGGGAGGGGAGCCGGGCCTTGCGTCTTTTGCTGGCGGTGGGATCCCCGTCGCTGTGCTCCACAGCACCTTCTCCGCCCTCTTCATCAGTTGACGCTGCAGACAGGGAGAAATAAAACACAGGCATCAGGGCACTGTACAATGGACACATACACACATGACAGTTGTACATGAGTGGCATTGGCAAACCTCAGACATGCCATCACAATCCCCAACACACATGTCATATCAACTCGCACACATGAGCCATACCACAGCCATATCGCAACTGGCAGCACCATCCATACACATACAACAGAATGAGCAGGCAAAGCTGAGCCAGATATCACATGCAACATAGGAAGTGCACCACACATGTACACACACCACCACACTTGCATGCATGTGTACACCGCTGCCAAGTGTCGCAGTGTTCAGATGGGCATCCATGTCACATCTGCCAATCAGGCTTCCACATCCCGCTGTCACATGCATCCATGTTGCATCACTGTTGCACCCTTGTCAAATACACGCAAATGCACATGTACACAGTGCTGATACATGCAGCTGAAAACAACATACATGTGTGACATCACGGACATGTCTACTTACATACACATTCATCCAAACATGTGTGCCCACACAACTGCATTTGGCATGCAAGCCTACACACACAAGCACCATCCATGTCTCACACATTACAGCCTTTGCATGTGTTAGCCCCACGGCCCTGTACACCCCCACCCATACTCGACACCATACAAACAGATGTGCAACCTGCACACTACTGAAACATCACCACACACACAGCTCACAATCAGGATGCATGTACACTTACCGCTCGACTCCAGACAGGTCTGCCTCTCAAGGACCTGGACGTAGAGCGCTGGGGATATGCGTTCCAGGACCCTCATCTGATCTTCCGACAAGTGGTCCCGGCGCCCCTTGGCATCCGCTGCCTTCAAGAGGCGCCGGGCCTTGTTCAGGGCCCTGGACCTGAAGTCCTCCCAGCGCTTCTTGACATGTTGGAAGTCGCGGACTGCCACCCCCTCCGCGTTGATGGCAGTCACGATGTCAGTCCAGATCCGTCCTTCCTTGTCGGCGCAGGAACTTCCAAAGAGGGCATCATACTGCCCCAGGACTTGCTCCACCAGGACACCAACTGAAGCTGGTGCCCCTCTGCCTCTCTGGCCGGGGGTTGTCAGTGGTGCCAGATGTTGCAGTGCCCGACATGACAACCCCAGAGGCAGGAGTGGGTGGGCAACTGGGTCCTGGGGCTGGGCTGTGGAGTAATGGAATCCCAGTCAGGAGTCTTCGGTTCCAGCAGGGGTGGTCACAGCAACAGCACCCCTGGCTGATGTGCAGGCAGCAAATGGCAGGGCACGTGGGCAGCAGGCAGTCAGGCAGCAGCAGATGGCAGGTGGGAGCATGCTCGGGGCTCTGGGGGGCAGTAGTTTGGCCTTCTGGGCAGGAGCGTGGTCTACCGTGTGCTTACGCGTGGCCAGCTTGATACGGAGTGATTTGGCACGTGAAAATTCGGCATGTCAGCGTGTAATTCGAGGAAAGGCCCTTAGCGCGTAAGCGCGTCTGCACGCATACGCAATTTCATTGGACAGAAGGCCCCTGAAGCGCAAGCGCCCCTGTGACGTGATGCGCACAGGCGTGCATGGGCATTTCAGCGCGCGTGCAAAACTGCACGTCCGCGTGTAATACGAGGAAAGGGCCCATGCGCGTAAGTGAGGTGACGCGCGCGTGCGTTTCCCTCAGCACGGGTTAAAGGTGAGCGGGCCCAGCAGTTTGCTGTACGTGCCTTTCATGGAGACCGACGTGTGTTGCTGCTTCCTGTTGTTTCGCGCGCGATCACAACTTCACAGCTATCAAGGACGTATCTCTTCTTTTGGCGGGGGTATTGGCTACGCGTGTTTTTCTGCATCGCGCTAGTCAGACGGTGAGTCGCACACGCTCTTTTTCCCACTGCGGGTGCCCCTGTGTATCGCACCCATTTTCGATGTCATAGTAGCCTGCGTGTCCCACGCGTACGAGTTATTCGTGTTACTGGGTGCCGCCGCATACTGCGGGAGGTTGAATCCACGCACGTAGGCTGCAGGGTTGCGTGCACGGTTTTACTGCAGTTTTGGGGTGCCTGAGCGTTGCGTGACCCGTCACCACATCACCGGGGTTACATACAGCCTTGCAGGTGCAGGGGGGCTGTTAACATCTTGCTTCCCACCCCCTTCACCCCAATTGCCCAGGTCAATTGTGGTGTACACCTCCCATTGGCACCACTCCATCTGTGCCAGCACTACTACATCTGTGCCATGGTTGGGAGGCCACCAAAGGTGAGGGGAGCCTCATCTGGGCGTCCTCCTCGTGGCGGGCGTTGTCGGGGATGTGGCCGTGCTGACCAGGGAGTAGGGGGACTCCAGGGTGTCCAGGGCGGCCACAGAGGGGGAAGAGGCATGGGTGCACCACTTGAGCACAATGTTGTGCCATGTGTCGGTGCAGTCATGCCACCACCCCCTGTGGTTCCGGGGGATGCAGCTCCTGCATCTGGCACTGGCACCCATTTGACCCGGCAGTCCGTTCCATCGACTGCCACGGGCCCAAGGGTAGTGGTAGCTGCAGGTGCAGCTGAGGACACCGCCACCCAGGCTCAGGGTCTGCCAGCGCAGGCTGCGTTGGCACTTGAAGAGCCCTTGGTAGATCTCCAACAGGCCAGGGGGGAAACCATAGGGGCAGGCCGGGCTGCTCAGACCAAGACACGTGTCCCTGGGGCAGTCATGTCATCTGCTGCCCCGAACAGCCGGGTGTTGGCAAGTGCAGGGGCAGATGCACCCACCAGCACCCCGGTTGTGAGTCTGCCAACCAGGACCGTTCCGGTCAATGACCCTGCCACAGCTGATGTTGCTGCGCAGGGTCCATTAGTGGGCACCCAGCTGCCACTGACACAAGTCAGGCCTTTGGTCATCCCTCCACCTGCCACTCCCTTGGCTCAATCCACCGAACCCACTGGCCATACTGGTCAGGGCGGCATTAGCCAGCCAGGGTCTGCGCCACAGTCCAAGAGGTGGAACGTTGCACCTGCAGCACAGGCTGGGACCCCACACACAGCCACGACCTCCTGCACGTCGAGGAAGAAGCCTTTCTGTAAGCAGGAACTAGACTTCCTCGTGGACTATGTGCGGGGCCACAGCCGTGACATGCTAGTGGGTGCCAATAGTCAGACTACGGCTGCCCAACGTGACACCCACTGGAAGCATGTTGCGGAACATGTCAGTTCATTCGGCCATGAGGTGCGCACGGCGCAAGAGTGCAAGAAGCGTTGGAATGACATCAAACGCAGCACTAAGGCTAAGTGTGCCTCTAATTACAACTTGACTCTGGTGACTGGCGGTGGGCCTGCACCAGAGGAGGAAGAGCTCACTCTGCATGAGGCTCTCATTGCGGAGTTCATACCACCTGAATTGGTCGAAGGAGTGGGAGAGATGCTGGACTTTGATGCGCAGTCCAGTGAGTGTTGATGCGTGTTTGTTGAGGACGTGTGTGTTTTACTTGTGGGATGTGTTGTGCATGATTGCCGCTACATGTGACGTGTACATGGTTCTGATGTGTAAGTAATGCAATGCTTCCGACATGCATGTCTCCTCTGCCTGCATGGGGGGACTCCATGTAGGCATGCTCCCTTGCCCCTCCTCCGCCACTCTGCACCCCAGTTCCACCTTTGCACTGGTCTGCTTCAATCTTGCCAATGTGTACTTTCTTGTTCATGTGTCCTGTGTAGATGCTAACTTCCAGCGTAGAATCTGCGCGACATATGCCGTGCGGTACAGCCTTAGTACTCGATGCAGGGTATCTCACTTGTACTGTGCATAGGTCAGATGTCCCGCAGGGACATGAGTGCCCATTCATGCTCCATATGCATTGCACGCATGCCCCTATGTTTCCTTGACTGGGTGATCACTGTAATACAAGTCCTTGGTTACATACATTGCCTGCCATCTCATCAGCCTTCCCATGTCAACTGTGGGTCAGTCCTGCGTTGCACACATATTTAGGGTCTGTCAATCTGTGTGGCTCACAGGCCTCAGCCTGTTCAATGGCCAATGACTCTGTCCAACTGTTGTTGTGTCTTCTTCACACATGGGCGGAATCCAGAGTTTTCATCATGTGTCCTGCTTACTGTCCCAGCATCATTTGCAGTGTTGTCACTTGAATCACATTAAGCTGTTGATGCCACTCAACACTGCCTGTCAATACACAGGTGTATGGTCAGCCTTTTGATACCATGCTAGGCATCCCTGCTTTGGTACTGGGGTGGAGGGGTGCTTGGCTTCTAGATATGGTACACATTGAATGCACAATGCATGTGATGTCTGAATTTGACATTGCATGGCCTTCACATTTCCTGGCACACACCATGGAGTCCTTGTACATGTAGGTAGTGAGTGGTGTACACATTTTCTGCACTGCATAGACCCACTTCCATGGAAACTGCCACCTTTCAACAGGTCTGATCACAGAAGCTATTCAAAGTTGACCCAGCATGCATGCCAGGTTATGTGTTGTGTGTCACATGTCTGCCGGATGCGTTTGCTGTCGGTGTGTGTGTTGTGTGCTTCTGACATGTGTAGTGACCTTTTTTCTCTCTATTTTTCAGGTGATGATGCAATGGAGGCGGAGGATGGTGTTGTCATGCCAGACACAGGGTTGTTACCACCACATCAACCCGGCACTAGTGGTGGTCGTGGGGTGGTAGGCCACGAAAACCCCCAAGTGCTGCAGTCCATCTTGTATCTGGCTGCCTATGAGTCCAGCCTTGATGACGACTCTGACGTCCATGTTGAGTTGGATGATCATCAAGTCCATGTGTCAGGGGTGAGTGATTCTGATGTGGACATTCCTCTGTCTGCGACCCCTGCACTGAGGGATCAGACAGTCTTGGTTCCTCCGCCCGTGGTGGATCTGGATGCAGGGTCACCCTCCACACCAGTCACGTTGACGGGGGCATGTAGTCGTGCAGCTGCGGGCGGTGCCAACACAGCGAGGACCCCCGGTCCTTGGGTCCCGCAGGGGTCAAGCCCGGCAACGAGGTCGCCGTGCGCAACCGCAGTATACTGAGTGGGAGCAAGACATGACTGCCAATTCCGAACGGCAGGGGGCAGCAATGGAGAACATCACTGAGAGCATGGACCGTGTGGCCCGATCTGTGCTGCCCCCTGCTAGGCAGGTGCTTCTCCAGCAGCAGGCGGCACGGTCCACGGCCGCTCGCTCAGGCTGGGCATGGCGGCCTCAGACAGGGCACGCCAGGCTGAAATGTCGTCTCTGCGTCAAGCAATTGCTGCTCAGGCAGAGGCGCACATGGATGCCCTGAGGGAGGAGTATGCTTCCCTCAGATCCACTCTGGGTGTCCTTATGATGTCCCAGAGGCAGCAGGCAGAGGAGAGGTTTGCACAAATTGAGCGTACCATCTCGGCTGAGCTACAGGCTTGCCGGGAGGTGCAGCGGTTGTCCAGCCAGGCCTTGCATGAGGAACTCCGTGTTACACATGCTACCTTGCAAGAGGAAGCAGATGTATCATGTGAGGTTCTGCATGCAGACCTACGTCACATCGCCACACAGAACCAGGCTCACCGTCCGGCAGACTTGCTGCCAACGAGGGGCAAGCTGCGGCTAGGCGTGGCCAGGCTACTGTGCCACGTCCTCCTTTCCAGGATGAGCCAGACTCGGACAACCATCTATCTCCCACATAGGTCGGGCTGTGCAGGCATTGAGCCCATGTAGGTTTTTTTTTTGGCTCAGCATCATCGCATGTGGATTTTGAGCAGCACCCTGTACCTCCCCCCTCCTGGGTGCCTCCCCTCCCCCCCCGGGTCGTATGTGGCCATTTTTGATTTTTCTTTTAGTTTAGTTAGTTAAGTTTCTGTTTGATAGTTAGTTTAATTAGGTAATGTAGGTTTTCCATTGTTAGTGTAATTAGTTAATAGTTGATTTAGTTTAAAATTGCTTGTCTATTGTGCTTTCATGTGACGGTGCGGTGCTTTGTGGCTTTTGAAGGCATCCACTGTCTGTTCCAGCTGGGCCCTTCAGGCTTGTCTTGTGTATGTGTTTGCTGCTTGGGGTCCTTGACTCACATATGCCACTCATGCCTCCCTTATCCATGGGCTCGCAAGGATGGTTCGGTGTCACAGACTTTTACACAAGGGCTTTGGACTGTCATATCTGTGGCATGTCTGGTGCTGTGTGACTTGTGTTGACACCCCTAGTGGGGATGATTTTGGTGTTATTGTCCACTGTGCAGCTTTTGCTAGATGGGGTGTGTCATGATTAATGTGTACATTAATTGCTATGCATTGTGTAATATGTTTCTTACCTTTACTGTACACGTGCTTGTTGCAATTCATGCTGTAGATAGTGTTCCACACTTTGGATGTGGAAGATGGACTGATGGTGTGATTTATGATGTGACTCTCTGACATGGTCAAGTAATGAGATGCCTGATGAGACACAGACAGATGACTTTGAAGCATTAATCATGTGTTTCGTGGCCTTTCTGCAGGGGGATGAGCCCCCAGAGCACCTTTGCCAGCAGACATGGCCCATTGGATGACGGAATTCTGGACACGTTTGTTGGTGCCCACATGCACATGTGTGCACAAGCAGAGGCACAGGGATTGCAGACCTACATCCTAGACCTGCTGACGTGTTCGAAGGAACTCCAGGCAAGGTGAGCAGCACAGAGGGGCCACAACACAGCAAAGCTTGCACCAGGCGAGTTGCACATGCAGGCTTAGTCACAGCACTGAGGTTGAGCTTAGACGAATATTGGTGTTGAAGCACACAATGCAGCTCACATGTGTTGGTGGACTGATGGCTGTTGATTGTAAGGTTGTCTGGGACACGTGCAGGGGCAGTGGCACATACCCTCTGGTACACCAAGGTCCATTGAGGCACTTGTATCAACCATGTAGCCTTCCGAGACATGGAAAGGGGCAACTTACAGGGACATACAGCAAGGGACATACTTGGGTGCAGTGCATATCATTTCCATGTACTTTATGATAAATGCACTGCCAACTTTTTTTCGGTCATGGTGGTATGCAACTTGCTCAGAAGTCATGGCTTGCTATATGGGACTGTCTGCTTACCCAGGGAACATTGCATGTTGTGTGAATTGTGACACATTGGTGTTCCATTTGCCACGCACCCACCAGCGGCTGACTTACTGCATTGACTGTGTATGACCCGTCACAGGGGTAATGTTACATATGGGTATGAAGCATCTACACCAGATTGTCTGTTTGGAGAGTAGTTTGTTGCTATGGGGCATGTTTGGTGTTGTGTTTTTGTGTAATTGGCATGTACAGGTTGTTGACTGCGGCTCTCTTTGCAGCATTGCAGTGCTCTTGTAACCGGACCTGAGAGTGCGCAGGCAGGAGGCCAGCACTCAAAACCAGAGCTAAGTGTCTTGTTGTTTTTCTTTCAAACTGCTCTGCATAGGCTTGCTGGGGAGTGTACTAATGCATGGATGTATGTGTGGTTCAATTTGGTATGTTTTTTCCCTCCTAATCACCCGGAATCCTATGCAATTTTGAACCCTGTACCCTCTACCCGGTGTTCCTGCTTCCCGTACCTATCCAAGCAACGTTCCCTAACCCTCTTTCCCCGCTGGGGTTGCGGATGCCTGTGTAAGCCCCAAACTTGCAGGCGCCAAAACCCTAGAGGGGGTGGTTGGTTCGTACCACTCCTAAGCCTGGACTACAGAAGGCCATGACAATGATGTCCAAGTTTGTTTGGATTGTGTATGTGTTCATGCAGGTAGTACATTTTCGTGCATTCCCTGGTTTCATGTGTCATTCCTCCTCCCCTCTCCTGCCACTCATTCCAGTCATCCAGTGTGTCAACACTTGTCCCGACTGCATATCCCTGAACCTCCTTCCCCACCAGGGTCTCAGGGGCCTGTGTGAGTTTGACCTTGCAGGCACCTGGGACACGGTGGGGGTGGTTGTTTCGTGACACTCCCGGGCCTGTACACGGGACCTGTGACAGTACACATCCGTTCATGGTGCATCATCCTATGTCATGTACCACACATGGTTCACATCCTGTTGTGACATTGTTTTACTGTGCTACCTTGGTTGTTGCATCATTGTGGTAGTACTTGGCCTTTGTGAGGTACTGCTAAGTCAAGTCATCTACTGGAGGGTGTTCTGGTTCATTTTTCTGGCTTGGATTTTGTCATTTTGGAAATGAGTGTGGATTCTGAGGGTGCAGGCACCTTTTTACACACAAGGTGGGAGATGGTGACGAAGGGTGAAGGTGATCCTGTGGCCAAGTGGAATTGAGGTTTGAAGGCTCCATGACCCAGGTGCAGTTGTTCAGTGGGTCATGGTCATTTGTGAGGGAGGTGGGGTTGTTGTTTATAGTTGCCTTGCCCTGCAGTGTGATGGGAACTCTGACATTGTAATGGTGGTATCCTATGTACATTGTGTTCTGCTGATCAATGCCTGTTCATGTGCTGTGTTTACCTTTCAGGTGCGAGGTGATAGTTGTGGTTTGACATGCTGGGGTGTACACATGGTGAATGTTCACATGTGATATGTAGAGAACACTGATGGTCACTAGAGTGCATATGCATATGAGGAGTGCATGTCCTTGCAGAACCACACACTTGCACTCTGATGCACTACATGTACTCCCACCTTTGCATATCCACATGTACACTGTTTGCCTTCTGGTGGCCACTGTGTCCCTGCAGCACATGTTCTGTGACCAATTATGGATCCTGTACATGCCTAATTTGGTTTTTGATGTGGTCTGTCACTTAGATGTGATGCTCAGGGTGTGCATCACACACAATGGCTGTTCACTGTGCTGTGCGCTGAGCAGTGTGGTGCAGGAATAGGACACAGCACACAGAAGCTGCAGTGTTGATTTTGCAATGCACAATGTGCATGTATACAAGCATTCATTGTTATGTTACGTCTACAACTCTTGTAATGCATTTTGAAATGACTTATTTTGGGTGGGAGGTTGTTGGTCTGATATTTCATCTGATTTCATTGTCTGATGCCAC
Organism: Ambystoma mexicanum; assembly: GCF_040938575.1. Taxonomy (NCBI): domain Eukaryota; kingdom Metazoa; phylum Chordata; class Amphibia; order Caudata; family Ambystomatidae; genus Ambystoma; species Ambystoma mexicanum. The sequence continues at coordinate 879,155,514 of NC_090941.1, read as the reverse complement.
TGAAGATTTTGGACATGGCAATGTGTACCTTATCGTTACTGTGTTGGTGTATGGGTATTGCTTGCCATGTCAGGTTGTGGTTTGGGAGGGTTTGAGTGACATGACAGTGATGGCCATGGCCTGTTTTGCAGGTGTGTGATGCACACCTTGCATGTCAGGGTCATCCGATTCTCAGCGCAACTAGCTGGAGGTAGATCTCTATCCGCGGCAGGGCCCTCCCTCTGGAACAGCCTTCCTGCCTCACTTGAACTTGAGGGGAACCATCTCCGGTTCGGGAAGCACCTCAAGACCTTCCTCTTTGCTTCTGCTTTCTCTCTGCCTCTCCCTTGCAGAATTCTTCACTGGAACTGCACTGGAGCTGCAACTGGGCCACTCTCACCGACCTCGGTCCCTGGCCCAGCCACTCTCCACTTGCACTGCCTCCCTGGCAACCCCTGCACTGCGGGACTGTCTCTCTATCCCTACAGCCCCCCCTTCCCAGCACTTGTCTGCACTTACCTTTGCAGTTGCCACCAGCCGACCTATGTATTTGTTTTTTGGTCTACTTCCCCTGTACTGCACTCCCCCCCTCCCCTTCCCCTTGCACTTTTCCCTTCCCCCTTCCCCTGCACTTGCACAATCTAAATGACACCTGGCCTTGTAGTACCGTTGTCTGTCTTCCCTTGTTACCCCCTCCCTGCATCATCACACCTTGAAATACTTGTGTATAGGCCATATCATGTCATATGTGTGCCTTTTGGTCACACAGGATAGCTTTTGTTTAAGTAGCTAGGGATGCAGACGATGTGGCACTTCCATGGCAACTGTCTCAGGGTGGTAGGGTTGTGACAGTTGACTGTCTCTTTGTCATCATCGATTGTCACCTGGTATGTGCCAGGCCTGTGTGCACTCCGCAGGGGTGGGAGTTTAGGTGAAGAATGTGGCCACAAGCTGGGTCCGGGCTTCCTCGCCACGTGCCCTGTCCCCTCCCATGGGCAGCGCCTGTGCCTGTGGTTGGGGATGTGGGGGCACCACCATGTCCACCGGAACGCCCTGCCGTGTTGCAACATTGTGCAGGACACATGCTTCCACAATGATCCTGCACACTACTGGTGGCGCATAGAGTAGTTGCCCGCCAGAGAGGTCAAGGGAGCGGAAACGTGACTTGAGCACTCCGAATGTGCGCTCCACTATGGCCCTGGTTGCAATATGGGCGGCGTTGTATCTTACCTGGGGTGGTGTGGTGGGGTTCCGGATTGGCGTCATCATGTGGTTGCTCAGAGGGTAGGCACTGTCCCCTGGGGAGGTGATAATAGTTGAGATTATTAGGGTTTGGGTATTTGTCTGTGTGTGACTTGCATGCATGTGCAAGGGCATTTGTACTCACCTAGGAGCCATGTGTCGCCATGCTGCCCAGCTTCCAGGGCCCGGCTCAGGGCGGACATTCTGTATATGAAACTGTCATGGGTGGAGCCAGGGTACTTTGCATAGACAGAGGTGATGATTCCCTTTGCATCGCATACCACCTGTACATTGATGGAATGCCAGTGCTTGCGGTTTCAGTAGATGTGCTCAGTGGCCCTAGGTGGGTGTAGGGCCACATGGGTGCAATCTATGGCACCGAGCACTTTGGGGAAGTATGCCACCCTGAAAAAATCCAGGACAACAGCCTGCCTTTCTGTGGGTGTTCTGGGCATGTATATGTGCCTGCGGACTGAGGGGCGCGCTGTCATGATTGCCAGTACCTGGTGTAGGCAGCGTGACTGCGTGGCCTGTGAGACCCCCCCCCACTATGGCAGTAGTCCGCTGAAATGACCCAGTGGCCAAAAAATGCAGGACATTGAGCAGCTTCTTCAAGGGGCTCAATGCTTGGGAGCAAAGGGTGGGGGATGTAAGGTCATCTTCCCACTCCCTGACCAGGTCTAGGATGATATGGGGTGGAAACCTATACCTGCCACAGACCTGGTCGTCAGGCATGCCAAAAAGGCTTGTCCGTGGTGCGAAAATGCGTGCCCTGGCTATTCTCCTCCTCCTGCGGTGTCCCACGATCAGTGCTGCGACAAATGGGGCATTCATCGTAGCTGTACATACGTGTTTGTTGTTTGCGCGCACTTTTGTACTGTGCGTGGGGACGCTTCCGCCTGCCTTGTGTGGCGGACGCGTTGACACCTGTGCGCGTCTTTTGCCGTGCGCGGGTTTCCCGTATTCGAATCCATGAATACGGGTTGTTTGCGTGCGTGTGGGCGTTCCGTGTAGTTCCCTGCAGTACTTCCCCAGTTACGTCTTCTTTTTCACGCGTTGTTCCCCATTCCGCGTGTTACGCCCACTGTTCCGCCCACTTTCGTTGTGTGCGCCGCGCTATGTGACGTTTTGCTGTGCGCGTAGCGCACGCTGTGTATGCCTGCGTGTGCCATGGCTGGATTGGGCGCAGCGTCTTCCTTGAATCGCACGCGTGCACATGCGCTGCGTTTCTCACGCTTGCGCTCCCTTGCGCCTGCTTGCGCATGGATTTTCGGCGCACGTTTGTTCCATGAATCGGCCCCTAAATGCATGCATCCGCCCCACTACACCCATCGAGGAACAGTAGTGGGGAAATTTCCATAACCGTGCTATGTTCTGTTTTCTAGTACTGGAACTAAATCCACCTGACCACCAAGGAGGACCTCCTCTGGGACCGGGAGGAAATAAACCCAAGAGACCTGGAGTGTCGCTCCACACTTCCAACCAGAACCAGCGAGGAGAGTGTGTCGCAGCCATCGCTGACGGGAGAAGCAACCGGATCTCTTCACATGGACCGAAGGTAAAAGAATAACCCCACGTGCCCGACTCCCCCATGACTGGATGTCACGCTAAAGTTGCGGGGGTGTGTGTGGGATATTTCAACCCATGCCAATGCGCCCTATTACACTCCTTTGCCAATGGGGAAAGAAAGCTGCCAAAGATGGAAGCACTATCCCCTGTGTGCGCCAAATCTGCGAAACTGCGCATGGTTCATAAACCACAAAAGAGCTGCACATCCTGCCACACACAGGCAAAGTTGATGTCAAAGCAAGAACTCCCTGCAGGAGAATGCTAGTGGGTGCTGTTACCTGTCACATGAATCAAGGCCACAAAAGTTGGCTAAAATCCGAAAATGCCCTTAACTACAGCTTCTTAATCAATGGCAACCTTCAAAGTGTTGTTTTGGCGCTTAATTCAGTCATTTCATCAGTGAATTATTGAAATGAAAAGTGTGCTGAAATCATAGATTCTCCAGTGCAGTTAGAGGAATCCAGGCCTCACTGACTGACAGCTGCTTTAGAAGATTAGCTGTCAAACCCAGTTTAAACGCATTTATTTTCGTGAAGAGATTGCAAAATGCACCTATTTAAAGCATGTTTGTGAAGGGCTTAATTCTTTTAAATGTCCAAATCCCTTATAAACCATGCTGATTTTTATATGTGTCAAAGAAAAGACTCTATTGTGAATTTTAAAAGCAACCCAGTATTGGAGTTAAGTAACTGCTTAATTCTGCTTGGGCAGTGACCAGCCTGCTAAAGTTTGACATCTCAGTTTGACACTCCCTTGCTACAGGAAGGCTAATGGCTGCTTAATGGTTCCCACATATAGGTAACAAGGAGCAGAATGAGACTTCATTAGACAGTCGTCTTGTGGCTGAGCCAAGAACAAAGGACAGGCTCTGCTGAGGAGGGACAGGATGCTTCCCTCTACACCCCACCCTGATCAAAGGGATCTGATTATTTGTTGAAAGGAGAGGAAAAATACATCTCTGAACTTCTTGGTGTTTAAATCTGTATTTGTGGTTAAGTTTGAAACTCTTTAACTGTGCCACCTAAAGAAGGATAAATCTGAAAATTGGTAGATGTTAACCTCATTTTAGGTTTCCGCTTTGAAGGCATTGATGAAACCTGTATCACTTAAGGAACCAACGTTACAATAAAAAAAAAACTCTCATTGTAGCAGAACTATTAATGTTGCAAGTTTAAGATTGTATGTATGATCCACTGATAAGCGCCCAGAGAAGTACCGAATTAGAAATTATTAATCTACACTGTTATGATTAAAATTGATGAAATCCCATAGAATAAGAAATACAGCTCTCATAGAGATTGGAATTGGATGCCCTGATGAACCATAAAAAATGTGATGCACGTGTCTGATTTAAATAGAGGGCATAATTGTAAAAATGTGTATTTATGGGAAAGCTAAATTGTGGTCAAAATCAATGTGGGAGTTCCTAAATCCTATCGTAAAGATTACCACTCTGTTCTGACTGCCAACCAAAACAAGGCAAGTGCCTGAGGCCACTCACAGCCGTGGGGAGTGGGTGTTTTTGAAATTCTGCCCACACCATAAACTTGGTGAGGTAATTCAGTAGTATAACTATAGGAACTACACAACACATAGGACACACTGCTTCCAGAACACATCCAGATTTCCGTGCATCACCTTGTTCCAGAACTCTTCATCTTGTAGCTGACTCCAGACTTCTTTGAAGATCCAGATTTCTTTGCAGAATCCAGACTTTAGCATTGCTGAACTCTTTCTAGCTAGACCTAATTTCAAACATCCCAACCTTGAAGGGATTTAATACTGATCCAGTTTGGCTTGCTACCATAAGGGCTTGCCTGCTGACACTCACATCCTGCTATCTACCATGTCCAGTGACCAGAAGGGCCCATTCAAATCCAGTCTGAGGTGCAGTCCAAATTGACCAGAACCATGCCGCTGATCCAATCCCCCCAGAAGTGACCTGTTGCCGGTAGACCTGACCTGATCCATGACCAGAACTGTGACGGTCCAATTTACTTACAAGGGACTGTAAGTATTAATAGAAAGAAGAGTGACCCATAGTATATTTGCATTGTCTTATTCCAATCTCAACCCATCCCATCTTTAACTTCAGAACCCCAGTATTGTCAAAACCATTTGTATGCTGATTTTTCTCATTTGTTTTACAAAACCATAAGTCATTAGTGATTTTGAGTAACTAAAGTAAATCCCAGAAAGGAATCGAGCATACACCACGTGAAGGGTTACACTGGCCACGTAACTGTGAAGATTCATGTGTGGCATTCTCTTTTTCATAGTCATTAATATAGTGTAATGAAACCCATCTGTCATTTTTAAAACCGACTTTCTGTTTTCATTTTCGCGGCTATTCTTCAAAAACGTCTCTCCCTAAAACCTCTATAACTTCTTCAATATTAAAGCTAGAAATGACATTTAAACTCTCACTGATACCTAAGAACCTTAGCTGCTACATCCACAACTAAAGACCACATTGCGGAACAGTGTATTTGACCCATTTATTTCAAATATTGCATAGTGAAAATGTGCCGCAAATTAGCAGTTTTCACATGTCTTTTTACCATTTAAAGGGATTCTTAAACTCCCATGCTGATCTAAAGTATATACTGTTGTTTATCTTGTAGCTTATGTGTGTTCGGACCTATTTAGTGTTGCTTTCCTCAGAATTTTTCTCAATTTATACAATTTTGCATCCTTTTGCACAGTTTTACAAAGCCATTTTTCACCTGTCATTTTAAAAGTGTCAAATTCCAGAAACTGTTTTCTCTCTTGTTTGGGGAGGGAAGATTGCATTCAGACTCTAGACATTATCTTTCATTCCTGAATACCTGCTGATTACTGACATCTGTGTAGGATTGCTCATTGGTGCCTTAAAGTACTTTTCAGGGGGGAAATATTAACCTAAATGCTATCTGTTCACAAACCAAAACTGTTCTTTTTCCTGTATTTACATTCTGCATTATTATAAGTGAATTCAATTGCTTTACTTATTTTTTAATTGTATTTTCGCTCCTTGGTGATTGCTGCCCCATATATATATATATATATATATATCCTGGCTTCTGAGCAGAGGCTGCACAGAAGCCAGGAGTCAGAAAACGTGAATAGACAATAAATCATTAAAATGAAGGAGGATATGGATATCCTGCAACAGGAAAAGGCTGACCAGGATACCAGAATTCTGGCTTTGCAGAAGGAGCACCAAGAAAGTTTGGACTCCTTACTGCAGAGCCAGAAAAAGCTGGAGCAACAGATAGATTTCAACAGGGCATGCACAAAGCAGGTAGCCACCCTGCAAGGCCAATTGGATAGAGAAAAAGAGGAGAGCAGTAAACTGATTCTGAAAGACCTGGACACCGAGACAGAATTTCAGGAAGAGCGCCAGAAAGCTGGTGCCCTTCAAAGGCAGAGGGACGACCTGGCGGCACAGATGCAGGCTCTTAGTCAGGAAAGGGACACCTTAGGCCAGGAAGTCAGCCAATTAAAAGAAAAAATTTAAGAAAATCACCCGGCCCTCCAGGGGCTGGGTGACCTCCAAAAAGAGCATCACGACTTGCTAGAGCACACCAGGAGGGTGGAAGATGCTCTGGCAAGAAAGGAGCAGGCCAGTAGGGATGGGACTCAGGAGGTAACCCTCCTGCAGCAAAGACTGGCCCAGTTTTCCAGGACCAATTAGGAGGCACAGATAGAGAATGAGGCTCTCTGTCAGCACAATGATAGGCTCCAGCAACAGGTAGCCATGCAGGAGAGACTGATAGAGTCTAGTAAGGTCTTAACTGACGAACTGAAAGCGCAGGCTCTTGCATTGCAACAGGAAGCAGGGGCGGATAGAGATGAGGTTCGCTGGGAAAGAGAAACTCCTGAGCATAACCTCAGGAGCCCTAGTACCAGAGGCCTTCATCTCTCCCAGTCCCTGGACTCTGCCACCCCCATCTCCCCTGGCGCACATGAGCACAGGGCCACAGGGATGGCAGATTACTATCCAGCCAAAAGGATGGGGCTCATGGGCCAGTACTACCCAGGAATGGATGGGCGGGCATCCGGGTATGGGCACCTAAGTACAGTGCAATTTAGTGGGGAACCCCAGGAAATTAGGCCCCCTAAGGGCATCCTAAAAACCTCTGCCCAGTTAGGTCACTGGGGGGGGGTACCCATTAAATCCTGGTAGCAAGGAGGGAGCTGAAGACTCCTCTGAGCGTCACAGGACACAGGAGACCAGGTCCCCACATTCTGCCAGCTATTCCCAGGCTCGCAGAATCTGGGAAAACCTGGAAGATCAGACGGGCACCTCTGGGAGCAGTGCTTCTGAATCAGAGGATGAATGGACCAGGGTTACCCGAACCAAAAAGGCCAATAAGGTGAAAAGGGCCTTGCTTAAGGACCCCTTAAAACAGATTGAGGCAATCAGGAGTGTCATCACGCCTTATCATAAGAACGCCAAGTATTCTGTTTGGGAACACTTGGAGCTCTATGAGCAAATGATGGAGACTTTCCTTTTGAAGGACAGCAGTAGCTGCATCCAGTACATCAAATGGACATTCTCCCCTGAATACTCCAGTTTCTTTGCGGGGCTGGAGGACCAAAACCATTCAAGATGGTCCACATATAGGGCGGCCATCTTGAAACATTTTTCTGTACATAGGAATCCCCAAGAGGCTCGCAAGGCAGCCTACAATTTGCAATGTGGAGAGGATCAGGCCCCACAAGAATTCGTGCAAGAATTGAAGCGTGCCTTTGCGCCTACCACCAGAGGGTGCGCACGGACAGCAGAGAATTCATCAACACATTTTTCCATGCTCTTCCCAAGTACATAATGACCCAGCTCGTGAGAGATTTTCACGAGAAAAGATCTTTAGACTGGGTCATTGAGCAAGCCACTCGGATCTATGAGGTGCAGAAGCCCATAGAAAATAAAAGTAATGCGCAGAAAAACCCCAAAACCAACAGCAGCCCTGCTGCTGCCAAGGTGGCAGAGGTAAAGGTTGCCCCCGTTTTAGATTTGGAGATGGGGGGCCTAAAAACCTGCCTGCGCCAAATAATTCACAGCCCAGAAGGCCCTCAGGCCAGTCACAGACAGGGAGTCGAGGAGGTAGTCCCACAAATGGGGTCCCCCGCTCCCCTGACTATGTAAGTCCCCGCTACAAGGGAAACAGAGCAATCCTGGGTTATGTGTGGACTCCCCCAGCCCAAGGGGGGGAATCCAGCCAAGCACATGACCCAGGGAACTTCCCTCCTAACTTCCCACAGGAGGGCAGGAATTCCCCAAACACTGGGCAGAACTTTTTTCCCAGGTATCCACCCAATTTCCAACCCCAAAACCATCCATTCTTTCCCCAATTCCCTGAGCCCAGACCACCTAATCCGGGAGAGGGGAGGCCAAGGGTGGAGGGGAACCCAAAGCTTCCCAATCCGGGGTATTACCACAGAAGGGATAGCTACCCTTCCCGGGATCAGCCCAGGGGAGAAAATAGAGCCCCATATCAGCCTGAGCGGGTTTCACAACTTGAGCGCCAGGTCCAAAATATGGCACGGGATCTGGGTCACATAATGAGGGCTCAACAGAACCCTCAGATGAGTATGCCACCGCAGAATGCCCCAAACTCTGGGCCTGGTGCTCCAGAACAATGACGGGGGCAGCACCCCGATAACCCACCGGTTCCCAGGGAGGAGGCACAAGGGGAAGGGGGGTGTAAAGCCTTGGAGGAAGCTTCCTTCCCAACTTGTAAACAGCCCCTGGAAAACCAGGAACCGGAAACAAAATCCCCTACCCCTGAAAGTCTGCCACCCAAGGAGCAGAGAGGAGGTAGGAGAAACAAAAGACCCAAACAGACCCACTTTGTGGAGGAAGTACAGGTCTTCCAATTTGATGGAGAGGGATCCTCGGAAGATCCTGGGAATAGGATCTTCTCCTTCAGAGATGGCGGAACTCCTTCCAAGGAGAAAAATGGGTCCCAAGAGATTCCAATCCAGACCGGGTAGATGTGGGGATTGAGCTGTCGCCGCCCATCATTCTATCCCAGAACCAACAATACCAAAATCCCATGGGTCAAACCCATCCTGATGACTGCCTCCAAAAAGGGGGGGGGGCGGCCCAGAACCCGAAACCATTTCCAGTTGCCAACTTTTTCTTTCAGATTCCCCAGGCTCTTCACAGAATTCTGCCCAAATCTCTTCTCTCGCCAAGTCCAAAACCAGAAAATTAGCCCTCCAGTTGTCCAAAAATGTGCATTATCTGTGCCCCCTTGAGGAGAAGTCGGGAAGATACTATGCCCCGGTACAAGTACAGGGGCAGGGTACAATTTTGGCACTGGTGGACACTGGATCCCAAGCTACCCTTCTGTCCAAAAGGGCCTTTGATGAACTAAATGCAGGAAGGTGGGAGAATTACCGAATTCCTCTCACCTCTCTTCCTGGACAACTGCAGAACTTTGACGGGAAGGAAATTCCCGTCGAGGGGACTGCAGATTTGAACATCAAAATTGGGCGACACAAGGTGAAACACCCGGTCATAGTAGTGACTCCACAGGGCACCCCTTGTTTATCAGGGAATGACCTCCTGAGAAGGTTGTCACCTCTAATAGATTACGTAAACAAGGTCCTCTGGACCCAGACTAGCCGACCAATAAAATTAAAACAGAGTGTCAACCATGTTAGTTTAAACGGCATCATGGTTGAACAAAAATCTGACCAAGTAGAATTTCACTTCCAGAACAACCAAATTCCAGACATGACAGTAATAGCAGTAGGACAACCGACTGCTGATGGGGGGTCCTCTCTATTTCTGAAAATCGACCTTCCTCCTAGTTTAAGGTGGTATTCCACACTGGAAGGAAACACTCTGAAATTCTTTACCAATCCACATTCAGACACCCCCACTCCTATAGTCCAGAAAGATGTGAAATCAGCTCAGAGCCTGGCTGATATTCAGCCAATTGGAGAGCAGTTGTTCATCCCTGTTCAGTTAAATGATGGGAAGGACTCTGTTCTCGCTCGAGTGTGCGTAAACAACGGTAAGAGCTTCATCAGCGAAGCCATGTTCCGCCAACTCCCAAAAGATCCAGCCATTCCCACATTCAAACTGATAGACAAATGGGAAATGGATCAGGAAAGACCCAATTTCAAACATCTCCTGCCAAGCAGGTGTATGCTCAAAATCTCCATTGGCAACAAGAGCATAGTCCATAATTGTTGGATCGTGCGAGACGTCACTGCCGCCTTTTACTTAGGCAGTGACATTCTCAATCGCTTCGCCATTAGTTTGGACCTAATAAACTTCAAAGCTTGATCCCGATTAGCGGATAATCCCATGGGCTTTGATGATCAAGAAAAAGCATTTAGGTCAGCTCAATTGCTACCTTATGCAGTTGAAATTCAGCTTAAAGAGGAAGTCACCATCCCAGAAAGGACCCGCCAATTCTCCCTGGAAGTGAAAGTTAAAAGAGGACAAAAATTGAAAAACCCTGATGCTTATATTCATCTAAATGCTTCTCTCCAACAGCAAGGGGTAGGGCGGGTAAACCCAACACCATTAGTCAACATAGAACATGACACCATTCCAATAGAGGTGGATAACAGCGACTTAAAGAGTATCACTCTAGCCGCAGGCACCATTATTGGAATGGCGGTTGATGACCGACATTTCTCCATTGATTTAGGAAATGAACTGTTAGGACAAATCCCCAAGGACTGTTTTGACAGTAACAGTGATGACAATACAACACCAGACAGGAGTTTCACCCGGCATGGGGGGAACTTCCTGGTGTACACTTCTTGCCCTTATGGTAAGGAAGATGTGACTTGTGACTTCAGGAGGGATGAGGTAATTTTCCAGGTCCATGATGGCTGCCTTTCCCACCTGAAGCCTCCAGTCCAAATCAGCACTCTGACCAGGGACTTCTCCACCCAGCTGGAGGAGGCTGCTGAGATAGCCAAACCAGAAGTCTTTCCAGGCTTCAGGCAGATGGTGGAAGAGAAAGTCAACCTAGCTGATGCCTGTGTGACTCTGGAACAGAAGCAAAAGTTGAAACAAGTTTTCTTGGATTTCCAAGATCTCTTTGTGGTAGACTCATATGACTGTGGTCGCACCGACATCCACACAACAACAATTCCCACGGACCCTGGAATGACTCCAGTGTTTGTGAAGCAATATCATTTTCCTCTCGCATCCATGGAGTCCCTTACTGAAATAATTAAGAACCTTGAGTCCCGGGGAATAATACGTCCAGTACACAGCACCTTCAATAATCCGGTGCTGGGAATATTGAAGCCAAACGGCCAGTGGAGACTCTGTGCCGACCTTAGGGAGCTCAACAAACGGGTCCATACTTCCAGATGGCCTCTGCCCTACATTGACCAAGGGCTGGCCCAGATTCAGGGGTCACAGGTATTCACAGCAATAGACCTGACCAATGGATACTGGACCGTGCATGTCAAAGGGGAGGACCAATACAAACTGGCTTTTACCTTTGGGTGCCAGAAGGCACTCCTGGTAACGGTGTGGGCATTGAAGAATTACCGCCCGTTTATCCAGGGGGAACACATCATAGTGGAGACTCCACACCAGTCTCTGCAATATCTCCAAAGTGACAGAATCCGGGCCGGAAATGTGAGTAATTCCCCAATTACTTCCTGGATTCTGTCAATGCAAGGCTTTCCTGTGGAGGTCAGATATGGCCAAAACAAGAAGAGTCCCCTCGCGCAAGGTCTGGCTGACTTGCATGATTGTGCCAGAGAAAACTGTCTTGAGGACGAAAGTCTAAAAATCAAGGACAACATGGAGGCATACCTTAATTCCCCACACAAAGTCTTTGAAGAAGACAAGTGTGAGGGAATGCCCACTGTCTATGTGGATGGATGCTCTTACCATGTTGAGAACAACGGAGAAAAAGAACTGGTGGCCGGCGTAGGGAACGCATGGGTGAATGAGTCCCCAGAACCCTCCGCTGGATACAAAATTGGTCCCCGAAGTAGTCAGGTGGCAGAATTGATGGCTGTGCATCAAGCCATCCTCACTGCTGTCCAACATCAACTCCACGAACTGATCATAATCACAGATTCGGATTATGTACGGAACGGGTTCGTGGAGCACCTGGTCAATTGGAAAACCAGAGGCATGTTATGTGCTAATAACAAACCCCTGAAACATGGGAAGCTAATCCAAAATATTGATGATATGGTCACATCGAATGGGATGACCATCTACTGGAAAAAGATCAAGGGTCATTCCAAAGTAGAGGGACCAGACAAAACTGGAAATGACTTAGCTGATCAGCTGGCCAAAACCGGGGCCATCCAAGGGGATCTAATAGAAATAGAGTCCCTGTTGGGGGAAATCCAGGTCACTGCTATCACTAGGTCCCAGACAAACGCTCACAATGATCTTTCAACTGCACAATGGAGTAAGGAGACCCCTGATGCTGATTTGATTACAGCTCAGAAAGGGGATCCAATAATTGGTAAGTTTTACCAACACATTGAGAACCCTGAGAACTTTCCCCTGAGGGATCCCGATTACATTGGGAAAGAGGACCTAAGAGTGTTGATGAAATGTCCAAAAAAGTTCCGAATCCAAGACGGTTTGTTGGTAAGGAAATCCCAAGCTGGCCATGATCAGTGGGTGGTTCCTACCTCATTCCGAAGCCTGATGTTAAGTCACGCCCATGATGCGGCCACCGCCAGTCATAAGGGGTTTCACACAACACTTCAGATCTTAAGAGAGATTGCATACTGCCCACACATGAGGCAGGACCTCGACTAATACTTGAAGGGGTGTCTTGTGTGTGCACAGTTTCAGCCATCATCCCTCACATACCGTGCGCCTCTCCAAAAGAGGGGGATGACACTGCCATGGTCAGATTTGCAAATCGACTTAGTAGGCCCTGTAATTCGCTCGTCTAGAGGAAACAAGTACATGTTGACCGTTACATGCTTGTTTACCAAGTGGGTGGAATGTCACCCGGCCCCAAACTGCAAGGCAGAAACAGCAGCTGCCCTGATGATTAACCACATCTTTTCCCGTTTTGGTCTACCTCAAAGGATTGGGTCAGACAGGGGTAGCCACTTCACCAGTGAAGTAATGACAAAGATGTGGGAGATACTGGGGGTCAAAAGGAAGCTACATATTGCTAACAGGCCAGCTTCTTCTGGAGCAGTGGAGAGATACAACCAAACCATTGTGAGCATCTTAAAATAGTTTGTGGCAGATTCTGGGCCAAGTTGGGATATCCGACTACCTCTGGTCCTAATGGCCATCAGATATACCCCTTCATCTGCAACTAAAATGTCACCATTTGAGTTGATGACTGGACGCAAGATGGTGCTTCCCCAGCATTTGCTCTAAAGAACCCAAGAGTAAATGTTGATAAATGCCTCCACAACTCATGCGTATGTGGAGAATTTAAGGAAACACCTCCAACATGCTTTTGCCTATGCTCAGCGGACTCTAGAAAGATCAGCTGGTAGCATGAAGACCCACTACGACCTGAAAACCACCAGGAAAGTATATGAGGTGGGGGACCGGGTCAATCTATACAATTTCCAAAGGAACCAGGCCAAACAGCGAAAATGTTTGCCTACATGGAGGGGACCGTTTGAAATTATAGACAAAATCTGCCCTGTAGCCTATAAGATCGGCATCCCCAAAGGTAGTCTGGCGGAAGGGGAAGACAAGTGGGTCCATATTAATCAGCTAAAGTGTTGCCATCCCAGTCACACTATGCAAAAACTGGAGGAGTCCTCTGCAATACCAGAGGGGACCGCTCCAGATTAATTCAGTTCCCATCCTAAAATATCCCACATATAGTCTCTAAAATATTATGATTTGAAAAAAAAAATGTTTCATATTATATCTTGTTTTTCAAAATAAGTATGCTATGTCTCTTGAGTTATAAAATGTAAATGCCGCCCCACTAGATCAATAGTGGTGGAAAAATGTCTATGAATAGGTATTGCCGCTTTTGCTTTATCATCCTAGGAGAGATGAAACCATAGAGACTGACCAAGGAGAACGATCCGGGGACCGGGAGCAGAGATCCGAGGGGCCCGGGGTACCGCCCAATATTCCCATCAGGACAGGCGAGGAGAACCGATCGATCCAACCGGATGGAGGAAAAGATGCTGAACTGTGCCACCTACGGAATTGGAAGAACATTATGCGGACATACCAGCGTGTGGATCAAAACATCCTTTGCACCCGACTCCCCCTCGACTAGAAATCAAAGCGCAGTCAGACGGGGGGGCTTGTCAAGGCTTTAGACCCATGTTGAATCAATAGACTGGGTAGATGTGGGGATGAGCTGCCGCCGCCCATTATTCTGTCCCAGAACAAACTAAATCAATAGACTGGGTGGATGTGGGGATGAGCTGTCGCCGCCCACATTCACGCCAGAATCCAGGAGAACTGCGCAGTTTGCGCACACGAAAATGGTCACCTAATCTGCCACCCACTAGTGCAAAGAAAGGTGGTTCTGTTCAAAATCTGTTTTTTTTAATGTCAAAAAGTTGCTAAAATCATGGGCACAAGACCACTCTAAAGATACAACCTTCTTGTGGGGGTTTCCACATCACCACTCTACTGTAAGGATGCCATCAAAACAATGTTAAGCAAGGGTCCTATACTATCAAGCTAAAGACCACTCTATTGAAATGCATTAATTCAAGACAGATTCCAAAAATGGGTGCAGTACCAGCTTTGTCCACAAACTGGCGCTAGCGGTCTAAACTCTGACAGTAGGACTGTATCTCAGGAGTGCAAGAGGATCCAGCCTAACTGGGACTTCAAAGCCTGTTGGTTAATTAAAAATCTTAGCCACCTGCTGTTCCCAGAGGCCAAGAGGCTGAGAACTCTTAACACCCCAGAGACTCACAACAGGAGGCAGGATATCACATGGCCCTTCTGAGTGAGAGGGAGGGGGTTTCCCCTTCAGCCTGGAGGAGAGAGACAATAGCCGCTTTCAGTTGAACGGGGTATGTTAATTTTGAATGTTGACTGTAAACAGAGCTCTGCCTGGGAGCAGAGATATGTGATCCCACCCAGCTTCAAGGGGCGGGCCAGACTTGAGTGTGGATTCCTATTGCAGCAAATATATATTTTATAGAAACATTAATAACTTATTGTAACCAAATGACAGGAATGTACAACTTTGAGATCCTTAGTATGAAAAATGCCCTCACGATTTGAGTCCAAACTCCAATTTCTACGGTGTTCTAGGACCAAACCCCAATATTTATTGATATTACAGACACCGGGTTTATGCTAGAAACCTAGTAAATAGCTGGAATGTGTGTAGGAGGAGGGTGTACATTGGTGTAATTTTTTATACAGATTTAACATTGGTAAACCAATTAAAAACGAAATTAAGTTGTCATTTTTCAATGCAAGCCCCCAGGAAGATCAGAGTCGGACAAGCATGGACCTTAAGGAATATATAATGTGTACATGTAATTTCAACAAATTGTGTATCTGGAAAATATGTATTTGGATCAGAAATAGATTTGTGTGCACATTGACAAGGTGAGTGTCTTTCTGTAAGCCATAAAGATGACACACAACCCAGCTCCCCAATCAAGGGAGAGGGGAGAACTGGGCCAATGACAAGTGAGAGGGGTAGGCTTAGCTAGGCCCAGGCACAAACCCATTTTCAAAACACATAAAAAGGAACATTGAAACCCAGGTAGGGAGATTCACTTTCCACTTTCTTGCGGGACGCTTTGCCGGGAGACTTCAGACTTCACAACCAGAGATCCAGACTTCAAATCCATCAATCTCCAGAGACCAGAAATTAACTCCAGAATTTGTAGCAGAGAGGCCTGAATCCACAAGCTGAATCCTCTTCAGCAGGCCTCAAAACCAATGAAACAATTCAACAGACGTGCGAGCTGTTTGAAATCTTTGCCAAGAACTTTTGCAAGAACCTGTAGCAGTATCCAGAAAGCAGTGCTGTATCTGGAACCAGAGAGAACCAGAGACCAGACGCTGTGAGCAGAACCGCCAGAAGTCCCGTTCAACCTGTTGACCAGATCCGTGACGAGGCCCATTCCTGTCCAAAATCTAGTGTGAGTACCCAGCTAGCACTGTGCCAAAACCAATCTCTTAGTGTAAAATAATCTAATTAAAACTATTTTAACCTATTTAGAACTACCTCATAGGAATCGTGTGTGTCATTTTGTCCTTTTTAAAGCTGAAAACTGCCACCTGTCATTTTGAACTTTTAAATTTCAAATCCGAAATACTACCTTCATAAAATCGTCCGTATCTCCGGAACCGTTTGTGCTAGGAGCGTAATTTAACTTTTATCTTAAAGCTAAGATTCTAGGCTTTCCAAAAAACCTAGATCCTTATAGGGCCTCTGTAATTACTAGATATCACCCACCCTGAACCTCTAGAGGGAATTAAAAGTATTTTTAGCACCTTTCTCACTTCATTGTCATCACATTCAAAGCATTTTGGGCCTGTGTTTCAAACTTCTAACTGTTTTCCTCTAAGCTTGCTAGGCGGGAACTGAATTATATTGTTTGCATTCCTGAGAACTGTATGCTCTCCTTTTCATCTCCTTACATTGCATAGGGGGGAGTGAATTGTTCAAGAAAAAGTGATCATATTATATTTTGGTTGAAATCATCTCAAGGTTATTTCTGTGTTGTATTCTGTCTCACCTTGCCTTTCCTTGAACCATATAAAGCATTATCTGCCACCTTATTCTTTTTTTCCTATTCATAAGTAACCAAGAACTGTGCTACTGTAGGATTACCTATTGCTGATTACTGCTCATATTCACAAGTGTGCTATCCATTATCAATTTATTTATAGAAGTGTGATATATATTGTTTAATTTTTCAAATAAACCTTTTAAATTTGCAAAACAAATCCACTTCTTGGCTCAGTGGGGTCAGGGGGATTCTAAGCGAGGGGTGTTATACAAGGGTTCATCATCCAGATTATAACTTGCCATAAAAATATATAAATAAGGGCTTCCCTTGGGCATCCCAGACAAGGCACTGACTTAGTGGGATTGCTTGATTGGAGTCACTTACAAATCAAAGATTCCACATGTACATGTAGCAATTAATAGTAATACATATTGACTGACATTATCAAATCAAATACTAAATGCTGAATATTCTAAATCTTTTCGACAGGCAATTCAAAATGGATTTAGGCCATAGTGCAAGCAGCCTAATGCAACTTACCATATAATTTCAATACATTCAGTTAAAATAATAAATACCAAGCATATTAAAAATTCTAAAATCAAAATCTTAAAATTCCCTTAGTAAAATAATGTGATCACTATTTCCCATTATTCGTCCAGGGATTGCTTATCAGCTAGCAATCGCTTCCTTATAACACTCCACAAGCGATAAAGTGCAATATGCGTGCTTTCTGTATCTGTATTAAGGCAATAGTCCCAGAATGTATCATCCTTTATAAAATCCTACCGATACTCCATGTGTCCTAGCATAGTCATATATTCAGTACTCATGGACGAACATTGCGTAAATAGAGTTTTGCCGTCACCAATATCCGAGGGAGTTTACATAAGCGGCAGTGCCTTTCATTAAGGGGTATTGCCAATTGTCCATCCACTGAAACATGTTATCAATTGATTGGTTTGTATTCTTAATCGGACGCTCTGCACTGACAAATTTGGGCATTGTTTCAGGTATCTCTGAGATTTTAAATATTTGTGCACCACCCTAGATACATAGCTATAGCTTCTAATCGTAGCCAAATGGGCGTCATTGTTAACCCAATGCCACTGATTCATTTTTTGCTTAAAGATAGATTGCTGGCTTGTCCTTCTAGAAAAATCGGGGCACCTTCCAATATTGTCATATAGGCTGGCGACCAGCATATCAAACTGGTCTGTTCCACCGCCATGCATAGAGTTTACACCTGTCCCAACAATGAGAGCAATTGACATTTTCCTAGCATAGTCATCTATTCAGTACTCATGGACGAACATTGCGTAAATAGAGTTTTGCCGTCTCCAATATCCCAGGGAGTTTACATAAGCGGCAGTGCCTTTCATTAAGGGGTATTGCCAATTGTCCATCCACTGAAACATGTTAGCAATTGATTGGTTTGTATTCTTAATCGGAAGCTCTGCACTGACAAATTTGGGCATTGTTTCAGGTATCTCTGAGATTTTAAATATTTGTGCACCACCCTAGATACATAGCTATAGCTTCTAATCGTAGCCAAATGGGCGTCATTGTTAACCCAATCCCACTGATTCATTTTTTGCTTAAAGATAGATTGCTGGCTTGTCCTTCTAGAAAAATCGGGGCACCTTCCAATATCGTCATATAGGCTGGCGACCAGCATCTGAAACTAGTCTGTTCCACCCCCATGCATAGAGTTTACACCTGTCCCAACAATGAGAGCAATTGACATTTTGGGTGCGTATGAATTTTAATATGAAGTATACCTCTTCTGGTGAACAAATGGCCCTTGAGTGAGATCAACCCAGCTCTAATCGAATATATTCCATAGGGGTAGATTTGCTCATCTTCAATATACATTTCCAAAAAGCTCCTTCTATATGGGCCAGCCACTGTACGTCTCTCATGATCAACGCCTCTAGTCCATTTTGTTTTGGGAATTAAGTCATATCTGCTGCACAAGTTATCACCTCAACAGTCATCCACGAGTTAACCACCACATTCAGCCTCTAAACCAGCATCTTCAATGCAGTTGTTTACAGGCACAAAGTAAATGATTAGGAGGAAAGTATAGTATAGTATTTGCTTACAATATTGTGCAGAATTTTTCTATGGGAATGTTCCCATGTGGTAGTTCCCAGCATTTTACCAGATGTCCACCTGCTCTTTGAGAATCCACTGTAATAGAAAAGTACTAGCGAATAAAAGAAAACCACCCCCGCCACCACCCAGCACAAAAAACGAGGCGTTATGCTATTCCTTGTCACGCATGGTGGGATTACAGTTGTAATGCGTAATATAAAGGCTGCAATATTTCATATACCAGCCACACGTATGCTGTTCTTGATTATTGTACGGATTCGATAGTCTATTGCGGAGCTATAGCAGTCTATACTGCCCTTGCAGCTCAGGACAGGGCGGTGGTCTGTCTTTCTTTGACCTTTTGCTTGACATTACGATCTCTTGTCTCATCAGTGGACCTCTCTGTTGGAAGTGGATGTGTTTGGGGATTTGGAGGCGTGGCCTCCCCGAGCTGTGTCTGACACCCCATTAATTCTTAGTCAAGGCGCCGGTCAATCGGAATGACCAACAACAGCACACACTAAATGTGACTTCTAAAGAAGCTCAGAAACTTCTTCGGAGAAAAGGAACACACACAATAACGATAATAGTCTTGTTCTCGACCCAAGAACTGGTCACCCCTCCACTGCTCGACCCCTATTATTTCCTATGAGCAGTTAGTGATCTATGCAACTGCTCACCCTGCCTCCCTCCCTCCCTCCCTCTCCAAGACTAACCCCTCCAACTCTCTGAATTTCTGCATCCTCCCCATTACTCTCCCTGTACTTCTTGTCAGGGCTGTCCCCCACCAAACAAACCCTTACCTACCTCCTGTTGCTCCACCAGGACTCCCCACCCACTACACCTGTGTTGCACCACCCTGCTATAACCTGTCCCTAACCACGTATAGACCCCCCGTGCGGCACCATCTCCCCGATTCCCAACCCTCTCAGACCTACTCTTGAGAAGGATGCTATCGCCTGCCCGCTGTTCCTCCTTCTCCTCTCCCTCTGCTGCCTGGTGTACTTACCCCTGTCCCTCCCCACCTTACATACATACCCCCTCACCAAGCATTCCCCCACCCCCTGCCATCCCAGCCACCTCATCACGTTGTCTGTTTCGGAACCCTGCTCGTCACTAAGTGGTCAATCAGTTAGACAGGTCTATCATGTACCACCAGATCAGCATCCTGTACATGTATGTGCCTAATTGGAAAAGGCTAAAATTGCTGCAAAGAAATATCAGACAGCCCGAAGTTCACCAATGCCACAACAATCCTCAAATGGAATCAGAAAACAAATTGTGATGATAACCACAGTTCACAAAATACTACAGGGTCAAACTCCAAAGTGTCTTCCAGAACAGGACTAACCACGCATTCCATTACTCATTCTCAGATCTACCTCCCACAGTGACACATCCAGCCCCTCAGCCAATGGGGAAACACACATTACACATTACATCGTATTGAATATAAAATATGCTAGAGCCATCGACTGCGAGAACAAAACACCATTTGAACATATTCAAGCACACCAGGGAACTCCTCACTGCCCAGTGGGCAAAGAAGTGCGCGCACGTGAGCTTAGCTTGAAAATGACCCTTAGAAACACCTGCATATCCTTATGAGATATCCGATTTGGCGTGTTTTTTTAAATCATTTTCTACGCACGGGAGGGTGCAAACTGAACAAACCGCATGCCTGACATGTTACCAAATTTGCTGGATGTGGGCAGGTGTGGTGCAATGATGCACGTCTCCACGGGAAAGTGCCATTAAGGCGGCTTAGCTCTCTTTCAATCAGTCGACATGTTTTTATTACCAAAATTGACTCTGCTGCTTTGCTGTTGGTATTCTATGTGCCGGCTAGAATTTACTGATTGGAGCAATGTCCTGGATTTGGGACAACATTTTACTGGCCTCTTTTGTTTTTAGAAATCCGTCAATATCACAAGGAAGATATGGTTTACTACTCGGTGCAAGTCTTCCTGTAACAAAAATACATGTATAATTTGCTCAACCTGGCAAAAGAGCACAGTTCCTCGAATTGGCCAATAGATGGCAGTCTTTTTACATTTCATTCTGCAATTTTATTTCACCAACCCAAACTTTGTCAGTGCAATATTTTGGAACTGTTTGGAAGTGTGTAGGCAGTGTCAGAAGCAGGGCCTAATAAAGCCTCGTTTGCTGCAGGCAGACACAGCATATGTTTCTTCGTAGCCGCTGCCGTGTCACCTCTGAGCTTTGTGGCCCACCTTGCAGGTGTGTAATTAGAAGAAGTGTTTTTGCTGAGGCGTGATATTGTGGAGAAGAGGGTCTGAATTGTTTCACTGTGTCTTGGAGTCAAAACGATGGTGCTAAGGCACAATTTGACGTGAATTCCCTCTGAAATGCAGCATTCGTTGAATTATTTATTCACATGACATGTTGTAAGACTGCACGTTGTTGCAGTAAGACTCCAACCTCTACGACCCTCCGTGACACAAGGTAATACATACTCTGTACGATGGCGTATTTCATGCGTCCGAATCTCTTTTTTTATTGACTGTATTCATATGTTACATCACTCTGAAAGCAAACAGAACATATTAAACATGTGTTGGCTCTATCTTACAACACCAGTACACACATTTAAGCAATAATGCCTGGTTTGGCGAATGTACTAGGTGGTGACGACCTGGGGTCTGAGTTAATAGGCCCTAGCATAGAGATGGTCTTTAATGAGGGTCTCCGGGACGTTACCACAAAGTACAGCCCTCCATAGTATTGCTAGTACCGCCCCAGGGATGTACATTGCACTGCTGAGGTCAATTAGTATCTCCAAAGTTATCCGTGGCGAGCGCGTGGCCCGATGTTTTATACTAAAATAATACACCAAAGAAAAGCAATAGAAATGGGGGCTGGAGCTCCATGCAGAAACCCTCTTTCATTTGTATTGCCGGCAATTGTGGGTAGTGCAGTAAGTAGGGACAATAGGGCGGGAAAAGTAGTTAGAGTAAATGGTGAGGGGAGTGTCAATGAGGGAGAGCTCCGGGGTTGAGGGTACCAGATTGGAGAGTGGGTGCGAGCAGCTCAGAGCTGGCTCAGAACATGGGATTGGATCAATGGTTGCCCACCACTCTGGGCTGGGGGTGCCGCCCCCTAGTCTGAATGGCAGGCTGTTCCGTTGCATGAGTGGCAGGCAATACAGTCCCACATGTGCTTTATTTGAATGGGGGACTGTGCTGCCTCTCTCTGAGCAGGGACACGTGCTCTGCTATGCTTTATTTTGCCAAGCCTTTTCGGCTCTGCAGCAAACAGGACGTAGTAATGAGAGGCGGAGCTGCATCGGAAGACTGACCCTGCCGCCTTTCATTGTTGCGCTAACAGCGTAGACATGCTGACTGACAGGAGTGGAGTACTCTCCTGTCAGTGAGGGTGTTTATATTGCATAGAGGAGAGGGCCATCCGGTCCTCCTTAGCAGCAGTGGTGCATTATAGGCTGCGAGCAGGTACGTGTTTTTTTTAATGTAATGTGTACCTATTCATGTACTTGCGCAGGTTGGTGTGCTTGTTTTTATGTGTGCGTATACACAAGAGGTTTGAATGTTGTGTGAATGTTTGGGCTTAAGTGTGGTATGTGAGAATGTGTGTGCCAGTGTGCTGGGTCTATCGCAATCACTTTTGCTTTTCCCTATACGCATAGTAAAGATACTATACTTTACATCAAGAGTAAAGCAAACATAATACATGTTATTATGTGGATAGGTGGGCCTACATTCAATGTGGGCCTGTCTATTGATGTAATACCACTTATCATGGTTGCTTAATTCTTGATTACTGTGCAATCAAGGATAAAGCAAACACGATAAGTGTTGTTACGAGCTAGACTGGTCTACATTCAATTTAGCCAGTGTATGCATTTAATTATACTTATCATGTTTGCTTTACTCTAGATGCACAGCCTATAATGATAACGCAAACATGATAAGTGTTATTCTGTGGAAAGACTGGCGTACATTCAGTACAAAATGCCTTTCCAGAGTCAGAACATGTAACCCGATTGGCTGCAGAAAGGAAGGTCAGTCTAGCCACATAACAATACTTATCTTGGCTGCTTTAACCTTGATGTCCATTACATAAATGCCATGCCACACTAAGAAAATGTAACCAGACTGGCTGCAGAATTGCAGACCAGTGTACCACATAACACCACTTATCTTATTAGCTTTAATCTTAATGCCCAGTACAAAAATCCTCTGGCCCATTAGGACAATATAACCAGACTGACTGCACCAATGTATGCCAGACTAGCCACATAACACTAATCATGTTTGCTTTAACCTTGATGCCCAGTACAAAAAGCCAATGCCACATTAAGAAAATGGAACCAATCTGGCTACAGCAATGTAGGCTAGTCTAGCCACGTATCACTTATCATGTTTGCTTTTAAAGTGATGCCCAATATAAAATGCAATGCCATAGTCAGAAAGTACAACTTTCCAAAAGGCAGTCCAGTGAGTTCTTCAGAACAAATCTGCAACCATAAAGGATACGAGAAGATCTGAAAGAATCTGCTGATGGGGTGACATACCCCTTTTTTTAGCGGCACAAACCCCAGGTGATTGGACTAAAGCTAGCTTGCCTTAATGGTCCAATCCTTGCTCTTGAACGGAGTGGACTTTGTCCTTCTGATGCCAAATCCAAAGTGCTTTGCTCCAGGTGCAGTGAAGGGGACAGGAATGAAAGAGAAAGACAGAGAAACAAAAGGATGGAAGTCTTCTTCCATTGACCAGAACAGTCCTGCCTAGCATGGTTCCTCCCCCTTCCTACTCCTTTTGCATGGATGTGCTACTTCAATGCCAGGCCCAGGACAGCTTCCTTTTGTGTGGCTGTCTCAGGTGGAAGGTGTTACCTGCCCTCACAAAGTGATGAAACAGGAGGTCTGGCCCTCCACGTGCCTATCCTGCCATTTGGCAGTCCACACCCGCCTGACCAGAATACACATCACATATGCATTATCAATTGGGATGTGGTGGCCATTATTTTAAGTTGTGGCAGGCACTATGCTTAAACTCAGGTATAGCTTATATTTAGATTTTACCCTGCCACCAGCACAGGTTACTTATGATCATTGTAGTGTTCGGTAGAGGGGGGCATATCATACATTCTGCCCATGCACCACAGGGACTTGGCTGTCTCTGCAGCTGCCTAAGGGGCATATTGTGACCTTTTAATATGCTTTGTGCCACGAGTAGAGCAGGCGCTGAAGATCAGCCTACTAATGTGGCAGGGCACAAGTACACTATGCTTTTGGCATGGAGTCGACTGAAAAGGGGAATCTGGTTGGCAGGTTGCCCTTTTGGATATGGAATTATCCTCATCATTCTATTTGTTAATAATTATTAAAAAATGCAGCCCTTTGCACCCTTGCCAAATGGAACTCTCTCACAAAGGGAATCTCCCACATCACCCTCAGCTAAACCCATTAACTACTTATTTGCATTTAACTTTTTCCAGCTTTGATAGTATACGCTACAAATTGGGGAGACCCACCAAATCTCAAAGCATCAGTTGAGCCCTCCTCTGCTCTTCTCACAGACTTTAAAGCATGTTGATCTCAGGGATGAGTTTTTTTCTCCATTTTTTAAAATCTATTTTCAGATTAACTTGTTACGGGTGGGATGATTCGGTTTTCTTCATTTCCCTTGTCATGTTCAGCAGTAGTTTTTTTTAACCTCTTCAATTTCAGTATTCTTAATTTTCAAGTGTTATTTTTACAATGCACAGTTCTACTTTTTAATATACTATGAACAATATCCCCAAGTGAAATGAAGTGAGACTGCTCTGCTGTGACTTCAACCATGTAAATCAGTTGTACAAAGTGCAGGCTTAACTCGGAAAGGCATGTGATTTTGGTTATGAAGAAGGTAGTTTTGCAGTGATGATGTCCAGGATTCTGCTAAGCTGTTAGCTGCTATTTGCAAGTGCTTGCCCAATGTCTATACTTAAGTAGCAGAGCAGAGGATCCATTCTAAGCAGGGTGATGCATGCTTTCAGTTTTAATAGATTAAAACGTTTGGTAATTGTTACACAGGAACCTATAAAAGAAATGACATGCACCTTTTTACACTACTAAGCCAGGTTATGCTTTCCCAGTCCAGTTAATAACGCATTGTTAATGCCATACCTTTTGAAACAGTGCTCTCGTATTAGTGTTACCGCTGTTGAGCATTGCCATGCAATTCCATCAATACCATTCCTAGCAAAGTTCCCTCACATAGCCACATAACACACTGTCATGTTGGCATCCACCTTGTGGCAAGAAACCAATGTTATCACAGTGTCAGCCCCAGTAGAAACAGATTGACATAATGTTCCTAACTGTGAAATACTACTGCTTGTTTTCTGCATCCGCGTGCCACAAGTGAAAACAGCAACACAAGCCTAATGCGTAAGCAGATAACATAAAACAATTTGTTAGTTACTATTTAGTAAATTGGTACTTGTGGTATCTAGCCAAAATGGTTGAATAAACGCAATATTTCTTATCCAATTTGTTTACATTATTACGACATATCCAGACTAGACAATGAATAGAAAACAAAAATCATAATTCAAAATAGCTTATTACACTTTTTTGTTGTTCAGCGTTTCATGTTATAGATGGGAACATCGATACACACCAACAATCAAAAATCTCAATTCTGTTTAAAGACAATGAATGCACATACAAAAGAGGAGGATGGAAACCTTTATAGCGTCAACACAATCAGTGACTCTGAATGCTAAGGAAAAGATGGTCTGAGCCAGGGTTCCTCTCTGGCATTGTCTGGTGGAGGCTGGAGTGAGAATAGTCGCCATAATGGGTTTTAAGATGCCTACAGCTAATGGTATTTCAGGATCTGGTTATTTGTTAGGTTGGAATGTCTTAAACATAACCAACGCCTTCACTTGAGAGATGAAGCTTCTGTTATTCAGCTTTAGAGGAATCCTCAGTGAAAGGTAAGGGTCACCAAAATAAATTTAATCAAGAGCTTTTTTACCTAAAAATGTTTAGTGAAATACTTTTTCATCTGTTTTTAAATATAGTAATGTAACATTAAAAATGTTTAAGGTATAATGTATTTTTGGGTGGATTAAAGGGTTACATTTGTTAGCGAATGTTTGGGGTTTTTCAGGGGCAAAAAACAAGGGTTTTGGGGGCTCCCCATTAAAATAAAATTAAAAAAAGAATTCAGTTATACAGGATATATTAAGGATTTCAATCAAGCAGTACACCCGGGTCTCAGCCTGGCATGCAGTGCACAAATGAAATACTTATTTATTGTGTCTATAGGTTCAATATTCTGAGTGATATACCACTCATATCACTACCCTTCTTAAAATACCCCCAGGTCACACTGGACCAGGAATCAGACTGGTTGGTAAAGGTAATATTTATTTATTTATTTAAAATTGAATTCACTTTTTAGCACACATAATATAAAACACAGAGAAAATAACAGTTTTGGCTTGTGAAAAGATGGTGCTTAGATTAAGATTTCCCCCTGCATTTTCTCAACTCACAAAGAAGCAATTCTACACAGATTTAAGTAAGCAGCAGGTATTCAGGAATAAAGAACAGTGTGTAGGGTTTGAATGCAATCTTCCCTCCCCAAACAAGAGAGAAAAACGTTTGGAAATTTACACTTTTAAAATGACATTTGAAAAATGGCTTAGAAAAACAATGAAAAGTGTGCAAAAATCCTTAAATTGATATATATACCTATGGGAGCAACACTGTAAAGATCCTAACAAACATAAGCTATAATATGAGCAACAGTACACACTTGGAATCAGAATGGAAGTTAAGAAATATTTTGAATTGGAAATCATATGTGTAAACGGGTTAAATACACTGTTATGGGATACGGATGGGGCACGGATGTAGCTAAGGGTCTTAGGTTTCAGTCAGAGTTGAAATTAAGAGGTTAATACATAGAATTCAGCGCACAAGTGGCGCACGCGGCTGGCACACAGTGTGCGCGTGTGAATTTCTGCACCAGCCGCGTACACTAAAATCCATTTCCGCGCACAGCGTATTCATGGATTTTAGTTTCCAAAACCAGCCGTAGCGCAGAGTGGCGCAGCGACCCGGCAGCAGCGCCAGTTATGCACCCAACCCCTCCCCATGCGCCATGCACAGCGCACAAATCCCGTACATAGCGCACAGGCCCCCAACCATGAAAACGCCTGTAAAACTCCCCGCGCACCCATCTGAATACACCTACCCCGCTGCACGGGGAGTGTCACACGCGATTGGAGCGGGTACGTGTATGGTACATGTATAACAGGGGTTCGCGGGAAGTTTCACACGCGAAATGCCCTGTGTGAGTGGGGTACATGTATTCCTGAGGTACGCAGGAAGTTTCACACGCGATTGGAGAGGGGAACGTGTATTTCGGGGGTGCACGGGACGTTTCAAATGCGAAAGGCCCTGTGTGCGTGTATTCCTGGGGTGCGCGGGAAGTTTCACACGTGATTGGAGCAGGGTACGTGTATTTCGGGGGTTCGCGGGAAGTTTCACACGCGAAATGCCCTATGCGAGTGGGGTACGTGTATTCCTGGGGTGCGCGGGAAGTTTCACACGTGATTGGAGAGGGGAACGTGTATTTCGGGGGTGCGCGGGACGTTTCACACGCGAAAGGCCCTGTGTGCGTGTATTCCTGGGGTGCGCGGGAAGTTTCACACGCGATTGGAGCAGGGTACGTGTATTTCGGGGGTGCACGGGAAGTTTCACATGTGAAATGCCCTGTGCGAGTGGGGAACGTGTATTCCTGGGGTGCGCGGGAAGTATCACACGCAAAATGCCCTGTGCGAGTGGGGTACGTGTATTCCTGGGGTGCTTGGGAAGTTTCACACGCGATAGGCCCTGTGCGAGTGGGGTACGTGTATTCCTGGGGTGCGCGGGAAGTTTCACACGCGATTGGAGCGGGTACGTGTATTTCGGGGGTGCGCAGGAAGTTTCACACGCGAAATGCATTGTGCGAGTGGGGTACATGTATTCCTGGGGTGCGCAGGAAGTATCACGCGCGAAATGCCCTGTGCGAGTGGAGTACGTGTATTCCTGGAGTGCGCGGGAAGTTTCACACGCGATTTTGCTGTCAGAGGGGGGTATGTGATTTTCGGGGGTGCGCAGGGAGTCCTACACGTGAATTGGCAGTGTGGGTCCTCCCAGGTGTTCCCTCTACACCCTCCACGGCCCCTGCAGGCAGCCCACACCACAGGGGACTACCCTGCACCCATGGTCATGTCCCGCAGGCAGCCCATCCACCATGGGCATGCCCCCAGCCAAGCCACATGTCACCTTGCACTACTGATCACCAACTCATGTCCCCCAGCACCCCCACCCCCCAGCAGTCAGGGGCACCTGCCAGCAGGCCCCCACTCATGTCCCCCAGCACCCCCAGCCCCAGCAGTCAGGGGCACCTGCCAGCAGGCCCCCATTCATGTCCCACTCATGTCCCCCAGCACCCCCACCTCCCAGCAGTCAGGGGCACCTGCCAGCAGGCCCCCACTCATGTCCCCCAGCACACCCACCCCCCAGCAGTCAGGGGCACCTGCCAGCAGGCCCCCACTCATATCCCCCAGCACCCCCACCCCCCAGCAGTCAGGGGCACCTCCAGCAGGCCCCCACTCATGTCCCACTCATGTCCCCCAGCACCCCCAACACCCTGCAGTCAGGGGCATCTGCCAGCAGGCCCCCACTCATGTCCCCCAGCACCCCCACCCCCCAGCTCACTTATTGATGTCCCGGACCAGGGCATCCTTGAACTCCCGCTCAATGTCCTGGAGGTGGTCCTCTTCCATGGCCCAGAGGGTCCGCAGGGCCGACGACATGTTCACCTCCAACTCACTGCGAATTTCTCGAGGCACTCGGCCTGCCTCAGGGCCCTCCGCATGGAGGTCTCCGCCCTGACCATTGTGAGCCGCGCCTCTTCCCCCCGCTGCCGCTCCGCATCTATGGCGTGGCCCAACCGCTGCCACATGGAAGACACTTGAAATCTGGGGGTCCTCCTGCCATATGGCCGATGCCAGCCCCTCCGATGTTGAAGGCCCTGAGCCATCATTGCTCCCACCATGTTGCTGCTGCTGTGCCCGTGCCTGCGCCCTGGCTCTTGCTGCCTGCACGTCCTCCTCCGGCTGGGGTGCAGTTGTCGTGGTGGCCACCCCTGCTGGACGTCCGACTCCCGACTGTGGCAGGGATGTGACCTCCACCAGCCTGGCCGCTTGGTCAGGGGCAGCTCCACAGGGTACCGAGGTGACACATGGGTGGGAAGATGGCATGGAGGACGACTGGCGGGTAGGGGGTTCAGGTGAGGAGGGGGTCGCAAGAAGGTCCAGCACACGGAGGAATCCAGCACCGGTGACCCGTCCCAGTAGGTCAACGTGGTCAAAGAGGCATGCAAGACGACGTGCAGTCTCTCCACGAAAAGACTGCAGGTCACCTCACATGCCCCGTTGACGCAACACTATCCCACTCAGGACAGGCTCAACACGGTCCCGAATAGCCACGTCCGCAGGCAGAGGAAGGCCAGTTGTTGTGCGCTCATCCCCTCCCTGAAAACGGGTCTGGACGTAGGCATCCCTGCTGGTGCCAGATGATGCAGTGACAGGATCAGGGACAGGATTAAACACAGACACCTCCGTGGCGGCCTGTGCTGCCTCCTGTCCCTGCCCCTGAACTGCTCCACTAGCAGCAGTGGAACCCCCACCTCCAGACCCCGTATGTGTCCCTTCCGCGGCCTCCTCCTCCACCAAACCCCCCACCAACCTGGATGACTCTGTGCCATCTTCCTCCGTTGGACCCTGTGGGGTCTCAGCTGCCCCTTCTGCTGCCGAGAAGTCCACCTCCGACCTCTGCCTCTTGGACCTACCCTCGGCAGCTGCGGCCTGGGACGCGGCACCAGACTCTCACCCCCCGACAATTAGACAATCTGGGAAGGGAGCCGGGCCTTGCGTCTCCGGCTGGTGGTGCGATCCCTGCCGCTGTGCTCCACAGCACTCTCTCCGCCCTCTTCATCAGTTGACACTGCAGACAGGGAGAGATAAAACACAGACATCAGGGCACTGTACAATGGACTGATACACACATGACAGTTGCACATGAGTGGCAGTGTCAAACTTCAAACATGGCATCACACTCCACGACACACATGTCATTTCAACTCACACACATGAGCATTTTCACAGCAATATTGCACCAGGCAGCAACATCCATACACATACAACAGCATGAACAGCCGAAGGTGACCCTGACATCACATGAAACACAGGGAGTGCACTAGACACGCACACACATGTCATTTCAACTCACACACATGAGCATTTTCACAGCAATATTGCACCAGGCAGCAACATCCATACACATACAACAGCATGAACAGCCGAAGGTGACCCTGACATCACATGAAACACAGGGAGTGCACTAGACACGCACACACATGCAGAATCTGTTGGTAGTCTTCATGACCATCAGTCTGGCTTCAGAGCTGCCAGAAGCACTGAAACTGCTCTCCTGAACATCCGTGAGGACCTGCTCTCGAACCTTGACTCTAACATTCCATGTGTTCTCATTTTGCTTGATCTCTATCTGCCTTTGATACTGTCAACCATACCATCCTGCTCAGCCGTCTCCATGATAACCTGGCTATCACTGGTTAGGCTCTGGCGTGGCTGACCTCTTTCCTCTCCAATCGACCCTCCCAGGTCGATCTGGGGTCTTTCCTCTCTGACATCTTTTTCTCTACCTGTGGTGTCCCCCAGGGATCTAACCTCTCTCCCTGGCTGTTCAACCATTATCTGGCACTTCTCGCCCACCGCATCGCTGCTCTCTGCCCCAATTTACAGTGCTATGCAGATGATACCCAGCTCATTTTCAGGCTACCCTCGGCCCCCTCTTCTCCTTCCCTCATCTCTGACTGTCTTTCTGCTATCCAGGAATGGTCTGCTGCCAACGACCTCTGCCTTAATGCCAGTAAGACTGAGATTCCACTCATCGGCACACCCACTCCCTCCTTCCCTGCAGCTCTCTGGCCGGCCTCTCTGGGCCCTCTTCCTGCACCTACCGGCAAGGCAAAAAACCTTGGGGTCATCTTCGACTCCACACTCTCCTTCTCTCCTCACATATACGACGTCTCTAAGAAGTCACACTACCAGCTACACCTCCTCAGAGGTATCCTTCCTTTCCTCTCCTTCCCCCAGAAGCTCACTGTCTCTAGAGCCCTGGTTCTCTTGAAGCTGGACTACTGTAACAGCCTCTATCTAAATCTGCCCGCCTCTACTCTTCGCCCTTTGCAACTCATCCAGAACAGGACTGAAAGACTTGTCCTTGGCCTCAAGCCCAGGGACCGTATCTCTCCAGGACTGAAATCACTACACTGGCTCCCAGTGACTGCGAGGATCAAGTTCAAAACCCTTTGCATTGTCCACAAGGCCGTCTGGGGCCTTGGGCCAAAATACCTTTAACTCTCTCTTCCTAAATATCTTCCTTCTCGAGCTCTTCGCTCATCCGCCTCCAACTCCCTCAGGGTCAGCCGCTTCTCCAAACAACGAGTTGGGGGCAGATCGCTCTCCGCTGCAGGGGCCTCCCTCTGGAACAGCCTTCCTGCCTCCCTGAAACTTGAGGAGAACCATCTCCGGTTCCGGAAGCACCTCAAAAACCTTGCTCTTTGCCTCTGCTTTCTCTCCCCCTCTCTCCTGCTAATACTACTGAAACGGCACTGAATCTGCAACTGGGCCACTCACCGTTCTCGGTCCTTGGGCCAGCCACTCTCCCCTGCACTGCCTCCCTGGCAACCCCTGCACTATGGGACTGTGTCTGTATCCCTACAGCCCCCCTTCCTAGCACTTGTCTGCACTTACCTCACACTTGCCACCAGCTAGCCCTTGTTATTTATCCTGTATGCTGTATGCTAATAACCCTGTACTGCACTTTTCCCTCTCCCTTTCCACCATGCACTTTTCCCTTCCCCTCTACCCTTGCACTTGCGCGATCTGAATGACACCTGGCCTAGTACGATTGATGTCTGTCTCCCCTTGTTCCCCCCCACCTCGTCGCGCCTTGAAACACTTGTTTATAGGCGCGTTACAAATGCCATATCATATCATATCATACATCTCCTCCAAATGTCGCAGTGATGCGATCGCCATACATGTCACATCTGGCATTCAGCCTTCTACATATCAGTGTCACGTGCATCCATGTTGCATCACAGTTGCACACTTGTCAAATACACACACATGCACATGTACACAGTGCAGATACATGCAGCAGGAACCACCATCCATGTGTGACACCACAACCATGCCAACGTACATACACAGAAATTCAAACATGTGTGCTACCACACCTGCATTTGCACAGCATGCTTACCAACACATACACCATCAATGTGTCTCACACCTTAGAGGACTCACATGTGGCAGCCTCACACCCCTGTTCATACACATCCCTACATGGCCCTGCGAAAAAACATGTGCAACCTGCACACTACTGGCACACCACCACACGCACAGCGTCCAATCAGTATGCATGTACACTTACCGCTCGACTCCAGACGCGTCTGCCTCTCAAGGACCTGGACGTGGAGCGCTGGGCATATGTGTTCCAGGACCCTCATCTCGTGGTCGGACAGGTGGCCCCGGCGCCCCTTGGCATCCACTGCCTTCAAGAGGCGCCAGGCCTTGTTGAGGGTCCTGGACCTGAAGTCCTCCCAGCGCTTCTTGACATGGTGTAAATCGCGGACTGCCACCCCCTCCGCGTTGATGGCAGTCACGATGTCCATCCAGATCCTGGTCCGTCCTTCATTGTCGGCGCGCAAACTTCCAAAGAGGGCATCATACTGCCCCAGGGCTTGCTCCACCAGGACACAAACTTCCCTGGCACTGAAGCTGGTGGCCCTCTGCCTCTCTGGCTGGGGGTTGCCAGTGGTGCCAGATGGTGTTGTGCCCGACATGGCAACTCCAGAGGCAGGAGTGGGTGGGCAACTGGGTCCTGGGGCTGGGCTGTGGAGCGATGGTATCCCAGTTGGGAGTCTTCGGTTCCAGCAGGGGTGGCCACAGCAACTGCACCCCTGGCTGATGTGCAGGCAGCAAATAGCAGGGCACGTGGGCAGCAGGCAGTCAGGCAGCAGCAGATGGCAGGTGGGAGTGTGCTCGGGGCTCTGGGGTGCAGTAATTCGGCCTTCTGGGCAGGAGCGTGGTCTTCCGTGTGTTGTTGCGTGGCCAGCTTGATACAGAGTGATTTGGCACGTGAAAATCTTGCATGTCAGCGTGTAATTTGAGGAAAGGCACTTCGCGCGTAAGCGCTTCTGTGACGTGACTCGCGCGGGCGTTTCCCTCATGACGTGGGCATAGTGGTTCAGCGCGTGTGGAAAAACTGCACGTCCACGCATTAGTGGTAGCAAGCTAGCCTTGATCAGAAGTATTTCCCTTAAGTTTTGGGATGGTTTCAGAATTTGGGCCTAGCTGAAAAAGAGTTCATCTGGTGGTCGGACAGGTGGCCCCGGCGCCCCTTGGCATCCACTGCCTTCAACAGGCACCGGGCCTTGTTGAGGGTCCTGGACCTGAAGTCCTCCCAGCGCTTCTTGACATGGTGTAAGTCGCGGACTGCCACCCCCTCCGTGTTGATGGCAGTCAGGATGTCCATCCAGATCCTGGTCCGTCCTTCTTTGTCGGCGCGCAAACTTCCAAAGAGGGCATCATACTGCCCCAGGGCTTTCTCCACCAGGACACAAACTTCCCTGGCACTGAAGCTGGTGGCCCTCTGCCTCTCTGGCTGGGGGTTGCCAGTGGTGCCAGATGGTGTTGTTCCTGACATGGCAACTCCAGAGGCAGGAGTGGGTGGGCAACTGGGTCCTGGGGCTGGGCTGTGGAGCGATGGTATCCCAGTTGTGAGTCTTCGGTTCCAGCAGGGGTGGTCACAGCAACTGCACCCCTGGCTGATGTGCAGGCAGCAAATAGCAGGGCACGTGGGCAGCAGGCAGTCAGGCAGCAGCAGATGGCAGGTGGGAGCGTGCTCGGGGCTCTGGGGGGCAGTAATTCGGCCTTCTGGACAGGAGCGTGGTCTTCCGTGTGTTGTTGCGTTGCCAGCTTGATACGGAGTGATTTGGCACGTGAAAATCTTGCACGTCAGTGTGTAATTCGAGGAAAGGCGCTTCAGCACACGTACACGGTTTAATTGGACCAAAGGCCCTTAGCGCGTAAGTACTTCTGTGACGTGACTCGCACGTGCGTTTCCCTCATGACGTGGGCATAGTGGTTCAGCGCGTGTGGAAAAACTGCACGTCCACGTGTGGATGCGTGTAATCCGAGGAAAGGGCCTACGCGCGTAAGTGACGTGACGCGCACGGGCGTTTCCATCAACACGGGTGCATGTTCATCGTACACGTCCAAAAACTGCACGTCCGAGTGTCAGCTCGTGTAATTGGAGGAAAGGGCCTTAGCGCGTACACGCATAAGTGATGCTGTACCTGTGGGCCGCTTTAAAAGGTACATTATAGTTCTTAAGTTAAAGATGGGATAGGGTATAGGTTGGGATAGGACAAGGCAATATATGCTATTGTTCACTATGATTCCTATTGATACTTACAGTCCAATTTAATTTAAGATTGGACTGTCAGGGTTCTGGTCATCCAGATTGGGTCTACAGACAGCAGGGCACCTCTGGCGGGATAGGTCAGCTGGGCGGTTCTGGTCAATTGGACTGGCACCTCAGACTGGACTGGATTGGATTGGCCCTCCTGGTTGCTGGACACTGTAGATCAGTGGGATGGCATGTTTCAGCAGACAAGCATTAGTGGTAGCAAACTAGCCTTGATCAGAAGTATTTGCCTTAAGTTTTGGGATGGTTTCAGAATTTGGGCCTAGCTGAAAAAGAGTTCAGCAAATGCTGAGGCCTTGGCTTGGTAAAGAAACCTGTTCTCAGTAGCAAGATAAAGAATTCAGGAACAGTGCACCACGCAATAATCAGGGTGGAGTAAGGAATCAGTGTGTCTGTGTGTTGTGAGGTTCCCTTATTTATCCTGCCAAATGACATCACTGGTTTATGCTAGGGGCAGACTTACAACCTGTTATGTAGAATTATATGCAGTACCCATTGGGAACACCACACACAATCAAGACTACAAGTGACAGTACAAATTCAACTTTGGTACAAGCCTGTACTACACAGTAAAAGTGGTAGCGATGGCTGAGCAGCCAGACTTATCTCAAGGGCAAGTGAGCAGTATCAATAGTTACACAAAGGACAGCAATTAATATGATTCAAACAAACACTGACTCAAGGTTCTGAGTAAATGAATATACATTTATTTACACATCAGTTGTATAACAATTCACTAAAGTAAAGCAGTTCAAAAATCACACTCTTACTACACCGCACCACTCCCAATAGTTTCCAGACAAATTAAGCTCACAAAATGAAGTGGGAGTAAAATCGCACTCTAGTAATTAAAAAGGGAGGGAAAGACAGAGTTAGGCAGAAATTGAGCAGCACCAACAGGTAAGCAAGCACGGCAATCTGGAAAGAGGAACTACAGTGATGGAATCAAATCAAATAGGCTTAGGGCCAAAGTCAATAGGACAAAATTCTTTTCCTCAAGATCACACAGTGCAGGGTAGTTCGCGGTTAAGTCTTTGCCAAGAGTTCTGGACGAAGTTGGTCGACAGAAAAGCCCTTGGATTGGCAAAAGATTTCACACACCGTCACTGCGGCTGGACGAATCGCACAGTACCTTTAAATGTAGAAGAAGCTGTAGCTGAGGCGGACGTTCCTGGCAGTTCCTGCAGGCTCACGGTTCCCGAAGCGACTGTCGGACTGACATGAAGTAGGAAGACTGGAGGGTCCTGCACTGTCAAGGGAAGAAACAAGCAGCAGAGCAAACCAGCGAATAAAAGGTGCGCTCCTTAAAACCCAAGAAAGGTCCGACCTTCCTGGCTATCCGGCCCACTGTAGCTCTGTACAGCGAATTCGACCAGAGGAGGGAGTCCTGGCTTGCAGTTTGGGCGAACTGGTTGGTCCCACCAGCTCAGGGGAAGAAGATTCAGGGAGAATCTTCTCTGTCATTGGAGTTCGAGGATTCGGACCTGCAGCAGGGCCTCACCGGGTGGTTCAGTCGTGGTAGGGGTCCTCTTCCGTCAGCTCCTCATCGGTTCTTTCGTTCCAGTCGAGACTTTGTCTTTCCAGACCCAGGGACCTGCTTTTTATGCAGTTTTCTCCCATTCAAACAGCCTGGCTGACAATCACACAGCAGGGTGGCTGTCCTGGCTGGACAGTCACCTAGCCAATCAACCAGGAGTGTGACTTGGGTTGCCAAGGGAACCCATGGGAGGGGTTCTAAAACCCTTCCTCATATCCTGTCTATCCAGACTTTCAGGTGCCTACGGAGGGCTTCTGTGTAGAAGCCCGCAAAGAGATAGTGAACAAAGGAACCAAACCTGGTTTGGTGCGCAGAGAAAAACACGAGAAAGACATTTTCAAAAAGAAATTGCGAATAAACCCAGCCGGAACCATATAAAAATGTATATGGTCTAGCAGGTTTAAGTTCGAGCAAGATAAGACTGAAGTCGTATTCTTCCCCTCCAACTCTCTTCCCCATTCCTCCACCTTTCATTCACTTTCCTCCCTCTAATCTCCCTATCTCTCTCCATGCTCGTAACTTAGGCATTCACTTTGACTCCTCGCTCTCCTTCTCCCACCATATCTCTCTCACTTCTCGCACCTGCCACTATCATCTTTTCAATATTCGTAAAATCCATCCCTCTCTGACCTCCCACGCTGCCAAACTCTTAATCTCCTCCCTTATCTTCTCCCGCCTCTTCTACTGCTCTTCCTCATTATTTGGACTACCTACTTCTCATCTTGCCCCCTCAAATCTATCTACCATTCTGCTGTACGTACCCTCTGTCTCCTTACACCCCATGACTCCATCTCTGCCTCCCTCTCTTCCCTTGGCTGGCTTCCATTTCACTCCCAACTTAAATTTCACTTTCTCTGCCTCGTCTTCAAATCTCTCCATGATCTTACTCCCCCTTATCTCTCCTCCCACCTCTCCTTCTACTCTCCCCTCGTTCCCTTCGGTCTGCAGACCATTTCCTTCTCACTTTTCCTCCATCCCCCTGTGCCCCCTCCCGTTTCCGCTCTTTCCAACTCCTATCCCCCCTGCACTGGAACTCCCTTCCTCTTGCAATCCGCTCTACCACCACCTTTTCCTCATTCCGCACCTCCCTTAAATCTCTCCTTCTCCACTCTCCTCCTTGAAACCCCTTTCTCTCCTATCTCCCCTCCCTCCTTTACCTTCCTCCTTGACCATCTCCCTCCCCTCCTTTACATCCCCACTTTCACCTTCCCCTTCCCTCCTCCCACTCCCCTTCACCCCCCCCACCCAGCCCTATCCCACTATTCTCCCTATTCCCTTCAGTTAATTGCTCTTCCTGCTGTTTTGTTCATTGATTCATATTGTTATTTGCTTCTACCGGTATACTGTTTATGTTTATGTATTAAGTTGTTCAATTGTACAGCGCTTTGGTGTAAAGCGCTTTATAAACCAATAAATACAGATACAAATACAAATAGCCTAAAACAATACCAAGGTTATTTAAGAAAACCGCGGTAGGAAAAATAGGGTAGTTACCACTAGCACCAGCCAAGTCTTGATGAAAAGGGAGCGAAACAATGCTCCAAGAGAAACAGACAAAAAGTGATAAGTATTAACCCTTTCCAGTACTCCATGTAAGATGGTTTGTACTGCGTCTGTGGATTTAAAAAGACTAATGAAGTCAATGGCAACTTTACATGTTCTGGGAGACAGTAGTCTGTCCCAGAAAATGGAGTCTGAGTTGGGAAGTCAAAAGACAACCCTGTGTCACTGCACTGAAAGTGCTGTGTAGCACATAGTAAGAAGATGATGCCTGTGGAGTAGGTGAGGCTCCACAGTCCATGAACACAAAAATGTTAAACATACACAGCAAAACACATGTAGGAGTGGGAAAAATAGGCTCACACTCTTACCAGGTGAATCAATAAATCCTAGAAATCTAGCAAAGCTTCTGAGGGACTCAGTAGGTAAGGGAAATTAGCCATTCCTGAGAATTCTCCCTAACACAACCCATACCCACAAGGCTTTGATTGGTCAATGGCACAGTTCTCGCCTTTCTTTTTGCTGGTTGGTTGGCAGAAAGGTTGTCATGTTTAAGGATCTGACCTGGAAACCTCCCACAGTTATTTTGGCAGAAATCTAACTTTCCCACAAATACATATTTACCTGAGCCTCTAAGAAAATCAGATACATAAATTACATATTTTGTGGGTCACCTTAGCATCCCACTCCCCTGTCGGTGAGACCTGGTGTTGTCTTTCTATTGAATTTTGTCAATTTTGCACATAAAGGTCTGGCCTAACAATTCCTAATTCGGTACATACCTGTGCAATAACCCCTTGGACATGGGTTCACACTATGAGATTTGCAGCATTAATGGTTTCTGCACAATTAAACTTTTTGCATAACTTAAGTTCCTTACACAGTAAGAAATCCTACCAAGTCTTCACATGTCTATCATAAATTCAGATTTCAATGTATGTACTTTTCATTCCTTTACTTATTTTTGCCGCCAAATGAAATGTCATGAAGTTCTGTGGCAAAATAAGCAATTGAAATCCAAAATCACAAGTCAGTTTTTTTTTCCTTCACAAGTGAGCAAATGGCCAGTCCTTTGAAGTTTACTGAGAAGCCTCCTCCCAGAGAATGGAACATCCTGCCCCTCCCCTATAGGGATAAGTGTTCAAGCCTGCCATTGTCTTTGCCTGGGGCCCAGACGAAAGTCTGATGAGGTCCTTTGTCATGAGTATGCGAGGCCTCCCCACAGCAATTAGTCCTTACCTGCCATCAGTGAAGTGTCAATCTTTCCCAGACTGAGGACTGTCAAAGCAGAATTGTTTTTTTAAAATAGTTAATCAACTCAAGACTGGGTTAACTTTAAGATTCACCTAAATCTTTCATTTAAACATATAAAATGAACACAATTTATAGGTGGATTCTTACATTAACAATCCTTTGACATTTCTTAAAGAATTAGGCCTTTCAACAAAAACATGCTTTGAAAACAGGCGATTTTGTACTTTCTTCCTGAAAAAGCACATTTATAGTGAATCCTTTAAATCAGATTTTCCTCTGCAGCTCATACACATTTTTGATATTGATATTGATATTTTATTTCTATTGCGCTCATACACAAGTGTTTCAGAGCGCGACAAGGCAAGGGAAGAGGAACAGAGGAGAAACAAAATCAACGATCTAACTAGGCCCAGTGACATTGAGAATGCGCACGTGCATGGTAGCGGGGGAAAGGGAGAAGTGCATGGAAGGGGGAACAAAAGGAGAGTTTGGAGCAAGGAGAAAAAAAAAGCATTAGGTCTTCCCTTGAGTGCTTGTTAGCAGTCTGGATACATGTATCCTGCCTATATTTAGAGTTTCTCTCTCTGCACAGCTGGTTTTGTTACTTGTTGCCATTTTAGCCATGTTTTTCCTGTGGAACATGAAAACAAGGGTTCTTGGGCTGCTTTTTCAAAGATACATTTTATATAACTGTCAGTCAATGAGGTCCAGTTCCTCTGAGCCACACTGGATTCTCCTGGGCATTGCAATACCCTTTTATTCTCAATGATTCAATGGAAATGAATGGATCTAGCACCAAAGCAGCACTTTTTAAGGTTGCAAAGCTAACATGTTAAAGGCAATTTTGGTTTTCAGCACAATTCTGCTGTTTTGCTCCATGTTGAATGTGGCAGAGCCCACTGGCATGCTCCTGCAGTGAGAATTCTGTTTTTCACCCCCCCTGATTGTGTGTGGAGGGTGTGCAGCCTTTTCCGGTGGTGACCCCAATGCAGCTTCACAATTTTGGTGCACACAGGAGTCAGCACATCCATTTTGGGCTGTTTCTTTCACCATTTGTAAAGTGATGCAGTGGGGCACATTGGATTGGGTCAAAATATCCCACATATGCAGGGGCATGGGGAGACCCCTAATAAAGAAATTATATTTAAAAATTGTATTCGCTATACAGGTTTACAGGGGTTTCAGTAGATAAACACGTTTTAGATATGTGAATCTACATTAGGTCAATACATTTCAGGTGAAAGAATTTTGATGAAAAATACTTTAGGTGTAAAAGATTTGGTGTAAAGCCATGCAACCGATACTTTCTTGGTGGATTCGCCCTGAGGTGGCTTTGGTGGAGTATGACATTTGATAAGTGTTGCCTTACGGACTGTGCTTCATATGGTGTTTTTTTGTGCTTCTGTTTCTCTTTTGGGGCACATGTGCTTAGAGCAACCCTTGTGTCTTTTAGTGGATTAGAGAGTTCATGAAGGGGCATCTAAGGGTGTTCAGAAGCCTCTGCAGTGGCTGCAGTACTCCTCCTTCTCCTTGCAGCTGAAGAGGACGTTTGTGACATCGAGACTGATAACCCTGAGTCAGTTAAGGTTGAACTTCACGGAATGATGTCAACCATTAAGACTTGGGAAGCCATGTGTATTAGACCAGTCCTTCCATGCGTAGCCTGGTTACCTTTTCAAAAAAATGTGCCCACATGTGTGATTTCTGTTTTTGTGAGTTTTCTTTAATTTTGCTCAACATGCATTGCTTTTCTCATGGACCAACTGCATGATTTCTCTACTTTTATGTGTTTTAATGGCCAAGTTAGGAGGGCCATTTTAGAAGTGCCCATGCTCGGATCTTGCCTTTAAGATCCTAGGGTAGAACACTCAGCCCAAACAGTGCATTTATTCGGATGGAGGCCTTTGTTTGATTTGACGGGTCACTTATCAAATTATGTGCATTTCCCAAATCTTAACAGATGTCTTTAAACTCTTTTGGTTTGCATACAATATCTAAGGTGTGGCATCCATGTGGTTGTTGTGGGGTTGGCCTAGAGATTGCTGGGGCAACCATATGTTATACAGTTTAAGTGAGGCAGACAATAAAGCTTTGTTCTGACAGGTAAAGCTAAGTTGTGGGAAGTTGCTGGATCACTGTAATGGCAGTGTTCCCCACCCTTACCATCTTATCTGGATTGGAGCATTGGGGGGGGGTCATTGGGTGCCCAGGGCCCAGCAGGGATTGGTTGCTGCCTATAAAGGAGCAGCCCTTTGCCTCTCTGACCTCTTGCCGCTGTGGCTTCCTGGGCACGGTTGCTCTGGCGAACTTCCTAAAGAGTATGGGGGGTCACGTGACCCAAGAGAGGGCCAATCCTTGCATGTCTGTGCAGGAGGTGAGGGGGAGGGAGGCGGGCCAACGAAATCCAGAAAATGGGAGAAGTTCAACGGAAAAGGGTGGCCAGAAAGGAGCGGAAGAGTGGGCACTGAAATAAGGGGCAGATGGGGTGAGAAATATGGAAATAAGGCCAAAGACGAGCAAAGAAGCAGGCATAGAAACTGCGGGCAGACTGCAAGTAGAGTGTGAAAAGTGGAAAGAAGGCCAAAAAATGAGCAGAGAAGCAGGCACAGAAACAGGCGGTAAAATGGTGTGAGAAAAGCGTAAAGGAAGGCTAAAAACAAATGGAGAAATAGACATAGCAACAGGGGGGAAGATGGGGTGAGAAACGTGGAAATAAGGCCAAAGACGAGCAGAGAAGCAGCCAAAGAAACAGTGTGGGGGGCATTGGGTGAAAAAAGCAGAAGGAAGGCAAAGAAACTAGCAGAGAAGCAGGCACAGAAACAGGGAAGGAACAGTTGGGATGAGCAATGCGGAAAGAAGGCCAAACAAGAGCAGAAAAGCAGGCACAGAAACTGGCGGAGAGGAGGCAAATAAGGTGACAAAAGTGGAAAGAAGGCCAAAAATTAGCAGAGAAACAGGCCCAGAAACAGGGGGCAGACGGGGTGAGAAACGTGGAAAGAAGGGCAAAACGAGCAGAGAAACAGGCACAGAAACAGGGGGAGGGGCAGAAGGGGTGAGAAACATGGAAATAAGGCCAAAGACGAGCAGAGAGGCAGGCAAAGAAACTGGGGGAGGGGGCAAATGGAGTGTGAAAAGTGGAAACAAGGCCAAAAAACGAGCAGAGAAGCAGGCACAGAAACAGGGGGTAAGATGTCGTAAGAAAAGCATGAAGGAAGGCCAAAAAACGAATGGAGAAGCAAACAGGAAGGCAGAGGGGGTGAGGATAGCAGAAAGAAGGCCAAAAGGGAGCAAAGAAGCAGTCATAGAAACAGAGGGGGAGATGGTGTGAGAAAAGCGGAGAGGAAGGCAAAAATCGAGCAGAGGAGCAGGTGCAGAAAAGGGGTGAGGGCAGATTGGGTGAGAAAAGCAGAAAGGAATGCCAAAAATGAGTGGAGAAGCAGACACACAAACAGGGGGGGGATTATGGGGTGAGGAAAACGGAAAGGAAGGCCAAAAACGAGCAGAGAAGCAGGCACAAAAAAGGGGGTGGGGGCAGCTGGGGTGTTAAAAGTGGATAGGGAGGCCATCTCACATGGGTAAGCGAATAATATCAGAAACACAAACAGAACAATGTGCATCTAGCTGGCAATATACATAGCTAACAAAGCTTACATTAAGACTTAGATCTAAAACCACACCAGCACTGCATCTGGTATTTGGAGCTTCGGCGCTTGGCAGTGGTTGCATGGGTCAAAATGCCAGAGCATGTGTGTGCATAGTCGTAACCACTTGCATGGTTGAATCTTAGGTGTCTATCTCTGTTTTGTTGTAAAAGAGGATGCTAAAAAAAGAGACACTAGCACTCTGCCCAGCCTCGGTGTGTTTGTCATGCCACCATGCTGTTGTGACATTTTTATATTTGAGTGGGGTTGTTTGGTTGTTGTGCTTGTGTGTGTGATGTGTGCAAATTGTGGTTCTGAACGCCTCGCGAGTGTCAAAGGAAAAGAGGTGTGTCATGTCTGAGCCAATGATTGTTGTGAAGGCTTCAGCTTTGGGGACATCAGCTGAGTGAAAGAGACGGAGCTTGGTCATGTTCTGTCCTGCTGGCCACATATGTAAGAGTCACATGTTGACGAATGCATCGTGAATCTGCATGTGTATGAGAGGAGAATGTTGGGTGCATTATGTTGGTGAGTGTTCTGTGAATGTCAGTTGAGTCTGAACTATAAATGAAAGGGGATGGCCAATGGGTGCCTCTGTGTTGACCACCTGACAAAAGAGCAAGTGAAACCGGCAACCTAACTGCAAATAAAGGCAGTGTCTTCTGTGCCTGTGGCCTGCTCTTGCGAGGACCTGTTCCCATAATAGAGCAACCCGCAATTTCACTCTTCATGTTAAATGCGAATTAGTGCAATTCTTAACTCAGAGATGTAGATTTTGATTAAGGTATGCCATGTTTTATCACAGGACAAACACGACGCAAGTACAATATAGACGATCACAAGAACTCTATTTTTAGATATCCAGTATGTTCTTTTAAAGAGAGACTACAATCAAAATATAATGCAAGGTGTTAGCAAACTTGGGTCATCCACAAACTACCCAAATGACCTTTTCCTCCTTCTCTTCCACATCGTCTTTAACTGCAGCTACTGCACGGGACGCCGGCTGCTGTTCACTTGCCTCTTTGCTCTCAAGTAGATTTTGATGCCTCGGGTCCAAACATTGCTAATAAGAGTTCTGAACTTGGACACATTCCATGAGGAACATGCATTGGCAAAACCAGCAGTTTGGGCTTTTGTGTGGTTATGGCATGGTGTTGTAATGTGAGTTATGTGTTGTGATGCCATGGACAGCAAGGTGTGTGTGGAATGTACCTATGTCAGGTTGGAGTGTTGATGCGTGAGTGGCTCTGAGGGATCCAGGTGTGTCACTTAAGATCTGGAAGCTGGCTGGATGGGATGTGCCAGTATCTCTGTATCAAGTAACATACTTGGAATAAACTTACCTGCTGGCTCCGGCGTGGTGTGTACATAACATAAGAACCCCACTACTTCACTTGCGAAGAAGATCCTGTAGCTGCTCGGGCGGCAAAAAGGCAGGCACTGCCCTCCAAGTGTAACATCCCATCCAAGGGAGGCCAGTTTCGTTGGACCCAGGAAGAATTGGTACAGGGCACTCCAGCAAGCCGGGTGGTACTGGAGAAGACACCCTCCCTCATATCCTGCAGGTCCGGTGGTGCTGGAGAAGAAATGTTTTCCTCAAGGTCAGCAAGAACGGCTGTTAGTGAGGAGAAGCCCGTGGTGAGGAGGGAGCTGCAGTGCAAGGTCGCACTGCTAGGAGGAGGCCGGAGGAAGTTTCCAATCAGTCTGGAGGTTTCCAATCATTCCGGGCCTGGCATGTTTGCCGGTGTACCCGTGGCCAGGTGGTGCTGGTAGCAGGACAGTGAAGGACGCTGTAATAAGGCCTTAGTGCGCTGACCTAGGAGCGGACAGTGCAGGGACACAGTGTTGGCAGGGGCTAAGAACAGCGTTTGATTTCCACGCAT
The DNA here is from genome assembly GCF_040938575.1 of Ambystoma mexicanum. Taxonomy (NCBI): domain Eukaryota; kingdom Metazoa; phylum Chordata; class Amphibia; order Caudata; family Ambystomatidae; genus Ambystoma; species Ambystoma mexicanum. Next base: position 879,111,558 of record NC_090941.1, on the reverse strand, counting down.
GCTGAATGTGCAGATAATGGTCGGAGCATGGGAAAAGAAGGTGCTGCGCCTCTGATGTGACCATGGGAGGAGATACGTGTTCCATCTGCGCCGTGGGTAAGCAGTTCTGAGAGTAGTTTTGTGACAGATGCAGCGGTTTTATGGAGAACCTGAGGGAGCTGGACCCAGATCTCTGCGGTTTCTACATAGAGTCGAAGGCCCTTACCTTAACAGAGGACTGACATTGGTAGGTGTTGGGGAGGCCGATCATTGCGTTATTGTGGTGTTTGCTGTTGTGGCCTCCGGGTTAGTGCTTCTGTTGGGTTGGTCATGGGTTTATGTGCGTCTAGGGCCAGTCTGAGTTGAGATAGAGTGTTCATGTTGTGGCCTCTGGTGCCCCACTAGTGTTCATTATATTTTGCTTTTGTTATGTTTGTCACACAGTCTTTATGCCTTAACCTGCATTTCCTTTCTAGGGGGAATCAGCACTTGTGGGTGTGGGGTGTTGTAATGCATATGGTGTACTTTCACAGGACAGTGACAGGGTCTTACTTGTTAGGTGCTATTTGGACATGCAGGTGCGGGGGAATGTATTTTATCAAGTAGGACAGTGATGTTGGTGTTTACTGTTTATGTTAACAGTGTTCCCTTACAGGTGCATTTTTGGACAGGCGGGTGTGGGTGGTTCAGTATATGGCTAGGTGTCCTACATTTATGTATTTTGTTCTTTACTGTTGTTTTGTATTGGTTTTCCTGTGTGGATGTTGGAGTGTGAGTGCGTGGCTTTGTGTCTACAGTTGAAGAGATAGTGTGTGTGAGTGAGGATGTGGTACAGTTGGTGTGTTAGCTGTTGATTATAGCCATTGTCCTGACTGTTGTTTACAGTCAACTAAGGAGTGTTGGTTTGGGAGTTGACAGTTGGTTACTGTGACTGGTGTGGTGTTCGGCAGTGAGTCAACTGCAGTGTTTACTGTTGGTTACAGTCATTGAGGTAGGTGTAGTGTTACAGCTGTGGGCACAGTTGCTGTTTTAACCAGGTTGCAGTCGTGGGAGTGTGCGTGTGTTGAGTTACGGTTAGACTGTTGGTTAAGGTCATGAGGTGATTTAGAGTTTCCAGTGTTGATTACAGTGGGGTGTGTTGAGTTTCAAGTTATTGAGTTATGGCTGTGGGTTAACAGTTGCAGTGAAGTGTTGAGAGTAGTGTTAACTGTTGATTACAGTTATGCTGTGTGCAGTGTATAGACTGTTGTTACAGTCAGGGAGTGTGGTGTGGTGAGTCTAGAGTTTCCCGATAGGTATTTGGAGTTTGCCGATAGGCGTTCTTACCATTCTTGGTTACAATGGTGGTGAGTTTGGAGTTTGCCGCATTTGGTGTTTGCTGGTAGGTGTTTTTACCATTGTTGGTTACAGTGGTGTTGAGTTTGGACTATTAGTATGGTCTGCAGTTGCAGGTCGGGGGTCGCTATTTCTTGGATTTTCGGTTGCGTATATCTTGGATTGTTGTGTTGTCTTCCTTGGTAATAAGGAGGGATTGGAGGAGTAGAGTTAGTGGTCGGTAGTGAGTTCTTTTGTGGTGGCAAAGCAGGTGGCGATTTCTCTTGTGGGAGAGAGTTTGCTAGTGTTTTCTCTTGTGGTAGTGAGTTTTCTTGGCGGAGCATTGCCTGTATGTTGTGCGGGTGAGCACATCTCTTTTTCTGTGCATATTCCATCTTCATGTGGTTTTTGGGTGTTGGCACATCTTATTTTCCATGAGGGTGGTCTGAGTGTTGGCCCATGTATCCATCTGCATTAGTGGCGCTGTGGTTTCTTATTTGATCTGTGAGGTGGCCACAGATTGGATTTTGTGAGGATATTTATGTTGGTGGGTTTCCTTTGTTTTATGTAGTTAGGAGGGAAAGGTGTTGTAATGAGTTTCCTTTGTTTTAGGTAGTACGGAGGGAAAGGTGTTGTAATGTGAGTTATGGGTCATGATGTCTTAGACAGCAAGGTGTGTGTGGAATGTACCTATGTCAGTTTGGAGTGTTGATGTGCGAGTGGCTCTGAGGGTTCCAAGTGTGCCAGTTAAGATCTGGAAGCTGGCTGGATGGGATGTGCCAGTGTCTCTGTACCAAGTAACATACTTGGAATAAACGTACCTATGAAACCTACCTGCTGGCTCCAGGGTGGTGTGTGACATAAGAATCCTGCTACTTCACATATGCATGTTGCCATTAATGCCATACTGGTGCTACATGACCATAGGATGGCAACAGCTAGCCACTGGTGTTAGTACCTGGCTATGTCATGGCAGTATATAGCAAGTGCCTATATAATGCCTATTCAAGAGCCAACACTCTTGGCTTTGGCAATTTCAGTTTGTTTTTAACAGTAATTCAGTGCAACGAGCACACAAATTGCTTATAAATCAAATAGGCTGAAAGAGCTGGTTCACAGATGCAATTAAACCAGAAGACAGCTTATAGCTTCGGTATCATCTTAAAAGCACAAAGCTAGCTCAAATAGATACTAGGAGTATGACGAGCAAGCACTGGGTGTGATTGGCCATATGGGCTAGCATTGGTATGGGCTGTCAATGGATGAGTTAAAATAAAATACCAAACAACACCCAGAGGCTGTGTATCCCTCCTCACTTCCTCTCTTCTATCTTCACTTCCGTTGGCAATAGTTTTTACTTAAAGGCAGCGTTCACAGCACCACCTATTAGCCAACGCATAATGATGTGCACGAGTTCATGGAGAGGGGCGGTGAGCACACCTTGGTTAACATTCAGTACAAAACACATTCTCAACTTTCAGCTTCTACAAACAAACAGAAGCAGAGTGTGTACATACAAGAGCTGTGTGTTTGTCTAGCTAAGCAAAGAAACCTCGAACTGCCAGCATTCTTCAGAGTCTTAGGAACCAAGATACAACTGTGCTGCCCCACCCGAAGGCTTGTCGTCAGGTTTCATCATTTCAGATGGTTGTGCAAACGTTGTTTGTGCACTTAAGATGGAAAATGTTGCACATGCCTTTGTTTTGTATTCAGTAATTAAATGCTAATGAATCAGATCCTTTTTAATGGAGTGCGTCATCGTTCTCCGGTTTAGACCAACTTAAAGAATTGTTTGAAGTGCTCTCGTATTCGAGCCGCTCAGGCATGAATCTATGGCACGTGGACAAGTTTATAGTACAAATAACATATATGGATTTAGTAAACAAAAATGAAGAAAGGTAATTTGCTTAAGTTCGGAGCCATATTATCAAGCATACTTTGTCAATTCAAAAAAGTGTACATCAATACATATATGTTTGCTGAAAACTGAAATTGAAGTGATTTAAGATTTAAATGCAAAACCTAAAAAACAATAAAATGAGCGGTGTATTAATTTATCGTGTTTCAGTATATAAAAATCCAATCTTTCACAACAATAAAATATGACAAAACAGCTCATAACAAATCGTTGATATATATATATATATATATATATATATATATATACATATATATATATATATATATATATATATATATATATCAGTGCATATTTACCACAACATATCTTAATTTAGAAACATTGCATTACATACATAGCCTCTAATTTACAATAAGTGTTGCGTGACGCTCAGTGACTTTGCACTGAAAAAGTGCACTTAGCGCTGCAGAAAACAACTTTTACTGATTCACCAATTGGACTTTGGGGCAGCGCAAAGAAGGAAAAGGGGCGGAACATGCAAAAGTCCTCATTAAAAGTGTAAAATGAGGAATAACATGGGCGTGGGGAGGGAGGCACTGTGCAACCTACAAAAATGCCCAATTAAGCCTTTATGCACAGAGTCAATAGCACTTTCACACTGATTTCAAAGGAGAAATATTTTACCACCACACGTCATATGGAGTAAAGCACAAATGTGCAATGTAATCCAATGTATAAAAAGCACAATGCAATTCCACCAACAAATTGATTGCCACAATGCCTGATCCTGCATTGCTAGTACTGATATTACTACATGGAAGGAGGATGAAGAGAAGGAGGAGGAGGTCCAGAATTCTCCATACATGGACAACAATATGTGTGATGCCAGATGAGGAGGTGCATGGAACATACCACTTCCCTCCCACTTCATTCTAGACCTGATCAGGGATTGGGGGAATGGCTTGTCATCACCGGCCATGCACTCACAGGCAGTGACGCCTCTGTCAAAGTGCTATGGGCCTTACATTTCCTGGCCACTGGGTCACTCCAGTGTTCCACAGTCATTGTTGAGGGTATATTACAGCCAACAGAACTGAAGTACCTCTACCAGGCCTTGTGCTGCTTCCTAGGACATGTGCATAGGCAAATCAACATGCCATGAAACCTGCAGCAGGCAAGGCAAAGAATGGGGCAGGAATTGTATGCAGTTGCCTAAAAGCCACCAACTGCACCCATGTCGCGCTGCAACCCCTCTGCACCCGAGGCACAGAGCCCATTTATCGTAATAGGAAAAATTTGCATTCCATAAATGTGCAGGAAATTTGTGATGCAAGGAACACACCATGCATGCGAGTACCCAAGATGCATGCATAACAGCTTCATCTTGCATCCTTCCCCTATCCACCAGGCCCTGGCACTGGAAACCTTTGACAACATGTGGCTCTTTGGTGAGTGTCAACCATCACACACACACTCAAACACATACACTCGGAACACCGCCTGGGTAGAGAAGCCCCTTCATCATTGTGCACGGCAGGAGCTGCGTACATCCTGCAGTCACAAGAAGTAAGCCTACTGGCTTCTTGCAACACCTCTGGTGGCCAATCCACCCTTTGTGAATATCACCAGAGAAGCACGAGCAACACGTATTAGAATTGCTTTCTGCAACTCATTTTCATCTTAAATATATTTATACTAGCGAAAGAAAGACCCTCAACCCTCTTTCAAGTCCGATCCCTTTGAAGCTGCACTAATATCCATAGGGCTAAGATGTAAATCCATCCTGAAAGTAACACCGGAGATCCAACCGGACAAGCTGATTGCGTAGCATAACCCATTTCAGCCTATCCGCGATGCCGGCAGGCGGAAGCCGGCCCCCAACAAAGGCGCATCAACAAAGGCTCCTGTCCGAGCCTTGTCATGTACACTCGGAACACAGCCTGGGTAGAGAAGCCACTTCATCATCGTGCGCGGCAGGAGTTGCGTACATCAAGCAGTCACAATAGGTATGTCTACTGTCTTCTTGCAACACCTCTGGTGGCCTATCCACTCTTTGTGCATATGACTGGAGAAGCTCAAGCCCGATAATCCATTGGGTGCCATAACCCATTTCAGCCTATCCACGACGCCGGCAGGCAGAAGCCAGACCGCAACGAAGGCCCATCAACAAAGGCTCCTGTCAATGCCTGTCAGAGCAGGGAGGAATCATCTGACAGCATATCCACTGTATTGTGGCGGTAAGTCACTGGATCTACCTCGGGTAAGCACCTCTACAGTGTTCCACCTCATCAATGAACATATACACACGAAATACTACCAGTAGCCGCCGCTGCCTTTAACTACTTAACTTTGCAAAATATCTTATAGTAGCAATCTTAGTAAGACGATCCGCCCAGTCAGCATTTTCCCATCACACGCCCACGTGCTAATGCTAACTACTAGAAATATGTGTACCGCCAGTGACTACCTAACAGTTGTACTATAAGAACACTCAGGGTCTACCTCACACTGCCTCCCCAACTAATATTGAATGTCACTAATATTTTGAGCTCATGCCACTACTCATCTGATCATTACGAGTTGCCTGATAATTGTTGGAAAATGTATGAATAAGTATGAAATGTATGTTAAATGTATGAACATGTACCTATTTGCACTCACTTTACTCCTCATCCTCCAAGTCCCACAACATAGCAAAGGGTCCTTTGCTTGCACTATGCTATTACCCGGCATCTCAGACTACCTTCTTCAAAAGGTTTGGCGCCCAACCTGTGTTCTGATAACTGCTGAAAATACATGTACCACTTTGCCTGGTGATAACTGAATAACACACTTGCGTTGAATGTGAATCATGGCCGGCCAAATGCTTAATTACGTGCACTGTTAGTTGTAATTGCCTGCATTGCGCTAATTGCTTAACACATGCATGCCTAATGCCTATCTTGCCCTGCACTTACAACCTACTGGCTGCCACGTTGCTACCTCTCTCTATGCCTGCAGACATATTCACTACTGCTTTAGTAAGATGACCAACCACCCTAACATCAGGCTATCAACTACACACACTCTGGTCAGACGTACCCGATCCCTAACCATGCCCCGTCACTACCTGATTGCAGATCCGTCCCACCGACTCAAATCCTCCCACAATGATACATCCTTCACTCAAAATCACCAAAGACAAGTAAGACCTTGACCTACCCACCTAACAAGAGGAGAACTGCAGCCTTGCCAACGTTCCCAAGTTCCAGCCGCTCTTGCCCACTAACTATCAGAAACCAAAGACTACCCTCTGAAACCAGGTACAACAGAAGGAATGCTCACCTCACATACAGAACAGCCAACTCCCATTCCGCTATGTGAAAATATCACTTCTCGAACCCTAATGACAAACCCCATTTAACCTCCAGTGACACCTGCGTGACTGCGAACCACAACCTACCTGAAAACTACCCAGTGCTACATAGTCCAACTTCAGTTGCCCATACTCGCAACATTACCAACAAACCTAGTCAAGAGATTCAGGGCACCCTCATGAACACCATATCCCTACTGGCTCATGATCTAGACATTGCCAATACCATCACCCTACTCAATCTTGACTTTATAGCAATCACAGAATTATGGCTCCACAGTGCTGCTGGCCCTGCCCTCACCCTAGCCATCCCAGACAACTACACGGTACTCAGGGTAGATAGATCTACGGGTAAAGGTGGGGGAGTAGCCATCATAGCATCATAGCAAAAACAGTCTTAACATTTGAGAAATACCAAATATCTCATTCCCTTCGGGGGAACTACTGTCAGTGAAAATGACCCTATCACCTACCACCACACTGATTATCCACCTGATCTATAGACCCTCTGGCTCCATACTGTCTTTCGAGAACGATGTAACCAAACTCCTCTTCTCCCATTCCAAACTCACTTCCCAAATTCTTATCCTGGGTGACTTCAATCTTGGCCTGAATGACCCGCTGGACAAGAATGCACTATCCCTTGCTAACACTATCTCAGCTTTAGGCTTCTCGCATCGGATCCAGACCCCACACACACACCAAAGGCCGCATTCTCAACTGCTAGCGGACCTCAATTGCAACTCTGTTATAACCTCAAATACCCACTGTCCATGGTCAGACCATCACCTCATAACATTCAATATCTTTAAGAATGTTAGCCTCGTCAACTTCCCACTGGTGGCCCCTGCTACCCCATCTAGAAAGAAACGGATTATAACAGCCAACAAACTACTACCACTAATACAACCCATTTTGGCACTCCAAAATCTAGGAATCAAAGATCCTACTAGTATGGTAGAACTATACAATGAAGCAGTACTTGCAGCTATTTACAAACTAGCTCCACTCTCCTTGCACAAAGTCAAACCTGTAGCACTCATGGTTCACGCCCACTATGAAAGCCCTGCAAAGCTTCAAGAGATAAGCTGAGACTATTTGGACAAAAATTCTCTAATGAACTAAACAAAGTAAAATTCTATGAAGCAGCTAACCTATACAGACAAGCGGCCTTCCAGACTAAAAGCACCTCATGTAACGAGGGAATAACTAATGCAAATTCAGGAACCAAGGAGCTCTTTGCCATTCTGAGAGAACTAGAGTCCCCAGAAGAAGTATGCAACAAGGATGGGAACTGGTGCTCCAACATTCAGAATGCACTCTCCATCAAAATAGCGCTACTTCAAACCAAAATTGAATATAAAAAAATGACTATCCAACACACCAAACCACCCCATATGCCCCCTCAATTGTTGGACAACAGCGCAGTGCCCCAATTTGAATTCTCATCCGTCTCTAATGCAAAAGTACTACAAATCATCACCAGCCTCAAACCATCTAGGTGCCAAGGCGACTCTTGCCCAGCAGTGGTTATTAACAATTGTGTCCATGAACGCACTCCTTTCATAACCCGATTAATTAATGCCTCCTTTGTAAACAATTCCGTCACAACCAATCTCAAGAAAGCCTGGGTACTCCATTACTAAAAATAAACATCACTTGACCCTAATATTCCAACCAACTATTGCCCCATTACAACTGTGCCATTCTTACTTAAAACAGGGTAGCGTATCTACCGATGCAAAATGTCTTGGAATCCAACAACCTCCTTGGTCTCCGACAATCGGGATTTCACACAAGACATGGCATGGAAACAGCCCTTTTGGACTTAAAAATCCAGATGGACAATCTAAAATACAAAGGAAAACTAGCCTTACTACTGCTACTTGAACTCTCTGCAGCATTTGATCTTGTCCACCATAAAGTACTATCCAAACATCTAGCCTCTGCGGCCCAATTTTCCCTAACGCCACTCAATGGATACAATCTTTCCTGACAGACAGAACAATTAGATTTTTCCTCGAGTTTGGAAGCACAACCAACCCTGGTCACATGTGCTGTACCACAGGGTTCCTGTGTTTCTCTGACGCTCTCCAACATTTTTACAAAGCTACTTTTTGACCAACTAGATGACATGGGTGTCACCTACACTAACTATGCAGATGACACCCAAATCCTCATCCCCATCACAGGCTCCCATGACGTAGACTCTGCCACCCTTAACGCTATCTTTCTAACCATCAAAGACCCATGGCCCACCATGGGCTATGCCATAAAGACGAAAAGACAGAACTTCTCCTCCTAGGGTCACAATTTTGTTTTAATAAACTAAACAATGCCTTCAAAACCTTCAACATAGACAGCAATCCGATGAAAGTGTCCAAAGAAGAAAAAACCCTCAGTTTCTACCTGGAATCTTCACTCACTCTATCCAAACAAGTGAATGCCACTGCGTCATATACCTCTAAACCTATTAATGTTTGCAAACCTTTCCTGTCTCCTGACAGCTGTATTACTCTGGCCGGAGCCCTCATTCTGACCAGACTAGACTACTAAAATGCCCTCTATGCTGGCACTAAGAACCAAAATATCGAGAAACCTCAGGTAATACAAAATAACAGCTTATTAGCAGCACTCAATATTCCCAAAAATGTGCACATATCCAACACAAGACAACATGTTCACTGGTTACCGGTTCATGAATGCATTGTGTTCAAAACCCTCATCATGAAACATAAATGCTAACAAATCTGCTCCGACCCACCCCGCAGACAAAGTCACCAGATCTCAATCCAACAGGCCTACGTTTCTGATCACATGAACTTGCTAGCCACATTGAGATTTAAACTCCTGAAAACAGGAGGCAGTAGCTTCACTACAGTAGCCTCCAAACATTGGAACACACCGACTAGCCAAACTCAGGGAAATAGACTCCCTCTAGACCTTCTGTAAACAGCTGAAAACCCTACACATCACAATGGATCATGTGACTAACTCAGACCCACAACCAGAAAGCCCCGGATCCTGATCCGCACCCAGGTAACTTTGTAAATAACTGTATTACCTATTGCCTTCATTTGTAAATGATGTGGCTATGTAAATAACTGTATTACTTACCGCGACGATATGTAAATACCACAGCTATGTAAATATGCAATTATGAAAATAACTGCGACATGTAATGTTTAATTCCACATGTAAGAAAAGCGCCTGGATGCCTGCATGTTAGGTGTGCTATATAAATTCCAAAATAAATAAATAAGCAGCCACACAGAAACCTACTAAATGCCACTACATGTAATAAAATGACCATTTAGTCTTTTTCAGGGGGCAGTGTCTACCCGCTGTCACTATTCCTGTTGACACTGATCAGGAATCCAGCCACCCCACATGAAGCACGCTACAAAGAACCACACATAGCCACTAGGGGCATAGTGCAGTGTTCATTTGGTGTGCTTAAGTCACTCTTCTGCTGCCTTGATCAGTCAGGTGTTGTATTGCTATATGCACCACCTGTAGCATGCAAAATCATTGTGACATGTTGTTTCCTGCATAATATTGCCACACGTCATGGCATAGCAGAAAAGGTTCAGGAGGGGTTGCACCCTCATCCACAGGCACCACCCATTCCATTTCCAGGCCAAATGGTGTGCGGAATGGACACATGCAAACAGGTAATACATAACTATTTCACATAAATGACTTCCTGTCGGGACACACACACTATAGCCACATCCTTGATGGCCTTCAATGATGAAATCACCACTCCAGCTTGCCCACAACAAAACCCTGAGAATGCATGTCTTGGATTGGCAAACAGTGTGTGACCCGCACCATCAAATTTACTCTGCTACCCTATTGACATCCATGCCATAAATTGCACAAGCCAGTGCCACACTCATTTCTAGTGGAAATAAAAGTTTCCATGTCACAGGCTGAAGCATACATATTTTGCAAACCTGGCCCCTGGCACTATGCCTCCATTCCATTTGTACCCCTCAATTGCCTGCTTTAAGTGCAACCACAAAGGCTCATTGAGTGCCATGTAGGTTAACTACTTACACTGGACACATTCTTGGTCACTGCTTGAACACTGACCCTTTTCTCCATCAATCACTTTCACCCTCGATCCAAGACATTTGGCTTGTCACACCATGTGTTCCCCTGTTCTTCCCCCCAGCCCCCATCATAGTCTTCCCTGCAAATACCCCCTTGCTCTCATCCCCACCGTCAATTCCACATCCACCTCATTACTACCAGAGTAACCTGCTGACATACCATTTTCCTCCCTCAGCCTTTCAGATCCCTGGTGCCCCCACAACATCCGTCACACATCCTTGGCACACAGACTCCACCCCATATGCCATGCTGTTGACCACTCAGTTTGTGCTCACCTGAGTGCCACCTGGATGCCGGGTCCTTCTGAACCATTGCTGCTTGCACTACTCACCTGCACTCACCTCTGTCATGAGTGTGCTCCTGCAACGGGAGCATAACAACATTTGCCTGGCTACTGCTTTTGTTTACCTTCATTTCCCTCTCCTCACTTCCCCCAACCCCATCCCTACCCCTGCCACTAACACCTACTTACCTCATCTCTACTATGTAGCCACCTTGTATGCTTTGTTCCTCCCCGGTCATCATGCCCTTCCTCCAAATCCATCAATGCCTCCTCATAACTCCTGTAGCACTCTGTACCAGTTCACATACCACATACCGCTAGCGACTGCCTCATCTACATCTTACCAGTGGTGGGCGGCACCCACACCCATCTCTTCTCCTACCTGGGTGGGGTCTGGCCTAATGACTACCCTGTGTACCACCTGATGCTCCCAGCTCTGTCTCCCACCATGGCAAAGCTCCACTCCTCTTCTGCTGCTTTGCCACCACCCCTGGCAGGGGCTGAGCAGTTTTCCTGTCATCTGTGGCCATGATGGTTGATGGAGCCCTGTGCATACACCCACTCTCCCACCTGCTCCACAGAGTGCACCCTTTCCCCTTTCCATGCTCCTCATAAAGCCCCACTCCTGCAGTTCCTCTGCTGATCTCAGCCCCTAACGCTCACTGTGTATCCTCCTTCCACCATGCTCCATCATCACAGGGCCCATACCCCGTGTATGCACACCAGGCTCCTATGAAGGACCTCACCAGCACCATATCCATGTCATATCCCCCCTTGTCAACACATACCCTTTAGCTGCACCTTCCTACCCTGGGATGAAATGCAACTACTTTGGCATATCCTGTTTCAACCCACCACCTACAGCTCACCTGTGATGGCTGCCACCACCTATATGCCCTACCAATGAGACAAAGGGCCACCCTTAGCGTATCTGGCTCCATATACCCCCCCTTCCATTGCTATCCACATCTGCCCACTATCCCAGGTCAAAACCTGTCTGATGACTGTGGAGGCAAATCTCCCTTGAACAAACACAACCTTGTCCCTCTCAGGGGTTAAAAATCCAATTACACCCTTGTCTCCTCCCTACTGACAGTCACCTCCCTCCACAAGTGCTATGCATGCCCTGCGGGTACCACCATTCACACCATCTGAAAACCAGCACACACATCACCACATTCCATTACCCCCTTATCCCTTTTCCTTATACCAGTCCATAACAACAGAGGTGGCTCCACCTCTGCTACAGGTATCATAGCATGGACAATAAAAGACGCTACTTAAGGGGACAGTCAACTTAACTCAGACAATGTGAGGATTGCCCCTCCTCCTACACCAATGGTTAGATTAGAAGTAGTGAGTCCCAACTCTTGTCCAGTGTTTGTGCTTGTCTATTGCATATTGCCTATATCAATACAAGTATGGTATGTAGGAGCTGCCTGGCCTACCGTATCTCAGGGTGTATCCTAGCGTCACTGTCAGCCACTGTGTAAAATGTCCCTGTTGCATATGCCGCATGGCTCACTTTCAGTGCATAACAGCAAGTCAACATGAATGTAGCCAATATCAGTGGGAAGCCAAAGGTAATACTTAAGTCAGCAAGGACTCATAGCAGGCAGGTTACATTGTCTTTATGTTCTTCCTGTCATTTACTTGTATCTCATAGATGTGCACTACTTTGCCTAATGTGTCTGGTGACTTATCAATCATACTCTCGCACCAGGCTCTGCATGCCATACCCTCAGATGTTTCTGAACAGGGCGAGCTAGAGGGAAGAGTGGGTACAGTGGCATTACTGTACATAGAATTCAAATTGCAACAAGTCGTAACATTACTCTGCCCAGTCAAGTTTCCCTGGCTGCACTTCCACCTGGGTCTGTGCTACAACCCTATCTAAACCCTTTGATTTACTACCCTCCTACCACTGAGATGTGTCCCGCATGCAGATGCACTAACCATCAATGGATTCTGCAAATGAGGCTACATAAACATTACACTCATGGCCCTGCACTGTCACCCATTGCAAGCCTTTATCATCTTCGATTCCTGCTGCATCATCTACAAGGCCATCACCCTGCAGTCAATAAGATTTCTCACCTACAAACTCAGCATCCCTGTTGGCCCATAACACACCAGAAGTGTGGACAACAGTAGTCTACTTCTCTGTGGTACATTAATGCAAGATCCATCTGACAGGTCTTCTCAGCCTATGTCTGAAAGCTTGCCTCCTTCGCCTGCCCCTCTTGTCGGGGATGGGCCTGCACTATAGCATCTTGCTGATGCTCTTCCTGCTCAAAGCTCACTACTGCCTCTCTACAGGCTGCCCACATGGCATCATGTCAACCTTGTGCTTTCAAAGCTTTAGCCAACAGGTTAGGCTGCACAGCCACACCTGTTCACAGAACATTGGCCACTCCACTCACATATCATACACTTCTCAGCCTATGTCTGAATACACGTATACCTCCTCCCCTAACAGTAGACTTGTTAGGTAGAATTCTCATAAATGTGCTAATTCCCTTCACCTTAGAGACCCCCAGAAACTTTGCTGGATTTTGAGGACTTGATTTTTTTACCTGGCAAGAGTGTGAGCCTTTTTTTCCCACTCTTGCATGTATTTTGATATGTGTTTTACACTTGTGTTCTTTGATTATGGAGTTTTAGAGAACTCCATAGGCATCATCTATTCATGTGTGTTACACAGCACACTCAGTGCAGTGACACAGGGATGTCCTTTAGACTTCCCAAAGGTTTAAATACCTTCTCTGGGATAAACTACTGTTTCCCAGAGAATGTAAAGTGAAATTGACTTTACTAGTCTTTCCAAATTCCTAGACCCAGCACACACCATCTTACAATGGAGTGCTAGAGGGGTTACATAGTATCCCCTGTGTCTAAATACTCATGTAACAGTCAAATGCTACCCTTTCCTATTGAAAAGGCTGGTGGCAGTGGTTTTACAATGAACTACCATGATATTTCCCGACCGCGAACACTGGTAGCTACAAATCACGGGAGCCATGTTTTTCAAGATGGCGCATTAAGCCCCTTTGTTTAAACAGGTTCAGGTCTTCTTTTTTTGCTGTTTCTTCTTGGAAAGGTCCTTTTAGTGTTTGTCTCTGTGCGCCAAACCAGGTTTGGTCCCTTTGTTCGTGTGACTTTGGAGGGCTTCAGGACTGAACACCGCCTCTGGCGTCTGAGTGTCTGAGGTGGGCAGGAAGTGAGGGAGGTGCCCGAAACTCCCTGTGCTTAGTCTCCTAGGAGACCCAAATGCACTCTGGCATGATTGGCTGGCTGCCTGTCCGGCAGGGACAGCCACCCTGCTGGTTGAGTGACAGCTAGGCTGGAATGAAAGGGAGAAAAGTGTTTAAAAGGCGAGACTCTTGGAATGGAAAGCAGAGTCGACCACTGGAACAAAAGAACCGAAGAAGAGCTGGAAGGGGACGGCTGCTGCAATTCCTGGACCGTTGGTTTGCCCGGTGAAGCTCTGCTGCTGGTCCGAATTGCAGAGTTCATCTCGACAAAGAAGCCCCTTCAAGGATGACTTCTTCCTTTGAGTTGGTGGGACCAATCAACTCGTAAGCCATCTGGATACCATTCTCAATGCTAGTTAGGATTAACCAGTGAGAGGGATACGAGCTTGTGCGCTTGAAGCTACAGGTACTGGAACTGAAGCAGCTCCATCTTGTTTGCTTTTTCGATGATCCCATGCAGTGCAGGAGTCCCCTGACATCCTCCCTCAGTCCCCACGACTGAGGCTCAGGAACAGTGAGATCTGCAGGAACTGCCAGGAACCAAGGTCTTCAGCTGCATTTTGTTCTTCATACGAAGGTACTGTGCCAACCCGATTGAGAGAATGCCACTCTCGTAGTGAAAGTTCGTTAAACTTTCCCAACTTGCAGGCCTAATTAGCTTGTGACCCGACAAATTATTCTTTTTTGTCTAAACTACTTCTGAGAACTTTTGTAAAGACTTTACCGTTTGATACCAGAACTGCTCTTTCCTATACAGAACACTAGCCCATTGACTTTGGCCTGGTCTATTGACTTGAATTGAACTCTTCTGGTGAACTTAAACTATTTGCACTGTCTAATAAGAATATGTGATCTGTTCTACTTACCTTGTCCCTTTTGCTCACTTCTAAGTAACTAAACTGCCATTTGGCTCCTATTTCAGGGGAGCTCAAACTGCCTCAAAAGCTTAGAGAATTGAAGTGTATTGGTATATAATATTAAGTTGCCTCCTTCTAGTGAAATGTTTTCTAAATGATTGTGTAATAAATTAATAAGTGTTTTTACCAAGAAACCTTGAGTATGAGTGTCTACGTGAACCCCTGTGATTGAAAGTCCTCTGTGTAACTACCTGTACTGCTCACATTCACTCTTGAGATAAGTCTGGCTGCTTAGCTCCCTACCAAAAACTGTGTGGTACAGATTTATACCAAAGGTTGGTTCGGCTAATACCTGTAGTCCTAATTGTGTGTAGTGGCCCAGAGGGTACTGCATGCAATTCTGCCTACAAAGACTCTACACTCACTGCCACAGTTCCTGAAAGAGCATTTGAGCCTCCTCTGAAAGGTAAAGGCAATCCATGGCACCTGGCTCTACACACTTTCCACTCACCATCCTACTTGAAACAGTTTGAGCTGCTATCGCTTCTAATCTCCACTGGTTGATAGTGCATCCTTTGATGGGCATACACTGGCCACTCCCTCCCCTGCTAGCTCCCTCCTCGTGCATGTCTCTGCTACCCTCAACATGTCCTTTGCCCTATCATCAAGATGTTGTCCATAGCTTCCAGAAAGCAATGTACCCCACAAGAAATTTACAAATATATCAAAATGATGAAAGGTCTAACACCCATCACTATTAACTATTTTTTTACATAAATGGTAAAGATAATAGAGGATTGGGTATCACCCAATTCAATATTATCCCCTTTCCAATTAGGATTTCTTCCTTTACTTGGAGCTATTGACCAATGTCTAAATCTCTACCTGATTATTGCATACTCATTGTATATAACGAAAGAGCCAGTGTACCTTTCATTTATGCACCTCAGCACTGCTTTCGATAAGGTCAACAGAATTAGGTTATGGCAGGTGCTGAAGTGCTACAATCTCTCACAAAGAGGAGTAGCTGCCAAACAGAGTTAGAACATACTACTGATTCTGTATGCTGCTATTTAAAACAAGATAATTGTGGTGTTCTAAGGTGTGTTCTAAGAATCACCGGTGGTCCATCCTTGTGGTATAATCCAAGGAACCGTTAGGAGTGAGGATACAGGCACATTAATTTGTACATGTCTACGCAGTTTTGTCAAACAAAGCTTTTTTTGTTATAAATGTATTACATAAAGCTTCTAGTACCGACATGCCAAGGTAGAGCCAAGGTAGAGTCAAGGTAGAGCATCCTGGTACATTCATAAACAGGCAGACATCATTAGAGCATGTGTCTCAGGTGTGTTCTGCAACAATGATATTTCAAAGACATAAATTGCAACAACATATTACTCACATACATTTGAATAATATCATAAAGGAGATAATGAAATAAAAGGTGTGAGGAAAAAAACAAAGGGGTGAGTACCTTTTCAACAACTTAGAAAAATGGAACGCGAAAGTAGACTGCAACAAAATGCAAGCAAGTCTAGTGGACACTAGTTAGTGGTGCAAAGACATATGGTGGGGGTAAGAAAAAGAGAACACTTGTCCTTACAGAGTTAGGACAAGCCCCATATGCTTATACAATTATCTGAGATCTATTGGTGACCAATCCTCGGTCTACGTCGGGAACATAGAATTCCCAGGAGTGTATGCAGGACCAGAAAAGGTGAGGCTGGGTCCTAGGACGTTTCGGCTTCCAGATGTGGTGCCTTCTTCTGGGCCATAGGATTGTGTCTCCCTATACGTAGTAAACACAAAATGAAGGGGATATTTAAATCTCACAAGCTGGACTGTACCATCAAGTGGTACCAATGATGTCTATATGAGCACAACTATGTGTGGCTAAAAGTGAAGAGCATTCTCATTAAAAAAACAAATGCAGGCCAACCTTGAACTTGGGTACGGGGAGGAGTGGGAGGAGTAGTGACGGGTCAGTCTAGTCGAGACATGTTCAATTAGCAGAGATCTGGGGGTGATTGGGTTGTCTACTGTGAAGGACTGGGAGTAAATCGGCCAGAGTCCATCTGTAAAGCAGTAGCAACCGAATGTTAGGAATGGCGCGTGCCACGCAGGGCCCTAATGCACAGAGGAAATAAAAGGTGTAGATGGTGTTCTTACCTAACTACTCTGCGTCGGTAGTGGAGCCTTTGGACGGTGGAGCTGCGAGGGCCAAGAGCACTGGATGCACATGTGTCCCCAGGGCAGATTGTGGACTGGGGGTAGAGGGCCACAAACAACAGCTACACAAGATAATTACATCAATCTACATGGCTAGGAGCAGAGGAACAATAAAATATAGTGCAGCGATTTGGGACGATGTGAACCAGAAAGGAATTCAATGTGAAGAAAACGCTTTTCTGAAACAGTTGCTGTGCCTACCAATGTCGGCACCAAACTTTGCGGTCCATAATGAACTGGTCCTGAGCTACATTGTGGATGAAGTGGTAAGAGAACCAATTGCATTGTGGCTCAGGGTTTGGCCAAATCCCAATGCTCCCCTGTCACAGCATTTTATAAGTAACATCTCCAAGCTCAATGGGATGAATCAAATTAATTGGCTCCATTACATAAAACAAACATTCCAGAACTTAAACTTGGAGGGGCTGTTTGATGCTGAGCTTATTGACTAGGTCAAGGAGTCATTAAATGGTAAAGAGAAATCTATGGCAAAAGAAAAACTTTAGAGATGGCGAAACTTTCAAGCAGACATTTTATGCTGTTATCAACAAATAAAATAAAAGATTATTTGGATTGGTCCCATAAAAAAAAAATAAGCAAACTCACTAGGGCCCGTTTTAACTGTTTACCACTTGGTGAAATAATAGCAAAGAGAACAGGACTGAATATAGATGCTATTTGCCCGGCCTGTGCAGCGGTTTGGTGGATTTGGCACACTTCCCGCTTTTTCTGCCCCAAATATGCTGAGCTAACAAAGTGGTTGATGGTACCTGTCTTTAAAGGGAAAAGTTGTACTCAGCATGGTCCAGCGCTCCGTTTCCTGTTGAAATCTGAAGCCCCTTTGACAGCCTGGGCACTGTTGGTCTATGTAAGTAGGGCTTTGAAAATGCGCCAAAAGATTATACAGGACAAAGAGGCCTTTTTACTACCAAACTACAGTATACTCTCCCTTTAAGTAGGTGGGCAGAGTTCGTTTAAAACAAATCCATTGTTTTGTTATGTTATTGTTCAACCCTTCAGGTGGTGGCTGAATTTTCATTGAAATTTTAAATTCTAATGTTTTATGCAAGGATTTTATATGATTGTTTTTCATATCTGTGTTTTGTACTTATAAGATTATGGAATCTGAATAAATATTACTACTACATACATGGCAACACGGCAGCAACATTACCCATAACAACTGAATAATACACTTTGCCCTCCGATATCTGCACTTCAACTCTGCAATGTGCAGCATACTTCACTCATCATATACATGCATACTTGTCAAGATCACATCTTGTGCTGCATGTTTCTGCATCATCCTCTGACAATGGCTACTTGACACGACATATATCAGGAGATGGTATGCAAGGCTTACATGACAGGAGTCTATAGGAAATGTCATTCAACAAATCAGCTATTGCATCGACTCTGACCAAAAACATGTGCACATAAACATAGAGGAGACTGACTCCAACCAGCTTCTAGCTGAGGTGTACCCAACAACACAAAGCATGTGCATATCATATCAAAGACACATGTCCACACTTAATTATGTATGACAACTCCAATCTTGGGTGACATTGCCCATCACCCATATATCACCAGATTGATAAGTTCATGCTTGACCCTACAAGTGGCACATCATGCCACTATTGGAATGCATAGATCGACAGCCAGACTGCTGGTGTGTTGTGAATTCCACAATACCTCAATCTAACACTGGGCCTCTGCATTAGTGCTATAAGTGCTATAAGTGGGCGAAAGCGGGTCTGTGGACCTGGATTGAAAGAGAGGGCTCTGAGTGCTTTCTCATGGAGTGTGTGTGCTGTATGTGCTACGAGATCTGAAATTACATTTGTAATTTATTAGGAATAGCTAAAAGAGTCTGTCTGATTAACTGCACATATCATACACATCATTCTTCAAATGCAAGTTCACCTGTATGTGGGAGCCAGTTACAATCACAACGACCAATTCAGTTGACTTCACTGATAATGTCAGAATGTAGTCCCAGCTCAATCATCTGCACAGTAGCATAGGCCGTTAACTCACTGCCCCATACAGCACTATAGCTTGTCAGAAGTAGAAAAGACACAGTTTGCCTTGGATGGAAAAAAATGAATGAGAGAAATCCACACTCCATCCACAGGCCTATGGACACCAGGGTGTATAAAGAATGGGTGGTGGTGGCAACAGGAAAGGGGTGTGCGCATATGGCCAATGGCATAACAGGGCCTCTCTTGTGACAGATACATGCATGAGTGCTCCAATGGCAACAAGGTCCTGATGATGACTATCGCAACTTAACAACATGTCAGCATGCTGACCCTTGACATCACATACTGCATGTTAAGATTTTACCGAAAGGCAGCCATGTCTTGGCGGTGGATGTCCTTGAGGCCAACATATCCTCATGCAGTGATTGTCTCAAGGCATCCATGTCCTGTTGGCAGATGTCCCTTGAGGACAACATCTCTTCATACAGGGATTGCCTCAAGGCACCCATCTCTTGCAGGTGGATGTTTCTTGAGGTTAACATCTTGCAATTCATGGATTTCCTCGAGGCGGAATCCTCCTCATGAATCGCCTGCCTGCGGTGTTGCATTTCCTCTCTCCTCTCCTGCCGTAATTGGGGGATTTCTGCAGTGAGTGTAGCATTGGAAGAAAGGACATTTTTCTCACAGAAGACAGATGTCCCTGCCCATCACCTGCAGGAGCTCACCCTGTTGGGCACTTACATACAGCAACTCCTCTCCCGATTCCAAGTGTCCAACATGCACATGCCCCCGCCTGTGTGTTGCCTACCAAGCCAGGATGCCAAAAGCTAGCCCTGTTGCAGTGACTGCTCTGCCATTGGCTGGTGGTCTACATCCCTCCCACTGCCATACGCCTCCACTGCTGCCTCCATGATGGGAGAAGGCAATGTTGTAGACAGAAAAGCCACTAATGATGCAGGACTTTGTACTGCCAGGCCCCTGGTCTCCTGGCTCTCCTCCTCAGACTCAGCAGCTGCAATGATCTCATTGAGCTCCATAGTATCCAGACTACTGAATGCTGGTTCCTTCAGTATGTCCCTCTGTATGCTTTCCACATCAGCTTCTGCATCATCATCAGAAGACGATTTGGCAGTCCTACTGATGATGGTGTGCAACAAGAGGGGAATCTCACTAGGCATAGCACCCCGGGCTGCACTGATGGATGATTGTGCCGCCTCCTCCTCATCTACTGCTTTCTCATCAGCACAAAGTCAGACAACAGTATTGTTGGGAGGCAGATGAATATGTCATCCATAGCTTTTGCCCCACCCCCCACTCCAATACCGCACAGGTGAGAAACATTAATTACTCAGACAACCATACTGCCCTTATCCCAGGCAGTTACAACAAGACACAGAGACAATCTAAGCTGAAGATGTCAAAACCAGTCAAGCTGACGTTGCAACATCAATAGGTGCAGAAACTAGACACGAAGTACATATGCACTCCACATGAAGAACATATTCACTAGGTCAAATGTGTATTTAGACCCGAAAAACATTAACATAGTAACAACAAGACATGAAGAACACTAACATAACCAATGTATAAGCTTAATGCAACACAAACTACAAACGTGTATAGAAATAAGACTGTATTAGAGCAGCCACCTTCTTTAAGTTGAATGCTGCAGCATGCTTTTCAACAGACAAAAGCCTCAAGGCCTTCACAAAACTCAAAAGGCTGAATCCACAGAAATACAGAGCTGGCGATCAGGAAGCAGTTAGCCGTTAGTGGCAATGCCAGAAGGAGATAGGTAGGATGGAAACAGTGGATCAAAGGCACATGATTCCTAGCACATAGGCAGGATACACCCCAATCAATTCAAGTGCACAAGAGCACAACTGACCCTTGGTAGCTGAAGGCCGAGGCACAGTGAGCCAAAAGGACCTTATGCAGAATAACTCAAGAGAGTCCTCAGAGGCAGCGTAAAACACAGCACATGCATTAATAATAGCTAAAATCCCAATAAATAGGAGGTAATGGCACTTCATAGACGGTCCTCTAACAAGTGACTTATAATTAGAAGACACTAGCTATTCATTAGGTGCCAGCAGAATATAGGACTCCTGTGGTACTCCCTAGAAGCAGAGACAGGCCCAAGGTCAAGAACATAGAGATTGCCTGCGTTCATGGTCTAAGGAATGAGGGATGGTAATTTCTTTGATGAATAGTAGACCGTTCACGGGTCTCTCTCCCCCTACATGCCTGGCGCATATCTTGATGATCTGTCAATGTGTCCAATGTTGGTCAGCAAAAGCCAACTAATCAAAGTTTCATGCCGCCCACCAGTCAATTCGTTTTCATAAAAGTGATGTATTTTTACTTTGATCAATATTGGGATGGTCCCAGGAGGAGCCATCAGATATCATTTACCCAAATAACTGTGTAACCACTATATGATCTATATGTAGCCACATCCCATAAACAAACTACTTTCCCCGTAGGTTTTGCAAATTGTGATGGTATCATGCTGTCAGTGATGACGCATTCTAAGTATTAAAGTACGTGTTTTGTATTAACTTGTTGATAGACTGGAGATTTTTATGCTGACCCTGCCTTATTTGGATGACAAAAAGCTGAACTTTCCCAAGCATTTTGTCTACTTCATTATTGAATTTGGCTTGGAATAATTCCAGTACCTCTGTCATACCCCAAACGTCTGGGCCCACTTAACAATTTTCAGATACCTACCGAGGGAAACATGCATCTTGAAATTAACTTGCATAGAGATACAATGGGCCAGGTACACATGCATCAGACATTCAAATTGGCCATTTGGTAATGTCCCACATCAATGTCACTGTTAGCACAAGCACATTAGCATCTTAAAGACACTACATGTAACATCCCTGTTGTTTATGAAATCCTGCCCATGAAATTTGTTATTTTATGCATTTGAACATAACAGGATAGACTGTACAATATGTTTTGGATGCAACATACTGCTAAGTAGGTGTGTGGTACAGTGAACCTTGGCCATACATGTGCACTACTGTTTGCTCATGATTGTGGACTCACAATAGCCATTACACATGATGCATACTGCTGTGGCACTGTTGTTGTTATAGTATGTCCATATAGGAGTGCTGATGACCAAGACCCTGTTAAAGGCCTGCACCGACTGGGGGGCACATCATTGAACACACTGCCTTTCATTGACTGCAACTACTGTACAGCTTGAGTGAATTGTCCATGACTTCACATGGACAGTGTATGATAACACAGTATGGATGTGTGTGCAAGTTGTGTGCATCTTAAAATACAAACACAACTGTAATCTGCATATGTGGAATGCACAGGTACTCAGCATTCAATACTCAGAGCACATCAGGTCCTGCATCAAGCCAGAGATTGTAGGATCAATTGACCATACATGTGTATATGTGAGTGGAGTTGAAGATGTAATAGTAGACGAATGGAATTCCATACTTAATTGCTGAGTTCCTTCTCCACTTCATTCATGCTTGCTGGTCAAATCTGAAAGTATTCCGTCTTTTTTTACTGACAACCTATGCATGCTGGAACTTGCATAGCAAACATCCCAATCACGGCCTTTGCCTAATTGGCCATGGACGGATTTGTAGTTGCCCATGCACACATGCATTTTGACCATGTCTGAGGTGACTACAACATGGACATGACTAGTGTGCACTTGCATTAACACTGAATTATTGACTGTGCAAATGTGGATTCAACATTACATATGATATATAATGTCACCCACCACTAGAAACTGAGTCAGGACTACCACCTCATGCAACTTCCCACTGACATTTGACCTCATCCATACCCACTGCCAGCCGAGTTAGTGAATTGATAACTCTGGCATCATCCACTGCTAAGTTATAACTCTCACCCTTTCCAGACCAAGGGGCGTGTGACAACACACAATTTTATTTGAGCGGGGGAGAGTCAATTAAAGCTAATTTACAGATTAGGAGTTTGGCAGGTGAGTGAACCCTTTCCCTGGAGGGTGACACTCGCCAAAGGCATGTGTTTTGAGAGGTATGGCTAAATTTGATTCTATGTGAGTCAACCTTTGCATTGACAGTGCACCATTCACAATCATGACACTGTTAGTGTGTGCAGTGACATGTGTCTTGTGGACCATTGGCACATATAGGTGTATTGGCCTTACAAACATTTCAGTGCACAGTAATGAGAGCCATCAAATCAATCTCAACCGGAACTAGATATTAAGCATCCACCATCTACTCTGCATACCATGTAATGGACATTGTCATGGATATGAGCCTGGAGTAATAATAACTGGGAGAGAATGACCCCATCCAATTGTACTGCAAAAGTTTTAACATATCATGTGCTGAGGAAAGCATATATATCATGCACACATGTCATTCCGCTGATGTGGCAGCATAGGTCTCCATGCCTCCCAAGCCAACCACCTACTCACTTGTGATGAGGCTGCCTGCAAACTCTTTGAAGGGAGCCAGCTCCTCAATATGTGGTAATCCACCACCACCAGCCTGAGCAGAGGCCACAAAGCTGCCAAGCTTCTCCTTGGTGCACCTAGTGAGGTTATTCTTTGTTTTGTGTCCGCTGTGTGCCTCTCCGCCCCACATGCATTTATCATAGCTGTGACCTCTGCTGGGTCACAGAAAGGGTACTGCCAGCCCAAGGATAGTGCCTGGCCTGATGTTCGTCTGCATAATCCATGAGGATTTGCAATTCCTATTATGAGAAGCGCTTCTTTCTGGTTTATCCCTTCTCCCAAATCTTTGGCTGTTCTTAGGTTCCTGCCTGTACCTGCCATACCTGCCATGTAAGCTGGCCCTTCTTAGACCTAGTGGGCCTTGCTGGTAATGGGGCACGTGTAGCTTTACTACCAACTTTAGCAGGTGGCCCCCATCTGCCCTCATGCCCATCTTTTCTGTGACTCTCTCTCAAAAAAAGGTTTTGCACAGTGCAAAGTAAGGTGGGTTTCTGCTGTGTATCCCACAGTCGCTCTGCGTCTGTGCATGTTAGGAAAATAGCATGCAGGTGCGATGCGCTTATGCACATACTATTTGTAGCGTTATGTTGCTTGCTGCATGTGGGACGGTACTGACCCACATAGGGTAATTTCCCTCATTTACTCACTCTGATGCCTCGTTGAGCTGGAGACACCTTTATCGTTTATAAGAGATTTTACTTACCTTGAACTTTGTTCATTACCTGTTGAACTCCTAACATTTGGTTTACTCACCTGGAATACTACATTGTTTTCCTATTGTGTTTATTTGAAATAATACTTACTTACCTGAGTAATCTTATCCTTGTGTATATAAAGTAAATAACGATTTTACTATAACTAAGTGTAAGAGTTCTTTGGGCCTATGTATTTATTGTACTTACCTACAACTCACATTCTCCTCCTAAGATAAGCCTGGCTGCTCTGCCATTCTACCAGACCCCTGGGTAGTACAGGCTTATACTAGAAGTTGGGCCCTGTATACCAAGGGATAGTTTTATAAAGACTTACCACCTCTAACATGGATCTATGGTGGAAAAAAAAAATGTGCCTTGCCCATGGCATGCAGCATATACCTAATGTTGTGTAATGAAGAATGGTCCTCCACCATCTGATTGTGGAGACCCTTAAAGTCCACATATAAGTGAGTACTGCTATTGGCCTAGAGAGCAATTACAATGGAAGAAGCCCATTCTACACTGTCTACAGTTTAAATTACACCCTCCTGGAGCTCCTTAAGTGCTTTCAACACTTCAGTCCATAGATTCAGCTCCACACTTATCATCACGTTTGGACACAATGCAATGACTAAAACATGTCCACCCTACATTGACTTTAATAGACACCTCTGGCACCTACTTTGATATGTCTTCGACAGAGCCATCCTCTTCTATTTGCAAAACGTGTGCAGGATCTATGATATGACATGATATGGCATTTATAACACGCCTATACACAAGTGTTTCAAGGTGCGACGAAGCAAGGGAGGGGGAACAGAGGGAAGACAGACAAAAATCATACTAGGCCAGGGGTCATTCAGATCACGCAAGTGCATGGGAGGGGGAAGTGGGAAAGTGCAGAGGGGAAGGGGAGGGCACAGTGCAGTACATAATAGAATAAATACCAGTAAGTAAAAGTACGGCCAGTAGGTGGCAAGTGCAGGGGTAAGTGCAGAAAAAAAAAGTTGTGAGGTGCTGGTAGTGGGACTGTAGAGATACAGAACAGTCCCCATGTGCAGGGGTTGCTGGGAAGGTAGTGCAGGTGTGCGACTGGCAGGGGTGGTGGCCTGGGCCAGAGATCCGAAGGTGGCCATATAACCAGCAAAGTTTCAGTTTCGGTCATTAAGCAGGGGAGAGGAGGAGAAAAAGCAGAAGCAAAGAGAAAGGTTTTGAGGTGCTTTCGGAACCTGACATGATTCTCCTCAAGTTTCAGGGAGGCAGGGAGGCTGTTCCAGAGGGAGGCCCCAGTCGAAGAAAGAGATCTACTGCCAACTCGTTGCTTGGAAAAGTGACTGACCCTGAGGGAGTTGGAGGCGGATGAGCGAAGAGCTCGAGAAGGAAGATATTTAGGAAGAGAGAAGAAAGAGTTGGAGGTATTGAGGCTTAATCCTCACAGCCACTGGGAGCCAGTGGAGAGATTTCAGTCCTGGAGAGATACGATCCCTGGGCTTGAGGCCAAGGACAAGTCTCGCAGTCCTGTTCTGGATGAGTTGCAGAGGGCGAAGGGTAGAAGCAGGCAGATTTAGAAAGAGGCTGTTGCAGTAGTCCAAACTGGAGAGAACCAGAGCTCTGGAGACAATGAGCTTCTGGAGGAAGGAGAAGAAAGGAAGAATACCTCTGAGGAGGTGCAGCTGGTGGTGTGATTTCTTAGAGACGTCAGAGATGTGAGGAGAGAAGGAGAGTGTGGAGTCGAAGATAACCCTGAGGTTCTTAGCCTCGCAGGTGGGAGCAGGAAGAGGGCCAAGAGAGGCCGGCCAGAGAGTGGCAAGAAAGGGGGAGTAGGTGTGCCAATAAGGAGACTCTCGGTCTTGCTGGCATTAAGGCAGAGATTGTTGGTGGTGCACCACTCCTGGATGGTGGACAGACAGTCGGAGATGAGAGAGGGAGAAGAGGTTGCTGAGGATAGCTTGAAAATGAGCCGAGTGTCATCCGCATAGCACTGGAAGTTGGGGCAGAGCGCGACAATGCGGTAGGCAAGAAGTGCCAGTCATTGATTGAACAGCCAGGGAGAGAGGTTAGACCCCTGGGGAACACCACAGGTAGAGCTAGAGAGAGGAGAGGAAGGACTCAAGTTGACCCATCACAGAGGAAAGAAGTCAACCACGCGAGGGCCTGACCTGTGATACCCAGGTTTTCACAGAGACGGTTGAGCAGGACGGCATGGTTGACCATGTCAAAGGCAGAGGAGAGATCAAGTAAGATGAGGACACAGGGGGTGTTGGAATCAATTTTGGAGAGCAGGTCTTCACAAATGTTCAGGAGAGCAGTTCCTGTGCTTCAGGCAGCTCTGAAGCCAGACTGATGATCATGGAGACAGCCAACAGATTCAGTGTGAAGAGAGCTGAGAGATGGCCAGCTTTTCTAAGAGTTTGCCCAGGAAAGGGGTGATGGAGATTGGGTGATAGTTAGCTGGGGCAGGACGGGTCGGCAGAGGGTTTCTGAAGAAGAGGATGTACAAGGGAGTGCTTCAGGGGAGAAGGGAAGACTCCAGTGGCGAAGGAGTGGTTGCAGAAGTCGGCCAGAGCAGGAGCCAGGGAGTCAATGTGGTCCTTGATGGTTTTGGAGGAACAGGGATGGACCTGTTTTGATGAGACTGTCATAGATCGGACTTGTCTAGAAACCTCCTCAGGGGCGAACAGGGGAAAGGCAGAGAAGTATGGAGGAGAGGTGGCTGAAGAAGGGCCAGAGGAATAGCAGGGAGTAGGGGGATGAGGGGGAGAGAAGGAGAGAGAGGACAGGATGTCCTGAGTTTTAGAGATGAAGTGATAAGCCAGTGCCGTGCAGAGGGCCTGTGAAGGGACAGAAGAGGTAGAGACTGCAGCATGATTGGCCAGTTCATTGCAGATTTTAAAGAGTTCAGCCGAGTTGTTAGATGCCACAGAAACGCAGGCTTGGATGTGAGCTCTCTTCGTGGTGAGGACAGAGAGCCGGTATTGCCTTTGGAGTAGGCGGCAGGCCAGTTGGTCAGAGGATGTACATGAAGCATGCCATTTCCTCTCAGCCACCCTGCACTTGCATTTAAGGGTGACGAGATCAGAAGTTGCACTTGGCTTTGGGTTTCAAGCGGCTCTTCTTGATAGGGGCAAGAACATCAAGAGTATCAGATATAGCAGAGTGGAGAATGGAAAGGGCTGTGTCAGGGTGTGAGTCAGCCAAAGCAGAATGTGGGATGAGAAAGCGCCGGCAAAAGCCGCAACTGACACGCGCTTCATGGGTCGGATGACCGAGAAGATGGGTGGTAGTGATGTAGTTGGCTTGGCCTGAGGGGTAGAAAGGGTGAGCTGGGAGGAGAGGAGAAAGTGATCGCTCCAGGAGAGAGGAGTAGTGAGAGGGATAGAAAGGGGAAGATATGAGGCGATCAGAGCATCCAGAGTGTGCCCTGCAGAGTGAGTCAGGCCAGAGGGGAGAATAGAGAGTGAGAGAGTGTCACAATGGTTGCGAAAGAGTCCAGAGGAAGGACAGGAAGCACCCAGGTGGATGTTGAAGTCTCCAAGAAGGAGGAGTTGAGTTATCGAGACCAGGAGGGAAGAGGAGAGGTCCGCCCACTCATAGTAAGGGAATGGCTAGGAGAGAGAGAGAGCTTGCAGACAAGGCATCCGAAAGAAGAGTAGGCCTGTGTTGGAATGACAGAGGCATGAATCCACCCAGGGAAGATCAGAGCTACACCCCCTCCAGAAAGGTTAGACCTGGGTGCGGAGAGGATCTTCTAGCCCTAAGGGAGGTGAGTGTCAAAGCTCGTGACAGAACTGGCCGTGAACCAAGTCTCGGTGAGACCGAGGACATCAAGGTCAAGTTCCTCCAGAAGGCGGCAGATGTCAGGAGTGTTTGACAGATGAGCGAGAGTTAAGAGTGGCAATATGAAAGTCTTCCGGGAGGGGTAGAAATCAGAGGTATGCCCTGTGGTGCTGCCCCTTTAAGGGACACACACGCGGAGGCATGACGTTGCACGCCGCCGCGTGGATTATAAATAAAGGGGGCATTCCCGGCCGCAGTAGTGTGACCGGGGAGCCCAAACTGAATTGACATGTGTGCCTGTGTCTGTGGGGTTGGGGGTTCACGGGAAAGGCCATATGGGTCAACAGTGACTCCCAACAGTGGCGATGAGGTCGGTGCATTGCCCGGGCCTGCCGGTGAATAATCTTTCAATTTTTGACACGGAACGGATAACTTTGAAGGTTCGTTCTATGCTGTAGGCCGTGCAGATGCCAGGCGGCAGGCGGCCATTTTGGATTCCTGGCAGGGGATACTCGCGGAGCTCCGGTAGGGCCCATTAGGGGCATCCATGCCTAATTTTTAAAAATATTGATGGCGGGCAGCTGTACATGCCAACACATGCCCGAATTTTGGATTTTTTAAAAATTTTTGGGCGAGTTACGTCGATTGAAGGCAAGGTAAGGGGGGAAAGATGCTGAGGCCTGCTTAACTCCCAGACCTCCCTGACTCAATTTTTGGGACTTTTATGCTAGATTACTGCTGCCACACGATGCCATGCAGCTGAGGACTTCCATCTTCATTGTCACCTTCATCATCAGGCCCAGCTGCTGTGTGTGTGCGAGGCACACTGTTGGTCTGGAGACTTTCTGCTACCCATCATCATCATCATCATCAGATCTGGACTTGTGACTCCTGTATGTGTGTCTGGACTGGTGCACTCCCCTGGTGGGGACTGTGCTGGTGGAGAGAGTTGCGACCCCCAGTCCACGTTGGGGGTACCTGTGCACTCTACCCATGAGTGCGCCTGGCAACCAGGACGGTGGGCAGCTCGCAGTCCAACAGCCGCCACAGGCCCAGCCCCAAATTGTGGCACAACCTGTCCTGCAGCAGGCCCCTCCAGTCATGCCCCAAATGCAGGCCCCTGCGGCACTACAGCCTATTCCAGAGTTCGATGTCTCGGGACCCCAACCAGCCTGGGGCCCAGGTGGAAGCGGTGGGTAGTCCATTTGGACATGTACTTAGGTCACCATGGAAACAGGTGATGACAGCAAAGTGGCGACCCTGCTGTATGCGGCTGGACCTTCAGTGCAAGAAATCTTCGAGTCCCTCCAGCCATCCAATGCCTCCTATGCGGCTGCAAAGACTGCTCTTCAAGTCCATTTCCTGCCTCTCGCCAATGCCGATTATGAGAGGTTCGTAATGCTGTCAGCATGGCAGAAGGAGGACGAGACACTGGACACTTTCTATGGCCGTCTCAGACGCCTGTCCTTGGCATGTGCCTGGGGTGATGCAGAGGACATGATCAGAACTATGCTAATTCAGGCCTTTTTGTCCGGAAAATTGAGACGGCAGGCGCTGAGAGAACTAGGCACTAGGCTTGCCTGCATCCTTGAACTTGGGTGCTGCCATGAGGTGTCAGAGGCCCGGGCATCCAGGATGGAAGCTGGATCGCGCCCGGTGAAGACGGAAGAGGTATGTGCCATGTGGCGGGGTGGCAGAGGTGTCAGGAGCCCTGGTACCAGCTTCTGTGACAGGGGCGTCAGAGCTGGTGAGTCATGCCAGAAGAGTGGAAATGACTTGTCCCACCCTGCTGAGTGCCCAGCGGCGGGAAGAACTTGCGGGAGGTGTGGACTGGCGGATCACTGTTCCCACATGTGTAAGGCGGCCCTGCTGGTGATGGTGCCCAGAGGCCCAGTTCGGTCGGGTTGCCTGCGTCAAAATCGCCCCCAGACCGTGGCTCAGGTAGACAAGGGAGAAGATGGTGTCCCCGCAGAAGAGGAGGAGGAGGAAGAGAAGGAGAACATCTTCTTCGTGTCCAGTGTGGGTTCTCAAGTCAAGAACAGACGTCAACCAAGGTGTGCGATAGAAGTGAACAAGTCGCCTGTCCCGGTGCTCGTGGACACAGGGGCATCGGTCAACATGATGGCCCGTGGACACTACGATGCCATGGACACACTACCCAAACTGGTCAGCCCGAAGGCCCACATCTTTGCTTTCGGTGGGTTGGAACCAATCCCCCGGAATGGCGCTTTTATGGCAAAGGTGGAGCATGATGGCTCGAAGATCATGGACCGCTTCTACGTCACACCAGTGAGCACAAATACCCTCCTGAGCTGTGCTGTGGCGGAGGCCTTAGGCATCGTCAGCTTTGCCTACTCTGTGTATCTTGAGGACATACATGATTTGCTGGACAAATACTCTGCCTTGTTCCAAGGAATTGGTCGAATGGCCGGTGACCCAGTGAGGCTACATATTGATGAGTCTGTGCAGCCCATAGCCCTGAAACATCGGAGGGTGCCGTTCCATCTCCGGGAGAAAGTGGACAAGGAACTGGACAATCTAGTAAATCTAGATATCATCGAGAAAGGTCGAGGGTCCCACACCATGGGTTTCACCAATTCTGGTGGCAAGGAAGCCGAAGCAACCTGACTCTTTCCGAATCTGCGTCGACATGAGCTACCCAACAAGGCCATCAAAAGGGAGAGACACTTGACCGCAACCATCGACGACATCATCGCGCAAGTACAAGGTGCTCGCTTCTTTTCCAAATTGGACCTTCGGGCCGGCTACGACCAAGTCGTCCTGCACCCGGAATCAAGGTACATAACCACGTTCACCACTCACCGTGGATTCTACAGGTACAAGGGACTCAGCTTTGGCGAGACATCGGCAGCGGAGGTGTTTCAAAACATCATTAGAGGTACCCTCGCTGACCTGGATGGAGTCCTAAACATTAGTGACAACATCCTAGTGTTCACCAAGACTGAGGTGGACCATCTGCACAAGCTGCCCAGGACTTTTGAGAGACTGCAATCGTTGGGCCTCACGCTTCACAGGGAAAAGTGTGAGTTTTTGCGCCCGACCATCAAATTCTTTGGATTTGTGATCAAGGAAGGAGGTGTCACCAGATCTGAGGAAAGTTCCGGACATTAAGAAGGCACAACCAACTGAATCTGTATCGGATGTGCAGAGTTTTCTCGGAATGGTCACGTACTGTGGTTGATTCATACAGAACCTAGAGTCCAGATCGGAGCCCCTGAGGGCCCTCACAAAAAAAGAAACAACCTGTCATTGAGGCCCTCTCGAACAGGCGGCGTTCGAAGACATCAAGAGCGCACTCACAGCTGAGGACACCAGGGCATTCTTCGACCCCACCCTTCTGTCGGAAATCATCGTGGACGCCAGCCCGTTCGGCCTAGGGGCCGTACTGACACAAATTGATTGGGATGGCGGTGTTCGCCCTGTAGCCTACGCCAGCAAGGTGCTGTCCGACACCGAGCAGCGATATTCGCAGATAAAGGGGGAGGCCCTAGCAGTACTGTGGGGGTGCAGTCATTTCAGGCTCTACATCCTGGGCCGTCTGTGACTGTCACGATGGACCACAAACCCCTGCTGCCCATACTGGCAGGGTTCTCATCCAAACCACCGGCGAGGATTGAACAGTGGATGCTTGCCCTCCTCAAGTATGGTGTCACCCTAGTGTACAGTCCTGGTGTGAACAATCCGGCGGACTACCTGTCCAGGCATCCCGGTGTGGACAGCAAGGAGGAGCAGGACATGTGTGCCGTGGAAGCGGATGACCACGTGCGCATGGTGGTTGAGGGGGCAACCCCCAATGCCATGCCCCTCGAAGTCCTGGAGGCAGCGGCAGCTCAAGACGAGTGTTTCTAAATACTGAAGCACGCGATGCAGCAGGGATCATGGAAGACCGTACTTGAGTCCCTGGCCAGGTGCATGAAAGAAGCCAAGGTGGGGCTAGAACAATTGTGGAAGGTGAGGGAAGAGCTATCATTCTCAGCCTCTGGCCTTCTCTTAAGGGGTGACTGGATAGTCGTGCCCCAAGCTAAGATCAAAGATGTGATTAGTCCGGCCCACCATGGACACCAAGGAGCCGCCAAGAACAAGGCCCAGCTATGCCTCAAAGTGTGGTTCCCTGAGCTGGAACGGAGGGTCAATGACTTTGTTGCTGCATGTGTCTGGTGCCAGGCGGTGTCCCCACTGCAAAAAGAGCCGGTGATCGAAGCAATGCCCCGGGGGACACGGCCATGGGAGGTGGTGCATGTGGACTTTGGATCCACCACACTGGGCACACATTTCCTAGTGGTCGTGGATGAGTACTCCCGCTATCCGGAGGTCGAGTTCGTTGACTCTGTGGCCTTTGAGCACGTGGTGGTGGCCATCGAGAAAGTGTTTGCCTCCCACGGGTTCCCCCACACCCTGTGCTCGGACAATGGGGCACTGTTTCAGAGCGAGCGCTTCTCAGAACTATGGAGGGGTATGGGGTTCAACATCGAAAGATCACCCCGCTCTGGCCATGGGCCAACGGTGAGGCCGAGAGGCTGATGAGAACTCTTAACAAGACTTTCCGGATAGCGCAAGGCCAGGGGCAATGCCTGCAGAGGGCTCTCTAACAGTTCTTATGAGTCTATCGCACTACCCCCCCACGCATCCACGGGAGTCGCCCCAGCCGAGGCCCTTTTCAAAAGGTGCCCCAGAGGGCTGCTGCCCGAGGTGGGGGATAAAGATCCCGGAGTGATCAATGATCAGCAGGTGGAGTTGGATCTCTGGCTGCGGACGGAACAAGAGAACACGAGAAGAGGACTCCGCCAGCAACGACTGGAACCGGGAGATGAGGTGCTTATAAGGAACAGACACCCCCATGGAAAGCTCTCTCTCCCACACGAACCTGAACCACTTGATGTGATGGCCGTCAAGGGGTCCATGGTGACTGCCTCATACGGGAGGTCGGCCTTCACCCGGAACGTGAGCTTCTTCAAGAAGCTAGGGGACCCCAGAACTGAACCTCCCCTCGAACCTGACAGGATGGAAGTACCGGACGAGGGCGGAGGCCATCCCCCCATGCCCGCAGGGCCAGCACGGGGAGTGCCGCCGGATGGACTGCCCATGCCGGAGATAAGCAGGAGGGACCCCCATAGGGCTGGGTGAGGGAAACACACTTAGCTCAACAACTACGTGCTGGGACATGTTTCGTAATTGGCCCGTGGGCCACATGTGATAGTTACGGGGATCCAGGGTGGTTGTGAATAAAGGGGTGTTGTGGGGAGTTTTTGGGTTTGCATTGTTTGTTGTTGTTGTTGTTTGAGACTGGTAATACACTGCTGTTTGTCCTCATGGAAAAGCAGGAGTGTGGTGCTGACCCCTTAAGGGGCGCACAAGCGGCAGTGTGACGTTGCATGCCGCTGCTTGCATTATAAATAAAGGGGGCGTTCCCAGCCGCAGTAGTGCAACCAGGGAGCCCGAACTGAACGGACGTGTGTGCCTGTGTCTGTGGGGTTAGGGGCTCACGGGAACCGCCATATGGGTCAACAGTGACTCCCAACACGCCCTGCGGAGGTGTAGAAGAAGCCCGAGGGGGGGCAGAAAGGGAAGGAGGAGAGGGCAAGGTAGCCAAGGAGGCGGCAGCAGGGGGAGGCAAGGAAGCCGTCCAGGGGGGAGAGGGAACAGCAGGAGAAGAAAGGAAATTGACGAGGCGCGGGAAGCGTCTATCGAAGAGGAGAAGGTTGGCCTGATGACCTTGGACCAAGACGGTACCATTCAAATAAACATTAATGATGACCTTGGAGGAGAGGAAGGAGGCCAGGAGTGCCTCCCACCGGGTGCCACCATTAATGGGAGAGGAGGAGAAGGGAGAGAGCACAGAGACCATATGTAGGGTCCATAGATCAGGTGAGGGAACGACAAAGAGGATGTTGGAGACAGTTTGCCTGAAGGAGGCACTCGTATAGGTGTCAGTGATAGGGAGGCCTGGGTTGGAGACCATGATGTCCTTTTTAAACTTCTTCCTACCAGATTTAGTGTGAAGAGCAGGATAGTCGATAGAGAAGCAGCTGGAGAAGATAGGAAAGACAGAGAGCACCATAGAGTGGGTAGGGAGAGGAGAGAAGAGGAAATGAGTGGGAAGGGGATACAACTATGGAAGAGACACAGGGGAGAGTGCAAGCGGACGACACAGAGAGATGCGAGACAAGTTGAACAATTGGACAGGATGAAAGACACGCAGATTTAAAGACTATCCCAGTGCACCTTTGAAAACAGGAGAAAAAAACACACCTAAGTTTGAGAGTCCTGAATAGGGGAAAAAAGGCCTAGGTTTCACAATGCAATTTAAATACTTTCCCAGTGCACCTTAAATACTTTCCAATATACTTTTTTAAGACAGGAGAAAACCACATCAAAGTTTCAGAGTCCTGAATAGGGGAAAAAAGGCCTAGGTTTCACAATGCAATTTAAATACTTTCCCAGTGCAGTTTAAATTATTTCCAATACATTTGTTTAAGACAGGAGAAAAACACACCTAAGTTTGAGAGTCTGGTAGGTGGGTGGAGGGAAGCGGGGTATCGAGAGAGTCAACCCTGGTAAATGGGTGGCAACTGGCTTCCCCTGCGGACACCTGCAGACACAGCCGGGAGCCTCCTCTGTGGGCGCCTAGTGGCACTTATTCGTGGGGCTGCCGGGCAGGGGCTGCTCTGGGAGGGTCAGTAAAGGTAGAGGGAGGCAGCCAATCAGAGTGGTGGGCGGGATGGAAGGCGGAAGGGAGGGAGGGGACAACAGAAGGCACACCGAGGATAGAGGGAGAGCAACACAGGAACAGAAAACAAAGAAGGAAATGCCAGAATATTACAATAGGCCCAAGGAGGGTCTCACCTGCACGGTCCCGTTGCCAGCAGTTATCCGCTCAGCCGAGATGGAATGGCGAGCGAGGGGTGCTGCGGCTAAGGTAACAGGGATCAG
Organism: Ambystoma mexicanum; assembly: GCF_040938575.1. Taxonomy (NCBI): domain Eukaryota; kingdom Metazoa; phylum Chordata; class Amphibia; order Caudata; family Ambystomatidae; genus Ambystoma; species Ambystoma mexicanum. The sequence goes on along the minus strand of NC_090941.1, from coordinate 879,076,401 downwards.
GAAGTCTCTCCACCAATCACAGTGGTGGGCGGGATGAAGGGGAACAACAGAAGGCACACCGAGGGGAGAGGGAGAGCAATGCGGGCACAGAAAACAAAGAAGGAATCGCCAGAATATTACAATCTGCCCAAGGAGGGTCTCACCTGCATGGTCCCATTGCCAGCAGTCACCCGCTCAGCCGAGATGGAATATGATCCCTACTTCCCCTTGTTCATTCCAACCAAGTAGATTTCCTACCTTCCTGGACACCGATACCTTAGCAGGCTTAGCACATACTTGTCTTCCTTTGTACTGGATGCTTGCTTGGAAATATGCCAAGATGCCTGTGGGTCGGTATCCATGAACATTGTTGCATATGCCCAGGTTTGCAGGGAGATGTTGGCCGACTTCTTCCTCCCAACAACATTTTTTGATGATGAATATGGTCTGCCCCAGAGTTGTCTAGCAGGGGTACTTTCTCTCCTCCAACAAGGAAGACAACTATTTCTTTTTTGCTGGTGTCTTGTTCTGAGTTTCCTGACTGTTGGGGTCACACCAGGACAAGACCAACTATCGTAGGCTGACGAATGAACAACCTCATAGTCTTCTCTGCCCCTGCTCAATTTGCAGCAACAACTTTCAATGCAAAGCTTGTTACCCTGTTCAGCACAGACTGCCTTAAATCTTGAACAGTTCCTCGAGTTGGCTAGATTGTTAGACTGTTGGGGTCACACCAGGACAAGACCAACTATCGTAGGCTGACGAATGAACAACCTCATAGTCTTCTCTGCCCCTGCTCAATTTGCAGCAACAACTTTCAATGCAAAGCTTGTTACCCTGTTCAGCACAGACTGCCTTAAATCTTGAACAGTTCCTCGAGTTGGCTAGATGCATGAGCAACTTCTAAGCAGGATCTGTTTTCCTTCCACACCTCCCTTCGCAGCAAAATAAGCATTGGTATCACCAGGGAAACTTTTGATAGTTCTAACCTCCCATTCAAGCTTGAAAACTGGCGTGATGTCAATGCCTTTGACACTGTTCACCTCAATTCTTGGGTTTACCTTGTCCTTTTTCCTTAACAATGACATTGACACTTTTCATTGCATGTTGCACTTGCTTTGCCAGCATTATTATCTCTTTGAGGGAGGGCCAAACGTCCACTCTGATATGGTCTGATATGCATTTTAGGAAAATGTTGTCACATACCTCACATACCTCTCATTATGATTACTCCTGAAGTGTTAGGTTGCCATTTTTGTCATGCTAATTTTCTGCCATCTTAAATCGCTCACATAAGCCTGAAAAATGGTTTGAAAAGTTGTTTCTTTTAGAAACATGCTTGTGACCAGATGCTGAATGACTCCAGAGTGTTGCTCCGTGAAAGCACAGTAGCCTAAGGCAGGGCACATTTCTTTAGATACAATTTTCACAAGTCAGGGGGCCTCATTACGAGGTTGGAGGTAGTCATGGAGCTATTAGTGCCATGACTACCTCCAATACCGGTACCGTGTCCGGTCCCGTTCAATGGGGACTTACCGGTCTAGTCCGACCTTTGCAGGACCGGTAAATCCCCATTGAAAAAACCATTCCCCATTCCCATTTCAGCCCCCATAGGGCTCAATGGCAAGGGGGAAGGTGCTAATAACGGTGACTCAAAGCCCAGTTCAGCCTTAGGCTAGGAATCTGTCTTTTAGATAAAAAAAACTACAGTCAGGGTGACTGGAATATTATGCGCTTCAGCTTAACTCAAAATTTCACATGAGAGGGGCTGGTGGCAAGGGGCAGTTTTTGTTATCTAAACATGTACATGCCTTCTGTGGATTTTGTGTATACATAGGGTTGTGAAATTAAATGCACAATACACATACTCTTGTAATCTTTGTGTGTGGTGGTCGTTATTAGAGCATGAGTATGTAGCCACTTCTCTAAAGGAATATCCCTCCACCCAGAAGACCACAGAGAAATTGAACCTGACAGAAGGCACAGGTCTCTGCCAATCTTCAAATACCAGTTACAAACCTTTTTATTGACTAGAATTCCTTCTGGTCATGGATGCCAAACCAATGGTGCTTCAAAATCACATTTTCTTTATTTTTAATTTTTAAATTTTTTTATTGAATATTATAGTTTGTTACAAACTTTTCACTCAAGTTATTGAAACTAAACACATACTTTGGATCCTATTAAAATATAATCATGATATTAAAATAATATAATATCCATGTTCCTTATACTCATTTATGAGTTTTTTTTTAATTTCCATAATTGGGTTCCACAATTGGATGATTCTTATGGTCAGTTGCCTGTCAGTTCCAGATGTAATTAAGGACCATCACTGTTCGGGTTCAAGCTGTATAAGTCTATTGGCTAACATTCTACAGAATAGAAGTCTTTTTTCTTGAAGTACACTGCCATCCATTATCAAATGTCATATGGATTCCATCTGGTAAGTTCTCATACAAAATCTACAGAAGTTCAGATTTGCTAGTAGTGATGGGTTTTTACCAGAATTTCTCGTGTCAGGAGAATATTTAAATGTAATCTCAGAAATGTGTCTCTGATGCCTTTCTCTGGAAAAATGTGAAGGTATTGAGGAAGTTGATTCAGTGTCCGTATATCTAGATCACTATACACAATCAGGTGATATTTAGATTTTTGCTCTTGTTTTCAAATCCAGTCATTTCTTAATAGTCTTACTTTTGCTTTTTGTGGACGGTTGATTAGCATTCTGTGGATAACTCTTCTCGTTTCATTATTTGAGTAAAAGTTTCTTCCCATATACTTAGCACTGTGGCTGTTGATGTAATATCCTTCTGGCGCAGGAGTATTATTCCCAGGATATCCTCATTTGCTAATATTTTTCAGTATAGCATCAACGTTTTCCAGTTCTTAGTAGTTTCCAATGATTGTAACGCTAGTTCATGCGTTATTAATGGCATCGCAAAGGTTGATGGTAAGGGCAAGATTTTCCTCCGGATCCGACCCTTTAATTGGATCCATAATTAATTTGGTGTATTAAGCATAGTTTCCGCACCATATGTTAATATTGGCATGATTTTCTGGCTATAAAAGGTCACAGCTCTATGTAATAAAATCTACTCTTTTTTGGATCACAGCCTAACTGGATTGAAAATGTGTATGCTGATTGAACTTGTACTATTACATGACTGTTGATCCTATGCTATGCTAACCAGCCATTGCCAACCAGCCATTTGTGAATACACATGCCTGTAACTTTAACCTAACCCACGTAACTATAGTATCTGCCCTGCACTTTGTTACCACACTATCCCTAGCTTTTCATTGGCAGACACTATAACTTATCTAGCTAGAATAGTGACCTACACTTCACCGGAGACTGCATTCCCTTGTGCTCTTCATGCATTTATCAATTGCCTGTATTGACCTGCCTATTATTGTGCCCATATTGTATGATCGTGCCATGATCCATGTTATGACTAAGACTGTCACCCACACTGTGCTCATCTTTATATTAACTTCCCTCCCTTTCCCAACCTCCATGGCATTCACCTGTAGTATGCCATCCCTAGCGCTGGAAGCTACTACTACCTTGATTCATACGGTCCCTAACTCATCATCTACAAGAAAATCATGACAAATGGAATCAAGCCCTATTAGTGACGACATGCAACAAACGTCAGAGTTAACACCCGCCCAATGGATCCTGCATTACGCTAGTAAGCATAAGCCTTATCAGCCATGTACTATTAGATGGAGAAACCATAGACTGGGATCCAGACTCACCAATCCTTAATCTACCCACACAAAAGAGAACACTCAGACATTACCTAGGCTGCGCTCACTCCACGCTCTCAAATCCAAATCCACTGTGAATTCAGAGTGTAATACCCCTCGCTCTATCTAAAATCACAAAATGGCACAGAACTCACTGACATCATTACATCTAACGAGCTAGACTTCCTAGCTGGCACAGAGACTTGGCTTCACAAAGCAGCTGAACCTAGTCTCTCCTTAGCTGTCCCAGTAAACTTCACCATCATAAGATGAGACAATGAAACATCCAAAGGAAGTGGTTTAGTATTCATTTGCAAATCTAATCTAGTCATAAAAGAGACAGAACTCAGGCCACGTCCCTCTGATGAGCTACTCTCAGTTAAGTTGGGTCTATCCCCTCACGTACCATTTCCGTACATCTGGTTTAGAGAACACCCGGCCCACTAGGAACATTCAAAGAAGACATAATGTCTCTCCTGAATACTAACGCTAAACCTGGGTCCCAAATTATCATACTTGGTGATTTCAACTTGGGCCTTAATGACCCTAAAGACACCAATGCTGCCATAATAGCATATACTGTAATTGAAGCAGGCCTCACTATCAATCAAATCAAACCATGCAACCAGGTCAAATTCAAGTCCATCTCAACCATTGATGCAGAAAATATCATCACATCACTCAAACCCTCCCGGTGTCTCGGGGACACTTGCCCAGCCCCAATCATTAAAGAAGCTCCGAAGGACCTAGCTCCTTTCATCACCACCTTCATTAACTCACCTTTCAAATCCTGCTCTGTTCCCACCAATCTTAAATGTGCATGGTCCCTACCCTTACTAAAAAAAACTAATCTGCACCCTAGCATCCCCACTAACTATAGGCCAATCGCCACAGTACCGTTTCTCCTCAAAATCTTAGACAAAGCTGTCTATCTCCAGACTCCATCTTATCTGGAGATCAACAACTTATTAGGTACTCGCCAATCTGGCTTCAGGCCAAGACACAGGACCGAGATGGCCCTTCTTGACCTGAAGAACCAACTGGATGATCGGAAAGACAAAGGGGAAGCCGCCATTCTTCTCCTATTGGACCTTTCCACTTCATTCGACTTGGTTGACCATAAAGTGTTATGCAACCATCTTAAATCAGCCGCCCACTTTTACAAGGGCGCCACTACTTGGATACATTCTTTCTTAGATAACAGATCTACAAGAGTCTTCTCACCATCCTTAGCAGCAGACCCAGTACCGATCACATGTGGTGTACCACAGGGATCCTGCGACTCCCCCACTTTGTATAATGTATTTACTAAGCCCCTCTTCGATCTACTTGACAATATGGGTGTCTCATACACCAATTATGCTGACGAAACCCAGACCCTCATCCCGTCCAAGGAGACTATGAGAAAGATGGAGAATTAATCAACAAAATCTACTTAATTATACAAACCTGGATGGCGACCCGTGGATTATTTCTCAATGACGAAAATACTGAGTTCTTAATCATTGGGTCCACCAATAGACTGAATAAACTCTCTCCTCAATATAACTCTGTCATTATTGATGGAATCAAGATCAAAGTCGCTAAGGAAGTAAAAACCTTAAGTTTCTACTTGGACTCTCCACTCAACCTCAATAAACAAATTGATCTACGCATGCAAACCATTTTTGATCACTGAAAGCTGCACTACGATTGTACGTGCACTAATCTTATCCAAGCTGGATTATTGCAATGCACTATACTTGGGTACCAGTAAACACAACAACAATAAACCCCAGACCCTCCAAAATAATGCCTTAAGTTCTGCCTTAGGCATTCCAAAAGCACAGCATATCTCCCACGAGAGACGCTCTATCAATTGGCTTATCATAAAAGATCGAATTAAGTTCAAATCACTAAACCTTACTTACAAATGCCTTACTAACCAAGCACCTATATACTTGATGGATAGATTCACCTAACACACATCTGAACGACCTATTAGAAACGCGAAATCCAACAGCCTCAGAGTCCCCAATTTCAAACTTAAAAAAAACAGGAGGATCTAGTTTTCCAGTCATGGCAGCACAACTCTGGAACTAAATACCCGACACCTTAAGAGCGTTACCCTCCTTCGACTCCTTCACGATGAATGTTAAGAGTCGGGTGCATTCTCATGCCCGGTGATGTGTCGTTGATCTATACACTGTATGTATGTATATTACTGCCTACATTCTGCAAAATTCATATAAGTATGCAAATGTCTCCTCTTATGTATATTTTCTTTTTTGTCGCTGTTCCCTTCTCCTGTAACTTAAACTTGTAAGCGCCCAGATGCCTGAGGGCCCGGTGCGCTCTATAAATAAATATACAATACAATACAATACAGAACCATTTAGAATGTTGTGTATACAGAGGGATGGTTCACCATTTTGTGAACCAGGCTGGTGTTACTTACTGCCCGGGCTGTTGGTGGCCTTTCAGTCAACTGCTGCACTGTGTTCAGTTGACCTTCTGAAAATGGCTGCATAAGTCACTGCCACAGGTGCGCGAACCCCCAGTCCTCGGAACACAATGCTATTCAGGCCACGCAATGCTTTTCTCCGAAACACTGTACTCTCCAGAAACCCACAAATGCAGTGATTCAGAGGACCCTGTTCTGACCCCCATTTGAAAGGTTGGCTGTGGAGTGCATAACACTTTTCTCTTCAAGAGGAGCAGGTCAGTTTCATTCTTTAACTCTTTCAGTGTCCAATCTCATTATGTACAAGTAAATATTCTATTCTAAAACAATGCTGCCTGTAGTTATTTATCAGAATGCAAAGTGAGGGTTGTGTCTTTACTGTGATGGTTTTGTTGTCAAACAGTTGTGTCACTCTTTTTCAACCAAAGTCCAACATTCAATCATCTTTATTGAACAGATACAGTGAAGGTAACGACCCCCTTGACTGCAGACATAACTTGCCCAAACCCGGTTCCTGCGACTGACCCTAACTATGGACCACAACAGAACCCTTCCACTGCAGAACTCCAAGAGACCTTGGTGATCCTGGTTCTGTGAAGTCACCAAGCTAGTTCAGGGCATCTTTGACTAGATGGTGGCGAGACAGAGATGCAGTGTGGAACCCCATACAATGCTTAATTTTGCATGCTGGCCTATCCTTGGTTGGTAGTGCTGCTGCAACAATACGTGTGGTTCTCTGGCACCTTAAAAGGTTTGTCAGATTCTCAGCTCCACCTCTGCAGTGACTATTTGCTTCCCCCTCACATTCCTGATATGGATAACGAGCTCCAGGTGTAATGGAATCCTCCCAGGACATTCACATTGGCAATGCAGTAATTTAAATACCAGCCAATTTCCTCACTTGACGGATTCCTCTGTCTCTGCTGCTTTTTTTCAGTTTAATTCAGTTAGATTTATTTCGGCTTGTACCACAAAAGCATACTAAAAGAGTTATATAACATGTTAATATTCAATACAACAATCATTAAAATATCTGCATTATAAAATATAATTAAAATGTGTATAATATCGATTTCAAATCTCACCTGTTTTAAATATCTTAAATAGTGTGAGAAAGTGGCCAGTGCAATTGACGATATTGCAATCAACTACAAATCTTAAACCATTCTGATCTGCCGAGACCTCAACGCAAACTGTACAACAGCTGACGCTCCTGAAAGTAAAGATTCAACCAACCCCTCTGCTTTGAATAGGGGGCTTGCATGGAGCGCAATGATGAAATCTCGAAATCTCCGTAACTCTGCTACTATGACAGATGTAGAGGCCTTGATACCAACCTGGGAACGTGGCACGTCATCTGCCACCCTTGACTACATCTTTGTCTCAGAATCTGTATATCTCAGCATACTGTCATTCAACTTTATCAAAACGAAGTACCGTGATCATAATCTACTGAATTTGACCTGCAGAAGCAATGGGACTAGCTCGCAAACCTACGAAGGTCAAATCGAGACCAACTCCCAACAAACCCGTCTCCGAATGATTGCTCCTGACATCCGTAATCTAACAGAACAATTCGTCAGCTTAACGTCAGAACCCGCTCTGCAAAACGGAGTGGCCCGATGGAGCTACATTCCTCTCCTGCTGGCTTTCAAAAAACCTGGGAAGAACTCCAAAAACTCTGCATTCAACACACTCACGAGTACAATGTGACCTTGGTTGCCAAACAGAAATTCTTAAGAAAACTGAAAAGAGAGGCAGTAAAATCAAATCTAACGTCACTCTGGGAAACACTTAAAGTAGAAACAAGAAACTACAAACAATGGTTGAGAAACTCAAGATGTCTCCTATACCAATCGGACGCTGAAGAAATGCTGAAGGCTCTCTCAAACAAAAAATCCTGCGACTTCTGGTTGCTTATCAATACATCAAACAAGTTCCCAAATTCGCACATGATTAATCCTGTACCGGAAGAAAAATGGGCCACCCATTTTCTGAACCTGTTCAATTTACCGGAAGGAAATGACAAAGAATTTAAGCGCACAGAGGACTCAATCTGGGTGGACCTGACAGATATTGGCGACATCAAATCCATAATCTTGAAATTGAAGTCGTCAAGAGCACCCGGGCCCGACGGGCTTTTGAACTGTGATCTAAAACAGCATCCGGACGAGTGGTCGATTCTCATCAGCTCAATTTTCAAGCTCAGAAAAGAAAAAAGAACAATCCCGGACTCATGGACGAATGCTGTGATCGTTCCGATCTTCAAAAAAGGAGCCAGAGAGGATCCCTTGAATTATCGGCCAATAGCCCTTCTTGATGTCATCGGGAAGGTGTTCGCCTCAATTCTTCTCTCACATTTCCGGAAATGGGCCTTTACCTCCACGTGCTCTGACTCCCTGAAAACAGGTTCCCAGCAAAACGCAAGCACCAGTGTCAAATAATGTGCCTGAATCTACTTAAGGAAAGAGTTCTGGCAGGTGCCCCTCGGATTTTCCTAGCATTCGTCGATTTGTCCCAAGCTTTCGACAGACTGGACAGGTCGAAACTGTGGTTGATACTTAGGACCTGGCATTGCCCAGAAAGCATTCTGGAACCCATAATCAGTCTCCATACCAACACCAGCATAAAGGTCCCTTTAAACAATCAAGGTTCAATCTCGAAAGCTGTACCGACCTTCTGCGGAGTGAAGCAGGGCTGCCCTCTTGCTCCGGCCCTGTTCATATCCTTTCTTGGAGATTTTAAAGACAGCCAGGAACAGATAAGGTCCTTTCCACCAAAAATAGGAACTACAAGGGTTCCGAGACTTCTGTACGCGGACGACCTGATTTTACTTGACCTTACTCAGGTCGGTCTGCAACGTCAACTCAATAACCTATCATCTTACATCACTGACAAGAACCTCGAGATTAATAAATCTAAAACAAAAATCATGATCTTGCAAAAACCAGGTAGCAAAAAGAAAGACCGTTTACAATGGCATCTCAACGAGACTAAAATTGAAGTAGTGGACTCATTTGAATATCTAGGAGTGCAACTAAGAGCCATTGATCGAAAATACGGCAAATTTTCACTTCAACCGGCGATCAATTTCTACAAGGAAAAAATCATTCCTTCCTTAACGTATGGCATGGATGCTTCCCCTGCAATCCCCTCCCAACTCTGGCAAAAACACGAAGGTCTCATCTGGAGAGCAGTTCTAGGCCTAGCTAAATCAACAGCGCTAGCGCCGATAAGACGAGAACTCGGCCTCACATCCTTGAAAGCAGTGGTGGACCACAGTACTCTACAGCTCTACAGGAAAGTCATTCATCCGGATAGTCTGAAAATCTACCATATGATAGCCGAAGAGATCGAAAAAGGTAATAATAGCTCTATGAACCATTGGGTCCTGGAACAAAAACAGAAACTGCAGACAATCGCCTTTACGGAAGATGAACTGAAGAACAATCCAACTAGGATTAAAACAAAATTGGAATGTTGGGACTGGATCTGCACTATTGATAAAGCAACCTCTAACAAACTTCTAGCCGATCTCCCCATAAATACAAACAAGCTGAAAGAACCTATGGTATACTGCAAAAGATACCCCAGTAAACCGCTGATGAGAACCTTTCTGAAAGCCCTTCTGAACTTTTTTCTGACGAATGAAATTCTAGCGATCAGAGCGGGACTAAAGGAACAAACTTGCAGACTCTGCCAAAAGCCTGAAGAGCCCGAATCGGTAAGACACCTGTTGATGTGCTGCCCCGCCCTGCACCAAGCCAGAATTGCATACTTCAGCCCTCTGACAGCTTCCTCATTGGTGGGCAACAAAGACATCTGGTGGAACCGTGTTATTACAGGCGAAAAAACCCGATAGCACACGGCAGCAGCCAAACTACTGGAACTGGCAATGGAAAAAACAAAAGCATCCGCGGACGTCGGTTTCTCGCCTACATAACCTCAAGTCTGTGGTCTATACGTCTGTAAAACCAACAGCAATGTCAACGAGACTTTACCTCGAGCGGAATTTGCTCTTGCTCTTGTAAAAATCAGTTACTTTTATGATTATATACAAGTAAATAAAAAAGAATATATATATATCTTAAATAGTAATCATTTCAATTGATACAGTATATTCCATAATATTTCACTTATACTTTAAATACATTAATTCAGGGCACACTCAGTTGTGTTTATTTAAAATGTCTTCCTACAAGCCAATGCTTTTGATAGGAAAGCCGTGATAGCATCAACAAGATGAATCTTCATTGACTTTGAGTAGGACACGATCATCTCTCTTGTGCCTAATACCAAATGTCTTCAATATCGGATTAAGACAAGTAGTTCTAAGAGTATCATACAGTGGGCAAGAAAACAAAAAATGAAACTTGTCTCCATTCCTAAACTTTGCGATAAGAGCTTTTAGGTGACAGCCAAATGCCCCAGGGGCTTGTAACATTAGGAAGCATCAACATTCCTAATTGAAACTTGGCAAGAAATTTAGCAAAATGTATTTTCTGATAGTTTTCCTGTGGAAGATCAATATAGGTCTGGGGTGGGTTGGGCAGAGCGGGAGGTGCATCATACCAGAGTTTTTGTTTTGGTGATATTTATAACTAAGCCCCTCTCCTTACATTTACCTGTAAAACATGCAGTTGATGTTGTACGCAAGCTGGAGTTTTGCAGATGAGCAGAGCTTCAGAAGTGAATAGCAATAAACCACATTTTTCTCCACCTAAAGTAGGTGTGCCAATACCAGCTTGATCAATGGGTGCAGGCAAGTCATTGGTTTACAAAAGAAACACTGAGGGTGGTAAGACACAGTGTTGTCTAATGTCCTTGCTGATGCTAATTGGATCAGTGAACTCTCCTTTGATGCCCCAGAGAACCAATAAATTAGAGGGCATCTCCAGTCATGCTAAAGAGTATCATAGAAGTATACTTGAAACAGTATCAACAACTGTTTGAGGGTCGATGAAAGCTAAATAAATTGTTTGGCATTTTAGTTAAACAAATTTCTGTAGGATCAGAAATAATCTAAAAGACTGGTGAACAGTTGATATGACATTTCTGAAACCTTCTGGCCACTGCTCTTTTGCTATTTTTAACTATAAACAAACAACACTTCCTCATATTCAATATGTTTGTGTTTGTTCTCTGGGAGCACTGTTCACAGCAATGGCGAGGGTGGGAAACCAAGTGAGTGTAAGGCTAATCCTCTTTCTGTTGTGCAGGTAAAATAGCCTATGTCTGTGTGTAGGTAAAATAGCCTATCTCTGGAAAAAGTGCAGTTGTGGAACAAATGCTGAACTTGGCCTCTACTTTTTCATACAGTAAATGTATTCAAAGAAAACACATATCATTGTAAAATCATTTGTGGCATTCAAGAAACGGGGAAAGCAATTTGTACTTCCTCCAACATTTCACAAATTGCCACAGAATACAGATTTCAAACACAACATTGAAGATATTGTAACAAATAACGACATCATTAGAAGACAAATTGGCAAGTTAGAAACATAGCAGTTTCTCTACTCATTAAGGTGTGTTTTATGCCATGGTAATACATGCATCAAAGTATAGAAAGGTATGCGGTTAGTGTAGTAAGGTGCTATGTGTACAGTACACAAGGAAGTTATGTTTGGGAACTTATTCTATTCTTGCAAGTAGGAATGGGTGTACAGATAGAGCTGGCATGTGTAGACCTCCTAATTGGTGGTTCTCTGTCTAATTAGTCTAGATTTTGATCACAGTTCTTACATTGGCTTCCGCATGCTAACATTTTCCTGCAGTTTATATGTATTTTTAAATTCCGCATATGGGGAAGGATATCTAGTCGACAGAAAGTGTTTTGACCCTTAGTTGAAGTTCCACCCCTTCCTGGCGTTCTTCTTAAATAGTTGGTATTCAGGCCTTCATCTGGACGTATATTGGGTTGGGTTTCGATGTACCAGTTGTACAGCTACCCCTTGATATTGTCTTTTACAGCTGTGAGGATACAGATATGGGCATACATTTGCTTAATGGGGTCAATTCGGGTGCAAACCTTCTTAAAATTTGTCTTGCAGATTAGGCCACTGACTTGAACTTGACTTGAACTTGATTCATACACTGGGGTAGTTATCAATTTCTTCTCTCGGGGAGCTACTTATTGCTCAGTTGTTAATCACGGTTAACTTGGCAGGTGGACATGGACATCTACTGTCACACCTGCAAGTATTACATATTGATTTTGTATTAAAGTGCTGTCTCCCTTAACCACCCATGAAGCCTCGCATATTGCTTTCCTGGGCCACTCACCATACTTTTGTTAGACAAGGGTTAACTCATCTCAAAATTAGGGATTTAAAACGTACTTCTACAGATCTACTCGCGAAAATTAAGAAATTAGAAGGCTTCATGTGCGGTTAGGCATCTGTTAATGTCCCAAACATCAATAACGAGACAGAACATCCTACTACCCCGCAAAGAACTCAGGGCTCACAGGCCAACAGATTCTCTGTATGTTCAAATTAGACGCAAACCAACCTGCCTGAGATGTCAACCTCGTCATCTAGACGATCCTGTGCTCAAGCTTTAACCGCTCCATTGCACATAGACCAAATCAATAATGAAAATTAAATTACTAAACTAGCAATAAATATCAATGATGTATGTGCAAAAATAAATACACTTGAGGATATGATCTTTCAACTTTCAAACACAATAATGAATTCCATTAGGCAAGAGGGATCACAGCATATTGATACAGGGGGAATGCCCATAATTGATAATCCTGACTGTCCCTTGGCACTAACAAACCTGATTAAACAGGAAGAAAGAGGGACTGGGGAACACGAAGCTGATCATGAAAGTGCAAATGCACATGATAACGTAAATGAATGTACTGAAATGAACTCACCTGAGCGCTTCTTATCTCATAGAGAAAAACAATTGTATTTAAGAGCAAGTAAAAGAAGGCCCCTTAGGAGACCTCAGAACAATGAAGGTAGCAAAAAACCAAAAAAACATTCTCCCCTCTAAGACAAAGGGACAAAATTCTCACATCATAAACATATGCAACCTCTGACATATTAGACTTAAACCAATAAGACGAGGAAAGGAGAAAGGCCCTTTAAATGCATGATAGCCTCTCCAAATCAGCTATTAATGCTGACAAAATAAAAGCGACCAAAAAGAAAAAAAGAAAAATAAAACGCTAACACTGATGTTGATAATACTAGAGCACTTGAAACTAAATCCACTTCTGGAGCAGTGCAAAGTCAAGCTCTGGCTGTATTAACTATGCATAGTGCACCCACTATGGAAATTAAAGACTTTAAACAGTTGCAGCTCTCCTGTTTCTACCCACTTATAAATAAAACTAAAAAACCTTCATCTAATGCACCTTTGAATGAGGGATCTAGAGATGTCACTGAAGGACCTCCTTCCCCCTCTAGGACAACAGCCATTATCAATGGCAATTGGCAATTACCTCTCAGTACCCACTTGGTACAGAATTCCATTCCTAATAAAGCATTGCAAAATAATAAAGGAGCAGATAGAATAGGTCATCATTGACCTCTTGCCACAAGTGAAGATGAACTCGCAAATCCGTCTGAAACGCCCGCCACTGAGTATAGTCCAGAGAATATTAACATACTTGGATGACTGAGTGATGTGCCTTAAATGGCAGAAGAAAGCGTATTCGCTCTTACATTTTACAAACCTTGAATCTCATTCTTAATGAGAATACTCCAATCTGAGGATATCAACTGGATAAAATTACACAACACTAATAATAATCGTATGTTATGTCAGCTGCAATCGACAATAATAATGGAAATGCTATGGGAACATCAAGCAGACTTCGAACAACTGGGATTATGTCTCCATCGATTCCAGTCACTCGAAGCAGCAGATAACTTTCTAGAATTTCGAGAAACTCCGGAAAAGAAATGTTAGAACCTATTGCACCCAATTCAATACTGAATGCCACAAACGTTACTGCCATCACACAGTTTACCTCTCTAACCTTGGTTATTATAAAGACTGGTCCTGGCTTGTACCCTTAGTAAATAGCTGAAAGAAAGCAAAGAGTTCCACCCCTTCTATGTAGTAACCAAGCCCTGTCGATAACATCATGGAACTCTTGCATGTTCAACAATTTGAATGCATGGCTCAATTCCTTACTTTCTACCGATCAGATCGCTATCATTATGTGCCAAGAAACTATGAAGTTGAGGAAAATTTATATAAATTGCTTTACGTCCTACTCGGCTGAAGTAAAAGGAGGCAGCACGGGAAGAACTTATGGAGGACTCGCCATTTTTATTAATAACAACTTGAATGTACTCTCTAAAGTAATGGCTGTAATGGAAGATATTCTTGCGATCTAATTTAGTTTTGTCGATGCCATGAGTGATCCTTATATAATAATATCTTTATATTGGAACCCAGTAAAAAACCACTCGATCACATATTTGTTCAGTTATGTTTGTAGAGGCCTATTCGACTAAACCCCATTATAATATCTTTATAGGCAGTGATTTTAACGCATGCTGTCTCCCGCAACTTCAATCTAGGACACCCTTGCGAATCAATGGCAAGAAATCGAGGTAAAAGATGGAAATAATTTTTTGAGCATTGGGACATCCATTTTCTTGAATAGAATCTCCAAGCTCGACCTTATACAGGGCACAGTGGGACCAAATTCTCATGTATAGACTACTTTGCAGCTTCAGCACATCTTTTGCCCCTTTGCAAACCGGTACCAACTATAAATACGCAATTAGAAGATCACATATTATTTCAACTAGCATTGATGCAAAAGGCTCCCTGCTTACGATCAAACCAATGTTGAAATTATTGGAGACTGATCATCCCGAGCGGTCGATCAGATGGAATTCTTTTTTATGTAAAAAACTAATTGATATGATTTCCAAAGAGATTGCATATTTCAATCGTAGTACAACAAGTTGTCATGAACCGCCGATTACGTCCATTCTGGACTTCGTGGTCCATGATGCACCGAGGTCCGAACTCTGTGTTCCTTCCAACATGGCCGTCACTTTCGAAACACTGCTTACCAGCCTTTGCGCGTTACGTGCAACTTCCTACTAAACAGCCACGCCCCCGCGGCTCTGCGCGTCTCAACGCGTCTCAGAGCTACTGCTTGGAGTAGTCAGATGTGTGTTGCCGGAGTCCGCTAGGCGCTTCCTTTCTAGTCCTTGTTTCCGATTCCCTGATTATTTGCCCGTTCATTCCCTTCCCTTGCCCTACTTACTTCTGTGTTTCTTTCCTGGATCCTTTCTGTACGCGGTCCTACAATACTTTTGTACCTCCGAGTCAGGACATTGTTCCCTTCCTGGTTCCCGATCCTGGATGTTTGAACGTTATCCAGTGCAGGACATTGCAAACCTCGCGCTGGAATCCGAAGACTTGCATACGAGCCTGTATAAATCCCGGACCGTGCGAAAGAAGGAAGTCACTTCCAAGAAGGTCACAAGTAAAGAAAAACAGGTGAGAAGGGGAGAGACTTGTGACAGATTGAGACGCCTCAAACATGATACAAAGGCAGATATGGAAGCCACAGTTCAAGACCTCATGCGAGGTATGGAGGAATTAACCACTGAAGTCCAGAACCTTAAGGCAGAGAATGCAGTATTAAAGCAGTTAGTCTTATCTCGCGACTCTGCAACCAAAGAAAGTGTCTTGTTTGGATGAGAAGTGGACAAATACGATGGTTCATCAAACTCTCTTCGTTCCTTCCTTGATTCTTGTTTGGTACATTTTACCTTCAAACCTTACTACTTTTCCACTCCAAGAGCTAAGGTGGGATTTATGATATGACATCTCACGGGCAATGCCTTAACCTGGGCAACCCCCTTAGTCAATGCGGGTGATGCACTCCTGGATGATTACGATGGGTTTGTGGAGGCCCTTAAGGCCATGTTTGATTGCCCAGAACTTGTCTATAGTGCACAAGAAAGACTGCTTGAATTCCAACAAGGATCCCAGGACATGCTCACATATGTGACTCGCTTTAAACAACTAGCAAAAGAGGCCGATTGGTCCCAAGAAGCCAGCTTCACCCTCTTTCGAAGAGGTCTGAATGATGAGATAAAGGATGAATTAGCTAGGGTAGCTCGCCCAAGCTCCTTCCAAGCTCTCATGGACCTCTCCCTACTGATTGATTTGCGGATCTAGAAAAGAAAGGCACAGAAAAGGAAGACTAAACCAACATCCCCAAAGGCAGTCACTGACCACCCCTACAAGAAAGAAGCCGTTACTTAACAGGGCTCAGATCCAGAACCCATGCAATTAGGCACCTTCCGAGGACCAATTTCCCCCCAAGAAAGGATCCGTCAAATCAATACAGGGCTGTGCATGTATTGTGCCTCTGATAAACACCTTGTAAGAGAGTGTCCTGTTGCACCGCCCCGGCGTTCGGGAAATGCCAGCTCCCGATCCCAAATGGAGCACAGTTTCGGGAGAAAGATGTTTGCTCCTCATCAATTCCTTCCTTGAACTCCCCAGGACAAAACAATCTTGTGATTTTACAGACATTTCTGTCACCTTCCAAAAAAGAATCCTACCCCATCCTGGCCTTAGTGGATTGCAGGGCCATGGGCATTTTCATAGATCATGATTGGGACTTCAGTCATCACATTCCCTGAGAAACAAAAGAGGTAATGCAACTGTGTTGAAGCCATTGATGGCAGACCCTTGTCTTCGGGACCCATAACTCATCAAACCAAGCAGATTCTGCTTTCGATAAATAACCATCAAGAGATGATTAGATTGGACATCATAAGATCTGCCCACTATCGCATGGTTTTAGGCATGCCTTGGCTACAGAAACATAATCCATACATCAATTGGGCAGAAGGCTCCTTGTTTCTTGGATCTGAACACTGCATGACCCATTGTTTATCTCTTACCACCTTGCCAAGCCCCTCAGAAAATCTCCAGGAAACCCGGCAATCCTCGGTGACAGTCTCCAACATCGTCCAGATTCCCCAGGCTTACCAAACATACTCAGATGTGTTTTCAATGGCCATTGTTCAATCTCTCCCACCTCACAGGCCTGAAGATTGTGCCATTGATACTGAACCATCAGCGGTGATTCCCTTTGGAAGAATGTTCATTCTATCCGAGCCAGAAAAGAGGGCCCTCCAAGAATATCTGGACACCAACCTAACAAACTGAACTATTCGACCTTCCTAGTCCCCAGCGGGAGCCTCTCTTTTCTTCATTCCTAAGAAAGATTCCAAGGAGCTTAGACCATGTTTGGATTACCGTGGCCTCAATCAATGCACCCTCAAGGACCGTTACCCATTACCTCTTATTTCGGCCACCCTGGAGGCAGTGAGGGGTGCAGTCATCTTCACTAAACTCGATCTCAGAGGTGCCTACCATCTCATTTGTATAAAAGAAGGCGATGAGTGGAAAACAGCCTTCAGAACTCCCTTTGGCCACTTTGAGTATCTGGTGATGCCCTTTGGACTTGCTAATGCCCCCGCTGTATTCCAACGTTTCATGGATCGGGTTTTTTCTGACATGTTGTTCCTTTTCATCATTGTATACTTAGACGACATATTGATTTACTCCAAGGGACCTCGGAAACACGCAGAACACGTCAAGGCAGTTCTACAGCGTTAAAGTGAACATAAGCTCCTGGCCAAACCTGAAAAATGTCTTTTCCATGTATCAACCGTTCACTACCTTGGATTTGTTCTTAGCCCAAAAGGCATCGGAATGGATTTTTCTAAGGTTGATTCCATACTGTCTTGGCCTGTTCCTACCACTGTGAAACACATTCAATCCTCCCTGGGGCTTGCTAACTTTTACAGGAAATTCATACCAACGTTTTCCAACATTGTACACCCTATTGTCACACTTTTAAAGAAAGACACTCTGTTTCAGTGGTCCTCAGATCAGGAGTCAGCATTTCAACGATTGAAATCGGAGTTCACTCGAACCCCTATCCTAGCTCAACCTGATACAGACTGACCCTTCCTAGTTGAAACTGATGCATCCGACTACGCCATCGGAGCAGTATTGAAACAAGAACTTGATGACAAGATGGAACATCCCATTGCCTATCTCTCCCATACCTTGACTCCCAGTGAAACTCATTATTCCGTCCTGGAGAAGGAGTTGCTAGCCATCCGACATGCCTTCACTGACTGGCGTCATCTCCTTCTGGGAGACAAACACCCAGTACAAGTCTGTACGGGCCATCGGAACTTGCAGGTCTTACAATCCCTGGAGTGCAGAAACAGCAGTCAGGCCCGCTGGGCCTTCTTTTTTTCCCAATATCAATTCCAAATCCACCATTTTCCTGGAGCACATAACCTCATAGCTGATGCCCTGTCCAGGCATCCTGATTATGAAACCCTTGAGGACCGGACCTTTCCAAAGATGTTTCCTAACACAGTGTTCGTTGCTCAAGCCATTACATTACTGGTGGATATAAGAGCCAAGACACCGTCTTCCGAACTTTGGAAAGAGTTTAAAGGAAGCAATTTAAGGAATCTCAAGATGAAGGACGGATATCTATTCAAGGAAACACGGTTGGCCATTCCCATACAAGAGCTGAGACATAAGATCACAAATCTATGCCATAATATCCTTCATTCCAGGCACCGTGGAATCACCAACACCTTCCGTCTTATACAGAGACCAAGGATGAAAGACGACGTAAGAACTTATGTCCAATACTGTGCAGTGTGCAATCAGAATAAATATGATAACAGAAGACCAGCAGGTCTCTTACACCAACCAGTGATACCAACACGACCTTGGGAAATCATCGCCACAGATTTTATCGTGGAATTACCCTCATCCAGAGGATACACGACCATAATGGTTACCATCGATTTGTTTACACACATGGCTCATTTTACACCTTTGTACAAGCTACCATCCTCATCTGAATTGGGTGCAGGATCATAGTGACAGCATGTGTCCTGCACAACGTTGCAACACGCCGGGGCCTGCCGGTGGACATGGTGGTGCCCCCATATCCCCAACCACAAGCAGGCCCACTGCGCATGGGAGGGGAAAGGGCACATGGTGAGGCAGCCCGTATGCAGCTGGTGGCTAATTACTTCACCTAAAATCACACCCATGTGGAGTGCACACAGCCCTGGCACATACCAGCTGACAATCAATGATGATGACATAAGGGACATTAAACTGTCACAACCATACCACCCTGAGATTGGTCATCTGGAAGTGTTACATTGTGTGCATTCCTACCTACCGAAAGACAACCAATGCTGTGTCACAAAAAGACACACATTTATGCTGCATGAATGACTACCCCCTTGCAAAATACAACATGAAAATAGCGCCATATCGCCCAACCCCTCCCCATCTCCGCCACCCAACACACCATGGAATGTCCTGCAATGTGAAAGCAAACAAAGCAATGCACAACACATGAAACAAGTGTCACAAAGTGCACTGTCCCAAATGGAAACTGCCCACAGACAATATGTTCCCAGTAATCAATGACAAACAGCACACATGACCAAATACTTACCAGCAACACAATACAGCAACACAGCATGAAATATTGCCAAAATATGACAGTACAAACTCAAAGTAATGTAAGTCATACAACCTCAATAAGCCAGCACATCGATCCCTTCCAACTCCAGAGTGTTGCTGCCAGACAAATGTGTCAGTGTACTGCATACAACATGAACTCCATCTGCAAAGGAGACGGCCTTGTGAAGACATGAGGAAGGAACCTGCAAATTAGGATGAAGACATGGATGCACAAGCACACATCAATACACCATGCAGTGTACAATACAACAACAATACCCACTAGGGATGCCCACACAGTATTGACTACAGACTGCCCACACAGCTCATGGGAGCCCAATGTCACTGTGCAAGTCACTGTCACTTGGTCACACCCTTTGCAAGCCCATGGAAACGGAAAGCAGGAGGGGTGTGTGTGTGTCACAAACCCAAGCATCTAACCCAAACTCAGGACAAGCCTGCATGTGCCCAGCCGGAATACAGTGGATGCCCATGGGAGCCACACAAGGCAACACACTGTAAAAAGAAAAACGAAATCAAAAATGGCCATGTGGGGGTCAGGGGGGAGGCCACCCAGGAGGATCCAGGGCAGGGTGCACACCAACACCCACCTGCGTGGATGTTGCGGAAAAAAAAATACCTCCATGGGCTCATGGCCTGCACGGCTATGCCATTGTGGGAGAACTGCTGTCGCTCTCTTCACCCTCTGCTGCTGCATCAGGAGGTGGTGGCACTATGGGAGGAAGCCCACGCAAAGCCCTGGTATGGTCCTCCATGGCAGCAAGCATGCGGGTCTGGAAGGTCTGATTCTGGAGGATTAAAGTGCGGAGATCCCCATGCAGCACCTCACGGGTTGCCTGCACTCCTGCACGCATGGCCTGGTGTGATGCCCGGATCTCCTCACGTGTTGCCTGCGGCTCAGCTGAGAGCGACGTGTGAGTTGCTCCAGCTGCTGTTCTTCCCTAACATTTCGGGAAGCCTCAAGTTCAAGCAGACTCTGCCTGAGGTTATGGAGTTCTACCCTCAGGGCTTCCCTGTGGCCCTGTGACTTTATTGATATGGATTCGTGCAGAGTCTCCAGTGCCGCTCGTCGGTCCCTGTTGGACGCCAACATGTCTTCCCTGTGTGATTGGCAAATGGAGTCTGTTGCCTGCTGTTGTTGCTCCATCTTCCTTTCAGGGGGGATAATGGAAGTGGCCACCCTCTCCATTGCCTGAGCCATCATTTCTACTGATGCTGCCAGTTGGCTTGCCATACCGTACATGGAGTTTTCCCATACTGTTTTGCCTGGTGGCGCACGGCCACCGCGTCGGCGGGCACCACACCTGTTTGGGGCAAGGCGATCTGCACCTTGCTGTGCTGGCACTGCCTGAGGCTGCAGGACTGCATTCCCCCTCTGATCTGCTGGCCCAGGAACAGGATCAGATGCTGTGGAGTGTGACCCTGCATCCGTAACCGCCAAAGGCGGACCTACCAACACTGACATCCCTATAGAGGGTTCTACCCCTGGTGCAGGTGGGTTGGACAGAACAGAATCCCTGCCAGAAACACTCACCTGCAACAGCACATAAGTCTCATCATCCGACTCAGCACCTAATTAGAGGTCTGGGGAGCTGCACCCAGTGACACCCCTTGACAGTATGGTCTGCAGTACCAAAGTGTTTTCACCCACCACTACACCACGTCCCCCACTGGTGCTTGGTCGTGGCTGAGAATCCTCCTGGGTCTGCACCATCTCCTGAACCTCACCAGCATCAAGTGCGTCGTCACCTGCAAAAACATGAAATAAAACGAATGGTAACAGGCATGAGCACCATAGCACACACATAGGCCTGACAAGACAGAAATCCTGTACATGGTTTACACATGTCCCAGATGACTATAACCCTAGCATGCATGCACTGTCAATGAGTTTGAAGGGGAGTCAAAAAGGCAGACAATGAGGACACCAAGATGGAATAGCAACACATTTGCAGCATGTTGTGTAGCACTGGCATCACACATCAGCCTGTGAGTGGCATGTCCAATACACATACATGACACATGCCAGCACACAGATGTCATGTAGCATAGCCATGGTAAATAAGACAACTACAGCAATATGTCAGTGAATGAGTACTATCACACATCCATGTCACATGGACATGATGAGAAGATTAATGCAGAATAGTGTTGCAAAATATGCATGTGCCTCACACTGCAACACATCCAGTGTACAATAATACAGTGATTGTAGGCAGATGTACACATCAATGGTTGGTCACTTCAACATGACAGGAAACAACTATTATGTTCCACATGCAAACAGGCCCTAAAAATAAATTTCAGCAGGCCAATACTCTCTCGCCCTGAGTGGTCTAATCATTCACATAACCAGGTAACAAATGTGGCAAAATGTGGGGTGTAAACAATGACAGAAGCATGTCACATATGTGGCATTAGTGATGGAAAAAGCATATGAAAAATTGGATGATCTAAACAATCAGCCTGAATGAACACAGAAAAAATCAGAACAATGTTGTTGCAAGATGATAGTTCAAGGGCAACAGCAGTAATGTGGGGATAATTGGCTACTGTGGGCAGAAGGGATACTGTCATACCCAAATAAAAGGCATGTGAATGTATCGGAGGAAGCACATGGGTGACCCATAACACTCAGGATTTCAAACCCTCACCTGGCACTCAATCAGAACCCGTCACCCAAACAACATACACATGGATCACACACACATGCATGGGCACTCACCGGACAATGCGTCGTAATCAGGTAGGTCTCCGACGCCTTGGATCTGTTCCTCTGTGACGAAGGTCCCAGCAACAGACTCATGTTCAGTGAATTCGTTGTCCTCTGGTGGAGACCCACCGCCAGTCACCAGAGTAGCGGCATGATTTGAGGCCAGCTTGTTCTTTGCTCTGTGTTTCAGGTCATTCCACCGCTTGTAGCAATCATCAGCTGTGCGCCTCACTAATCCAAGGGCACTTATGCGGTCCGCAATGGTGTGCCAGTGTGCCCTACATTGACCAGGTGTAGTCTTGCACCCTGCAGTCACCACCATTTCGCGGCTATGTGCCGACACATAGGCCACAAGTGCATCAAGTTCGGCTTCATTAAAGCTAGGCTTCCTTGACGTGCCGGAGTGTGTAGCCGTGTCTGGGGTCTCAGCCTGTAGTGCCAGAGCACCCTTCTTCCTCTTTTTCAAAGGTGGAGTGAAGCCTGAGTGGCTTACGCCGCTCTGGTCAGTAGGGGCAGAAGCGCCGGTGGACTGGGTACTAGGAGTGTGTGAATGCACAATGACCATAGGTCTTGGTGCAGGCATTGGCTGAAGTGTGATGTTGGCAGGGGCAACATCGGTTTGATAAACCTGGACCGACACTGTCCCGACTGGGAGACTCAGAGCAGGGGTGGATAGAGCTGCAGCTGCTCCTGCAGCTTCCCCACCCTGCCTACTTGGGGCAGCAGATGACGTCGCTGCCCCAGATCCACGTGGCCTGGTGACACCAACTTGCACCACCAAACGTGGCTTAGACTTGCTGACCTGGAAGTCAGCTTGGGAGTCATCCTCTGCCGGTTCAGGTGCCACAATGGGCTGGTCCAACAAGGGCTGAGCTGGGATGGTGTCAGCTACGTTTCCCACAACCATGGGGGGGATTGGTCCTCCACACATGAGGGTCTAGGGGCACCCTAGGGGCACCCTGCAAATCCTGGCCATGTCCCCTACCACGCCCACCACGCCCACCTTTTGGAAGTCGGCCACCTTTGCCTCCAACCATGGCACTGATGTTGTTGTGTGTATGGGAGTAGCAGTAAACGATTGCCTTGGGCAATTGGGGGTGAAAGGGGTAGGGTACTAGATGGAATTCATACCCTGGTGCTCTAGCAAGGCTGTCTGTGACCCTGGGGGAAGATGACAGGTCATGCAATGCACAGGCACCCCGAAAACAAAAAATAACGTGCACGCAACGCGTCATAGACCACGTGCGTGGAAAAATGAACCCGCACTACGCTGTGGCACCCAGGAACACATAAATAAGCGTACACGTGTTACACGCACCCTACAATGACCACTGAATGGGTATGCTACACACGGGGCAAGCACAGTTGCTAAATACGTGCGCGACTCACTGTCTGCCTGGAAAAAGAACGTGAAAAAAACACCCCCGCCAAAAGACAGGACAAAAGAAGAAGTGAACGCTGTTTGAGGAAACAGGCCCAACAAAAAAATGAACGCTGTCAGAGGTAACAGGGAGTACGAACTTCAAACGCTGTGAAGTAATCGCGTGTGAACCGACAAGAAGTACAGAATTCACCCACTTGCTCTCCATGAAAAGCACGTACAAGGAAATGGGGTCCTACACCTACCTTTTAAAGCGGCCCACACGTACAACGTCACTTACGCGTTTATGCGCTAAGGCCCTTTCCTCCAATTACACAAACTGACACTCGGACGCGCAGTTTTTGGACGTGTACGATGAACATGCACCTGTGTTGATGGAAACGCCCACGCGCGTCACGTCACAGACGTGTAGGCCCTTTCCTCGGATTACATGCATTCACACGCGAATGTGCAGTTTTTTCACGCGCCATGAGCCACTATGCCCACGTCATGAGGAAAACGCCTGCGTGTCACGTCACAGACTTGCTTACGTAAGGGCCTTTGGTCCATTGAAACCGCGTACGTGTGCTGAAGTGGTTACGCGCTAAGGGCCTTTCCTCAAATTACACGCTGATGTGCTAGATTTTCACGTGCCAAATCACTCCGTATCAAACTGGCCACGCAACAACACACGGAAGATCACGCTCCTGCCCAGAAGGCCGAATTACTGCCCCACAGAGCCCCGAGCACGCTCCCACCTGCCATCTGCTGCTGCCTGCCTGCCAGCTGCCCACGTGCCCTGCTATTTGCTGCCTGCACATCATCCATTTGCAGAGGTGCAGTTGTTGTGATCACCCCTGCTGGAACTGAAGACTCCCGACTGGGATACCATCGCTCCACAGCCCAGCCGCAGGACCCAGTTGCCCACCCACACCTGCCTCTGGGGTTGCCATGTCGGGCACACCACCATCTGGCACCACTGGCAACCCCCAGCCAGAGAGGCAGAGGGCCACCAGCTTCAGTGCCAGGGAAGTTGGTGTCCTGGTGGAGCAAGTCGTGGGGCAGTATGATGCCCTCTTTGGAAGTTCTCACGCCGACTATGAAGGACGGACCAGGATCTGGATGGACATCCTGACTGCCATCAACGAGGAGGGGGTGGCAGTCTGCGACATCAAACATGTCAAGAAGCGCTGGGAGGACTTCAGGTCCAGGACCCTCGACAAGGCCTGACGCCTCTTGAAGCCAGTGGATGCCAAGGGGCGCCGGGGCCACCTGTCCGACCACCAAATGAGCATTCTTGAACGCATATGCCCAGCGCTCCACTTCCAGGTCCTTGAGAGGCAGGCCCGTCTGGAGTCGAGCGGTAAGTGTACATGCATAATGATTGGACGTGTGCGTGTCGTGGTGTGCCAGTAGTGTGCAGGTTGCACATGTGTTTTTGTAGGGCCATGTATGGATGTGTATGTACAGGGGCGCGAATCCTCTCATGTGTGAGACACATGGATGATGTATGTGTGGGTAAGCATGCCGGCCAAATGCAGATGTGGGAGCACACATGTTTGAATTACTGTGTATGTACGTTGGCATGGTTGTGGTGTCACACATGGATGTTGGTTCCAGCTGCATGTATCTGCACTGTGTACATGTGCATATGTGTGTATTTGACAAGTGTGCAACTGTGATGCGACATGGATGCATGTGGCACTGACATGTAGAAGGCTGAATGCCAAATGTGACATGGATGGCGATCTCATCACTCTGACAGTTGGTGGACATGCACACATGCATGTAAGTGTGTTGGTTTGTGTGCATGTGTTGCGTATTCCCCGTGTTTCATGTGACGTCAGGCTCACCTTCGGATGCTGATGCTGTTGTATGTGTATGGATGGTGCTGCCTGGTGCAATATTGCTGTGGAATTGCTCATGTGTGTGAGTAGAAATGACATGTGTGTTAGGGAGTGTGATGCCATGTCTGAAGTTTGACACTGCCACTCATGTACAACTGTCATGTGTGCATCAGTCCATTGTACAGTGCCCTGATGCCTGTGTTCTATCTTTCCCTGTCTGCAGCATCAACTGATGAAGAGGGCGGAGAGGGTGCTGTGGAGCAAGGCGGCAGGGATCGCACCGCCAGCCCGAGACGCAAGGCCCGGCTCCTCATCCAGGTTGTTATCTCGTCATGGAGTGAGGAGTCCGGTGCCGCGTCCCAGGCCGCAGCTGCCGAGGGCAGTTCCAAGAGGCGAAGGTCGGAGTTGGACTCCTCGGCAGCAGAAGGAGCACCTGAGACCCCACAGGGTCTGACAGAGGAAGATGGCACGGAGTCATCCAGGTTGGTGGGGGGTTTGGAAGAGGAGGAGGCCGTGGAAGGGACAGACACAGGTCTGAGGTGGGGATTCCACTGGTGCTAGTGGTGCAGTGCAGGGGCAGGGACAGGAGGCAGCACAGGCCGCCACTGAGGTGCCTGTGTGTAATCCTGTCCCCGATCCTGTGACTGCATCATCCTGCACCAGCAGGGATGCCTACGTCCAGACCCGTTTTCAGGGAGGGGATATGCTTACAACAACTGGCCTTCCTCTCCCTGCGGACGTGGCTATCCGGGACCGGGTTGAGTCTGTCATGGGTGGGATGGTGTTGCATCAACGGGGCATGCAAGGTGACCTGCAGTGTTTTCGTGAGGACACTGCACGTCATCTCAAATGCATCGTTGACCATGTTGACCTACTGGGACGGGTCACCAGGGAAGGATTCCTCCGTTTGCTCGACCTTGTTCCGACCCCCTCCTCACCTGAACCCCCTATGCGCCAGTCGTCCTCCATGCCATCTTCCCACCCATGTATCACCTGGGTACCCTGTGGAGCTGCCTCTGACCCTGCGGCCAGGCTGGTGGAGGACACATCCCTGCCACAGTCAGGAGTCGGACGTCTAGCAGGGGTGGACACCTCAACAACTGCACCCCAGCCGGAGGAGGACGTGCAGGCAGCAAGAGCCAGGGCACGGGCACAGCAGCAGCAGCAACAGGGTGGGAGCCATGATGGCTCGGGGCCTTCAACATCGGAGGGGCAGGCATCGGCCAGAGGGCAGGAGGACCCAGGATTGGAAGTGTCTTCTGTGTGGCAGTGGTTGGGCTCGGCCATCGATGCGGAGCGGCAGCGGGCGGAAGAGGCATGGCTCACAATGGTCAGGGTGGAGAACTCCATGTGGAAGGCTCTGAGGTGGCCCGAGTGCCTCGAGGCAATTCGCAGGGAGTTGAAGGTCCACATATCATCCTCCCTGCGAACCCTCGGGCCATGGAAGAGGACCGCCTCCGGGTCATCGAGCAGGAGTTCGATGATGCCCTGGCCCAGGAAATCGGGAAGTGAGCCGACGGACTAGCCTGCTGCCATTGTAAATAGTTTTTAGAGTTAGGTTTCCGTTTCCTTTTCCTTTGATTTGTGGTGAATGGACTATGCCACACACATTTGTATATAGTTTTTTATTAGGTAGTTTCTTAGGTAGGTTTCATTTCTTTCGTTGGGCTCATGGACCCTTGACAATGGAATGTACATATTTGGACAAAGGATTTATTTGAACTTTTTATTTGATTTTGAACATGGATTAATGGATTTTTCCTTTGGACAATGGATTGTACATATTTGGAAAATGGATTATTATTAACTTTTTCTTTTGATTTCACCATGGATCAATGGATTTTTCTTTTTAGGCTTCCTTTGGATTTGCGTTGGTGGAGGGAGGGTTTGGACTATTTTTCTTTCGGATTTCTTTGGATTGGTTATACTTTTCATTTAATCATCTTTTGCATATGCTTTTCATTTCATGTTTGCTATTGTGTTATGCTTTCATTTCATTGCTTTATTTTTGTACATAATACATTTTGATATTTTAGTTCCATGCGTGGGATTCGCTATTGGGTTAATGCATGTGAAAATGTGGGTTTACACAATCAATGCCAACCAGTAGGTGTGTGTGACGGACATGTGTTGATGTACATAGTTGACTTTTGGTTTGTGTCTTGAGATCGGCATGTCAGTGTGGGGTGGATTGGGAAATCATTGCGTCTCAAGAATGGGGTGGCGTGCTATGGTATTTTGGTGTAGAAGTGGGCCATGATTGTGGATCTTTTTTTTTTTTTTTTTACTTTTATGGTTGATAAAATCAACCTTTCAATATTACAAAATGTCAAGAACAGTGCATTACAAGCATTAAAATCCTTTTTCACAGTTAAAAGAAAGAGAAATACAAATACGACACGTGGCAAGCAAAAATCAGAGCATTAGAATTCAGTATAAATATAACAAGAAAAGAAATAAAGAGTCATAAAAAGTTAAGGATGTGGATCACGAAAAGAATTGCATCCAAAAACTGTACAGTTGCTATCTTAACACCCAGTGAGACAGATGAGAAAATGCATTGCCACATGTTCTTTTGTATGTAAACATTTTGCTCTTCGAAGAACTTTCCAAAACATTTTTCCCGAATGGTAACCAAATTTGAGCAGTGCACCAAACAATGTTATAATGTTTCTTTTTGGTTAACATTCTTGCAAAATCGACACCAATTCTCAGCCTCTCCAATTTGCTTTCTTCGGGCCAAAACGTCAAGAGTCGGCCAAAGATTTAAATGAAAATGAAGACATTTCTGGCGAGTCTTTGAACAAGGAAATTCGGCCAAATAATCGCCCATTACTCTGAGTCGCTTGTGGCCAAATAAAGTGCGATCAAAGTCCTTATAAATTAAACATTTATTTTGTGGATTGTGGATTGTGGATCTTTATTTCATGTAGGGGGGGCCATGAGTGGGGGCCTGCTGGCAGGTGCCCCTCACTGCTGGGGGGTGGGGCTGCTGGGGGACATGATTGGGACATGAGTGGGGGCCTGCTGGCAGGTGCCCCTCACTGCTGGGGGGTGGGTGTGCTGGGGGACATGAGTGGGGGCCTGCTGGCAGGTGCCCCTCACTGCTGGGGGGTGGGGATGCTGGGGGACATGAGTGGGGGCCTGCTGGCAGGTGCCCCTCTCTGCGGGGGTGGGGGTGCTGGGGACATGAATGGGACATGAGTGGGGGCCTGCTGGCAGGTGCCCCTCATTGCTGGGGGGGTGGGGGTGCTGGCGGACATGAGTGGGACATGAGTGAGGGCCTGCTGGCAGGTGCCCCTCACTGCTGGGGGTGTGGGTGCTGGGGGACATGAGTGGGGGCCTGCTGGCAGGTGCCCCTCACTGCTGGGGGTGGGGGTGCTGGGGGACATGAGTGGGACATGAGTGGGGGCCTGCTGGCAGGTTCCCCTCACTGCTGGGGGGTGGGGTTGCTGGGGACATGAGTGGGACATGAGTGGGGGCCTGCTGGCAGGTGCCCCTCACTGCTGGGGGTGGGGTTGCTGGGGGACATGAGTGGGACATGAGTGGGGGCCTGCTGGCAGGTGCCCCTCACTCCTGGGGGGTGGGGGTGCTGGGGGACATGAGTGGGGGCCTGCTGGCAGGTGCCCCTCACTGTTGGGGGGTGGGGGTGTTGGGGGACATGAGTTGGTGATCATATTGCAAGGTGACATGTGGCTTGACTGGGGGGCATGCCCATGGGGGATGGGCTGCCTTCGGGACATGACATGGGGTGCAGGGCAGTCCCCTGTGATGTGGGCTGCCTGCTTGGGCCATGGAGGGGGTAGAGGGGACCCACACTGCCAATTCATGTGTAGGACTCCCCGCGCACCACACTGGATACACGTACCCCGCTCTGACAGCAAAATCGCGTGTGAAACTTCACACGCACCTCCGAAATACACGTACCCCGCTCTGACAGCAAAATCGCATGTGAAACTTCACGCGCACCCCCGAAATACACGTACCCCACTCGCACAGGGCCAATCGTGTGTGACACTTCCCGCAAACCCCAGTAATACATGTACCCCGCTCGCACAGGGCCAATCACGTGGGACACTTCCCGCAAACCCCAGTAATATATGTACCCCGCTCGCACAGGGCCAATCGCGTGTGAAACTTCCCGCGAACCCCAATTATACACGTACCCCGCTCGCACTGGGCCAATCGCATGTGAAACTTCCTGCGAACCCCAGTAATACACGTACCCCGCTTGCACAGGGCCAATCACGTGTGAAACTTCCCACAAACCCCAGTAATACACGTAGCCCGCTCGCACAGGGCCAGTCGCGTGTGAAACTTCCCACGAACCCCAGTAATACACGTACCCCGCTCGCACAGGGCCAATCGCATGTGAAACTTCCCACGAACCCCAGTAATACACGTACCACGCTCGCACAGGGCCAATCGCGTGTGAATCTTCCCACGAACCCCAGTAATACACGTACTCTGCTCGCACAGGGCCAATCGCGTGTGAGACTACCCGTGCAGCGGGGTACGTGTAGTCGCAGGGGTGCGCAGGGAGTTTTACAGGCATTTTTGAGGTTGTGAGCCTGTGCACCATGTACGGGATTTGTGCGCTGTACATGGCGCACAGGGAGGGGTTGGGGGCATAACTGGCGCTGCTGCAGGGTCGATGCGCCACTCTGCGCCACAGCGGGTTTTGGATGTTAAAATCCATGAATACGCTGTGCACGGAAATGGATTTTAGCGCACACGGCTGCTACAGAAAGTCGCATGCGCACACTGTGTGCCAGCCGCATGCGCCACTTGTGCGCTGAATTCTATGAATTACTCCCTTTATCTTATTTTCGCTTGTCGCCACCAAACCACCAAATACTTCATATTGTGTATATTTGATTCCCGGTCAGACGCTTAAACTGAAGTTTTTTCATTTTATTGCTGGACGCAGGTTTCGTTTTGGTCCCTTTTCACTTTTCAGTGGATTGCTTCTTACTGAGTGAAACGCAGGTGGCCATCTTTAAATGGTTAGAGCTAATTATCCACAATAACTATATTAGCCGGTGCCCTGGTCACGTTTGTTATGAATTATTATATTAAATCACTGCAACTTGTGGGAACAATTAATAGGTGTATATGTCTCACCATGATTACATTGTGTGAGAGTCTGGATTTTACTCATCCACAGGCACGGGTGAATTTCCATGGCCAAATATGAATGTCCGTTCTGTACATGTGTGTCTTTGAACTCCTGGGCGTGCTTAACTGTATGTTGAAAGATGGCATAGCACCACATCTACTTAGTTAATAAAATGTGGAGAGGTTTTTACACATACTTGAAGTCAAAACTGATTTCTTAATTTCTTAATTACATTAAGAATGTAGGCAAAAAACATCCCAATGAGGAATGTGAAGGATCATTTTTTGATTGATACACAGTGCTTATTTGTGCCACACAATAACAGGACAACCTTTATTGAGTTCCAGGTACATGTATTTTGCACTCAGACAAAAATGGAAAATGACTGGCATTGTAAAACTACTTGATGCAAGGTTTTAACAATTGGATTGTTCTTTCATATTACAGAAAAAAGATTCCATTCGATATAAGTGTTCAGACCTTTAGAGACTGTGTTCAAATGTTGGATCCAACGTTGTTCCAATTTTCTCAAGGCCACATCGCGGTCTGTACCTCTTGGTAGGGGATGTTGTGTCTGAATCACAAACCAATTAAAGTCATTGTAACTATGTTTCTTGAATTGGAAATGCTCAACCATGGGTTTTTCGGGTACCGCATTCTTTAAACATGATCTATGTTCTCAAATTCTTTGCTGTACTTCTCTTTTCATTTTCCCGATATACATGAGGTTGCATGGGCATTTAATGGCATAGATTGCCCATGTTGTTTTACAATTGGAGAACTCTTTATATTCCCAAATCAGGCCGCCTAAATTAACAATTTTCATATTTGTGGTAAGCACACACACTGAACAGTTTCTGCATCTATGATGCCCCACCAGAGGAGGTAGGCCCCATGCTGTAGCCAAGGTTTGTGGTGGTCTTCCTTGGTGCTCATATGTGTGCACCAGCATTGTCTAAGACTTTGTGCTTTCTTGAAGGCAAACCGTGGTCTTATTGATCTGAAATCTGGGGTGTATATGATGTTCCAATTCTTTAGAATCACCTTTTTAAGCACATTGCTAATCAGGCTATAAGTTGTCACACACGTCTTGCGTTCTTGATGTTCTTGACGTCTTTCTTCTTATGATCTTAGCTCTCTCAGAATAGTGAGCAAGGGGTCCACGTCTGGATTCCTCTAGTAACTTAGGGTGAGACCTAAAGTTACTAAAATATGCAAAAAAACAAGGGGGTCCTGGGAGTCCCTCTG
Source organism: Ambystoma mexicanum (assembly GCF_040938575.1). Taxonomy (NCBI): domain Eukaryota; kingdom Metazoa; phylum Chordata; class Amphibia; order Caudata; family Ambystomatidae; genus Ambystoma; species Ambystoma mexicanum. Next base: position 879,044,391 of record NC_090941.1, on the reverse strand, counting down.
CCAGATGTGGACCCCTTGCTCGCTACTCTGAGAGAAGCAGAGCTCCACCCTACTGATGAGGTCCAACCAGACCGAAACACATGTCTGGGGTTGCTGTTGGTACGCTTGTTCAGAGGAGAATTGCTTAGCATTTCGGTGCTGGACTGCCCTAGGGCAGGACAAAGACTGACATGTTTTGGATATTTCTCCTCTGTGAAAGATAGTGAGCTAAAGACCCTGGGTAAGTCTCTCATAACCGGGATTAATGTCCGGCAGAGGGACTCCTAGGATCCCCCCTTGTTTTTTGCAAAATACAAGGGGCTAGAATCTAACCATATTAGAGTCAAACAAAAGTAGCCCAGTTTAATAATGGATGGCTCTTTGTTGTAATGATAAGGATACATGACTGCAAAGAATATTGCAAGATACAATTACTAGCGACAATGTATACAAAACCCTTCTGAATTATATTGTTGAAGAGCTCAAACAAGTTACAGTGCAATCTTGGTTTAGTAACACCCCAACAATTCCCAAAGTAGTGAAGTTGCCGGTGAAAGTGCCCCATCCTCCCAACATGAAGCAGTGCTAGGCATCTAGGAATTTGGAAAGTCTACCAGCATTGCGCAGTTTAGAATGATGTGTTCGGAATGACCTGTTGATTTACTAGATTGGACTTGCTGGATCCGAGACACAATGATTTGCAATTAAGCTACTTTGGACATTCCCATAGCTTCTTTTGATTTGCTCCTAGTATACCATAAACGTGATTCACAAAGCCTAATACAAGAACACATCTGGAGAAACCCGGATCCTTTTTGAGAACCCTGTGAGAAAATATTGTTAATAATATTTGCATATGTGCCTCTCAAGGATGCTCCAAGCATCCCCAGATGTGCTGCAGTTGTGTGCTTTGTAAATAACGTATAAAGTCACAGGGACAAATGTGAGATACTCAACACATCTCTCAATTTGGTCCAGTGAAAATCTTTGAAAATCGTGTATGTACCGTCCAACAAAGATGGTTAATTACTCGTTTTTATCTACTAGCATTGGATGTAAATATAGAAAAAAAATAAGAATCATAAGATTAGGTTAAACACGTGACTATTCTTCTTAGAGCAACTTGTTCAAGCTATGTGAACAATGTCCCCTATAATTTTGTGATATTTCTTAACTTATGGTAGGGGATTAGCTTCTCTTTCTAAAAGTCAGTCTGTAGACAATGGATGACAACAGATTAAGACTTGCTACTGGGTAGACACGTAATACCTGACCTGACTAGCCACTCACTTGTACTGAACATCAATCCTTTTGGTAGGGTAATTATTTAACACTTGAATTAACTTACTTTTATTTCTCTTAGGAATTACGTATTTTTGTTTTGTGCAACTGCTTTATTATACACTTTAAGAAGACAGTTTGTGGGCATGTGTTATGTGTCCTAATTTTAATATTGTGTCTGTGTATAAGTTGTACATTTAGATGGCATGGACTACTGAAGTGAAGGTCATGTGGTACAAGAAATAAGATCCTTGCTTATACTTGCTTTACTTTAGGTAGACTGTTAGACTATGACCCACTGTGAGTTAGTAACAATATTCTAATGTTCAAATAATCATCAATGAAAATTGATATGTTTGCATATTTCGAGTGGTGCACTAAAGAGAGCATTTTGAAGTAATGCACATTGTTTCTTTACGAAGTTAAAACATTTGGGGTAAAAGAGAGCTGTATGATCTTCGTAGTCCTTTTGTAAAAGAATGGTCATTGTTCATTGTACAACTTTTTAGACAAATGTTTTATGGGTGGCATTTTACATGACACTTGTTTACCTTTACATACAGTAGCAATGGTTTGCCTGTTGTAAGAACGGGTTTTCTGTTAACATTCCCATGGATTCTGACCCTCTATACAATTTTAATTCGTCTCCGATGAGTGTGTTAAATTATTTTGTAAATCCAGGAGGACCTGCATGGTGGGAGGCATTTAAATTGATTCCATCAACTTTTACTATCAAAATATGATGATGGTGGAAATGGATTCCGATTTGTATGGTGGAGTGGATGGCTGTGCAATTTGTACATTTGTAATCTGTGCTGCGCTCTGCCGTAGATGGCTGTAAAGTGCAGACATGAAGGTTTTATGCATGGTTTTTACATATGCATTTTATTAATGCATTAATTGTTTCTACTATATCTCGTGTATTCTTAGCCGGTTACCCCCGAAGTTAAAAACTCGTGAGTTGTTCCAATCTACTTCGTCTAACATATTCAATAAAGGTATGTTTATTTTTTTAGCTGTGCAGAACTTGATAAGCTGTATATATAATTAGGGAAATCTCTTTGACTAAAATGTTGGTACCATATTGCTTTTTCGGATTAAATGTGTTCTGAAAATATAAATTGGCAAAACAAAATACTGTTATGAATTGTTTCAGAATATTTTGGATATCTATAATGATAAGAGATTTTAGAATTACCCATAATGCGGGTCATGGATTATCATAAGCAACGAGGACTACTTGATGAGCGATCAATGAATCACTGTAATGATAGAAATAACCAATAATCACAATACTCGGTGCCTTTCTAATGTGGTGGCATGTACACGATGTGCACGATCACCACTTACTAAGCCAAGCAGTTCCAGTAAAGATTTGATTTATGGTTTATTGATTTAAAAATGGAATGCCTTCTACCACTTTGATTGGCAGAAGCACTTAACCAGCATTGACATCTTGTAAGGCACATGCTGCGCCTGATCTACAAAACGTTTGCAATGTGCAGAGGAGGAGAGCACTTGTTGAGGAGGCTCACACTGCTTGGTGCCTATTGCGTGGACATTGTACTTCTGGATGTACCTTTTCGACTGCAGTGATATCACAATGGGATGCCCTGCAGGACAGCCAGCACCTGACAGCTTTAAACTTCGTTTTTACATCATTCACTGCGTTATATATTTGTTTCTGAGATCACTCAGCATGCCGCTGTTTTGAACACGGTGTTAAACATATTACTGAGAAACCTGGTTATATCCAATACGGATGCACACCTTGTTACTATGTCACAGGATTCTATTGCAGTTTTGAAAATTAGATCTCAACATGGTGCACCCTCTATTGTTCTGAGGGACACACAACGCAAGCAGTAATTAACAAATTACAGGGATCTAACAGCCATGAACTAGACATTGCAGACAACGTGTTGTGCTTGTCAGGGTCTATCTTGTCTCACAAAGTGTGTGAAATTGGTACTAACAATGAAGAACATCCTACTACATTTCTTTGAAGGTTGGTGCATTCCTGCAATTGACCAATCTGCGGGCTTACGCACTAGAAAGTGGTCCTCCCTTCTTCACTCATTGCTGGGCATGCCCAGCGGTCACTGCACCTGGGAAAGGGCCTTTAGCCATGACTCTAGCACAGTGACTCTCCTCTACTACATGATCATGATCTGCAACCATACCCCACATGACCTTGTCCTGGGCGCTGTGACCCTCCCTTCAGTGAGGACCGACTATAACATGTGGCAATGTCCAGTGATCACCGCCCCAGCCTCAATTGCCCTCCCTACACTGCCCAGCGCTCATAGTCTTTCCGTAGGCAGAGTGACAATACATAACATATGATCTTCTCTTAGTAGGGTGTCAATCTACCAAGGGTTATTTTGCAACACATAGGTAAAAGTTACTCCTAGAAATCTGAAAGGAACTATGTTATGTTGCCCCAGTGTAACATTGTGTCAATGAACGGAACTTTCTGCTGGCATAGGGGAGCTTTCTGAAGAAATGCAGTGAGCACAGTGAACATTCTTGTACTGGCACCTGGGCATCTTCCCAATGTCAATAGCCTGATAATATGCCCACTTGATCATGTCCGAGTTGTATCCCCTGTGGCCATGTCTCAGGGCCGTCATCTGCCCAAAGTGCTTATGTAGTGCATACAATCAGGGATGACATGATTCCTACAAGAAAGCGACGAAGTTCAAGCATTTTTAGGAATGGTGGAGTTCTACAACAAGTTCATAAGGAATTTTGCCGAATTGAGCCAGCCAATCGTGAGATGATTCAAGTCGGGAGTTGAATTTGTTTGGGATGAGGAGTGCCAAGAAGCAGGGAGCATGATCAAGGAAGGAATTTATAGTGCAAATAATTTGGTAGGATTGAAGATTGGTGACAAATGTATCATTATGGTGGATGCTAGTGTGAAGCGATTAGGAGCTGTGTTATCCCAAGGAAGGGGAGGAACTGAGAGAATAATATGTCATGTCTCCAGGGTGGTGACAGATTGCGAAAGTATTGAGTATCAGTCATTGAGAGAGAGAGTTGTTGGCATGTATGGTGCGTGGTGTGCGGACAGACCATACACCGTTGGTGGAGGTGTTGATGGTAAAGGGATAATGAGGCTGACACCCAGGATTGCTAGACTATGCACGTGATTGCAGGATTATGATTTTATGTGTGGAGTATGTACCAAAATAAGATTACAGATTATTTATTTCTCGAAAAACGTTGGATATATATTCTTTGGGAATATTTTGTGCACTTTCATTGAGAATCATTGAGAAATCATGAGCATCTCAATATGTGCGCTTTCTAGGGTGTGTCTAACACACCAACAGTAGAAAGGCCACGTGTAGACTTGAACTCCGCTGGTGCACGAACGAAAGAACCAAAAGACAGGCCTTCCATGTCTATGTCCTGAGACTCTGGAACCTCCTCCTTGTCAACATCACACTCGCCACTCGCTTTTACAGTTTAGAAAAGAGCTTAAAAACCTCCCTTTTAAGGAATTACTCCTTTCTAACACCTAGGTCCACACACCCTCAACTCCCCACCCTTCATGAGAGTTGGTGATGTGCTTGCCAATGTGTCCTCACATGGTTGCTTTTGTTGCCAAATTGCCCGCCCTTCGCCTCCCCTCTTGTTAGTTCCCGCTCCCTGTTTCTCTGCTTCCTTCTCTGTGCTCTTCCACCTATGGTACAATGGAAATATACAGGGGACCACAGCCAATCTGTACTCCATAGTAGTTCACTGCAGCTATCACTTTGTTCCTCCTCATCAAAATACAGTTGTCACAATAGAACAGCAAGTCAGAGCTGAATTGTGTGCCACCTGAAAGGTAGGGAATCAAAAGTCATTGTAGAAATCACAGTCAGAAATACAGGTTTACTATTAAACCATTCACAATACAAAATCACTTTTGTACACTATACAGGGCTAAACACAAACATGATTCATTTGTGCTGTTTTTCGCCCATTTTCTATCGAAGCTACTGCTATTCGACATATGGTGTAAATGTGCTTTTCAGTTGCACGCACCAATAGGCTCTGTACACTTTTTCTTTCAGCAGTTCTGAGCAGAGTACCCAAGTGGTAAATAAAATAGATGCTGACAAAGGAAGTTCTGAAGGTAAAACAGAAGTGTCACATGCAGAACAGTCCCCAGAAAGCAGTGCTCAAGAAGCTTGCCAGAGTGTGAGGATGAGCCAGAATGGACCTAAACAAACGACTACATATAAGGTAACAAAATGTCATGTTATTTGGAAAAATAGTTGACTTATTTTTGTCAATGGTTCCTTTTATTTATATGTGATGGTTGAATTTTTCTGCAATATGTGCATATTATGTGGTCTTTGAATACTTGTTTATTATTAACAGTAATAATAATAGCAATAATAATAAAGGTGCTTCGACTACTGCTAATACTCATAATAATAATAATAATAATAATAATAATAATAATAATAATAATAATAATAATAATATGAATACCGTCACTTCACACCCCATAAAAGGTGTCATTATGTCCCAATGAAATAGTGATGAATTTATCATCATCAGACACGAAGGCAAGGAACTACTCTGATGGGGTAATCAAATGAAAAAACGTGTTTTAGTGTAAAAAGCGTGTTGATTTTTCTGATGCAATGTCAAAGTAGTAAACCTCAATATGTACGGTGCCTTCTGCACTTGGGAAGATGTACTGTGCATCCCTAGCTACCACTATCAGGACAGGTCGGCAAGGGCTTCGACTAGAGGACATTTTCTGATTACACATTGCCCGTTGTTAACCAGAGACGTGAAGTAGTGTCGAAAGAGAAAAAAGATTGAGTTTTCACTTTTTAAACCTCTATCTAAAACTTTAAACCTTGAAGAAGGCAAGGCATTGCCGGCATGAGGGGTCACAACAGAAATTGCCTATAATGAAAGCGAGCAGTCTAAGACAAGGTTGGAGGTATTCTTGCCTGTTTTACCGGCAAGGCTACCCCCAAACTCGCATCCGGCTCTGGCACCCACAAAAGGAGAATCACTGGGCCATTCCAACCTCGGCGGGTGCCAGAGCCGATAGGTCCCCATTCCCATTGAGCCCCACACAGGGCTCAATGGGAATGGGGAGGATGGTAGCAGCGGTACAGTTTATAACAGTACCGTTGCTACCATCATGTTCTGCTCGCGGGTGCCGGTACGGCCACCTGGTCAGACCAGGTGGCTGCAAGAGCACCCGCGAGCAGAAGTCCTAGTATGGCGGTACAGTAGCAACAGTGACAGTACCGATACCGGCGCCGTTGTTGCCTTACCGCCATAGTCCTAATGAGGCCCAAGGAGTATTAAACATTGTTGAGCGTATAGTCACAAAATACTCAGGTACTTCCAAACTTGTCATGTATTGTAGTTTATTCATTTGTTAATGTATTTATTGATACATTTATAAAGAAGCATGCAAAGCCCATGGGCATCTAGGCTCTGCTTACAAAGGAGAGGAAGACCGTTATAGCCTAGCTAAGGGAAAAAGGAGGGACAAATGTGGGGGGTGTCAGTTTAAAAGGTGAGTTTCAAGGTTCTTCCTGAAGTTGCAGGATGGTTCACCTTGCAGGTAATGGGTATATCATTACAGAGGGCAGTGGTCCTGATTGGGAAGCTGGAGCCCACCCGTAGAATCTGGGTGTGGTGAGGCTATGTTTATAGGCTGATCTTACTGGCCTTTCCGAAGAGCGCCTCTTGATTTTTTGGGCCAGATATGGAGGAGCATTATTAGAGAGGCATTGGTGGAAGCCAGTGGGCAGATTTTCTAGCCTGCAAGATGTAATCATGCCTTCCAATGTCTTGTGCCCCCCCGGAGGGCATTGTTTTGTATGATTTGTAGTTTGTGCATGTTTTTTCAGAAGTGCCTCACAAGAGAGAATTACAGTAATCGTGTGCAGACTCTATGAGTGCACAGGCCACTTCAAGCCAGTTTTTGGTAATCAGGAAGGGTTTGCTGGCATTGATAAGGTTAGTCGCATAGCCCGATGATGATGTAAAGTGGGTGACTTGGCGCCTCGGTTACACACCCATAGTCTTAATATGATTTGATATTTTATTTGTATCGCGCTCATACATTTCAGAGTGCGATGAAGCAAGGGAGGAGAACAAAGGAGGACAAAACAACAATCTCACTAGGCCCCGTGACATTGATTATGCGCAAAGTGCAGGGGAGAGGAGAGAGGTGTAAAGTGCTGAGCAAGGGAAAAAAACAACAGCAAATGGTAGTGCAGCCAGCAAGGTGGCAAGTGAGAGGTTTAAAGCGCTCCTCTCCAGAAAGAACATGGCATGATAACCTGTTCTGAGATGAGAGTTTGCAGCACACGCTATTTGCTCACTGTACCTTTCACAGATGGGAAATACCCATTTGCATACCAGTCTTTGTCCCGCCCACATGGGTAGTCCAGCACCAAAAGTTTATGGCAATTCCTCTATGAACAAGAGTACCAACAGCAAACCCATACACGTGTTTCAGCCTTGTTGGCCCTCATCAGTGAAGTGAAGCTGTGCCTCTCTAAGCACAGTGAGCAGGGAGTCCACGTCTGGTTGCCCCCAGGTAACATAGGGTGACCAGCCCCAAGTTCCTTGCAAATATTTCAAAAAAGGTAGCAGGCGCTCCTCTCCAGAAAGAACACTGCATGATAACCTGTTCTGAGATGAGAGTTTGCAGCACACGCTTTTTGCAAGTACAAGGGTTGCCAGGAGGCAGTGCCGGTGTGTGTCTGGGTGGGAAAGGACCTGGGCCCGAAATCAGAGGGTAGCCAGCAGCACATTGCCAAATCAGACAGTTCAGCAGGGGAGAGGAAGAGCGAAGGCAGAAACAAAGAGGAGGTTCTTAAGGTGCTGACAGAGCGGCAACTGGAATGTTGTGGCCATTGATGGTGTAGGCTTTGTAGGCCTTGTTAAGTTTTATAGGCGGGCCAGTGGGGCTATGAGGAGTTCTGTTTTTTGTTGTTAAAACAAGGGCCATATGCGGCCATCCAGGATTGATGGCTTCATAGATCGAGGTTATCCTGAGAGTGTTCATGGAGTGGCCGCAGGTAAGAGGGATATGAATTTGTGTACTGTCAGCATAGTTACTATTTGAGATGAGGAGGGAGTCTAGATGATCAAACAGTGGTCTTGTATAGATATTGTAGAGTGGGGAAGACACAGGAGCCTTGGGGTACACTGCAGGAGATAGGCATAGAGTTAGCAGCAGCATCTCTGGAAAAGACTTGAGAGGATCTGTCAGCCAAGAAAGAGGCAACCCATTTTTGTGGCATCAGGAGAGAAATACGCAGAGGGGAAGTGGGCCTGGCAAAGGATCTCGTGGTCCATAAGGTGAAATGCTGCTGAGAGGTCAAGCAGTAGTAGAAGTGAGAGTTTGCCACAGTCATTTCCGTCATCGAGCTGATTCTTCAGGTCTAAGAGGTCAGTTTCAGTCCCATGTTTCCGTCGGAAGACTGATTGCCAAGTAACCACGATATAGTGGAGTTTGAGGAATACATGGATCTGCCGGTACCCAAATCTGTCCATAATTCTCAAGAGAAGTTGGCCGTTGTTATGGCATGTTAGTTGGTGGGCATTGCACGGTTGAGTGAAGGTTTTTTGAGTAATGGGGAAATCCAGGATTCTTTCGGTTAGAGGGGACAATGCATAAGCCAACCAAAGAATTGATAACGGTGGTGATGAGTTGGGGTAGGGATTCTGCACATTCCTTTACCAACAAAGCAGGGCAGGCATCTTTGTTACAGTGCGAGGGCTTGCGACCTTTGATAGTCAGGGTGGAGGTGCTGATGGATTGGAACTGGAACAGAGGGGTGTTTCTATGTACTTAGGGTGGAAGGGCTACAAGTGAGGTGGCTGTTATGCATGCTAGCTTGGCTTTTATGTGTGCTTGTAGTTGTGTGATTTTCCCTTTGAGGCTATCTTGGAAAAATTGCACAAGGCATTGTCTTTCATGATGGTAGAGGGCAGAGGATGGAGAACAGTTCACGGGAGCTAGATGACGCCTTAGTGATTCTCTCATTGTAAGTAGATAACAGAAGGGACAGCCCTGGATGGGGCAGGACTATGGGCTATATAAATTGTAACACAAGGGGGGCGTCCTGCCACCAAAAGTAAACTGTTTATATTTCATTCATATAAACATTACAATGTTGTTTCATATTTGGCACACATAAAATTTCTTCTGTGTACAACTTGGGCTTTAATAAATCAAGAGCAAAAAAAGACATGTATTAATTCAAATTCTACCAGCATTTATTACTTTTGCTGTTGTTATTGTTTTTCTTTTTTCTGTTATTTCATTCTTTACATATATTTTTACTCCAAGGATCTTTAAAAGGTGATCCATTGAATTTTTACATCAACAAATAATACAGTGATATTTGTGTTCACCTTCACCTCCAGTGACTTGTGAGTTTTTACTAATTACACACTGTTTTAATAGTTGTTACATTTGAGCAATTTATAGCAAGTAAAAATTGCAACGCCGGGCAACAGGGTGACCTAGTGATAGGTCTCTCATCGTAAGTGGCAGCTTTCGAGCAGTGCATTGATTGTTTGTGGTGTAGGCAGATTTTGGACAGTTGGACATTGTTGACTATGGAAGGGTCTTTGTGCCAGGCAGCTTTAGCAGCGATTTTGGTGGCTCAGGTGGCATGAAGATCAGGAATGAACCAGGAGTTAATGTCTTTTTAGTTTTCCATGCTTGAGGGGAGAGGGTGAGTGAGAAGTGGGATGCCTTTGTTGCTGGTCAGGTTGTGGGTGCTATGGGCCAGGATGTTAGATGAGGCTACTGCTGGGTTAGCGTGAATAGTGGGGATTGGGATGGTGAAGGTGATGGTCATTGAAAGGCCCAGATTCCGCTGTACATTGCTATGTTTTGTCATAAAATGTCCTGGTCCTATAACAGCGACAGCGATTGACATCATGTGTCCAGGTACTCACCCAATGGCTAGGGATTGTAAGGTACTCACATCCTTGCTTGTCATTAATTTTAGTTGCCCACATTATCACATTGTTTGCACAGATTGTGATGAAATGTCTACATATTTACCCCACTGTCAGGTGTTGTCATCAATGGGTCTGCTATCCCCACTACAAGTGGCTAACTACACCTTTATGTTGAAGTGCAGGAATCTTCTCCCATAGAACTGTGATATAGAGTCAGCTGATATAAACCTCCTTTAAAAAAGAAACACATTCTTCTGTGGTGCTAGAAACATGAGTGAGGAAATAAAATTAAAGAAACTGTATTAAAAAAGAGCCCAGAGTGTATATGTTCAAAAAAGTCTTCAGAAGACAGGCTATGCATTTCACATTCCAAGATTGGATGTGGAAGAAGTCCTTGAACCCAATCCTGCTCCTTCATCATAGTCATTGGTTCTAGTCCTTCTCCTTCATCATAGTCATTCGTCACAGGTCTTCTCTTTCCTTATCGCCCTCCTTCTTAGTCTTTCACCATGGTTCTTCACTTTTGTCCCGGTCCATCGCCTTATTCATAGTCCATATCTTTTTTCATAGTCCTTCGTCCTAGTATTTCCACTTCATCACACTGTTTTAATAGTTGTTCTTGCTTCTGGTCCTCCATCATCATAGCTCTTCATCATAGTCAATCTCCTTCTTGCAATCACAGTCCCTCAGCATCATAGAACTTCTTGTTAGTCTTAGTCATTCTTCATCATATTCCTTCTCCTCTGTACTAGTACTTTCTCATCATAGCCATCTGTCTGGAGGCCTATGTAGCAATCCCAGGAAAACTAATCTCTGGAATGGCTGAAACCAATGTTTATTGATCTATAAGCTAACTAAACAAGGTGAAAAATAAATCAAAATCAAACCTCAGAGATTGAGCGCTATAATGTCTCACCTCTCAATGGTGTTGCATGTTTCCCAGGGGTTCTCTAACCCTTTCTCCTGGCCCCCTTCCTCAAGACAAAGAAGGTTGCTCAGCCTGTTGCGCTGTTTCTTGCACCAGTTGTTGTTATAGACAGAGTTCCCTGACTGAATCTGAAACTGCACTGGTTACCCGGCTACCCTCTGATTTCGGGCCCAGGTCCCCTCCCCGCCAGTTGTACACCTGCACTCTCCCCCTGGTAACCCTTGCACTCAGGGACAGTTCTGTTTCCCTACAGGCCCAACTAGCACTTGACACCTGATGGCTGCACTTACCCGTGCACTTGCCACCTGCTGGCTACACTTTTATTTATTTATTCATTTATTATCTTTATTTATCTTACTGTTATCCTATGTCCTGCACTATACCCTGCCCTTTCCCATAGTAGGATCGCTGTCTTTGTCTTCCCTCTGTTCCCCCCCAAGGCCTCGTCGCATCTTGAAACACTTGTGTATAGGCACGTTATAAATGCCATATCATATCATATCATATCACAGTATGTCCATTGGGGTGAGAAGTGTACAAGTGCTAACGCCACTGACCATTGGAACTCATAGTTACTTAACTCTTGGATCCCTTCTCCACCAATCCCTGTGGGCCCCCTCTCAGTCATATAATTACTTCTCCTCTGGTATCCTTGCTTGGGTCTCATTCATTCTCCTACCTCATCTCCCTGCCATGGGTCAAACTAGCCTCCTAGTGCCTTACTATGCTTTCGGGATAGGGGTTTTCCCTCCTCCTTCTCTGAAGCTCTTTGTCATAGCACTACTTTTACCCCTTCCTCTGTTGTTACCTCACCCTCAGATACTACTGTCAACTCCTCTGATGATACCAGCACCTCCTCTGTTGGTTTCACCGCATGGTCCTCCGATTCTACTGCCACCTGCTCTATTGAAACCACCCCATATTCCTACCTCCTCATCTGTGCTACCACCTCCTCTGTTTTCTCCCACTCTTAACATTAGCATCGCATTAGCTCTCCCTTTACCATACTCCCGCACTGTCATACCACTTGCCACAACCTTATTCAATAGCCAAGACAGATCGTCATGGGCTCTCTGATCTTATATTGTGTTCTCTCCTCCCAAGGGTGGGACTATCAGTGAGGATCTGCACCTGTAGCTTTATATTGGGTCATTACTGGTATTGGATGTTGCCCCTTAGTGCACACAGGGCTGCCTGGTCTCAGGAGGCTAGACCAAGACTATACCTTGTCTGTCTGGGATAATGGATGTTATTATTCCTCATCTGGCCCACACTTGCGATGCCTGCAGAGAAGTTGCCTCTGCTTTGAGTATGTGAGATAGAGGCCAGACAAAATGCTGGGTAACCTTTGTAAATACTATGTTTTTCATTTCATACTCTGTGTGCAGTGAAATTGAACCAGTGTATCTCCAGAAAGAGACTCTCTTGCCAGTGAACAATGCCTCTGCAGCACTGCTTCTCTTGCTGCAGTCTCAGCAATTGGGAAGTTGAAAATTGGTAAGATTGTTCCCGGAGCAATGCAGAGTTCCCTGCGGTCCAGCAAGCTCTGTGAAGTAACTTCCTTGATGTATTTTCTGAAACTGTAACTGTATCTAAACACATGCCACCATTGTCAAATGAAATAAAATGCTTTTCCTTAAAAAGAAAGGCATCTTTTTTCTTACTAGAGTTTTTGGGTCAGCTCAGGGAGAGCATTTCAGGCTCTCACAGCTAGAGAAGGTGTGTGTTCAAGGTGGTTATGTGACTGTTCCCTGCCATGCACCAGAGACAAGTGACAAGGAGTTACTCCACATACCTCCCCAGGCCCATCTACAACTGGCTTAGCCAAGCACTCAGCCAACTGAGTTCGAATATTTGTATTCCCTACTGCAAGACAGAGGACCTCCTTAGATCTCCTTTGCCACAGTCACCAACCTTCTGTTTCTCACAGTCCTTCACTTTGGTCATTGTCTTTCACCTTTATCATAGTCTTCCTTCGTTTCACACAGTCCTTTGTCACAGTGCTTGTCCTTGTGGTTGTACTTATTTCTCATGACATTACATTCCTTTTCCTTCAACGCATTCATTCCCCTTCGTCACACTCCTCCTTAGTCACAGTCCTTCTCCTTTGTCACAGTAACTCACCTTAAAAGTAGCCATAGTACTTTGTCACAGTTCGTCTAATTTAACACAGACCATTTCTGTCATTGTGTTCTTCCTTTCTCACAGCCATTCTTCTTTATCACAGTTCATAGCCGTTCTCATTCATTACTTTTCATTCATCACATTCATTCTCCTTTGCCTTTATTCTTCTCCTTCAGCAGAGTCCTTCTCCTTCAGCTCATTCCTGCAGCACAGTTCTCCTTCATTACAGTCCTGTATATCAGTCCATCTCCTTCATTACAATTCCTGCTCACAGTCCTTCTCCTTCATCATAGTATGTCTCCTTTGTCACTGTCATTCTCCTCCATCGCAGTCAGTTCTCACAGATCTTCTCATTCATCCTTGTCCTTCTTCTTTGTCACAGCCTCTCTTCTTTGTCAGTCATCCTCCTTTAATATAGTCCCTTGTCAAAGCCCTTCCCCTTCATCACTGTTCTTCATGAAAGTCATTCTACTTTGTCATAGGCCTTTGTCACAGTCTGTCTTCTTAGTTGCAGCCCTCCATCACAGGTCTCCTTCATCGACCCTTTCCCTTCATCTTGGCCCTTCTCCTTCATTCTAGCCCTTCGCCTTAATTTCAGTCCTTCATCAACGTCCTTCCCCTTTATCACAGCCTTTCTTTTTCATCACATTCCTTCTCCTTCATTACAGTCTTCATCAGTCCTTCTCCCTCTTCAGTCCTTATCCTTGTCCTAGTACGTTTCATTCATCCTAGTCCTTCACCTTCACCTTCATCATAGTCTTCTGTTTTGTCCTAGCACCCCCTCTTTTGTCACAGTCCTTCGAGACAGACCTGGTTCAACTCATTGGTTTACTATATAACTTTTCCTTTGTCACAGTTCTATGTCATAGTATGGACTCTGCAAGTATAACATAGTGACGAGGAGATCGGGATCCTGCCACCCCTCCCCACTAAATTCATGACAAGGAAGAAGGTCAGGAAACACTGTAACCATCCATTCTATTTCTGATGAATTCTTAATGGGCCAATTATTGATAAGTACGTTGAGAGGTATCCCCTCAGCCAGCCATACAGACCAGGAATGGTACAGATCTACCATGGGGTGGATGAAGAGCCGCAGGCCATGGTCAGAGAGATCTATATGGACAACCTGGACTAGAGCACCAAGAAGCTATTTTGCTGACATTGTTACAGACACCACGACGTAGCAGCGTTACAAATGAAGCACACATGCCATCTACACTTCAGGACAAAAACACACACTCAAGTACATGAAGAACATGAGGGCACAGTTCTGTAGTTAGAAGACAGATACATATACATACTGTCATTGTTTTTATTATTTTTGCCATTAGCCAAATGTAGCAATGCAGAAACCGCAAGGTGAAAGAGATCCTGAGGAAATCTTGCAGATGCTTAAATGTGAATAACCTAATGGAATTGCAGGAGCACCGATGGGACCCGACAGAGCCAAGTGTGACTAACCTATGGAGAATATAGCATGGACACTGTAGAAACCACATTATAAGGTTTAGGAGAAATACACCAGGCCTCAGGCTTCTGAGTAAGAGATGAGCCGAGCTCATTCAGGCTGGACAGAGAACAAGACGTGTGAGTCAGGACCCTCAGCCAAGGTAAAGAGATATGGATGACATTCTAATTCCCAAGATGACATAGGACCAGCCGCAGAACATATGAATAAATCCTCATAATTCAGAGCTGCAGAGCTCAAACTTGTGGTCTCTGGACATGATGCGGCTGAAGCAGACAATGGACTGTGGTCGATGGTGGGAAAGGAGAGCCAGTCTCAGGCAGCCAGACACAGACTGCAACAGTATGCAACAAGTGTTGTGCTGGACCGGAACGCATTCCCATAAGGCAAAGGTGGTACACACAAGTTACAATTCAGAAACATAATCGTTCTCATCACGTTGAAGAGGTACACAGTGAGCTGAGAACCATTGTGGATCCGAGGTCTGGGGACATCAGTTCTAGCCAATCATAGTTTAATACCCTAGGGGTAGGTAGCAATGGGCAATAACACATGGTAAGTCCACAACACTGCAGCAATGTTATAGTTAATGAACTGGGGATGGAACCGGCCAACCACCTGACATGCGAGGGCCAGTAGAATAATATCTATCATTTCCAATATAGGTTATAGAGTGCTCAGTACCCAATCAAATGACTCAATATGTTTTGTGGAGAGGGGCCCAGGTTGTAACGAAGTGCTGAAGCCATTTCAGGGTAAAACCGGCCTGCAAACTGAGAAAAAAGCAAGATGTGCATGAATATTCTCTGTTCCTATGCTGACGATCCCTGTTGGTTTTGTCTGTAATAAACCGCAGTTTGCACTTGCCATTGACTGAGTCCTCTGTGTATCCGGGGGAGGGTGTTGGGCCCTCCAAGTCCGCTAACTTCCAGTATCCCTCTGACATACCTGGCATACCTGGGCATACCTGGGCATACCTGGCATACCTGGGAGTTTCCTCCAACAATGGTGTAATGAATGTTCATTTTTCAATGTTATTCTGGCCATGGAAAAACAGAGAACAAAATGAATTTCCAAAATGTATTTGGGCTTTTCTGAACTTTTTTCATTAAAAAATGTGGGGGAAGAACTCCCACACTATCACCCACTTCCCCTACCTCAAGTGATACCCTTTCCCCACCCTCAATATATTTTAAATGTGTAACATTTCGAAACTAATCGACCAAATACATTCAGTCATTCTTTCCTCGATTTGTTCTGATTCGTCCTTTTCTATAGGTACCAAAACAAACACCGCCCAAGCCTTCATATGGGTCTACTTGTATTTCTCCATTTCGCAATTGCGGGCTTTGATTGCTTGTAGGGTTTCATGCTTGCATGGAATTTAAACCCTGCTATTATGTGCTCACTTTTAGGGATGGACAGCGTAGTGCAGCAGCTCCAGGTGGCCCTGCGTTAGATGGCAATGCATGAATGCTGCTCAAATGCGTGAGAGTCAGGAATGTGCTTATGGTCTTCATGCTTTTGGATCGTCTAAATGGTCAAAAGCATTTCAGATGATATAATACAATTTCAAGAACAATTGCGCTGCAATGCACCCGCCAATGCACCTGCCACATTTCAGCAGCTGGTCAAGGTTTTAGGTGTAGATTTTCGAAGTAATGCTGTGAGTCATTCAAATGGATGAATGATGTGAAAGGACATGACAAACTGGTGAAGGGAAACCTTTAGGCACTATGAAACACATGTACAGATGCTACACTTGACAAATTTGAATTTAATTGACAAGCAGTGGAGCTTTGGGATATGTGATTTCTCCTGTTAAGATTGATATGGAACAGTTTGAAGTCCAGGCAGTTTAAGATTGATTACTGCTGAAGGACACAACTAAGGTACACTTTTCAGAAAAAGGTCATTAGAAAGTGTTCTACGTGGTAAGAATGCAATATGTACTCTTACTGTGGGGTGAAGCTGAAGAGTTGTGTTCCAGAAATGAAAGGACACTTGTCATTTTATGCCAGCGTTACAGAAGTCTAATGGTTCTATGTGGTTTTATCTGGTGGTGGATGCTTCAAACATTACTCTTGGAAGTGTGTTGCCTTGAAAAGGAGATGATGAAATCATGCAACTGTGGCATATTTTCCTGTAGGAATAACTATAGGTTCACATCATTACATTATATTGTACACATACCAACTTTGATTATTATGGAAGCATTTAGTGATTGCAGACAGTAGTTAGAGGATGTGGACGAGTCTTCGAAAATTATCATTTACCATCATAATTTAGTATATACAATCAAATGTGTAAATCATAGGCAAGTGGGATGGATGCTGCCCATTTCAACATTTCATGTTTGGATTTTCTTTCATTCAAGGAAATAGAATGGTGAAACCAATGCTCTAACTATGCCAGAGACAGCAAGTTCCTTTAAGGTAGAATCCTTAACCTATAAGATATTGGAGAGAAAATTACTTGGTAGTTTGTCCTACTAACCTGAACATGTTTTGACTTGAGTACAAAAGTGTGAAAATAAAAAAATAAGAGAGAATTGTGCAACGAAATGAAGTGGTAGATTGGTATAATCAGACTAAATCTATTTCATCATCATAATAATTTAAGAAAAAGGAAATAGGGAACCTAATTAAATTCAGATTGAAGGGAACTTTTCGTGAAATACTTCCCTGTGTGTGCCAATCAATCAGATGTGAGAAAATGATGACATGATAGTTTAAAATAAGAGAATTAGGAAAGGAAGTAAACGAGGGTGTGCAAGCCCTAGTTTTTTATTTTCATTAATATAAAATTATGCAAGTAATTCTGTTTCTGAAATGGAGGCTTGCTAAACAAACCCCACCCCTTTCAAAATGCTACATGCTATGATAGGTTATTTATAACACCCTTAATACGCAGAGGTTTCTAAGCGCAGACCCAGGCATCAAACATGTGTTGCTCTGTGTCATCTTGGTCCCAAGGCAAGCACCTTGCTCCTAAGCTATCCTCTCGAGACAAGGATACAGCACCTTGGCAAAGTGCTGAAATCAGTCTACTGGCATTTACAGCAACAGCTCTGAAGTGGCACAGAGCATGTTGAAGGTCTCCCTCCTGTGCCACTTCAAGGTCTCCTGTGCATCTGTGACAGCTGCTGGGACAAGATGTCCCATTTTGCCTATAAATGAATAGCCCCCTCTTCATTCTTTGATTCATCTCGGGACTTCGACAAGGACAACACGAATTCATTTGGACCTCTGTTGGGGGTACAGTCTATCCCAAAGTCCTCTGCCCGGGAGTTGAAGATAGAAGGCATTAAAAGAAAAATAGATTTCTCCCCCATAATTATCTAGAGGGAACAGTGGCCGGGGTGACTGTTGTTGGACCAAGGCCTCATGGTGGCTGCACTGGAACCAGGGCCCTGTCACTGGAGGTAAAACGGTTAATTTGTCACAGGTCAGTCAATGGTTTAGGTGGCTGTTTACGAGCAAGGAAGTGGAACATGATCTTGGTTTGTGTGGTAGGTCAATATATCCACTTAAAAGCTAAGTAGATCATTGTTTTCTTGGACGCCATAAAATACTTGCCACTCTGTGTCTCTGCATTTCATTACAGAGCTATTGCTTCACATAGCAAAGCAAGTTTGGTGGTGGGAGATGCGTTTTCTAAAATCCCTGACTTTTTTATTGAGGTTTCTCAAATCTAATATAAGGTTGTCACAAGGCTTCCAAAGAGATATATTGCTATGGTAAAATCATTGTATCATTTTTGTGAGTCATCAAGATAACCTATTTATTTTATCCTTATGCTATTTGTTCTTATTTTTTTAGTTATATAGCCTGGCATTCTGCCATGTGGTTTGCAATGGGGACACTGGTTAGTGGGGTTGTGGGGGTGGAGTGTTACTGTTTCTAAAGTGTTGTGGAGAGAGAAACACATGCTCTGCATTAGGGTAAGGTAAGTTGTGCATTAGGGTAAGCTTCATGCTGGATGGTTCCCAGAGGCATCAGGCAAGCTTGAGTCTAACCATGAAGTTTTGGTCAGCATGTTTGCCTGAGCTTCAAGTTAAGGGCAATAGAGGCTGAGGATGTTTGGTGTGAGTGGATATTTGCTGTACTTGAAGTGGTGAGTGGTGTGAGGCTGCTACAGAGGTGTTCATACAGGCAGGTAGTGTTTAGGATACATGCATTTTGTTTAGCATAGGAGGCTGAGAATTAGTGTTGGTTGAATAAGAGATTGAAGCATGGAAGATTGGTGGCCAGACTACACTTAATGCCTTCCCTTTGACGTTTCTGCAGCACCCATGGGTGAAATTAGCCTCACAAGCATGGTCAAGGTTCATTGACTCTGTCTTCCAACTCCATCATTTCCTACCAAACCATGGATGCACTGAACAGTCAGCCTACACACATTCTTGGCAAAATGCTTTAGTTTATGTCACTCGCCTACATGATAAACACTACTTTCCTCTCTATTAATCCCTTCTTATCCATCCACTGTCATTAGTTTCACAATATCATCCCTCACGTACCCCATTTTACGCTGTACGCAATACAAATTCAAACATTAATCCATGACGCTATATTTGCTAAATCTATTACCACCTTCAAACTCTATGTCCCTCTCCTTCTGTCTTCATTTAGCAGGATTTTCTCTATTTCAACTAAGGACATGTTTGTTCCCTTTGGACATTGCTATCCTGCCCTCCCCCATGTATACCCAGACCTTGGATCTCCCTACTCACTCAGCAGCTTAGGACCACCATGCATCTCCATCTATGCTGATTTAATAACATGGGCTGTCTTGGCCTACTTGCCTCCTGCAAGGAATCGCACATAGCTCGTTTCACTGCAGTGGACTCTGATAATTATGCCAAACCTCTCTCCACTCTCAAGACACAGTCACACAACAACAAGGTGAGCATAACACTATCCTCACACTGTGAGCAATATCTACCCTTAGTGCTATTGTTAAGTAGCTGAAGCATGAATGTGGTACTCCTGGGCTTAAAAACTAATTTAAGGTAATATAGTGAGGCAATCAGAAAATATGTTGGCCACATAACACAGGCATTAATTACATTTTCTTGTGCCAGCATGTCTCGTGTAAGGGAATAAGCAATATGATCTGCTTACCGCAGATCTGAAAACTAGATTCTGCTGTGTGAGCTACCTAGCTGAGGAAGAGGAGGCATGACTGTTAGGTGATGTCTAAGTGTCTAGCTGGTAGGCATTTGTGCAAAGTTAATACGGACATGTTTTTTTACTGTGAAATACCTAAATTGCGTTATGGCAACCGTGTTTGGCATTGGATATTTTATTGGAGTAGTGTTTAATTGTTGTGTTGCTTTTTTATTAGTATTCCATTGATTAAAAATAAATAATAATATTAAAAGCTAACGGTGTATATCTATAAAATCAGTATTCTTTACAAAACCTTTAATAGTTTTAAATGTGCATTACAATCCTCAGATTCCATCCCAAGTTTCATATTGTATTGCTTCCAAGCTTCCTACACTGCAGATCCCCTCCTCCCCCCCAATCCTCCTACCCCCACCGTCCTGGGCTTCACTAAAGTATTAGGCTTAGTACTGTTATGATGCTGTGGATTTCATTACTCTTTATGAATATGTCATTTCTGGGCTAGGAAGATCTGCCCTAGATCAAACCTGCCTGCATCCATGGACCTCCTCACATCTACAAAAGAGTACATGACTCCTACCTCAAACTGACACCATCCATAACTAATATGCTGATTGTGGGCCTCCAGATCACATGAGAGAATCGAAGGTGAATGACCCAGTAGAATAATTGGAGTATGGGTCAGCACCACCTCATTGCAGACTGAGTGTCGTGACACAAAATGGTGTGGGTCCCCATTGCGAGCAATGCTGATCCACACCCCCCAACTCGCAACAAATCCCAGGTTGTGCCACACTCTGGGCCGGCCTAGATTATCACACTTGAGCAATATGCACGAACGTGCTGCTGAAGGGGTATGCCACACACTGCACTAATTTGTTTTAATGCAACATACAGCCCACTTTCTGAGAAAAAGTGGCTAAAAATCTGGAGTGTTTGCAATTGTTTTGTAGGGTAACACCAATCCAATACATGCAAGTCACCAACAGTGCACAGGAACATTAATGTTTTGCCATTAAAAGTGGTATTCCACAATGAAAACTTGTCCAATTGCCTGGACAATGTAGACCAGTGTAGGCACGTAATAATATTACAGTAAACCGTGCCAGGCCACATAAAGACATATCTAGACAAGTTGCACCAAAATGCCAGTCAAAACAATAACACTCATCAAGACGAGAACACACATTCAAGCCTGTGTCTCTGTGGACTCTAGCAACACGGACGCACTCTTTAAAATCTGCAAAGAACTGGTCAATCCTGTTGCAGTCTTTAACTCTCCTGTTCCCTCGCTGGCCCTCTGTATGGCTCTGTCCTCTCACATCATCATGTCCTCCATCTCCTCTTCCTCTCTCAGCCCCCCTTTGGCCATCTCTACCTCTCTTCCCCCTTTCTCCTCTTTCTCTCTGATAACACTTGACGAGGTTTCTAGACAAGTCCGTTCTATGAAAGTGTCATCCAAACAGGTGCTCCCCTGCTCCTCCAGAACGATCAAGGATCATATTGACACCCTCTCTCCAGCCTTGGCCTATTTCTGTAATCAATCTTTCACCACTGAAACGTTCACCTCTCCCGTTAAGCACTCCCTTGTGCACCCACTCCTTAAGAAGTCATCTGCCGATCCAAACTATCGCCCAATCTCCAATACCTCTTTCCTGGGCAAACTGTTGGAAAAGCTTGCCATCTCCCAGTTTACTCTCCACACTTAATCTGTTGGTTGTCTGCATGAGCATCAGTCTGGCTTCAGAGCTGGCAGTGGCACAGAAACTTCTCTCTTGAACACCAGTGAAGATCTGCTCTCTAACCTTGATTCCAACATTCCTTCTGTCCTCATCCTCCTTGATCTTTCCTCTGCTTTCGACACAGTCAACCACACCATCCTGATCAATCAACTCCATGAGAATATAGGCATCATGGATCAGGCCCTTGAGTGGCTGACCTCTTTCCTCTTGGACCGCCCCACCCAGCTCCAACTTGGTCCTTTTCTCTCTGCCACATCTCTCTATGCCTCTGGCGTTCCCCTAGGGCTTCATCCTCTCACCCTGGTTTTTCAACTGCAGATGATACTCAGCTTTCCTTCAGGCTCCCCTCAGACTCCTCGCCTCTCTCACTCATTCCTTACTGTCTATCCTCGATTCAAGATTGGTGCATCTCGAATGATCTCCGCCGTAATGCCAGTAAGGTGGAGATCCTTCTCATTAGGACCCCAGCCCCTACTTTTCCTCTCTCACTCTGGCCGCCGGCCTTGGGCCCTCTGCCTTCACATTCTTGTGAGGCAAAACACCTTGTTGTCATCTTTGACTCCACTCCCTCTTTCTCTCCTCACATCTCGGACATTGACAAGAAGTCCCACTACTAGCTGCTCCTCCTCAAAGGGACTCTTCACTTTCTCACTTTCCCACAGAAGCTCACTGTCTCCAGAGCCTTGGTTCTCTCTGGACTGGACTACGGCAACATCCTCTTTCTCAATCTGCCTTCCTCTTCTCTCTGCCCTCTGTAACTAATCCAGAACAGGACTGCAAGACTTATACTTGGCCTCACGCCCAGGGATTCTATCTCCCCAGCCCTGAAAGCTCTCCACTGGCTCCTGATTGCGGCAAGGATCAAGTTCAAGATGCTTTGCATTGTCCACAAGGCTTTCTTGGCCCGGGGACCACACTACATCCAAATCTCTCTTCCAAAATACCTTCCTTCTCAAACCCTTTGCTCAGCTACCTCCAACTCTCTAAGGAATAAATGCTCCTCCAGGCAGGGAGTGGGGGTAGATATCTGTCCTCTGTAGGTGCCTCCCTCTGAAATGGCCTCCCAACCCCTCAAAAAACTTGAGCCAGACCACCAGAAGCTCCGTAAGTAGCTCAATATGTTCCTCTTCTTCTCTGCTTTCTCTCTCTCTCCCTCCCCTGCTGGTCTACCTGACCTACCTGTCTGCTGTACCGACTGGTTGCTTAGCTGAGTCTCACTGAGTCCAAACTCTTTTTTGATCAGTCCCCCTTGCACTGCCTCTGTGCCTACCATGCACATATGGGCTGTAACTGTAACCCTAGAGTCCCTTGTCTCCTTGCACTACCCAGAGCCGCGCTGCACTGGCTGCACTTAGAGCATTGCTGGCCCCGTTTTTCCCTCCCCTCTCCCTTGCACTCCCCTCCTTTCCCCTTCCACTTCTCAGTCGCGCACTTTCACAATCTGAATGACACAAGGCCTAGTAAGATTGTTTGTCTGGTCCTCCCTCTATCTTCCCTCCCTTGTCTTGTCACGCCTAGAAACACTTGTCTACAGGCGTGTTATAAATGGCTTATATCATGTCATTTTTATCACATATGCCCAGTAAGAAACGGCTAGACTGACAGCACCCAAATGCCAGTCCAGCCAGGTAATTACACATAGCAGGACTGCTTTAAATGAAATGCCCAGTTAAAAAAAAGTCATACCAAACTGAGGAAAGACTAGACTGGCTGCACCAAAATTGCTCTCTCACCACTTATACCACATATCATGCCTGCTTAGCCTGGACATGGTCAACCATTATGGTTTGTTGCACAATGGCGCCCCCCACACACATACCCTTGTCCCAGAGCTTAAGTATGAGGCTCCTTGCCTCTTAGGTAACAACTGGGATGAGGAAGAGTGGGACTAGGAGTAATGAAGATTACAGGTAGCTAAATCAGGCATTACCTCCATGTACCTCTACCTCATACCAGTGCTTGTGTATGAGGTAAATTGCCTCATATACAAGTACTGTCTCATACACAAGTACTGGGACAAGGAAGAATAGGGCTTGGAGTAATGAAGATTAACAATAAGTAATCAAGGCATTACACACACGTAGTGGTGCAACACCATTGAGTTGACTGGGATTCAGCACTCCCCCCCCCTGAAATTTTGGGCTATGTTGAATCGACCTGGATCTGCTTCAGAGCAGATGTCGGATAGAACAGGACACAGATGTTAAACTGCACCAGGGTTTTGCTGTTAACAAGAGCCCAGCAATTAATAACATAATGCATTTCACTGTTAGTACCTGCATTTAAATGCCACATTTTTTAGGCAATTGAAATCGTGATGTGGGTTTAGTACTTGCATGCCAGGGGAGTGATTGGAAGGGTAGAGAGGGAACAGGAGACCACTCATTCTCACAGCAGTCCATAAGTGGGAGCTTTCAACCTTAAAGGAGAGAGTTAACTGCTTGTAACATTGAAGCTGCACAAGAATAGTCTCATTAAAATTAGTAAAGAAATTAGATGACCCCACACAAATATGTTTGCCGCTTGCCTACCGCCCGTGCAGTTAGCGCCTCTCCCAACACTTTAAGGGTTAGCCCCCCGAAATGTAGGTTTTGTTGCATGCCTGAACGCAAGCACACACACCATTCACCATATACACACACGCACACCCAGCCATCCATACATTTAAGTGTGCACCCTTTCACTATAAACTCACACAGGCAGCCACCTATACATTTAAGTGTATTTGAGGGGAGCGCTATTACTTCAAAAAGAAATTGTTTCTTTTTGAAGTCACTCTGACTTCATAAAGAAATTTTTTCCGTTAAGGACCAAACCATAACAGAAATAATTTCTTTATGAAGGCAGAGTGACTTCAAAAATAAACTATTTCCTTTCAAAGTCATAGGGCTCTCCCCCACCCCCACTATGACATGGAGGCCTACAGCCTAGGGTCTTCCATGCAATGGGGTGGGAGGAGCCCTCGGGCATCAATAATAAAGTTTCTTTTTGTAGTCACTCTGCCTTCATAAAGAAATTTACAGAAATAATTTCTTAATGAATGCAGAATGAAGTCAAAAAGAAAAAATATCTTTTTTGGGGGAAATTATTTTCATGTTTTTTTCGCCAAGTGAGGCCCCCTACCGTTATGCCAGTTTGTGGACTGCTTCCACCGTCCTCCCAGTCTCATCGTCTGAGACTCCTCTACACAATAGTCGTCTATGCATTGCTATCCACGATAATGCTGTAAACCCATTAATCTCTATGCCCTGGGCTCTGAAGACCCGCCCAAAATGGCAGCCTGCCTTCGCCCTTGAATTGCTCCACTCAGAAGTAGAGTGTGTGAACTAATATGCTGACTGTAAGCATCATACGCATGCCAATGACACAAACATGACCTGCTCCCATCAACAATATAATGCAAGACTAGTATTTTTCTGTGTAGCTGTGGGAACTAAGATGATTATTGGGGGCCACCCAATCACTTGGGCAACACAAGCACATTGGACCCCATAGTGTATTTTGAGCACTGGCCGATTCTTCCTCATTGCTCGCAGCTTCTGCCCTGTCCAGGTCCCCATCATCTGAGGATCCCTTAAAACATTATGTTAAGCACTGTTATTCACTATGCTGCTGTGGACTACATTGTTATTTGTGTCTGGGACATTCCCAAGACTCTGAAGACCTGCCTAAGAGGGCAGTCCTCCTACACCCTCAGATTTGCCCCACTCCAAAGCAGAGGGTGAGACTACTGTGGCGCTGCCCCGTGACGGGACGTGCACGAGGCGGCGTGATGTTGCACGTCGTCGCGTGCTGTATTAATAAACGGGCGTTCCCAGCCGCGTCAGAGAGACCGGGAAGCCCGAACTGTAAGGACGTGTGCTGTGTGGTCCGTACAGGGTGGGGGCTTACGGGCATCGCGTGGGGGTGCTCTACCCACCCCCAACAGTGGTGAAGAGTGGAAGCTGATGCCCGGGCCCAGCGGTGAAATTATATATAATTTTTCTTCCTGAAACGGATCAAACGAACGCTTCGTTTCATGCCGTGGCCGTGCATCACTCACGTGGCTGGTGGCCATATTGTCTACGAGGCCGTGAAACTTCACTGAGCTCCGGTTTGGGCGGTGAGTGGCATCCAGGCCTAATTTTTGGATACACTGCTAGCAGGCAGTTATACCTGCATGGCCATGCCCGAATTTTGTATTTTTTCCAACATTTGGGTTTCCTACGTCGAGTGTAAGCTAGGAGAGGGGCTATGATGGCTGGGCCTGCTTAGCCCAATTCTCTTTTCTTGGCTCAATTTTTGGGACTCCTACACCCACTGGGTGCTGCTACAGCGAGGTGACTGGTGCTTCTTCATCCCCTTCATCATCAGCCTGTTGAGGCCTCATCTTCATCCTCTTCATCATCTGGGTGGACTGCTGCAGTGGCAGACAGCCTGTTGAGGCCTCATCTTCATCCTCTTCATCATCTGGGTGGACTTCTGCAGTGGCAGACCCTGTGGAGTTCCTCCTTCTGTCCTCGGCTGAACTTTTATATGCCTGGGTGGGGCATCAAGACTGCGCAGAGGTGGTGGGTGATTGAGTTGCGGCCCCTAGTATCCAAGGAGGGTTGCCTGTGCGCTGAAGCCCATGAGTGACTCGGAGGATCAGGAGGACGGTGGTCAAGCAGCAGCTCAACAACAGGCCCCGGTGCCTCCAGTGCAGCCACAGGCGGCTGCTCCACAACAACTCCCTCAAGCCCAAGTCGGTGGTCAAGCTCCAGTGCCGCCTCTGGCACAGCCAATTGCTCAGCAAGGACTTCCCATCATGGCCCAGCCATGTGCCCATGCGGCTCTGCAGCTCATCCCTGAGTTCGACGTATCGGGCCCACCATCCAGCGTTGGGCCCAGGTGGAAGAGGTGGGTTGACCGCCTTGATATGTACTTTAGGGCCGCACAGGTGACTGATGATGACAGCAGGGTGGCGACAATGCTGTACTTGGCGGTGCCTTCAGTCCAGGAGATTTTTGAGTCGCTTCTGGCAGGGATGGCTCCTACGATGCGGCAAAGACTGGCCTCCAGGCTCACTTTCTCCTTCTTTCCTACTGGGACTATGAGAGATTTGTAATGCTGTCGGCCAAAGAAAAGGAGGATGAAACGCTGGACACCTTCTATGGACGCCTGCGCCGCCTCTCCCTGGCATGCGCATGGGGAGACGCAGAGGACATGATATGCACCATGCTGATCCAGGCCTGCTCCTCGGGCAAACTCAGAAGGCAAGTCCTGAGGGAGCCGGGAATCACCCTACCCCGCATCCTCGAGCTGGGCCGGTGCCACGAGGTGGCGGAGGCTCGGGCATCCAGGATAGAGGCGGGGTCCCGCTCAGTCAAGTCTGAGGAGTTGTGTGCCATGTGGTGGGGTGGTAGAGGATCGAGAAGGCCTGGTAGGACCCTGTGACAGAGCAGGAAGAGCAGGGGAATCTTGCCAGAAATGCGGATACGACCTTCCACACCCGACTGAGTGTCCGGCGGCTGGAAGAACGTGTGGTAGGTGCGGACTGCCTGACCATTTCTCAAGGGTGTGGAAGGCAGCCCTGCCCGTGATGGTGCCCAGAGGCCCGGCTCAGACCGGGTTTCAGCGCCAAAGCCGCCCACCAAACATGGCCAAGGTGGACCAGGGCGGGGAAGATGCCCACGTGGAGGAGGCCGACAAGGAAGAGGAAGAGAACATTTTCTTTGTCTCCAGTGTGGGGATCCTGAGGGGCAAGAACAGGAGACAACCGAGGTGCATGGTGGAACTTGATCAATCGCCAGTCCCGGTCCTGGTAGACATTGGAGCATCGGTCAATGTGATGGCCCAGGGGCATTATGATGCTCTGGACTCGCCCCTCAAGCTACTCACACCGAAAGCTCGCATATTTGCATTTGGGGGACTGGAACCAATCCCACTGGATGGCGCATTCGTGGCAAAGGTGGAACACGAGGGCTCACAGATCAAGGCCCAATTCTATGTAACGCCAGTGAGTAGTAACACTCTCCTGAGCTGCGCCGCCGCTGAGGCTCTCGGAATTGTCACCTTTGCATATTCAGTGTACCTTGAGGACATTAACGAGCTGCTCGACAAGTATACTGCCCTCTTCAGTGGAATTGGACAGATGACTGGTGACCTTGATGACTCTGTGCAGTCCATTGCCCTGAAACACCGCAGGGTGCAGTTCCACCTCCGGGAGCAGGTGGACAAGGAACTGGATAACCTCGTGAGCCTCAACATCATTGAGAAGGTCGAGGGCCCTACTCCCTGGGTATCCCTGATTGTGGTTGCGAGGAAGCCCAAGCAACCTGACTCTGTCCGTATCTGTGTAGACATGAGGCTGCCCAACAAGGCCATTAAGAGGGAGCGGCATCTCACCCCCACCATCAATGAAATTATTGCAGAGGTACAAGGGGCTAGTTTCTTTTCTAAGTTGGACCTCCGGGCGGGCTATCATCAGGTAGTCCTCAACCCGGAATCGAGGTATATCACCACATTCACCACTCACCGGGGGTTATACAGCTACAAGAGACTGAGTTTCGGGGTGTCGTCGGCAGCGGAGGTGTTTCAGAATGTCATCCGAGGCGCCCTCGCAGATCTGGAGGGTGTGCTTAAAATCAGCGATGACATCTTGGTGTTTGCAAGGACCGAGGTGGACCATCCGAGAAGGCTGGCGAAGACATTTGAGAGACTGCAAGTGCTCACCCTTCATAGGGACAAATGTGAGTTTTTGCACCCTTCCATCGAATTCTTCGGATTCGTATTCAAAGAGGGAGGGGTATCGCCAGACCCGAAGAAGGTCTAGGACATTAAGAAGGCGCAGCCGCCTGAGAAGGTGTCCGATGTTCAGAGCTCCCTTGGCATGGTCACCTACTGTGGGCGGTTCATCCAAAACCTCGCCTCTAGGTCTGAACCCCTTAGGGCTCTAACGAAGAAGGAATCCGCCTGGCACTGGGGCCCACTTGAGCAAGCTGCATTCAAAGACATCAAGGGTGCCCTGGCAGCTGAGGACACAATGGCGTTTTTCAACCCGGCGTTACCATCCGAGATCATTGTCGATGCCAGCCCATTTGGTCTGGGCACCGTGCTAACCCAGGTGGACCGTGACGGGGGTGTTCGGCCAGTGGCATACGCCAGCAAAGCGCTGTCCGAGACTAAACAGGGATATTCACAGATTGAGCGGAGGAACTGGCGGTCTTTTGGGGCTGCAGACACTTCCGGTTCTATGTCCTGGGACGCCCGGTGATGGTGGTGACTGACCACAAGCCCCTGCTTCCCATCTGGCAGGGTCCTCTTCAAAGCCACCGGCCAGGATCGAGCAGTGGATGCTCGCTCTTCTGGAGTGTGGGGTCACCTTGGTGTATCGGCCGGGGGCCAACAATGCAGCAGACTATCTCTCCCGGCATCCGGGAGCACGTGGGGGAGTAGAATATGACACCTGTGCTGAGGAGGCTGATAATCATATCCGAATGGTGGTGGAGGCGGCCACGCCCAACGCAATGCCCTTGTCGGAGCTTGAGGCGGCAGCTGCAGAGGACGAGTGTTTCCAAATCCTAAAGCACTCCATGCAGCAGGGCTCCTGGAAGTCAGTGCTGGAGTACTTGGCAGGACAGACTCAGGAGGCCAAGACGGGGCTAGAGCAGCTATGGAAGATCAAGGAAGAACTGTCCTTCTCGGCGTCGGGCCTGTTGCTTCAAGGCGACCTGATAGTGGTTCCACAGTCCAAGGTAAAAGATGTGATTACCCTGGCCCACCATGGACACCAGGGTGCCGCAAAGACCAAGTCAAGGCTGCGGCTGAAGGTTTTGTTCCCCGAACTGGAGCGGAAGGTCGACGACTTTGTGGCGGCATGTGTCTGGTGCCAGGCCGCATCTCCGTTGCAGCGACAGCCGGCCATCGAAACGATGCCCCGGGGCACGCGGCCCTGGGAGGTGGTCCATGCAGACTTTGGATCAACGACCGTGGGCACCCACTTCCTGGTGATCGTCGATGAGTATTTCCGATACCCGGAGGTGGAGTTTGTGGCTTTCGAGCATGTGGTAGTGGCTGTGGAGAAGGTGTTCACGGCCCATGGATTCCCCCACACACTGTGTTCGGACAACGGCTCGCCCTTCCAGAGTGAACGGTTCTCTGAATTGATGGAGAGCTGTGGGTTTCAGCACCGGAAGGTGTCCCCGCTGTGGCCCTGGGCAAATGGTGATGCTGAGAGACTAATGCAGACACTCAATAAGACCTTCTGGATCGCACAAGGGCAAGGACAGTCCCTCCAAAGAGCTCTGTAAAAATTCCTGCGGGTGTACCGCACCACCCCACATGCATCCACGGGGGTGGCGCCGGCCGAGGCCCTGTTCAAGCGCTGTCCGCGGGGTCTGCTGCCCGAAGTGGGGGAGAAAGAGCCTGGGGTGATTGACAACCGACAGGTCGAGGTGGACTGGTGGATGAGGATCGATCAGGAGAACTTGCGAAGGGGCCTCCGTCCTCAAAGGCTGGAGCCCAGAGACGAGGTCCTCATCCGCAACAGACACCCCCATGGGAAACTCTCACTCCCCTATGAGCCGGAGCCATTGGACGTTGTGGCCGTAAAGGGGTCCATGGTGACTGCCTCTGACGGAAGATCTGCCGTCACCCGGAATGTCAGCTTCTTCAAGAAGCTGGGGGATCCCAGAACTGAACCCCCCTTGGAGCCGGACGTGATGGACATGCCGGATGATGGAGGTGGCTCCCCGAGCATACTCGAATACCCTGTCCGGGGGACGTCTGTGGAAGGACTACCCATGCCGGAGGTAAGCGAGAGGTACCCCCAGAGGGCTGGGCGAGGGAACATGTGGCTGATCAACCTGAGTCCGGGGACTGTTGAGTAAGGGGACCCGGGTGGTTGACAATAAAGGGGTTTTGGGCAAGTGATGTGTGAAATGTTGTTGTTAAGCGTTGTGTGGTTTGCAGTGTATAGTAATAAAGTATTTGTGTGTCCTCCCAGAAAAGGAGGAGTGTGGCGCTGCCCCGTGATGGGACGCGCATGCAGCGGCGTGACGTTGCACGCCGCTGCGTGCTGTATAAATAAACGGGGCGTTCCGGGCCGCGTCAGAGCGACCGGGAAGCCCGAACGTGTGCTGTGTGGTCCTTACAGGGTGGGGGCTTACGGGCATCACGCGGGGGTGCTGTACCCACCCCCCAACAACTACTACAATGGCTTGAGGCCAGTTGGAAATAAGACGCTGGTTGGGGGCTGTCTCACCATGTCATTGACCCAATCACATCAGGCCCTGAAGTGAATTTTTGAACTAGCTATTTCACTCATATTGACTTCTGGCTTCTTACCATACAGAGCAGAGGACCATGAGTGTATCTTTTACAAAATGGATCTGCTACTTTGGACTACATTAATCCTTATGCATCCTCAGTGCCCCCGCCTCTGATGACCTGTTTAAGAGGGATGCCCATTTGCATCCTAATACCTGCTCTGATCACCATTGGTGCCCGAAACAAGTCATACCTCTTCCCCTTTGTTCCGGTTGACTGGCAGCAGCTCTCACAGGCGGGGATGTTACAGGTCCACAATACAAATTACAAGTTCTTGTTTGGCAACGCCAGTCTTCTTATATGAATATCTCCACCTGCTTTTAACTATCCTTGTGGGACACGTCCCCCTTCATTAATGTGGCCAGTACCACCCACTTTCTTTTTTCAATTTATCAGAGACAAGCCAGTACTAATGATACGTATTTGAAGTCCGCCTAATGTCGGTTATAGGTACCTCACACCATGTCAAAGATCGTTAACCCCTGAAGAAAATCCTGTTACTAAACATGAGGGATTGAAACATGTAGGGCTTCAACAGAGGGTTCTCATTTATTATCAATGGAATTCACATGCGTTTATTGGACCCCCAAAAAATGTCAAAGGAGTTCCAATAGTATATACTTGATTTTTGTATTGAATGGTGTTATATTAGATTTTAATAGTGATGCACTTTAATAGTTCGTATTTGCACTGCATGTTTGTCCTATAAGTTAGCACTTTTTGTATATTGGTGCCTGGCATGTTCTAATGTATATATGAACAAAATGCCAGTCACACTTTTAGTGTATATCTAACGTTTTAATGAATTAAAATTAAATTGTGTTTGAATCATCATATTTGGTGTTCACAACAAGGAAGAACAGAGTGCCATGAGGTTTATTTGTTTTCCCCTGACACCACTGGAAAGACCATGTGCACCGTGTCTAATCAAGGGTTGTTTATTGTCCAAACAGTGCACAACACTATTACCTTGTGTAAGTTGCCTCTTCCTTGTTTATTTGATTTCGGTATATGTATGAGTGGACTGCAATCTGGGGGAGACCTGAGCAAAGGAGTCTGACACCTCACTGCACACATGCGCATACCAGGAGAACCCAGGGGGAAAGGTAATTGGTTAGTAAGGGCCAAGGGGAGGTTCACCCATCTGTGAGACAGCAACACCAGGGCCCATGATTAAATAAACAGACACAGTCTGGCTTCTTTTAACAAGCAGGAAATGCTTTATATATTTCATTCAGTCAAACCAATTTCTTTCTACACTTAGCCATATTACAAGACTGAGCATCCTAGCTGAGGCACTCTCGAATAATACAGGAAAATCACAATGTTCAACAGTTTCCATTCCATCACTTTTGGTATCATAAGTTACACATTTTCTGTCTTAGGTTTTTCTCAATGGGTCCTGGTGCTGATTAACTATTCATGTATTTAAACGTCAGCACCTGGGAAGTTTGGCATACACCTTGGTTCAATTATATTCATATAACTCAGAGAGATCCCCTGAGACCATGTGCATTCACCGTTGTTGACTGAATACACTCCTTTTTATCACAGCAGTCACTTGAAGAAAGTGCGCATTCACCTTTGGTAAATAAATATTCAAATATAGCATGCAGCCCACATGAGAAAGTGCACCTTCACCTTTTGTAACTAAATATTCAAATACATCAGGTATGTCACATGAGAAAGTGCTCATTCACCTTTGGTAAATAAATATTCAAATATTGCATGTATGTCACATGAGAAAGTGCACATTCACCTTTGGTATATATATTCAAATATATCAGGTATGTCACATGAGAAAGTGTGCCTTCACCTTTGGTAAACACATATTCAAATATATCAGGTATGTCACATGAGAAAGTGTGCCTTCACCTTTGGTAAATACATATTCAAATATAGCATGTATGTCGAATGAGGAAGCGCACATTCACCTCTGGTTAAGAAATATTCAACTTGATTGAATCCACTCCCCCCTTCACACAGGTAGATAAAGACTACCCCTGCAAGGTTCCACACTCCTGCAACGTTTTGTCACAACTCCCCAGTCTAGGTACCAGGCTGTATCCCTTCCTCAGTACAACGTTTGTGCAGAGCCCCTTAGATAAACCATCCCAAAGGGAAGTATCACGTTCTGCCTCCCCCCAGAGCGGGTGGAGTGTACCAATAACAGGGTGTGTAAATCACTGTCCCCCTCAGGCCAACATGTCACCTGAGAGCCCAGTCAGTCCCCCACTATACCGGCATGGGCCAAGGACTGGCCACCTGAGAGACAACAAGGGACCCCTCAAGCATCTGGATGGCCCAACCCATCAGGGCACCACAGCGCCTTCTTCACAGCGTACTCAAATTCTTCCAAACCCCTTATACATGGAACGTAGGGTACCTTATATCACTCTCAGCGTCCCACATGGAACCTGAGAGGAGAAATTTACCATCTGTCAGGGCATTCCACGGCATTCCATGGCCCACGTGTACGTCGGCAGGCGGCTCATGCAGGCTCGGGGACAATTCAAATTTTTCCCTCTCCTACCTGACTCAATATTCTTTGCGCAATACTGCCCCACTCTCTCTCTCCACGTAGCGGTGGTGAGCCGGCGGTAAAACACCCACCAAGTAGGCCCTTAAACAACCGACCCTGCACACTCCCTCGACCCCGGGTGGGAGAGAGACTGGGTACGCCAGGCAGACGGCCTAGCGAAAGTGACCGTCACAGGACTCCAGAGGGCTGGGATGCCCATTCGCCTCTCCGTTGAGCTCCCCCTACCGATCCCCTCCGTTCACTTATCCTCTGCAGGGATTTTCCAACTCTCTCCGCCAGCACGGGGGCCCGCGATAGTCATGAGGTGAAATCACCTCACAGGCTATCCCGCTCCCCCTGCTGCTGGAGCCTACCATCCATGCTCTCAACACTTCATTGCGTGCCAAAAAGAAAACGCCTGTATGCATGATAAAATGATACAAGCGTGTAAACAAAACATGACACCCATAGTAATGTGACCATATTCCATGCTCACGGAAAACCCACAGGAAATGCGGGTTTACACTTGCACTAAGACCATGCAGAACAAAGACCCTGATTGGGCACCACCAAATCAAGTAGGCAAGCCAAGCAAATCTTTCCCTATAATACAGTTTGAGCACTGGAGAATTCTTCATCAGTGCCTGCCAACACATTTTGTGTGAAAAAAGCAGTACAAATGTGCAGGGAAATATTTTGGCACACAAGTGCTTGGTAAAAACACATAGAACCCAATGGCCTCCTGCTACGCTACTCCCCAGAGCATTGCTCTTCTTTTTACTTTCAGCTCTGGATCCTACGATACTCTTTTAGACCCACTCCTTCCCATGGTATTTTCTCCTTTATGTGGACATTGTCAGTCATTGTGCCTACTGTGGTGGGTCAGAAGGATACAGAGTCTGACTTTTCATCTCACTGATGATTGTATTAAACAATATAGATGAATGCCGATCTTTCCTATACTAAGGGTTTTCCCTACATACCAGAATCTATCTAAGGTGCTCGTCAGTCATCAGTGAGAGTCCAAATCAGGATCTGTCCACTGTCCCAACTAACCTATTCTAACCCTACCACTATCATAACAACATATATCTGGTGAATGACTTGCTTCCCCTAAAAGTTGTGTCTTCACCACGTTTCCTTCAGTAAGCAATTCTCAAATAGTTCTTGGTAACTAGTTTTATCAACTCCCACAATTCTGATGCTGGGCTCTTCAGATTTCTAGCCTCCACTGTTATTTGATTACTCTTTCGTTCCTTCTGATATGGTAACTTTACCCAACATCCAGGACTTTCCTCTTGTCCTCCTGTGTTCTTAATCTTTTTCTCACAGTGTCTAGTTTCACTTAGGGTTGGGACTGTATTTCCTATTTCACTCCCCTCTTCAGGTCTTCCCTGTTCACACTCTTCCTTTATTTGTAATAACTCTAGACTTTCTATGACTCTTTCTTGTTTGTAAGTCTTCCAACAACACTTGTCACTTTGTATTAATACTTTTTCTCGATTTGGACCAGTATGGGCATAGCGATGATGATTCTCTTTCACATTGTTCAATACCATTCATTTCTCTTCATTCAGTCTCAAGGTTCTCTGTTTCAATGTCAATACTTTCTCTAGACTGGGACGAGTATGAGCATTCCAATAATGTCCTTCAGTCCCTCTCCCATGTCTCCCACTTCCCCTGTTACCTCTTCTGCTGAGGGACATCACCACAGGTTTCTTAACGGGGGTAAGACTTTCTCTACCACTTGTCACGGTGGCCTCCCAAAGGGCTTCTTGCATTCTTCTTTTATGTAGCCTCAAGCACGGTCTTGCTGGTATCTCATTTTCCAGCTTGCAATTCAAGGAAGTGGTGTTGGTGTAATTCCTGGACCCACTGGTCCACCATAGCTTGAATATGGTCACTCCACTGCTTCTCTCTCTTCAGGGATAAGGATGCCAGGTATACAATTCGGTTTCTCGTTTATTGACTTCTACTTGATGCCACGCATCCGTAATTCCCCTCAGCCTCATTATTTGGCATAGGATGCTGCACGTTCAGCTTCTCGTCCACATCCGCCTGTGAGCAGATGTATTTCATGGGTGTTCTCTCTCTCACAGGCTTCTTGACACTGTGCGTTTGGCATCTCTTTCTCTCCCTGGATTCTCTGCCTTTTTCCTTCATGACGTAGCCATGGGATTTCCCCGGCAACATCTCGCAGTCCTTTCTTTCTGTTTGCTTGACAGTCTGTATGCCTCTATAAAAATGTTTCCCTCGTCTCACTACAAGGTAACATTTACATTAAAGGAGTCACCAGGGTTTCCTGATGATGGTAACAGACTTCAGTATGTTCTTCATGTCTTTCACTGGATGTTTTTGAAGGTATAATATGAGTATGTTTGTTAGGGAGTTCTTCATAAGAACAGGATTCCTTGTCCTCAAAAGGGGAGTTGCCTACCATGCCTTTCTTTTTGGAGATCACTCCATTTGCATTTTTGTCTTCCTATGGTAGTACCTCATAGTTTGACTTCCACCCCCAACTAGATGCCTCCCTCGCCCCAGAATACTACTTGCCATCTCATGGGTATCATACACGTGCTTACTACACATCGCCTTGTGACCTCTCATGTACCCCTAGTGATTTCCCCTGCTTAGTGCTGTATGAATACTCTCCACCTCAGCCCAAAGTTTCCTCTTCCTGAAGCTAGAAGTGCATTCTGCTCCAATCTCTTTGCTTCCCGCCACTCTCCCCTGCAGCACCAGACTGTCTAACATCAGTAACCATGAATCTACCGTGCCCAGACCTCATTCACTGCCTCAAACTCTCCATCCAACCTCACATTCTAACCAAAAATCGAAAACAAATCAAAAGGTTAATTTTTAACTAATAATCCAGACACCTGAAGAACCTCCAGAAAAAGAAACCACACACAGACATCCTTTTCCTTTTGTTTAAACACTAAATTAATAAATGGAGTTGCAAGTTACAATCATTCTTTGATATACATGCATGGGTGTCCGGTCAAAGGATCGAAAACAAAAGAATCTAATACAATAGTTGAGAGTCAAAAGGATTGAAAAAAAAGGTCGAATACGTTTTTTAATATTTATATATATTTTGGTTTCCGTTTAGGGAAAAAAAGTGTTTTTTATACTAAAAACAAGGGTTTGGGGTGTGGTGGGCGCCCCAAAAAAAAAGGAAAGAAAAAAAATGCGACCTTTTTTTTTGTTCCTTTTGACTCTCAACTATTGCATTTCGTCCTTTTGATTCAATCCTTTCACCTATAACCACATGCATGCTGTGGATTACTCTTCTGCCTCACTGCAATGATCCGTTCACAAACACACTTGTATTACCTACGGGACTGGTACCATCATTTTCTTTTTTCTTTGTTTAAAGCTTTATTCATTTGCCATATACCATCGACTGTTCTGATGCAAATGACGTTGGTACAAAAGGACACAATACACATATCAATAACAGCCACTTATTCTGTTTCAGCTCAGGTTCCAAGTTCCCACTGCAGCCCCATTAGCTCATAAATCTTCCACTCCTCCGCAACATTGTAGGGTTTGGTCTTTAGTCCGCCTCTTTATATTTCTCTATTTATTTATAGGATTATAATGTGCCTATTCACAATGTGTTTCGAGGCACAACAAGACAAAAGGTGGGGGGAAAGGGAGGACAAAAACCAAAAACGGTCCTAGTAGGCCTTGTGACATTTGGATCGTGCAAGTGCAGTAACAAGAGTCCAGGTGAGGGGGGCTAGAGCCGGTCAGGGCAGAAGGGCCCGTGAGAAAAATGAGTGTCAGAGGAAGCCAGGTGGACAGGGCCAGGCGAATGCAGAAGGAAGGTCCACGAGCTAAGTGCGAGGTATGGGGCTGGAAGGGCTCAAGGGTGCAGGCCCAGCCAGGCTAGTGCAGGAGGCGGGTGCCCTGTAACAATCTGAAGGAACCAGGCAGCCACTCAAGAGTCAGATGGGGAAATTAACAGGGAAGGAGGAAGAGAAAAGGAAGGTCTTGAGAAGCTTCTAGAACTTAAGGAGATCCAGCCCAAATCTGAAAGGGGCAGGGAGCCCATTCCAGAGTGAGACACCTGTGGAGGAGAGAGCTCTACCCTCCACTCTCTGCTTGGAAAAGCATATGATCTGCAGAGAGTTGGAACTAGATGACAGAAGAGCTCTAGCAGGAAGGTATTTAGGGAGAGAGAGTTGAATGTAGCGGGGTCCCATGCCCCAGAAAGCCTTGTGGATGATGCAGAGGGTATTGAACTTGATCCTTTTAGCTACTAGGAGCTATTGGAGAGATTTTAGGGCTGGAGAGATGTGGTCCCTAGGCTTGAGGCCAAGGAACAGTCTTGCAGTCCTGTTCTGGATTAGTTGAAGGGGACAAAAGGAGGAGTTTGGCAGATTGAGGAAGAGGCTGTTGCAGTGGTCCAACCTGGAGAGAACTAGAGCTCTGGAGACATTGGGTTTCTGGGGCAGGTGAGGAAAGGGAGAATGCCTTTGAGGAGGTTCAGCTCCGAAGTCTTCCCAAATATTATTCGGTCTGAAGGGGCCTGGTACCGTAGTGATAAACAACTCTTCACAATCATTAGCCCATATGAGCTCCCTCAGCCATTTCTCTACTGTCAGTGTGGCTTGATCTCTCCATAGTTTCAATATGCATCTCTTGGCCAATTTGCATCCCGAGTTCAAAAACTGCCTCTGATGTTCAGGGATCCTCCCCATACAATCAACAAATAGCCTTTGGCCACCACCTGTAGTGCTAGCTCAGTTATGGCAGTCAGCTTGCAGCAAACTACAGACCAGAAGCCTAGGGCATCACTATAACTGAAAGTGCCCTGCATGTAACTTTGCCGTAGTGTATTGCAGCCTATTTAGTATCTTATACTGTATAAGCGTATGAGTTATACGTGTTCAACAATAGCTGGGGAGTTAGGTTACACATCTTGTGCCAGTCATCGTCTGTTAGTTCCAGCTGCATGTCAGTTGCCCACTTAGTCCTCACTGTAAGTGACCTATCAGGTACGCGCTCAATAATCATTTTATATAAATGTGGCACTATTCCTCGGCATCTATATGAATTTAAAATATAGACTACACATACATCCTCCATATGCCCTGGTGGATATGTCTGGCATTGTTTTGAAAATGCAGCCTCAATCTTTAGTATAGCAAATATCAGTGAGACTGCCTTCATGCTCGCCCCTGCAGTTCTGCATTTCTAGGAATTGCCCCTCCATGTACATATCCCATATCGTGATATAACCCAACCTCTTCCAATGTAATATTATGTCTGCATCCCAGGTCGGTGGAATTCTGGGAAACTTCCACAATGGCAAGTGTATGTATTAAGGGGTTGTTACATTGAATGTCTGCAACTTGTACTTTTATTGAAATCTCAAAGGTCATAATACAAAATACAGCACAATTCAAGAACCAGACAATGGCTAACCTCGAAATTTCATTTCATATAATTAACAACTTTGTAGCCTATTCTGGACAACTAACGGAAAGAGGAGGAAAAGGAAGAAAGAAAAGAAAAGGTAAAGGAAAATAGAAATAATAATAATATTAATAATGATCACATGAGTAGATTCAATTATAGGGTTAGAAGAGACATTGTCCATGGGCTCTCACAATGTCCACAGCTTTGCTACAGCGATAAATGTTTCAAGATCGAAGGTCGAAAAACCATCTGCTCTTTGTCAGTCACATGCTTCAGAAAGGGTCCCCATACTTGTGAACACTTTTACATACGACCTGCCAGAAGCGCTGACATTTTCTCCATCTCCATTAACTCCCAAATTTTCACCCACCAGTAAGCAATGCACAGGCCCAGTACATTTTTCCAAAACCGTGCCTGGGCGATCTGTGCTGCCATTAACAATTGGGATATCAAGTCTGCTTTGGGACCTGACATAGGGAAGGTGCCATCCTCAGGAAAACCACCCAGCAGGAGGACCAGCAGGTCCATGGGGAGCAGGACACTGATGATCTCTTTGAGCCTAGATACATTGGTTTTCATTAACAATTTACGGCATGCCAATAAAGTTGGTTTTACTGGGTCAAAAGGACAGTCGTCCATGTACTCACCACTCAAGATCAACGTTTTCAGTTCCGCTCCGCCAGCTGCAGCCTGTTCCAACCACACACGGAGTGGTTCCTCACCTGTCCCAAACCAGTAGGAGACAAACTCTGCCTGTGCCGCTAACCAGTATATTTCAAAGTTAGGGCCCATAAATCCCCCACCCCTTATCGTATGGTACTTATATGTCTTCCCATGTTTTCCGCTCAACACTGGAATGTCACAGAAATTGGGGTAGCACCCTGTATAGTGCAGAAACAAATGGCTTTCCAGGACAACTAGGTATATTTGAGAAAAGATGTAGCAATTTGGATAGAATCATCATTTTTACCATTGGGAGTCTACCCACCAATGAGAGCGTTATGTGGTGCCACTTAACAGTTTAATCTCAAACTGCCCCATTTATGTACCATAATTGTGCGCATGCAGTGTGTCCAGAGATCTGGTGATTGTAACTACCAAATATTTCAAACTGAATTATGCCCACTTTAATTGATATACCCCCGAGGTTGACTTGTGTTCTTTGTGAGAGGGAACAATTCTGACTTAGCATAATTAACCGTGAAGCCCAAAAACTCCCCGAAACGCATGACATCATCCATAACCGGATACAGGTTATCTTGTGGGTTCCTTATATAAATTAATTTGTCATCCGCATCTAAGGAAACCATTTATAGAGCATCAGTAATGCGATTCCCCCGGTGTGCATGTCACGCTCGTATTAAGTCAGCTAAAGGTTCAATAGCTACGCTGATGCACCTGACTACTCTGTGCAGTAATCACCTGGTCAACCTCTGAACTGGGGTCCAGTTGCCCCCGCACTGCCTCCAGGATCCGTAGCACTTAAAGAAATAGTGCACTCAAAAATGTCATTGTCCCGAGCGTTTCAGCATGTGTTTTTAAACAAACTGTGATCGATCGTAAAAAACATTTCCTATGCACCTTGCCTTAGTTTTCGTCACTTTTACACATGCAAAATCAATGAGTCGGGCACGGCCATCTTGTGCTAATCTTATCCGTGGATTGATCGTTCCAATTTCAAGTGCCCCTGCGGCACTAAATCATATCACCCGCCCCTGAAGCTGACATCACTAGACGCCTATGGCCCATTTCACAGCGCAAATGCATGTCTCATGTCAACGTTCTCTGTGCACCAGCTAATGACGTGTCTCCATTGAAATGGTAGGATGCCTCTTTCCTCAATAAGTATAAACGGAACGCTTCTCATCAGACATCATCAGAGTTGCTTTTTCAATCGTTTCACTCTTTATTTTATATGGCCTATGACTCGTTTCTGCTCTGTTCAGCTATCATCGTTGCACGGAGCACCTGCAAACAGATACTTATACTAGCATTACATAACTCTGGTATCTATTATGATTGGGACTCAATGTTGGAAAGGGAATTGGATGATTGTGGTATTGTTTGTTGAAAGTGGAGAAAGATGAAAAAAATGGGTTTTAGGATTTTAGTTTTTTTATTACCCATTTCCTTTGAAAGGCAAAACTGTTAAAGGTTTTGTGTATACTGGAAATTGTATAGGTTCTTTTTCTTTGTATGAAACCAATAAAACTTTTAATTAAAAAAAATGACTATTGATTTCAATCGTTACTTGCGTTTGATTTAAACATTTTGTCGTATAATGGCAACAATACATCCCTACCAGTATGAGCCAGAGTATTTCGAGGCGGAATTAGTTGATAGAGAAAGATGCGGAAATGATGGGGCATCAGACGACAGTTGGGAAGATGAGTCACTGGATCCTGAGCCTAGTCACATGGAAGATGTTTCCACCTGGTGTACCTGCAATCGGTGCAAGGTCATGCCAACCGAGGAGGAGAACTACTGCTGCAAAGCAAACTCTGGATGCTTGGCCTATATATCGGAAGAAGACACACCACCACTATGCGTTACCGAGCAGCATGACATCAAGGCAGCCTGCCTCACAAGGTGCGTGTTGAGGATTATGATGGTGCTTATGCACGAACTTCACGCAACAGTTCGTCTTTGCAATCCAAGTAACGAGTAAGTGTACTCTAGATGTGATGTCATTTTGACCACTGAGGCCACTAACATTTCATGTTGGTCTCCTATGTTGTTGTAACTTTGATCTATCACTGCCTAATGAATGTAGTCTGCCAATTGAATACATTTCTCATGCTTTTGGGAAATCGGAGTGTTCATCTTTTGTGTCTTTCACGTTCAACTGAGAAACAATATTTCTCTGTGCCCCAAACGTTATGGATTGCATGTGTGTTCACTTTTGTAATGTCTGTAACTTCAAAGCCCAAGTTCATTGATCCATGAAGTAACTTTTGTACAGGCAACTATGCCATAGGATACAGGGCACATTTTCAAGTAATGTTTGTACACTTATCAGGTTCATTTAAATACAGATCGTACAATAGTTCCACAAGTACGCGCTGTGTGCAAAAAATATAATATTGCAAACAATTTCACTCTTCAAAGTAGACCACATTTAATATGTGCCAGTACAATTGTGGGCATTACAGATTCAAAATAACACAGTTGAGAACCAACAAAATATGCCAGTATAAGTATCAACATACAAGATTAACACAGTACTGAACATTCCTCTATCCATTGGAATTGCCTGGTTGCCTGTACTGTGAGGAGCTCACAAGACACCATGGCTATAGAGGGGTCCTTTCAAGACCATTTATGGACATTATTTGAGCAGCTGTGAATCCCAGCAAAGATAAGGAGGTTCAGGCTACGACAAGAGAAATAGTCAAAACTGCATGAAGTTCATGTGATCTGATTATGAAATCAATAGAAATCAGAATCATGTTTGCTTGTATCAATGAGAATAGAATCCCTTACCATACTATGAGAAAAGATGAACGTATGAATTTGGCAGTAGTGCTGGTACCGACAATCAAGATGAACCATTGAATTCACTATTCCTAGTGTTGTAGAGATTTCGTGCAAATCTGAATAGTCATAATTCGAAACAGCAAGAAGGTCAGTGCCATTAGTGACAATAGTATATGTATTGGTGAAAATAACGTGAATTTTGTATCAGATATTATTCCCTGAAGAAGAACTAGCAGGTCGAAACACGTGTTGGCACATGGCACATTGGCACATCTTTTGTAACTTGTCGGCACAATTTAGTGCCATGAGAATTCCAATGGATAGAGGAATGTTCAGTACTATGTAACTCTTGTATGTTGAAACTTATACTGGCATATTTTGCTGGTTCTCAACTGCATTATTTTGAATCTCTAATGCCTGCAATTGTACTGGCACATATTAAATGTGGTATACTTTGAAGAGTGAAATTGTTTGCAATATTATATTTTTTGTGCACAGCGGGTACTTGTGGAACTATTGTATGTTCAGTTGATTTAAGATTGGCTGGGGTAGCCTTTCAGTTCCATCATAATTGCAGCTGTCTTTCTCAGTTTATTTTGTGTTCAAATACAAAAAGTCCATTGGATATTTGGATCCTCAGAGCACTCATAATCTAGTTACCCCACACTCTCTTCTCATTTAAATACAGTATGTATGTTTCTCTTCCACAGGTGGTACAGGCTGGTGGCCTACCGTCATTTACATGGCGGCTTTATGGGAGGTTTGGATTCCGCGCTCGATAAGTAATACCCGCCTGTTTCGTTGGAGCCATTCGTGCCAAATTCCCCAGCGACAGCAGACAGTACAGGGAATTTTCACACACTGTGCTGAAACCTGAAGTATACAATTTGTAGTATAATTGTGCCATCAACATCAGCAACAAAATAAAATACAAATGAGCTTTTATGTATAGTTGTTTCAATTTTTCAGTGAATCGAGGACATGTCCATTTGTCTATGATATGATATGATATGATATGATATGATATGATATGATATGATATGGCATTTATAACGGGCCTATGGACAAGAGTTTCACGGAGTGACGAGGCAAGGGAGGGGGAACAGAGGGAAGACAGAGACAATGATTTTACTAGGCCCGGTGACATTGGGATCGTGCAAGTGCAGGGGAGGGTGGGAGTTAAAAGTGTGGGGGATGGGGAAGGGGCAGTGCAGTAC
This sequence comes from Ambystoma mexicanum, assembly GCF_040938575.1. Lineage (NCBI taxonomy): Eukaryota > Metazoa > Chordata > Amphibia > Caudata > Ambystomatidae > Ambystoma > Ambystoma mexicanum. Next base: position 879,000,840 of record NC_090941.1, on the reverse strand, counting down.
ATAGGATAACAATAAAATAAATAAGGCAATACGTAAAATAAAGAATAAATAAAAAAGAGACAATAAATAAAAGTTCGGCCAGCTGGTGGCAAATCTATGAGGGACATGAAAGAATGGTTGGTACCCTTTTATTCTCACCTACTACACAACAATCCATTCCCCCTCCATTATAACCCACTATGGTACTGGGTGGGTGGGAACGTCCAAGGTGCCAAACACCATGTAAACTTCAAAGGTATCTTCCGCACAGGGGCCATTGTTCACACGGCCTCTCCAGACCCAGTGTCTCCAGGCTCCCCTCTAGCAGTCCCTTCCCCTGCAATCAACATAAGTGTGTCTCCCATCAGCAGTGTTCCGGGCCTCATCTGCATGCCTCATGTCCATCCATCCCCCCTCCAGTATCAATGGCAGTTCACACATGTGGCCCTGCGCTCCCAAGGGGGCTTGCAGGTTGGGAACAGACAAGGTGCCAAACACCTTGTACACTTCATAGGTATCTTCTGCACAGGGGCCAATGTTCACATGGCCTCCCCAGACCCAGAGTCTCCAGGCTCCCCTCTCTCAGAGACCCCGCCCCTGTAATCCACATATATGTGTCTCTCATCAGCAGTTTTCCGGACCTCATCTGCACGCCTCATGCCCATCAATCCCCCCCTCCAGTATCAATAGAGGTTCGAACCAGTGGCTCTGCACTCCCAAGGGGGCTAGCAGGCTGGGAACGGTCAAGGTGCCAAACACCATGTATACTTCAAAGGTATCTTCCGCACAGGGGCCATTTTTCACACGGCCTCCCTAGAACCAGTGTCTCCAGGCTCCCCTCTAGCAGACCGCACCCCTGCAATCCACATAAGTGTGTCTCCCTTCAGCAGTGTTCCAGGCCTCATCTGCATGCCTCATGTCCATCCATCCCCCTCCAGTATCAATGGCAGTTCGCACCTGTGGCCCTGCACTCCCAAGGGGGCTGGCAGGGTAGGATCGGCCAAGGTGCCAAACACCATGTACACTTCAAAGGTATCTTCCGCATAGGGGCCATTGTTTACATGGCCTCCCAGACCCAGTGTCTCCAGGCTCCCCTCTCACAGACCATGCCAGAAACATGTCACACATTCACATACATACCCACTTTTCTAATCCTTTATAAACACCTTGATATTTTGCCAGCAAACATCTATCTCTGAGCACTGGAAGGCAACTCTTTATCATGCTACCTGTTCACCTGGCAGGTCACCTATTAACTTCTCTATATTCATCTATTTCTGATCTCAAATTTTCTATCTATTTTGACCAAATGTACACAGTAGTGTAATGTTCATTAATCTCAATGACTTTACCATTGTCTAATGTTTCAAGTATTTTGATCTCGATATATAGCACATTTAATCAATGTCCATTGTAATAGAATGGCATCTTTATTGTTTTCTTGCATCAATCTCATGTATACAGTATATATTTTTTGTAATTATTTATATTTTATATACAGATCTTATAGATTTTTCAAGAATGCCTGCTTGTATGGTTTTCGGTTGCCCTTCTAGCAGCCATGTCAAAAGTCATGGCACAGTCCAGCATACATTCCAGAGGAATATTTAGTTAATAAGAAGATTGGTTCGATATTGTGGTTTTGCAGTGGACAAGATTGAAAGTAAAGCACAGGATGTCTTGGATGATGACAGGGTCAATCGATTCCGCATCTGCAGCCTGCACTTTGCAGACGATATGTACGACCAATCGAAGTACACAAAAAAGCGCTGACCCAGAATTTCTCATGAATTGCTTCCAAATGCAATTCCAACTCTATTGATGCACACGCAGCCTCAGGTGAGTCGCGGATGATGAATTCGCTGTAGGCGATGGGGTACTGAAAAGGTAACTTCATGAACGGATTGGTGCTTTTGGTGTAAATGTATCTTACTAAAGTTTGCATATTTACCACATTGTATTACATTTTCACTATACCACATTTTCCTATAGATCTGTCCCGGGTTTATGGAGCCTCAAATGAAGTAAATATGTGTCATGATCTCTGCTTCCAAAAGGTCAGGGTTTTCCCAACTCCCTTGGAGGCAGATCCATAACCTGGGTTCCGAGTGCCAACCAGTCCCAATTGGGACCTTTTGGACCCAGTCCTGGCGCCAGTGGCACCAGGCTCATAAATATGCCCAGTCCCAGCGCTGGAAGCGCCGGGCTCATAATGCTTGGGTGGACTTACCTGCAGCAGACCATGCTGCTTACTTGCCTGCCAGTTGAGCCTCTGATCCTCTTCTGTTTGGAACTACTTTTCCTGTTGGGTGGGGCTGGAGCCACTCCCTAGATTCAGAACACTGGAACTCTTCTGGAAGGCAGGAACTCTTTTCTTACCAGGAACTCTTTTCTTACCTAGGCGTGGCTGTGGAAGGAGACACCTAAGCACTACAGGAGGCTATTTAAACCACACCCGGCGGATGAATCTTGCTTTGCGTTATTCTGCAACCTCTGCAGCAGAACGCTCATCGTGTCTTCTGCATCCGGTCCTGGGCCTAAGGAAAAAGGCTTACCATCCTGAATCCAGTCTTCAGCAACACCTATAAAGACAAGAAAGAACAGGTTAGCATTCCGGCATCTGAAAGGCAAAGGACGGCAAAGGCTTACCTACTCTTCGTGCGCTCCGGAGGTCTTCACACTGCATTCCGGCATCTGAAAGACAAAAGCTTACCATCTCTTTGCACGCTCCGGAGGCCTTCGGCGCTGCATCCCGCATCTGAAAGACAAAACAAGGTGCTTTTAAAGACATCGGGGAACTTTAATACTCACATGCCATTACTCCTTTCCACATCTAATCCAGTGGGTATTTCGGCACCCTGCAGCCGCTCCGAACTCGTACCTGCAAAATAAAAAGACAGTTAGAGCGCACCGTGAAGCAGGCAACAAGCGCTTACTTACGTGCTTCCAGGCGCTTCTATTCATCACACGGGCTCCATCTTCAACTCACTTCAGCCCGTCATCCGCCATCGCCGGAACCCTGCAAAACAAGAGACATCATTACTAAAGACTTTAAAGACATTTGAATGACTCGAAACTTACCGTTCGTGCAGTAAACGACGGACAGCAGTCCTCTGAAGTCAAGAGGCCTGCGCTACCTATCCAGTGAAGAAACTGGTTACAGCACCCTGCCCCGAGGCAGATGGAGAGCTCGGCATTCACTTACCTAAGGTGAGAGCGTTAACCTTTGGGGGTCTACAGGAGAGGAGAAGAGGAAAGAGATAGGGACACCCCAATAACCCCAGTTCATTAACCCCATATTTTCTATCTGCAGACATCTTACTCTACACGTCAGGCATACAGTGCACAGAGGTCCAGCCCAAAGAGCCAACCCGGTGCTACACATCACCTTTGAAGATACGGTAGTTGCCCAGTCAAGACCGGCGCCTCTGCGAGAATCAGGTGAGCGTTACAATATGACCATAGAAAACAATGCCATAGTGCCCTTCAAAAGAAGCATAATGTTTTCCTAGTCGGTTGCTTGACATGTCCATTTCTTTAGGAGGGCATAAGGACCCTTGCAAGTGATGGAACCACCAACACATCCAGTATACCAATGGTGAGTCCTACAGACATGCAGAAGTTTATATTCTCGACAGTTGGATCTTCTAACATATCTAAAGCAAATCTAATTTTCCCTTGGACCACTTTATGACAATGCACGGAAAACGAAGGAGCAATATTCTGCATCCATTTCTGTTCCTGAGTCAACAACAACTTCAAAGTCCTATCAGGTAATTTTATTTCACTTTTTATTTACAAGAATGTATTATGCTTGGAATTTCAAATAATATGAACATGTTTATGCATCCTGTTGGTTGTTTACACTAGGTGGCATTTATGGTTTTCTCTTTATATGTACCACTGTCTGCATCCCATGGTCTCAGTTCCATTTCACTGTTTTCATCCGTACTAAAACAAGTACTGTGTTACAGGGGGATGTTGGTACTTCGACGACAATTACATTGTCCTTTGCAGCTGATCCAGAGTATGAGGTATGCATATTTACAGTTCCCTTGAATGAAAGAAAGTAAATCCAGCATAGGATACTATTAGACAGTGACATGGATATTAACGTGCAGTGTTTCAAGCTTTTATGATTTCAGTTCTAACACTTCCTCTCTAATGCAGAAAACATTGCAAAATGTTTCAGGGCAACATTACAATCAGTATATTTTGCATAGTGATCTCTGATCAAGTATACTTGCCATCTTGGATGGCTATCAGGTGAAATTTGAAATGTAGATTTTGACTTAATGACGTACACTGTTTGCGAGGGTATGTAAGCACTGTGTGTGATGAAAGATTATAATTTCCAATACAATTACTTTTTTTGATGAATATTCTATTCAAGGAATCTAAACAAGGTGTGGAATTAGAAGTGGAGGCACATGGATCCGGGGTGAACATAAACTACTATTGGATACCATTGGACATCAAATCACAGTTGTAATACATTTGTATATAGTATTTTTTTTAATTCAACTAAGTTGGTTTTGCTTGTGTTTATTTAAATATGTTTGTTTGTGTGTAAATGAAATTGGCTTGACTTAAACCATACAAAACCATATAAAAACATATTTTTCAGCATGCTGGTGAGGTTGAGAAAGTGAAGACCACAGTCTCACAGAAAATCAAGAAAACAAGGGTAACTAACAAACAATTTCTTTTTCTACACGTGTTTTGGCCTGGTGTTTTCTTCAGAACATGTTTTTTGTATTTAAAGTGCCATCTGCTGTATGTGTGCTGTCCACTGAACATGTTTTTACAACACATCTCGTAGAGGCCCAGAAGGAAAATAAGTATAAAAACACAGACAACAAATGAAACCAAAGATGTTGCTTGCCAACCCGATTTCACCATGGAGCAACTACTATTTGAGGCACAGCACAGTCCAGTCAATAGGCAGACTTGTGATGCTTATGCCTAATGGCCTGAAACTAAATGGAATATGACCGGCGAAGCCAGCAAAGTGTTCTTGGACCATTGCTACAATGTGAGACCTCGACAAGATGAAATTGAGTATAATTAAGATGCATTTGAATTCTTCGCAGACCACTTGACACAACCTACACCTGTAAAAAAAGGTCCACCCAATAAACATTTGATGTTGACGGTTTCTCCAATTCATGTGCAAATAACACAAGCTGAACTAACAGAGACTGAAGCTTCAATGCAATTTACAGAGGAACTTTCCAAAGATCTTGACTACAGTTTGCCTAGTTTAGGTGATTGGTCCACCATAGTTGAGTCACAAACCACATTCATGCAGGACGATTGGCTAATAAAAGAGACGAAATACATTGTATTTGACAGCTGCCTGGTAGAGATTATATTGATGCTGAAATGTGTCCATGCATTTAAGGGTAAAATATGCGAGAGCCATTCGTGTATTACAAGGCACTAACCTGAAAATCCAAGCCAGCTGTGTCCACCTTCATGATACATTTTCATGGTCCGCTCAACCAATGCTGGGCAAAGTGCCAGCATCGGTTAAGCTGGATGTTCAGCAGCTTTACTTTTCAGTGGCTCGTCTTTCAGTAAGATGTCCAGTTTCTGTCAATTTGTGGGAGTTCAGTTCCTTGCTAAAACCGAGTACTACAAATATCACAGGGAATTCTTATTCCCCGCTATTAGTCAAGCCTGGAAAATTGAACAGATGTCAATCGAAAGCACATTCTCTGGCAAACATTTCTGGCTAGCTGGCGATGGACAGTGTGACAGCCCCAGATTTTCAGCAAAGTACTGTAAATAACACTTTCTAGACATGCACTTGGGGATCGTGCAGGTGTACGAATGTACATATTCTGTGGCCATGGAGAAACATGGTTTCATCAAATCCCTCGAACATCTTCAATCGAGGGGAATGCAAATAGACCTCATAGCCACTAAAAGACATGTTTCAATAGCCAAGGCCATGCAAGAGCAGTTTCCAAACATTCATCATCAATTTGATGTATGGCACGTTGCCAAATCAGTCAAAAAGAAAATTACAGCTTCTGGTAAAAAAAAGGATGCAGAACATATTTTACAGTGGTCTCAGTCTTTCCGCAACCATTTTCACTGGAGCTCCAAAACTTGTGATGGGTCTGTGGAGATTCTACTTGAAAAATGGCACTCATTGATGCACCACTGTTCCAACGTTCACCTATGGACAGAAAACCAACCTTTTCACGAATGTGCACATGGACCTTTATCGGAGGAGCAGGAACGCAGGTGGTTGGTGCCATGTTCACCTCCACGCAAAGCTCTTGAGAAGATTGTGTACGAAAAAACTCTTTCAAGAGATCCAAAGGTACTCACAGAATTCTGTCACACTAGAGATTTGGAGGTGTTCCACAATATATGACTAAAGTACAGGCCCAAAATGTTGCATTTCGGCAAAGACAGTATACAGGCCTGAACATTACTAGCTGTATTACTGCACAATGAGAACTTAGGGAGAGAACAATCGAGAACTGCTGGAAACTTTGGGATGCTTCGTTACATCTCGTCCTTTGAAAAACAAAGCAAAAAATTGGTGGCCAAGCCAATTTACCAGGAAATGCAATTCGATTTTGTGAAAGATCTCACTTTGACTGTATTGGCCATGCATACTCATGGAATTGATCTGGATTTTGTTCCTAGGACACATACAATGCCACAAAACATTGCAAACAAGCCCTGTCCATCAGCTGAACAGTTGACTTCCCGGTATAAATGATTTGCAGCAGTGTTCTTAATATGCTCAATTGAACATTTGGGATATGTTCACCAATATTTGTACATTGTACATCAACAATCGAATCCTATTAAACTCGAATTTCAATGTTATAAAAAGTATTGAGAAGTATTTAATGATGCTGATTTAATCCGGTGTATGATTCATTTATGTATATCTTTTGCCTTCCCTTCATTTATATTACTGGTCCTTGATCGATAAGACACATGTCTGAGGTTGCTATTGGTGATATATTTCTAAATAGAATTACCCTAGTACATCAGTGCAACACTGTCCATTTGAATTTCTGCATTATTGATAGGCAAATGGATATTTGCCATCAGGCAAAGGTATACTGAGGCTTTGTGTCTGTGAATCCCTCTGCTAGACCCAAACCACATCCACACATGCAGTTCATGGCACTGGCATTGATGGCCTATGTTGGGTCCAATTTTCATAGCAATGATTAATCGCCTGACCTGTGTCAACCCCATAACTAACTAACATAACATAACATACTGGGTTTTGCGTTTCATGAGCCCTTCCCTGTGTCCTTCCAATGTGTTACCCCTGCCTCCTCCACCACCCTTCCTCTTCCCTCCACAACCTACCTACTGTGTGATGCTCTCTGTCTATCCTATCATTTCGAAATGCTTCTCTGTCGAATATTCTGCTCTCCTCACTAAATCAGGTCGCAAGAAGTTTAAAAAAGACATCCTGTTCTCCAATCTTGGCCTCCCTATCACTGATACCTATACCAGTGCTTCCTCCAGGCAAACCCCCACCGACACCCTTTTTGTCGTTGCCCTCGCCAGAACTATGGAATCTACATATGGTATCTATGCTCTCTCCTTTCTCTTCATCTCCCATTATCGGTGGCACACGGTGGGAGGCCCTCTTGCCCTAACTGCCCCCTCCCGCCTTCACCTCGCACTTTTCCCCTTTCCCCTCCACTGGACTTGCGCAATCTCAAAATATCTCTATTGCTCTTGGCACACGTGGGTCAGCTGGGCATATCTACGTGGTGTGAAGCTCAGGGCAAGGGAAGAATGCATCTATCTAACTAAACAACAGAAACTGATAATGCATAAATAATGGCAGAGATACAATCTTGCATGAATAGGGGTACTATAATATATATAGGGGTGATATATTGGCATTCTAACCTCTACCCTCTGGAATATATTTGATACCACAAACTCTGTACCCAGATGCACACCGTAAATGTTTGATCTACCATCTGTCCTGCTTGGGTCCTTAGCATATAGGTAGACGTGTGTTGCTTTTTGGGAGAATATATTACTAGGTAGGATTAGAGCTGTGATGTGGGTCATTGACTGATCGGGGCACGGGAGGGTCAGATGGATATCAGCATGAAAGGAACTGCTGGGTCTGAGCTGGTGGGCTCTGACATGGCGGGGTGGAGGCTGTGAGTGCACGGGAAGTTTAGTGGAGATGAATGGGCACTTGGGTTTATCACTTGTCAGTCTCTCACGTTCTCCACAGAGCACATTCCTCTGTGAGAACAGCGCTCGCGCAGAGGTGGCAATGGGGAGGCAATGGTGTGGGCTGACTGAGTGAGGCGCTGGGGATGTGAGAGCTGCATTTGTACAGAGAGATGGATTTTCAGGCCGAGTAGAAAGATGTAATTCGGGCTATTTCAAAATTGTTTCCTAATGCTGGGCTAGAAACTATATTGTATGTGTTATTTGCGATGGGGTGTGGTGTAACAGAATGTCACTCCTCCCTTGGTTATTACATATGTTATGTTTCAAGAATGACGAAAGAGGGGGCGAGGGGGCAAGGATCGTCTGCTTCCCAACACTAGTAAGATTGCTGTCTCTGTCTTCCATCTGTTCACCCTGCATTGCCTCGTTGTGCCTTGAAGCACTTGTGCATAGGCGCATTATAAATGCAATATCATATCATCATATGATATCATTACCTTGAGTGTAACTGTTGTCAAAAAATAAGTAAATCAGTAGCACAATTGATGGTTAAAAAAGTATTCATGATCGCGCGGCATTGGTGGATGCCAGCAATCAATTTGTTTATTTTGAGTACATATTTCAAATGCCACGTTGGTCGGCTGGACTCATCACTCCCATAGAGTGAAGGTCACTTTGTGTGATGTTGCTTGTGGGGAGTTCACTCTGACGCATCTTGTACGGTATGTTTTAGTTTTTGTGGCTTTCCTTCACAGAAACGAAAGCTGCCAGACATACACACTCTAAACGAGGTTCAATTGTTATTCGACCTTGGACGAAAGGGAGGAATCGCCATGGCTTGAAGGACAGACGGTGTTGAATACCGGCATAAATGATAACATTCACTATTTTGAAACTGGACATTATAACATTTACTTTCAATCTATGCAAACCGTTGTTCTGAGCGGACACTCTGCGTTCCGCCAAGAGAATGGAACTACCAAATATAATGTAAGTTAAAAAATATTCATCATTTTTCAGTGATTCGAAATAGCATTTAGGCTTTATGCATATGGAACAATTCAATGACGTGCGATTATGCCATTTGACGAAAAAAATATACACAACAATATATTCTGTAGATTAAATTTATACCGCAACATATTTAAAAAAGCAATCCCGTAACTCTAGGGCTGTTTGTAAGTCTACTAATTATTTATATGTACATATAGTTTAAAGACTAATAAGTAAAGGTTTTATTTTCTGACCGGTATTGCTTGCTTACATTGTTATGGGTGGTTAGTTGGAGCATATTGTGACGATTATTCATCGACGACCCACTAACACAACCGGTATGCAGTCTAGTGATATCTAAACCACTTCGTCCCATGGCATATCAGGGTGTGCTATGAACGTTGTATTATTGGATGCGCCGGGTGCAGAACATTTTCAAAGAGGACTTGGTTTGCTTGTCCAAATTTCATGTTGCCATTTCCGTTATATTTTTAAACAAGGTCGCAGGCGCCCCTCACTAGAAAGAACATGGCATGATAACCTGCTGTGTGTTTTTTTCACACTTTGAGTTTCCGCAGCCATCACTTTTTGCTCAATGTACCTTTTACACATGGGAAATATCCATTTGCATATCAGTCTTTTTCCCATCCACATGGGTAGTCCAGCACTGAAATACTATGTCAATTCTCTTCTGAACAAGAGTACCTACAACAACCCTATATACGTGTTTCAGCCTTGTTGGGTCTCATTAGTGAGGTGGAGCTGTGCCTCTCTGAGTATAGTGAGCATGGAGTCCACGTCTGCGTTCCCCCAGGGAACTTAGGGTCACCAAACCCCAAGTTCCTTGCAAATATTCTGTTATAATGCTGTCTATGTGTTCAATTTTATTGTCAGCTTCTGCATCCCACTCCACAGTACAAACCTCTCAAGCACATCGTAGACTCAAACTTTCTGTGATGTTTTCTGTGTGTTTCCATTGTTTGTGGTTTGTGTTCATTATTAGGTTCCACCCGGTGCAGAATTACAGGGTAAATGGATACATTTGAATAAAGAGCGGCTACTAAAATATATTTTTATTATGTTTTCTACTAGCTAAATTGTGCCGTTCTGCAAATGCCGTAGTTTCCAAATATGAACAGATGGTTTCTTCAGCCAACAGTGGCAGATCCGCCTAAACGGATGGATTTCCATTAGGCTGATGTGGGACGATCGCCCGGGACTGATATGCCCTTTGGCGGTTCCAGCGACAAGGAGCGACCTGTCATCGTTTACGGTCTAGCAAGAAGCTGATCCCAAAGCCTTGTGATTCAAGGTGCATTGAATGCGCATTTTCACCCGAAAGGAACGCTATGTGCCTCATGATAAAGTTTTGATGCTCTAACCCAAGGACATTCAAAGATTGGTGTTTAATTCGAAATCAGCGGATGTTCTTGGAGCGTTTTTTGTGAAATAAGAGCACATTATAAATTGCAAAGTATTGATGTTTCCTTTAAAAATAGTGTTTTCTATTCTGATTTGGGACACGCTGTGCTGTGAGAGGATGTGTGTGTTGATATTCCGGTTTCTGCATCAACATACATTAAGACGTAAGTGATGACTGGGTGCATTTGGCTACGCTGCCCACTAACGTCATGAAAATAGGTGGAGAATATTGCTAGGAATAGTGATGTCTGCTTCAGGGGTGGGTGATATGATTTAGCACCGTTGGGGCACTTAAATTTAGGGTGATCGATCTACAGATAAGATTAGCACAAGATGGCTATGCCCGACTCGTTGATTTTGCATGTGTAAAAGTGAGGAAAACTAAGGTAAGGTGCATAAGAAATGTTTCTACGATCGATCACAGTTTGCTTAAAAACGCATGCCCGAACGCTCGGGGCAATGACATTTTTTAGCACACTATTCCTTTAAGGGGATGTATCTGCAACCGTTCAGTCCCTTCTCTCTGTACTTATGAGCCACCTGTTGGCTGCACTTGTGAATGAACTGCTCTTCCCCTTTTCCCTCCCCCCTGGCACTGCTCCCCTTCCGTCCTCCCCACACTTGCACTATCTGAATGACACAAGGCCTAGTAAGATCATAATTTTGTCATCCCTTTGTTTCCCCCTCCTTGTCTTATTGCGCCTTGAAACACTTGTGTAGAGGGGCGTTATAAATGCCACACCATATGATATCATATAGCAAACAGAAGGGGGGATAAAGGACACCCCTGCCTACTCCCCCTTTCCAGTGTGAAAGGTTCAGATAGCATCCCGTTTACTGGTACCCTAGCTGTGGGGCTTGCCTACAGTACCTGTATAACGTCCACAAATGAGTCCCAAAACCGTTTCTCAACAGTGTTTGAAAGAACTAAGAAATATCGAGGCTGAGTACCACAAAGGAAATACACCAATCATGGGCTACAAAGATTCACAGATCTTTTATTAATGTACAGTTTACAAAGCAAAACAGATAGCTATCTGGCTCTCAACACCTCGCAGTGTGTACCAGAAAACAATGAGAGGTGAGAGAGTGCTGAACATCTAGATACTAGTGTATTTATACCGTTCATACAATATTGTCCAGCCTCTCTTCATGTTAATAATTTGTGGTCTAGAGTTCGTGCCTAGTTCACATACACCTTTTACAATATCATGTGAAGGATTACATAAGTTTGTATTTCCATGAAGACACAATAGTGATGTATGTTCTCGTATCCCGCAGTAAGCCTTATTCCAAGTTTCTTCACAATGTAGTTCAGCTAAAGCATACGCTCGATGTTTGTTCTTCATTGTCCCAATTTTTATACAAGGATGAGGCTTGTCAGCGCAGACAACACTTGAATAACAGTTCATATGAAGCACAAGGTCTCTTTGCTCTGTTTAAATAGTCGGCTCTCGGACAACCTAAACATTAACAGAACTCAAAGGTCAGAAGGCTTGGCTGCAAGTCGAAAACATAGTCCACCATTTTAGAACATAGAACACATGAGTGAAAATCAAAATGGCGGATGAATCTTAAAATGGCGCCATAGTTAACCCAAAAACGCAGTTTTCCATGTAGCACGAATAGGCTTAGGCCAATATAAATACTAAGGAGGCACTATATAATTACTGTTTAATAAACCCTCATTTTGGCATAAGCCAAGAGCCTTTAATAAAAATATTTGCTTTACTCGTAACTCCACGTTTCAATGTCCGTGCATCCTGAATCACATTCATCAGGTATATCAATTGCCATCAAATCTTTGACAGTAATATCCTTCATTACAAAAACATTAGTGATCTTCTCGGGTGCGTGTATTTTCAGTCCTAATGTACCTACAGTTTGCACACAACATCCTCCTAACATCAAACATATGACAGGAAGACATTGTATGCAACAACAACGGAACAACAGAATACCAAGGATTACCATTAATACTGAAAAGAGTTTCCATACCCAAGACCGTAAAAAGCCCCAGAACCAAGTACTAAGATCCCAGTTTCCCTCAGGAACATGTACTTCTGTACTTAGGACATGCAGATTTTGTATTGCCTTGAATATGGTAGGGGAGGAGTCAGGTACGAAAACGCAACAATCAGATCCCTCCAATTTACATACTCCACCACGCTCAGCCAGGATTACGTCTAACACCATCCGATTCTGTAGAGCCACTAATCTAATTGCTTTTTGTTCTAACGTCATGTTGTAGGGTATATCGGTGGTCCGGTTGATGGTTCTCTCCAATACTCTTGCTAGTCTCCTAATATCCTCGGAATTCATGATCTGTCCCCAAATTGGCACAAAGGATTTCGCTACATCACCCATGACTTGTGAAGGAGTATCACCATTCTCGTCCTGCTTTGGACGAGCCCTAGAGACCTCAGAAGGGCTAGCTATATATACCCCTGGTAGCAAGATACCCAAATAACAAGTACCCTGCCAATCCCTAGCTAGCCAAGGTAAGCTTCATTGCCACAAATGAAATGAACAGGATCACCTACATACAGGGGTCTGTCCTCACTAGTCAAATTCGCAATATTGGTACAACCCGCAAAAGTACCCATTGACTGCGAACCATTCCTTTGTTTGCAGAAGGAACAGAGTTAGGGCTGTGATTGATAGTATAGGAAGGAGGCGTAGCATCCCAGTTGCCTACGGCAGCCATCCTGAAAGAAATCAATGATTGGAAAAGTCTAGAAAGTCTATCGGAAGGCCTAATAGAAGTAACATTAAGCTTGCTCCTATTTGCAAAAAGGGAGCATCCCAGAGGTGACAGGACTCGCTTTTCAAATTCATTTAAATTAGTCCTGTCAAAGTTCCCTGAGATGCTATCATTCCAACAACCAAAGAATAATGCCCTTAGAGAGGCATAGCATGCAGTAGTTAGAGGCAAAGGATGAATATACCAGCCCAACCCTTTTTCCCTGTGTTGTGGCAGATGCAAACATATCCAGCAATTAGGTCTGTTCAAGATCGTGTTGGGGCGCATTCATAATTAACAAAAGCGTATTGTCGTGATGAATCTGTCTGTGTTGGAATCCCTAGGAGAAAGAGTGTGCAGATGCACAAAAGGAGAAGACATAGTGGGAACGCTCTCAGTGGGTATAAAAGTTTCAAGTGGACGCACCCCCTCAATGTACCAAAACCCAAGAGAAATTACTACTGTCAGGCCAATTACAAGAAAACAGTACGTCCTCAAGGACCATGTATTTTTCTGTCCGATGTCTTTGTTAGCCACACAATCAATTGGTGGCTCCGTACTAGTAGAGATAGCGACAGGCATTGTTCCTAAAATTTCTTTCCCGGAACGTTTCTGTGATAGACTCCGTAAGTTCATTCTCTGGTGGTCTCCTGACCATGTGATCTTTCTTCATTGAAGAAAGCTTTTGCCGGTCCCAGCCACTTACTTATGTTTCAGCGCGAAAGTGGCAAAGGACGAGCTCAACAGTTGTTTCCTGTAGGCAGAGCCGTGCTGTGCTGTAAGTCAAGTGCAGTGGACGCAGATCGTACCTTAAGACTCCAGGCACTGCGTGATCTGCGAACAGTGTTCCGTTGCTTCCTGATGGAAGTGGTGAAACAGAGGCAAGGTCGCTCAAGGGTGCAGAAGGATCTGAAGAAGAATTCAGAGTCAAAGCAGCGGTCTCCCCAGGCCCCACTGGCGCAGGAAGCGTCTCCGAAATACCCTTGATGTTGTTCAAGACCGATTGATCACCAGAAGCAGAGCAAGTAGTTTCCTTCTTTTCTTCTCCATTGTGTGGCAAAGGGAAAGGTATACTCTTGATGTGTGTAGCGTGTATCCAGTGTTGGTGTCCAGCTACTCATACAGCAGTATATGTGGCTAACAGGACCTGAAACGGTCCACTCCAGCGCGTTGCGAGGCTGGATGCTCTCTCAAATGACTTTGTGACCACCCAGTCACTGGGTCGAATTCTGTGACCTGGCCCCTCGTATTTAACTGGGAGGGCTTCTCTCACCTGTTGATAAATCAAATACAAGTTGTGAGTTAACTGGCCACAGTATTCAGCAAGGAGAAGATGTTCCACATCTTTCAGTACTTTGGGTTTTGGCAGGTTCCAAATGTTAGCTGGCCTCCCCATCATGATTTCATATAGAGAGAGCCCAGTTCTAGTCTGTGGGGTTGTCCGCATGGACAGTAGCACTATAGGTAAGGTGTCTGGCCATTTCAAATTACTGCTAGCACAGACCTTTGCAAGTTTATTCTTAAAGATACCATTATGGCATTCTACAAGTCCAGCACTCTGATCGTGTCTAGCAGAATGGAATCGTTTATCGATCTGTAATTCCACGCATACTTGCAGTATGACAGCAACGATAAAATGTGGACCATTATCCAACCAGATGACCCTTGGCAAACCAAACCTAGGAAAATATTCGTTAAGCATGGTTTTTGCCGTTGTCATTGCTGTAGCATCTTTCACAGGGAAGGCTTCAACCCACTTGTTAAAGGCACAAATGACTACCAAGACATATTTGTAGTTATAACAGCGCTCCATCTCGATGAAGTCAAAATGAATCACTTCAAAAGGCACAGGGGCGGACCAAACCTACCACTCGGTGTCGTCGTACCCTTCCCCACATTATGCAGTAAGCAAACCATACAATTCTGGACAAAACGCTCAGCAGTTTTTGAGATGTTGACATTCACCCAGACAGATTCTAGTAATTTACAGATTTTCCTAGCACATATGTGAATGGGACCATGAGCCATTGTGACCATGGGAATGACATGTGCATCGGGTACCATCCATTTCCTTTTAAACTGTCTACCCAACACCCTTCCTCATCCAAACTTGCTAAACCCTCAGCCCAGTGTTTAAGTTCTTCTAGAGTGGCATCAGTTTGAATATTCGAGTCAATCCCTTCATCTACTGTACAAGTATTTGTGGCTTCCTTCGTAACGTACATTTCTGAATATAAATCAGTAGCAGTCTGTTTAACTATCCTGCCAGTAAAAGTGTTCCCTCTCCCTACATCATCTACTACCTTCTGATGTGTGGCGCACTTCATGATTGCTAGTTGAGTAGGAAGCGCAGGTGCTGAGAGTAGCTGAACTATCAAGGTGCCATGTTGGATTTTTTGTTCCGTGTGAGGTCAAGAAACCTTGTTCTGCCCATAGACTAACAAAGTTGTGGACCACCCTAAAGGCATACTGGCTGTCAGTAAATATATTCATTCTAAGCCCTTCGGAAAGTTCACAAGCTCGAGTCAGTGCGATAATCTCTGCGGACTGCGCAGAGTTATGCGAAATACTCTTGGTTTACACACTCGTGCTTAGTGTAGTAATGGCATAAGCAGCAGTGGATGTACCATCCCGAGGTTTGAAGCAGGAGCCATCGCAAAACAGCTCCCTTTGTGGATCATTTATAGGTGTATCATTTAAATCAATCCTGCCTTTAGTTTCTTGTTCTGTGGTATAAAGGCAGTCATGTGGCATTTTGTCACTGCAAGCACTATCTTGCGGAAGAGGTAACAATTCAGCCGGATTCAATACACAACACCTCTTAATTTGGATATGCGGTGCAAAAAGGAGCAGTTCATATCTTGTTAATCGTGCAGAAGTAAGGTGTTGCGTTTGCTTTCTATTTAATAGAACGTCTACAGAGTGAGGTACCATCATGGTTTAAGTATGGCCTAGAACCATGCCCTCACTTTGTTTTACAGATGCGGCAGCAGCAGCGACAGCTCTCAAACATCTCAGCAAAGCGCATGCAACAGGATCAAGTGTGGAGGAAAAATAACCACACAGTCTATTCTTCCCCCCATGTTCCTGCGTTAACACAGCCAGAGCACATCCATCACATTCATGCACATACAACTCAAAGGCCTTGTCATAATTTGGTGTGCCCAAAACCGGTGCTGAACACAGTGCAGTCTTGAGCAGATCAAAAGCTTTCTGGTGTTCCAAGTTCCACGGTAGTGGCAAAGAAATGCCCTTCTTTGTCAATGCCAACATTGGTTTTATCACTAGTGAAAAGTTTGGGATCCACTGTCTACAGTAAGAAGCCATTCATATCAAGGCTCTCACTTCCTTCTATGTATTTGGGACAGGCATGCAAGAAATGCTCTTAATTCGTTCAGGTGTCATAATTCGTTCAGGTGTCAATCTTCTTCCCTCCTTTGACAGGAGATAGCCTAAATAGCCGACCTCCTGTCGACAATACTGAAACTTTTTCAATGCAGCTTTAGGCCCATGCTTTGTTAGATGAATAAGCAATAACACAGTGCCTTCCTTGCAAGCACTTTCTGAGTCTGCAGCTAAGAGAAGATTGTCAACATATTGCAGCAATGTACAAGCAGAAGGCAACTCAAGTGTATCGAGCTGCTCTTTCAAAGCCCTACTATAAATGCTCAGACTCTCTGTGTACCCTTGTGGTGCACGGGTGAATGTAAACGAGTATCCCCCTAGGGTGAACGCGAACAAATATCTGCTATCCACATGTATGGGAATGCTAAAGATGGCATTCTTAAGATCCACCACACTGAAATGAGTAGCAGAAGCTGGAATAATTGTTAGTATCGTCGTTACATCAGGCACAATTAGAAATTGTGGAGCAACAATCTCATTGATAGCACGCAAATCGATAATGAAACAGAGCAGAATAGCATTATCTCCTTTCTTATACACCGGTAAAATCGGGCTATTGCACAAAACTTCCTGCAATTTCTTTGATTACTCCACGATGTACAAAGTCAGAAACTATACACTTCAAAGCTTGCTCACCATCGACTTAAATCTTATATTGTGGAATTCGTGGCAACTTAACTCCTGGTTTCAAAACAATTTTAACAGGCTCAATTTGCAAAATACCAACATCATTGCCAACAACAGCCCATAAACACGCCAGAACTTCACTAAATTCTGGAGGCAAAGGTATAGTCAAAAACTGTGAGGCAGACAATTGCTGAGGTGAAATCATCAATCGCACTCCATCCGAAGAACAATGAATTACCACATTTAATTCCTTCAACAGATTCAACCCCAACAAATTCTCTCCACAGTTCGTTGTCAGAAGAAATGGACAGTGATCCGTGAATGGCCCCAGTGAAATTGGTACCGGCAGAGAAACCAGACTAACCACTGGTGTGCCAGAAAACCCTACAGAAACGTTATTCTGCCCTGACAGTGGAATGTCTGGAACCCGTGAATGATCAATGGAACACTTCTGTCCTCCTGTGTCTATCAAAAATAGATGCTTCCTATTCCCCACCATCCTCTCAATGTAGGGACCTTTCTGATTAACGGCAATAGGTGTCGGTTCCAGACCCTGCTTCGGGCTGTCCTAACGAAACAATATATAGTCAAAGACAGGATATTCAGAAAGATAGGCAGTTGAAGGATTATCAAAAATATTTCTGCTATCTACACTAGGTTGCTGATTATCTTGAGAAAATGACTGAAAATTTTGAGCGAACTGGCTTCTACGAGGACCCCCTATCACAGGGTGGCCTCTGGATCGTCTACCAATTACACCATATGTTTTATTCAACCTTTGCTGAAGGATCGGGCATTGTGCTCGCCAATGACCCTCTTGTCTGCAATAAGCACAATGGTTGGCATGTACAGGACACAACGCCGCATTATTTTGTGCAATTAATTGACCTCGAAACTGTGTACTTCCACCTCTAGGCACTCTAACCATCTGTTGCAATAATACCTTTGTTTTTAGATCTCCCCTTTTCTTTCCGATCCTTTCTCTTTCATTATTGACTCTATTCTCATAATACTGAGCCATATGCAATACTTCGGACTGTGATTTAGCTTGCCAAGCACTCTCGTAAGTCATAATTTGTGACTGGATATCAGGCAACAATCCACGCACAAACATATCCACAAACAATATTTTCCCTGACACAGTGCTTAAATCTTGTCTGCTAAAATCTTGAATTTTGTTACTATTCTATCTGGCAAAGTCAGTATCACTTGCGGTGGTCTTTCACCAGCTTTCCTTTCTCCATCTAACCTCACCAAGATAAACCATGTGTCACCTAGCCCTGCTGGATCATCTACAGTCCTAATATGTTTCCATTAATCAGAGGTAGGATCACGGGAAACAACAAATCTATATCACCCATAGTGAAAACTGACGAATGCAGGACAGATTCTATTTCTTTGTAAACCCTGTTGGATTTTTCCTTATGTCTCGAATTGACTGTCTAATAGTATTCACTTGCTGTCTTCAGAACGGGACGTGAACAAACTGCGATATATGAGCTTCAACATCAATGGCTGCTGCACCTGTTGCAACATTAGCCGGAATCTCAACTTTAGGACCGAACGTTGGAGGAACCTCACTCACAGGCAGCTGAGAAGTAGGCAACTCCGAACGCTTACTAAGCAACAGAGCCAAATCGAGTGCTAAAGTGGTGGAAGCAGTATCAGACGCAAAAGCTCTCTTATAAATATTCAATAATTCTGCAGGACAACAAACCTTTTTCTTTATACATTCATCCTGCAGGTATGGTACCATTACCTGTAACACTTTCCTCTGCATTTCTGGAGTATACTGACTATACGTATCATATACTTCTATGGGAGATATCGACATATCTGAAATCCATCTAAGTGCATCCCTCGTGCAAATTTGCGTTTATTCACTCGTTGACTTACAAGGAGGAAGGAACCATTTCTGCACATAAAAAGCGTCCAAACTATCACCATCTATTTCATCATTCTGTAACCGTTCTAACTCCCTTCTAAACTCAAAAACCCTCTCGGCATGCTCATGTACTTTCTCCGCAGTATCCCTTGAATAAGCTAAAACATTCAAATCCCTCAACCCTTGTGGGACATCTGTGTCCATTAATCTATTCCACATTACAGCCAAATGTATCCCCATCCCTTCAATAAAGACATTCTGAGCGGGAATACTTTCTAGACTAAGAAGTGTAGCTAAAACAGTAGATTTTTCACCTTTCTCTATACATTGCTTAGCCCATGCATTCAAATCTTTCCTCTTCTCTTTGGAAACTATGTTCCATGTTACAATTTTAGATTCAGCACTCGCCCCTTCATCAGTTACAAGTGGAGCAGAACCACTTGGGAAAGAGAGAGTAGACAAATCCTGTACAACAAGTAGTGGAGAAACTACTGCTGGCAACAAAGACGGATTTACTGGAACAGTAACAGTTGGTAAAGTTGAAGGTACAGGCAGAGGAACAAAACCAAAGAAGTGGAGCAATAACCGGCTGCGGAGGAGCAACAGGAAGAACAGGAATTGCTACGGGAGGAGGAGCGACAGCGGGAACAGGTAAGACAGCAGGAATAGGTTCATAAGGAGGTGGTGCAGAGTTTATCAATTAGCTCATCTGAGGCATGAAAATCTTTGACGGATATATTTTCTGTATACCAAGTTGAAAAGCCATATCAACGTTTCTAACAGACTCTGACTGTTTTTGTTGATTGTACAATAATGCCTTTCGGAATTTGACATATGACAATGTGCATGCTTTTCTGTACTGTTAAGTTGCTGCATAGCCTCCTTTTTCCAATTTTGTATTACATCAAATGCTGCAGTTCTAGCTTTTTTCTTTAACAATATGGATTCTAAATACTCTATTCGGGCAATCTCAAAACTACCATTGACTGGCCACTGAAGTTCGGAAGCATGTCTAGTTTGTCTGTGCCAAATATCATTAAATACTATACTACCAATGCCGTACTTACAGTACATAGTACATGCCTGCGACCCCTGTAGTGCCGGTCAGCCAAATTCCAAAGATTGTCTGTCTCTGCTGAATAACGCCCTGAAACAGGCAGACAATTTCCCTGGCATGTCAGATTACTGGTGTTACCTGGCGTTGTTTGTGCTCGCGAGTACAAATCTACAACCCAATATCAGGAAACTTAGGAATCGGGGCACGACTCACCTGATTCAAAGTACAAAGGTAGGTCCAATCAGATTACAAAGGACCCTCGTGGTTGGTGATTTCGGCAAAACTGCCCGCCTCGATATATGGACCCTTCTCAAGATGCCGTCTCGGACCACATGCTCAGCATCCAGGGATAGGATTGTGCAGTACTGTTGCGGTGTCGCGTCTCATCCAAAAAGGGCCCCCTTTTTCTCACCGCCCGATCCCGGTCCAATAGCCGCTTCTACTCTTCAACAAGGTGACATCAAAGAAATATCGAGGGTGTGTACCACAAAGGAAATACACCAATCATGGGCTAAAAAGATTCACAGATATTTTATTACTGTGCAGTTAGCTATCTGTCTCGCAATACCTCGCAGTGTGTACCAGCCGACAAGGAGAGGTGAGAGAGTGCTGAACATCTAGACACTAGCGTATTTATACCTTTCATACAATATTATCCAGCCTCTATTCATGTTAATAATTCTAGTTCACATATAGCTTTTACAATATCATGCGAAGGATTACATAAGTTTGTATTTCCATGAAGACACAATAGTGATGTATCCCTGTATTCTCGGATCCCGCAGTAAACCTTATTCCAAGTTTCTTCACAATGTAGTTCAACTAAAGCATACGCTTGAGGTTTGTTCTTCATTGTCCCAATGTTTATACAAGGATGAGGCTTGTGAGCACAGACAAAACTTGAATAACAGTTCATGTGAAGCACAAGGTATCTTTGCTCAGTTTAAGCATTTGGCTCTCGGACAACCTAAATATTAACAGAACTCAAAGGTTGGAAGGCTTTGCTGCAAGTCGAAAACATAGTCCACCATTTTAGAACGTAGAACACATGAGTGAAAATCAAAATGGTGGATGAATCTTAAAATGGCGGCGAATTTAACCCAAAAATCGGAACTTTGCAATGTGGTTTTCCGTGTAGCACGGATTGGCTTAGGCAATATAAATACTAAGGAGGCACTATATAATTACCGTTTAACATGTTGAGAACAGGAATTTCTCTGATGCCAAATAGAAAGCTTTTTGAGCATCCAAGGAGACTACCATTGTTTCAACTTCCGGGGTGATATGGGATATAATATTTTTAAAATTATGTATATTAAGGGCCATTGATCTGCCTGGCATGAACGCAGCCTGATCTCTGTGCACTATATATACGGCATCAAAGGGAATAGCCTGTTAGCAATAACCTTAGTATAGATTTTTGTAGCCACATTTATGTGCGACAGTTGTCTCTATGAAGCACAATACTCCACAGGCTTTCCGGCCTAAGCCGCACCATTATAGTGTCTTCTCGCATGGTACCAGACAGCATTGCCTCCTTCAGGCATTCTTCCCACATCTTCAACAGGTACGGGGTCAGAGCAGCCCTATATGCCTTGTAAAATTCTGCGCTAATTACCATCAGGTCCCGTGGTCTTGTTACTCGGCAGTGCCTCAATTGCTTTTAGCATCTCTTCCCCTGTAAAAAGGGTGCTAAGCTGTTCCTTTGCTACACTAGATAGCATAAACATAGGTATGCCTTCTAGGATTTCACAGATGTCGTCCTCACTCATAGTAGCCTGTGCCTCATACAGCTCACTATAACAAATGGTGAAATGTTGTATTAATGTCCCCATCAGTATGACAGATATTTCCCCCCTCATCTCTTATAAGTTGTATGCATCCCGGTCCCTTTACCATGCACATCAATCGTGAGAGAACCCTACCAGGGCATTCTCCCTCCCCGTATTTATTAGTGGCCATATGTCTACTAATATATTTATTGTCTGCATGCTCCCTAAAGCTATCCAGGGTTGGTTCCATGTCTGCTAATAAAGTCTGGTTCCGGGTCATCGCATATTAATTTTACAGTGCCCATAGCTTGGTCTCACACTGCTCAATATTCTTCCAGATGGTCTTCAGGACCCCACTTTGGTAGACACTGCTATCCCTGTATGTAGACCTTAAAGGCCTGCCAGACAACCCCCATTGACCTTACTCCATTATCATTTACTTCAAAGTAGGTTTGGATGTGTTTCTCAATGTTAGCTCTAAACACTATGTCCTGTAGCACTGCCGACTTGAATCTTCATGGATTCCAACCCCTAGCAGAGTCCCTCAGTGTCAATTCTAGTTTAATGGGTGAATGATCAGAATAGGTGCGAGGAATGATCTCAATGTGCTACGTGTGCCTCACAAATTGTCGGGAGAAAAGTATTGCACCTATTCTCTAGGCCATGTCATGGACCGTAGATTAGTACATATATTCTCATGAGGTAGGGTGTAATGACCTCCACACATCGCATAAATTCAGGCAATCCATGTTTGTCAATTTTCTACCTGCTGCCTTGGATAGCTGTCTTTGTGCCATCCCAGTTCTGTTGAGCTATAGACTTTATTGTGAATTAAATATGCTTGTTGATCTCATTCAGATATGCAAAACAATTGTTATCATCGGTTTTCTTGACCCCCCTCCAAACTGCAAAAACATTGTTAATATATCTGCTCCAAAACTGAATGTATTTATGACAGACTGGATCAAACAGAATGGAATGACCGTGGGAACATTCATCACATGGCTGGGAACGAGCTGGGAAACTCAACCTGTGTGCTGAGACCTAACCCACGGAATGACCGGTGAGGGCATGTTGCCGACACACAAACATTCACGCTGGACACCCTGGAAGGGGCAAAACAACATGTAGACACCTGCACACAGCATTGGTGGTGCAGTTGCTGGGTGCAGTAGTTTGGTTTGGATTTGTTCTTGTAACTGTTTTATACTGTTTCAAAGTCTTCAAGCAACACAGGGAAGAATCCACAAACTAAATGCGTGGCTGGCTGGGGGTGGAGCGAGATGGGGAATGGTTAACCCTACTTACAAGCGTCTGGAACATGCAGAGTTGTGGGAGGACGAGCCAGGGGGGAGCTAGCGACCTACAGTGGCAGTACACCTTAAAATACTAACATGGAATGTGCGATGGATGGGCCCCTATTTATGCAGAAACAGAATCAAATTTTACCTAAACAGGAAGAAAGTAGACATTGCATTACTCCAAGAGACCCATCTCACAGTGGAGGCCCTGACCAAACTGAAACAATGCTGGGGGGGCCAGGGATATGGGGCTCCTTACTCTAAGTATGCAAGAGAGGTGTTCACCTGGGTCAATCCTGGAGTGACCTTTAGGTTACTGGGGGTTAAAACTGACACGGAAGGGAGATACATAGTGCTATGGGGCGCAATTGAACAAATTGAGATTTGCATATGTAACACATACTTCCCCATCCCCAACCATGGCACTCTGGCATATCTTAACAAACTGCAACCTAAATTAACTTTTCATCAGGGAAGCCTCTACATATGGGGAGGTGACCTGAACTGTGTGAGAGACCTGGAATTGGATAGGTCTGTACCTCTGCAGAACCAAGTCGAAACAGCCCCTACAGCGCTAAATACCTAACTGGACCAATTGGATATAGTGGGCGCATGGAGGGAACACCATCCCGCGGACAGAACTTTCTCATACTGCTCTGCATCACACTGCCTTTACACACAAATAGACTATGGGCTTCATTACAGGGTAGGAGGTAACCATGCCGCTATTAGCGGCATGGCTACTCCCTTAATGCATACCGGGTCCGGGTAGGCGGTATGGGGATTTACCGGGTCATTCCGACCGTGGAGGACCCGGTAAGTCCCCATTCCAAATACCAATCCCCATTCCCATTTGAGCCCCCATGGGGCTCAATGGGAATGGGGAAGGAGCTGATAACGGTACCGCAATTTGCGGTACCGTTATTAGCTCTGAAGTCCCTCAGCGGGTCCCGTCCTTAACGCCTGGTCAGACCAGGTGTTAAGGACGGGACCCGCTGAGGGACCTCGTAGTAGGGCGCTAAGGGATTACCGGAACCGGTGACCTTACCAGTGCCAGTAATCCCTTAGCGCCTACCGTGTAATGAGGCCCTATATCTTTATAGACAAGGCACACCTTGCACAAGTGGAATCAATACAATACATGGGTAGAACGATTTCCAACCCCTCAGCCCTACTTATGCACTGGGCTGTGACTGGCCCTAGGCCCCCTGGCCCTGGGCCCCAATCCCGATATGGCAGATGCCCACAGAGGCACTCACTGATCAGGCCTTCAGAGGTGAACTTGGGGATAGACTAACAGAATGTGTTGAGATCAACAGCAGTAGTGTAGATTACTGGAGCACAGTGTGGGAAGCCCTGAAGGTGGTAGTCAGGGGGGAGACTATAGCCAGCGCAGGGGGTATCAGGAAAATACTGAGGGGAGAATTAGAGGAGCTGGAAGAGCAAATAAGACAAATGGAGACCACCTCTCTAGGGACCAGGGCAGAAGAGGAGAAACTGATGGAGGCTAGGACTGACTGCCTGCTGGCATGGGGACGACTGTCTAAGTTCGATTACATAACACGCACCACCAGGGCACACAAGGAGGGAGACAAACCTGGCAGAATGCTGGCATGGCTATGCAAACGGGAATACCCGAAACACCCGACAACCACGCTGAGGGACGAAAGCGGAGTAACACATGAAACGCAGAAATCAATCAACAACACTTTTGCAGCCTTTTACACTAAGCTCTATACCCATGACACCCCAGTGCCGCTGGCAGACATACGGGACACGCTGGAGGAGATAGAACTACCCAAGCTGGGCAAGTCACAAGGAGAAGCTCTAGATGAGGTAATCACCTAAGAGGACATCACAGAGGCAATCAGATCATTGGCCACTTGCAAGACCCCGGGAACCGATGGGCTCCCACCAGAGTTCTATAAGGCATACGAATCAACCCTGATCCCGGTGTTACATGAGGTGTTCCAGGAAGCTTATGAGGTAGGGACCCTGCCCAAGAGTATGAGGGAAACACTAATTATCCCGATACCCAAACCGAATCTGACCACTATTCTGGCCAAGCGCCTCTCCAGAGTTATAGGGAGCAATACGACTTCTAACTTACACAGGCTGCAACACATTATGGCACAAACAAATGAGGAGGAGGGACATCTAGCGGTGATGTCACTGGACGCCATTAAGGCATTCGATTCCATATATTGAGAATGACTGACAAAGGTAATGGAATAATTTGGGTTTGGGGAAGGCTTTGTGAGGTGGATATAAATATTGTACAAGGACCCCACTGCAAGAGTGAAGACAGGCAAAATATTTCAAAGGCCTGGGACATACAGAGGGGCACTAGACAAGGTTGCCCTTTGTCGCCCATGCTTTATATTCTGGGACTAGAACCGGCTGCGGTATATATCAGAAGACAGTTCTGGGATGCAGGGATAAAAGTAGGCAGGGAATTCCACGTCATCTCACTATATGCAGACGCCGTTCTGCTTTACCTGAGGGACCCACAAGCTAATGCCCCGGTAGTCCTAGAAATGATAGATAACTTTGCACGCTACTCCGAGATACACTTCAGTAAACAGAAATCTTGCATGTTCCCGCTGGCAGGTTTAGGGGGGATACCGTTGAAAATGTACAGGAGGTGGGGATACAGTGTCAAACTGACACATTCAAATACCTTGGGGTTAAAATCAGGCACACGCCAAAACTCATGCATGAGCATATCACAGAGGCTGTGATACAAAGGCTTCGCAACTCAATGAAGTTCTGGTCCAAACAAACGCTCTCAATATTGGGGAGAGCATTGATCGGCAAAATGATTATTCTGCTGAAGTTTTTAAATTATATTCAAAATGTTTGCTACTACATAAGGCCGACATTCTTCAGAAGCTTGGAGGCCCTGACTGGAGACTTTATATGGGGATTGGCACGCTGCAAACTGGCGCTGGTCACATTAACTCTCCCATGTAGTGCGGGGGGTATACAACTCCCTGACTTTGAAAGGTATTACCTTGAGGCGCAACTCAGCCACGTAACCAGATGGCTGGGCCTGTTACGGGACTGGATTGCTCCGGCACACTTGAAAGAAATACTGTGGATCCCCCAGGACCGCACAAGTCGCACTCCCATGTTAGCTAAGCTGGGTAGACAATGGGAAACACTTGGCTTATACACCTGGGGAGACATGTATGAGGAGGGCAAGTTCAGGGAACTAGAATCGCTTTATGAAAAGGAGGGGTTACCAAAGGGTCAATTTCTATGGTACCAAAAGATTAGACACGTGGCCAAGGTGAGGTGGGATGAATGGTCAGCAGAAACAACAACAAACTCCCTGGTGACTGAGTTATACAATCTGGGAGATGGATGGAAACCAGTATCAAGACTGTACGAGCAACTAAATGATAGACCCTACCCCCGCAGCATGACTCTTAAAACAAAGTGGGAGGCAGACTTTGGTGAAACCATCACGGATAAAGAATGGGAAAGGGCGATGATACATCCAAAAAAGGTGGCTAGTAATGCTAGGTTTAGACTAATACAAATAAATGTCCTATATAGAACATATATGACCCCGAAAAGAGTGGCAGACTTTAACAAGCAATTGAGCGCAACATGCCCGTTGTGAGATTGCACAGAAGCTGACTTACTACACATGTTTTGGGGGTGCGGGAAACTGCAGAGTTCCTGGGTGAAAATTGAGCAGGTGTGTAAAAGGGCTGGAGTCAAAAGGTATGCCTGGTCCCCGAAGGAATGCCTCTTAGGCATGTACCCCAGATGGAGCAAGATCAAGCACACTGAACTTTATGGACATAGCATGCATATTGGCGAAAAGAGCAACAGCAATGGCATGGAAATCAAAAGCAGGCCCAAATATGCTAGATGGAAAGGGGAAATGGAACGGTGAGCTGCTGCAGAAACAGAGGTATGGGGCGCAGGGACTGCTGGGAATGCTGAGGGGGTCAGCGCGACGTTCGAGGAATGGAAGTCCTTAATAAGAGACATGTTCCTCCCATCGGATGACAAGCCCCCTTAAGCACATGCCCTCTTAAGCACATGTAGGCAACTGGAAATGTTATTTACACAACATAATCGGAAACTTGCAACAGCCCCGCTCCCTATGGCTGTGCACTAATGGAACAAAATCATAACCCTAAAACACACTGCGAGGCTATATAGCCTGCTAAAATGAATGAAGACAGTTTATGTTTGTTGTTTGAGTTAAGTTGAAATGTTAGCTAGAACCATAAGCAAAGGCACTTTTATGCTAATCAATGCAAATCGCTATGTAATGTATGACTAGAAAATGCCAATAAAAAGAGTAAAAAAAAATACTTCCCTTCAGGTTGTAATATTGTATCTACTGCTGAAACTATTTGTCTCCCTGGTGGTTTAAGTGGATCCTTGTGGATCTTAGGTAAAAGGTAAAGTGGAGTACGTAGATATTTATTTTGCATACAAACTACTAATTTTGGTGGTGATCCACCCTCTGTTCTCTGCTTCTTTGAGAATGATATCAAGATGTTCTTGCATGGTAACGGTTGGGTCTGCTGCAATTTCAGGTACGTGTTTGTATCATTTAACAGAATTAGACACATTGAAAACATACAGGTGAGTACAGGCTACCCCACCCTTTAACACGATAAGGCACGGATAGTGGCCAACAGAAGCACTAGAGCGTGAATCTCTGTGTCGTTTCTGATCAGATAACAATCGAACAACTGATAAAACAAAATGTATTAAAAATTCAAAATGCACCAATATTACAAAAAACACATAAACATACATCTTGTAGCATTATTAATGTGCTTAATTTCAATTTTGCGAAATATAACAGAGGTAACAGAGCTATGGTGTGGTTAATAGCCAAAGTGAATTTATGTACTGCATTTATTATCAGCACACTTCATAGGTCGACCCGTTTGTGTTTCCAGATCAGGGGTAACTGAAAATAATTCCAGTTTGAATGTATGAACTATCCTCTGGTCTTTCTACAGGACTCTATTGCTTTATGCAATATAATCTTGTTGTAAACCCCCTTAGGGGTGTATAGATTCCTCCAGTCTAAATAAAAACAGATACAAATTGGTGTTGGAGCAAAATGAACTATTCAATGGAAACTGATCAGAACATGAGTATTGAATTATGCTCTTTCTGGCTGTGGATCACTACCCACCTACAATTACTTCTTTGTGTCTTGGGCTATTTCAAATGAAGCTGTCATCAGTACAGTGCAGTGTCTTTGTTTGTCTCTGATAAACACTACAGAGTGGGGCGAGGGAGAACAAGGAAGTTCACTGTTACTTAGTTTATATTACTTCAATTATTTATGAGTACATATTTTTAGAAAAGGGGGCTGTATTTTACCTGATAGCTTAGTTCACCAGGCTTTGGACAGAGGTTTTTTCTTCTTGTCAGAAACCATGTTGTTGTGGTAATAATCACAAGACCGGCGCTAAACCATGGCGCTATTGGCACCATGGCCGGTGTTGTAACTGGTCCGCCATGGTTCAATGGGGAATTACCACCCCATTCCAAGGTTGGCGGGGCGGTAATTCCCCATTGAACCATGTCCCTTCCCCATTCCCATTTTTGCCCCATAGGGTTCTATGGGAATGGGGAAGGCGCTAAGTACGGTACCGCAAATTGCGGTACCGTACTTGGCACCAAGGTCCCTTTGCGGGTCCCTACTTTAACGGCTGGTGTAGACCAGCCATTACGGTCGGGTCCCGCAAAGGGACCTCATAGTAAGGCGCTAATTGTTTAACGGCGCTGCAGCCTTTTACGGCGCCGTTAAAAACTTAGCGCCAGGGTCGTAATGAGGCCCTATATAGTGGCTCGATGCAGAGTAGACCCTCTGAAAAAGGAGAGGGTACCAATCAATATGTGAATTGATGTAGTCACTGTTTATGTTGTATACTGTATTTTAAAGGCAATTTGCAAGGCACACCATTAAAGACCAATGGACCAACACGTGCAAAGAAAAAAATAAAAAAAATGTATGTTTATTGCTAGTTGTTTGGTCCATGGTTACAGACTCGTATGCGAGCGATATTTCAATATGATCAAGCATTTGTCTCAGAGAATTGTGGTGCCGCTCGGTGTCTTTTTGTGAATGCCGAAACAAGAAAAAGAATTTCCACTGCACTCCTAAATTAAAAAAAAAATCAGAAAATGATCTTATTAATGTAAGAATTTCTTAAGTGTGGGGGAGGTATAACGGTCCTGGCAAAGAACCACACATATGCAAAACAATAACGAGAAAGAAGGTCCTAGATTGGAACCCTCCCGTCCCGTGCACACTGTAAACTACCGTCAGAAGACGGTTAGAAAGACATTTCAAAATTTAAAGACATGGATTTTAAACCTTTATATTGAAAGTGTCCATACACACAAATATATTAGAGTCCATTTTCATAAAAAAGGAGAAATATTTAATGAAAACACAGTTCTATTCTATCAAGAAATACAGATGTTCAATGTCTATGGCTGACGCGTTTCGAGACTTTCTCTCTTCTTCTTGAGCCTAATTGGACTGCAAACAAACAATATAGAAATAACACTGTCATGCTGTTTGTTAACCTTGATATGTGTCATATAACTAAAAGAATATAGTCTACCAAGTACATTCAATGTTATTTCATTGTGAATGATCCATCCACTTGTATCAATGCTTATTCTGGCAGGGATATACCCACGGATGTGGATCCACCCGCAACAAAACACGGGTGCATCCATATCTACAAAGAGTCTATGTAAAAAGTGGAGAATTCCTTGACAGCTCTACAGCCCCAAAAATGTAAGTGCAAACTGTGACGATATTGCTGTCACCTGATGTAGTAATTGTACAATGACCTCAGCTCATCACACATGTTTATAGAATCCCCATATTTAGCATAAATGTACCTTTCCTTCAGTGGCGATGCTCCTTTTCTTCTTCAATAACATATAAATATGGAGGGTCAACAGAGCGGTAAGTGATGTACGACTGATCTCCTATGTAAGACAGTACAAGAGAAGCCAGTATAGACAGATCAGTTCTTGTGATACAGAATCATGATTTGTGTCCAAATGTCTAGAGCCTGTCAAATCCAAAAATGTACTCACCGCTTCCGCTGTGTTCTAACTACATAGGATGTCTTGTAGAAAAATCTGCCCAAGTGATCCTCCAACAGTGGTATTCTGAGTAGATGTAAACGTCCATACGTCTTCAGGTGTGTAACAACTCAGGTAACTAAAAAGGTAACTGCGCATGGTGCAAAACAACACTAACATAAGGGGTAGTGCAGCAATTCAATGTCCTAAAGATGGGTTTCAAATCTCTCATTTTATGTTCAAGTGTGGTCCACATCTGGTCCCCCTGTCATTTATGGATATGCTCAGTTGTTCAAAAGTGAGAGAGTGTGCGAGTTCTATCAGGTGGCCAAGAATGCGCGGAGAAGTGGGTGTAGACGCTGAAATGAATAGAGCAAGTCAGTGCCTACAGTTGTAAATCAATATCAGTATGTTCACTGGTAAATCGCAGTCTGCTCTGTGGAGCTGATCTTACCTTGAGTACGGAGGTCTATTGAGTGCCTTGCATGGCGTTCCAGTGTCAGCGCTGGTTGCCACAGTGATGGCTGCAGACGCTTGAGATCGGACACACACCCTCTCATTACATAAACTAAGTTCGCTTAGTTGATCATCTTGGGACCAAGACGACTAAGCAAAGCCTCTCTGCACATTTCTACTGGCCCCGCTGGACCAGCTGAGGGCACATCATGCGCCAACTGCAACAGAAAGAGCCTGTAAACCTGGTTTACCACCAACCTCTTGAGGGCATCGGGTTCAGGCTTAGTGGGCTCACTACAAAGGAGCTCACCCTCCCAATACATTTTTAATGACCTAGGCACTTCACCTTGTACCTGGGCCTGTTTTCTTAGACCCTCAAGAGAGTGGCACTCTCTCTGACACTTACAGAACTCTCCCCTAGAGGGCCCCCTTCAGCCAGCAGGCATTGAAGGTCAGGATGATCGTCTGGTTTGAGCACCTCTCCCGCAGGAGGGTCGTCTGGCTCTTCTCCTTCAGGAGTTGAGTCTCAGGTTATCACTGGACACAGCCCGTCCAGAGCATGAATCCCAGTGGGTGCTGTTGAAACAGTGGGAAGAAAAGGAGCTCCCTTCACAGAGTTGGCTTTCTTGCTCTTCCATCTGTACTTGGGTCTCCCTTTGGCTTGGGCACCTGACTAGCAGTCAGACCCAGTGGGACTTGAGACCTAGTGACTTCTGCAGCAGTCAGGGGTAGTCCATCTGAGATCAACCTCAACTCTACTAGATCATTCCCCAACAAGATGTGGGCAGGTACATTGCCCTGAACCAGGATGGGAAGCTTTGCTCTCGTGTCTGCAATCGTGATGTGACTAGGGCAACAGGAGATCATTTGGGAGGCTCACCAGCTAACCTAGTAGTTCTCAGAGGAGCACCTACATAATCCTCTGGCATGAGCGAGGTCCTGTCCACCACTGTCATTCTTGCCCCAGTGTCTCTCAAGCCAGTAGAAGGCTGGTCATTCAGGAGGACACTTCTCAATATCTGCAGGTATTCTGTGGGATAGTAGCCAGTACTTCTGCGTATTCGTCAGCAACATACTGATGCAGCCCTGGTGAACAGGCTTCAGAAAAATGCTAAAAAAAGCAAAAGGTGGGACAATTCAACACACGTTTTTACCTTGTATCTATCAATCCACTCCATCATGTTCATATGTGCAGCACTCACCCAGTCAACCCAAGTCACATTCTCTCTCTTCTTATATTCCCTGAACCTTTAAGGTATGGGCTAGGTGTCTTGCCAAACTTGCCAATCAAAGCAGATTTCATGAACTCATACTGACCCCTTTCTTCCACAGTCAGTTTCAGAATACAGTAATAACCAGTCTGAGGCATTCAGCTTAACAAACACTTCACCCAATCTCTTTTATCAACATCATGGATTCCACAAGCCATTTCAAACACTTCAATCCATTGGAGGATATCAGAACCCTCCACATACACACCAAACAAATCTCTCACAAACTTGATGGCAGGGGACCTGACACTCTCAACTGGTTTGTCTGAAGTATCCACCCTTTCTCTAGCTGGATTCTCTGACATTCAGTGTCCTTGTTTTTAAGTTCAAGATCCCTATCTTTGAGTATCACTTGCTGTGCCAACTCCTCCTTCTTTAGTAGTTCAGCTTCAGTTTCCAGCTTTTTATATTCAAAGGCCAATTTCATTCTCAGTAATTCAAGTTCCAAGCCATTCCCTGAAGAAACAATTCTGGAGAGGTGGTACTCCCAGAAACAAATCCAATAACAACTCCACCGGCAGGCTCCTCAGTGGTTTCATACCCACCCTCACCAAGAGCATCACACTCAGTCTGGTAGTTCACCAGGACAGCTATCAGCTCAGACCTACATTTATCTTCAAAGTCTAACTCCCTGGCTTCACAAGCACTGTGGAGAGCCTCTAAGCTCATCTTAGTCAATTTACCATTTGCAATAGATGCAATTGCTTGTAATGTAGTTACCCTAGTATACAACTAAACCTCACATTAACAAAGTGTGGATATTATGTAGGTGGCACAATTACACACTGATTCTTAAAATGATTAGCATCCCACTGCTGCCACCAGAGTAAAGACTGGAGGGGGTATCTGTACTCCTGTCCTCTATATGGCAGAGTAGAAGCACAAAGCACCCCAGCCAAGGTTCTCTATAGGGTAGCGAATGACGAGCAACCAAGGCTTAAGCTCTCATGAGGTAATGCAGGCTGGTTCTTCAGTACAGTGTAGACCCCAAGCCCCCTACAAAGGAATGTCCACACACTATGTTATGTGCTAACACAGTTCTTTATGTAAATAAGCTTCAAGATATATACATAAACTAATAATACACTTTCTACTCTTGCAATTCTAATATGGCAAATATATACAATGTCTAGGTGGTACCACTCTTAACTGGTGACTCCTTTAAAATGCACCAATTGCTGACAGTTTCTAATGGCATACAAATCAAACAGTAATGTGTATCAGTATAGGACATAGGAAGGAAGACAAGTTAGGCTAAACAATGGGAGAGTTCTGTGTGAGGATCCTCCCACCTGGGCAACCTGTAATAAAGTGAATTAACAAGCCCAGTCCATTTAGGTTTAGGTTTAAATAGTCTTATCTC
Source organism: Ambystoma mexicanum (assembly GCF_040938575.1). NCBI lineage: Eukaryota > Metazoa > Chordata > Amphibia > Caudata > Ambystomatidae > Ambystoma > Ambystoma mexicanum. Next base: position 878,967,284 of record NC_090941.1, on the reverse strand, counting down.
CTGGTCAAAATGCTTCACTATCCCTGGTCAAAATGCTTCACTATCTCAATGTACCTGAGTTAGCAGAGTTTCTTCGATGGCTCGTCAGCAGATTCCTCATGAGTGGACTTGCTTTAAAGCAGGAGCCACTGTCGTCGACATGCCGTGAAGAAAATGTGAACACTGTCGTCAGGACAGCAGCTTTGAATTTCACAGTGCTCGTCGACGATCAATCGTGGACTTCCTGCATAGATGAGACATGCAGTGCACCTTGATGACAGAGTTCGATGCCACAAAGAGGACTCATTGACGACCAAGTTTGACTCAACCACGGCTGGATCTTCACTCGCCTGTGTCTTTGTGGAATTTAGGTGGTGGGAAACCCACCAGCGGATTCTCCTCGGTCGTCGGCAACCTCGGGTTTCTCTGGTGGGACTAAGCAGTCGACGGTGATGGCAAGGGAGACCTTGGTTTGAATGTTCTTAGGCAATGGTGGAGCATTGCAGCTCTGGTTGTCAGTCAGTGCGTCATCAAGCTGTCCCTGCTTCTGGGCAATACAACTTGACAGGCTTCCAGTGGTCACAGAAATCCTCCAAGCCCCGGTCAACGGTGATGGACGCCAACAGCCTTGATGTCCTGGTGCTTTACTTTAATGTTTCTCAGTGGACCCTGTCTCCAGTCGACAACCTTTTGGGACTTACTTCCAGGGTGCCTTGATGAAGTTCAGCTTCTGCACGCTGTTCCCTCATAGCTTGGAGAGGGGTCTCCTAAACAGGTCCTCTCTTGGATCAGTCCTTGACAGACATGGCAGCTACTGGATTTTGTCGACAGAGAGCAGGAGCAAAGCTTCTTCTTCTAGCTGGGATTCAAGGATAAGCAGCTTCAAGTTGCAACTTCAGCTTCTGACCAATTCTGGTGAGAGGTCCCGAGATATACTGATCTGTCCCTCATTCACACTGCTTAGCCAAGGTCAGTCAGCCAATTATTCAGAAGTGCATTCATGCTGGCAGGCAGCCTATCCAACTCACAGTGGATTCAGGCCATTCACTTCCACCCAGACACCCATAACAAGGAATTGTGGATTGGGGCAAGCATCCAGCCTTTCAGCACACCACACTGCATTCATGTCAGTTTCGGGAAGAGCTGTCTCATTCTTTGTGTCACACGCAGATACCAGACACCCATACCATGGAATGCATATTGGTCACACACTCCATTCACCAAGGCCACACCCCAAGGGTGCACCCACAACATACAGTCACTGGGAGGGCCCCAGCCAGTCTAGCCTTGACTTCCCCATAATACCATATATGGTTCTTCCACCCAACAGCCAGTCAGGGAAAGTGAAAGAGTCAGTCAGGGCTTCCCAGGATTTTGGGAAAATAAGGTAACAGGTAATAGAAATCAAGAGGCCACAGCGACCATCTTGTCTCCTATCAGGAATCCACTGACTCCTATGGCAGAACCTGGGTATCCCAAAATGGAGGGCACTCAGAACACCTGTCAAATTCAATATGGAGCTGCCACCAGCCCATACCCTGTTCTGTGGGCCACACACAGGTGCCCAAAAACATACACTAGTGGTACAGGGTTGTACCCCCACTGATGGGTGCCATAGGAGTATCCCAAGGGCCTGTGTTCACCAACACCAGAAAGAGGAAGATCTGCACTGCCAGGAGTCTCACATGAACTCCTGTGCAGAAAACAACATAGAACACACATGATAAGGGAGTACAGGACAAGGACATGGAGGCCCTGTACCTCCAATGCATTTCCAGCATCACAGTGGGTTACCTAATACCAAGCAGATAAGTGTTGTTTAGTCGCACACAGTGTGACTGCACCAATTCTTACCTAACATATATCATGTGACATTGTATGCCTCCAAACTATACAAAATAATGCCCTTAGAGCAGCATTAGGCATCTCCATAAGAGACCACATCTCCGACAGCAGCCGACAGATCAACTGGCTCCCTACTAATGATAAAAACGTTATCACTTACCCACAAACCGCTCAATAATGCTGCGCCCATTTACCTGGTCAACAGATTTCATAGACATATCCCCCTGAGATCCTCAAGAACAGCCTATAAAGATTGCCTCTCTATCCCTAATTTTATTCGCTCCACCATCGGTGGCAATAGCTTCCCGGTGAAAGCAGCGGAACTGTGGAACTCCCTACCACCTACACTGAGATCTGACCTTTCCTACCATAACTTTAGGACCAACACTATCGCGTGGCTGAAAGCGAATGATTACTAAATGCAGCAAGTAGTCAGGATTCACTGGAAGGAGCCACTCTCTACACTTGCAAACACACATTCACCTCACCTTTGCCTATACCTTTTTATATTGCTGCTGCAAGTATGTTTTCATGTTTTAGTTGTTTTTTTACTAGTCTAGCTTCCGCCTAGATGTATGCTTTATCTGTATATACCTTTGTACATAATTCCTGTATGTAATTATTGACACTACTGTAACTAAGCTTCGCATATTCATGTAACTGCTGCGTCCTGCTACCCTAGGGTATGTTGCACATTACAAATAATAACACAATCAAACAACAAACATGCGCTGCTTTGTGGAGTGAATTATGTTAGTGGCTCGAGTAGAAGGTTTGCACAAAAGGAAAGTATTTCCACCTGCTTTAGTGGAATTTGATCTTGGTCAGGGTTCACTGTGACACTAATTCATCCAGGTATACATGTCACATATAGCTGTAGTAGTTAACATGTTTCAGAATACTTATTTTAACACTTTCCTTATTTGCATCCATCAGTGAACATCATATTTTTACAGAAAAAACTCAATACAGTTATGTGAATAAAGAGTCATCTCTGTTATATAGATGATGGAGCGCACAGAGATTTAAGAAGTTTTAAGTTAACAATTCAATTTTCTTTCTGTGTTCCAGCATCTTCGTAAGTTTCGTACAGCAGTTGTGGTGGTCCAGGTGATACGCAATCTCATTAAGATGTACAAGTAAGATCCTTATTATGCCTTATGTCTTTTGGTGCAAGACTCTGCACAAATTGATGCCGCTGATTATTTGTAATAAAGAACTCACCTTATCACCTATACTGGAAAATATTTTTGATTTAAAGCAACTGTAGTATGCTCACACTCCAGTTGGATTTAAAAACAAGTTCTCCCAAATCAAAGAGTTAGTCATGTAAGAGCATGCGTCTGATGTATTTGTCCCGTTACAAATTGTCAAGAGGTAAACGCTTCAGTGGGGATTCCAGAGCATGATGTATCCTGGGAAAAGATGTTTTATTTTGGTTATTTCATATTCAGGTGTCATGAAGTACTAGCTGTTCCCAGCGGATCATATGCTTATCATGATTTAAGCATGGCAGTAGCCATATGGGTGTCTCACTATAGATATATTATTACATACTGGAAGTGTCCACAAAAACGGACTGTGAGAGCTTTGAGGGTGTCCCGCTGCAGTATTTGTATTCCAATAGACTACATATTGTAGGCAATGTTAGACACTTTTTGTGCTGACTGGCACAGTAAGAAAATAAAAACATATATGTGTTTTATGTGTATGTAAATGTATGTTTCCACAGTCATTGCCTTAGAAATGCAAAAGTCCCAGCAACAGTGGATGTTATTAGTTGACTACATTCCATGTAGGCCAGTCTAGCCATTTAATAACATTTATATTTATTTTCTTTACAAATGATGCACAAGGGTAAAGCAAACATGATAATTGTTTGTATGTTGCTAGAGTGGCCTACATTGAATGTAGGGCAGTCTAGTCACCTAATAACACACATGCCTGTTACCCTTGATGCACAGTTACTGTACATTATGGGTAAAGACAACATGACAGGTGTTGTCACTGGCCTACTTTAATGTAGGCCAGTCTAGCCAAAGAATAACATTTATCGTGTTTGTTGTACCCTTGATGCACAGTAGCTGTGTATAAAGGATAAAGCAAACATAACAATTATGTTTGCTGTACACTTGATGCAAAGTTACCCTGCATCAAGGGCAAATCAAACATGATAAGCAATATTACTTGGCTATACTGTCTTATATTGAATGTAGACCAGTCTAGCCAGTTAAGAACAATTATGTTTGCTTTGCCCTTGATACACAGTTACTGTGCATTGAATGTAGGTCAGTATAGCCAAATAATAACAATTAACATGTTTGCTTTACACTTGATGCCAAGTGGAAAATGCCATCCCACATTAGAAAAGTATATGCAGAATGGCACTACTAGTCTCAGTCTACATGTACTTTTTTAATATGACATGGAATTTTTAATTGGCAACATGGGTAAAGCGATCATAAGTGTTATTATGTGGCAAGTCTGGCTTACCTAAGTAGTGCAAGTCTGCATTTATTTGTTTAATGAGGCATTGAATTTTCTACTTAGCATCAAAGATAAAGCAAACATGATATGTGTTAGTATGTGACTAGCTTGGCCTATAGTGTCTTACTGTGGGGTGGCATGTGTTACTTTTGACTTGCTGTCGAGGGTAAAGCAAATATGATTAGTAGTGTAACAGCCATATACAGCCATTCTAGCCATATATTCTGTGTGTTATTGCATTTGTGTACTTTGCATCAAAGGTAAAAGCAAACATAACAGTGATTACTTGATGTACTGGCCTATCCTGGCAGAGCCAGGCTGGATATAGTTAATTTATGTGGCATGCCATTTTATTACTGGCTGGGAGTCCTTGTATGGTAATTCTAGCATATGTTGTTGCAGTATGCTTTGACATGTAGGGCACAGCCAGCATGAACATGCTTTATATGCTGGCATTTGTTGGGGGAAAAGCATCATGAAAATGCATTGGGAAGTGGTGCTATGCATCGTTGGTGACTTGCATTTTGGGGGATTTATCTTGTGCTACCATGCAAAACTGATTGCAAACTGTCCAGCTTTTACCCAATTTTTCACAGAAAGTGTTGTAAAATGCAATCATTGAACCCATTATTTTTTTTAAAAAATGTTTCATTTGGTGCATATGTTTACACCCCTCCAGAAGGACAGTGAGTTTAGCACATGAGCATGTTAGAGTAAGGTTTGAGGCATACCTCAGCTGGCAAACCAACAAATTTAGGAAGTTATCGATGGATGACTGTGGTCTTCAAATTGCAAGCAGACGTTCCTCTGAACCAAATGCTCTTGCCTCCTATAACCCTTAACATACAGCTCATGTTAATGGGATAGCTCCAGTTGCTGGGATACCTGCAGCCCCTGGAATAGCTCCCTCCCCTGGGATAGTTTTAACTCTTTGATGGCTGCCACCTATGGAATAGCTCACACTCCTTGGATAGCTCACGCACCAGTATTTCACACAGTCCTGGAATAGCTCATGCCCCTGGGATAGCTCAAACCCATGGGATAGCTCACGCCCATGGGATAGCTCCCAGCCCTGGTATATCTCCCACCCCTTGGATAGCTACCACCCCAGGGTTAGGCCCCGTCCAAAGGAAAAGTTTTCTGGCCCTGGGATAAGGTTTAGACCAGGGATAATGCCACCCATTGACACTAGGCTAGCCCTGGGAATAGGTTAGTCCCCGGGATAGGTTTACCCATGGGACAGTATGACAGCTGAAACTATTCAGCTCCTTGGACAGAACGATCCCTAGTATAGCCCTATAATATAATTCCATACACTACACCCCGCGACACCTCTGCTCCATGCTGGAATATCACAAACAACCCAAACAAAGAGAAAATCTATGAGGACAAGCAGACAACCCACCAGGAAAAACCCAAGCCACCAACCTGATCAGGAAACAATTGAAACAAACAAGATAAATGCATTGTAACAAGAAAGGACTGAGGCAAAGGAAATATCCAAAACAGAACAAACCAAATGGAACAAGCCCAACCATCTCAACACACCACACCCCGGAACCAAAAAATAACACCAAGAAATAGAATACTTACCCACCTACCGGTAGAGAGCCCCTTTGCTGGAAAAAGACCACAATTACTGTACTTATCATAACACCTATCAACATCACCAGAAACACAACAGTCAGATTGAAATCCACAGAAGCACAACTGAATGAAACAACCTCAACACACCATTCGCCACAAAAAGTTGTTGTGTCACAAAGAATCATCAGTGCGAGCAGACAGATGACCTGGAAGAAAACATCAACCCAAAATGCAGCCTTTTTGGCCCACTTAATGACTAAACAGAAACAAAAAAACCGACACCGCAATTTGATGGAAAAACGAATCAATTTAAACTCACATTCCCAACGCCACGGTCAAAGGACAAACAAAACCCAGAAAACAAAATGATAGACTGTAACATTGTCAATGCCATATCAATGTAAAAACACACAGGAAAAACACACAAACTGCTAAACGATGGAGGGACAGACATCCTATTCCTCTGAAAACATGTTAATTCAAAACCTCAAGGCAATAGCACACAATTCCCTACCCAACAACTTCTAACTGAAACAATTCAACCAAGAAAGAAAAAGAGGCAGAGGTCTAGCCGTTGCACACAAGGACCAGCTAATGATGACAACGGCACGAGCACTAAACATCCCAAGCTGCGAATCACTCCTCCTGAACATGGCCATAGATCACCAAACCAACCTATCATTCCTACGTATCTACAGACCACCGAAATTCAACCCTACTTTCACAGACACACTTGTGGATGCAATCATCAACATCGCCATAAAACATGATCACCTGATCATACTCAGAGATTTCAACATATGATTCGAAGAAGAAAAGATTGACTTGCTTAGAACTCTAACAAATCAGCTAGCAATGATGCATCTACAACAATAGGTGAAGGGAGCGACACACACATCAGGCTACACCCGAAATTGCAATCTTCTGCAACAAAAGCCTGGTCACAACTCCACCTACAATGCAAAACCTCTGGAGTGACTACCTCATAATACCCTTTGTGATCCACCCTTTAACTCAAATACTATCTAATCTCCCACAAAATCATCCAATTCAGAAAATAAACTGGAAATCCATAAACATTGCTGCAGACTGCAAACCACAACACCATCAATCACCGTCTTTGACTCATCCAACATCAAAGAAAGAACTGAGACAATCCAAACATGGATCACAAAAACACTACATGACATTTTCCAGAAAAACCATTTATCCCCTCACTATTGAAAACAATGGTGAGAATGTTCACAATCCACCTCAGAGCACTGAAGAAAACTAACAGGAAACTGGAACAAGAATGGAGGAAAAACTATGATCAACAGAAAAAAACAACATACCAATGACATATATTACTATAAAAAGCTGAAATACTCAAAGCAAAAATGTCATATTACAACAAACGAATCACAAACTCAAGCAATACCCAGAAAGTGATGTTCAAAATCATCAACAAGCTAAGAAACCAAACAGCATGCAACGACACACCATAACAGAACTGATGCAATTACCTTGCAGATCAGTACAAAAACAAAATAACAAACATCCAGAAACTCATTAAGAGCATGCCTAACATCTCCAACAACCCCCTAAGCAGCCAATGCCAGAACCATCTACAAGCCTAAACAACTACCCACCAATATCGACAGAACAATTCAACAGCCTACATAGCAGAAACAACAGAGACAGCTCTCAAGCAGACCCCTGCATACCAGACATATACAAGACTATCCTCACCCAGAAAACACCTTTAGACTATTTACTCAACCTCTTCAACCACTCACTAGCAACAGGATCCGTGTCACAAGCCTTAAAAATGGTATACATCAAGCCACTGTAACACTCACCTGGCTCCCACGGAGGCGCTGGTCTGGTCTGGGTTGCTGTGGCCTCTTCAAGCGTGATGCACAGAATTCAGACCACCGATTGAACAGGACCCCCAAATCTTGCTTGTCTGGCCCGTAGGAATATCCTTCTGCAGATGAGAAAGGGGATTAACTATTTGCTGAATAATGTGCTTGCTCCCCCCTTACCCCCTTCGTTCTCCTCTGACTTCCTCCAAAACCCCCGGTTTAAGCTCACCTTATGGTTTGGAAGGATGAACTCTCCATCCTGCTTCTGGTGCAGGGGCGCGCGTTCGTCCAGTTACTTCACTGGTTTTCAGAATGGCGCTGGCAAATCCACTTGACTTTACGCCGCGATACGCCGTAAGTATGAAGATGCAAAAGTTCAAGTGTGAGCCTCCTTTTATGTTGTCTTTTTCTGTCCTTTATTTCAGGTGCAGAACAAAGGCGATGCGTTGAGGGGTTAAATTGCCAGGGTAAAATCAGGTGAGTCAGTGATGAGGGCGACCCCTATAAATGTCTTTATAATTCCCCAGTAATGTCTTTCTTTTGTCCTTTCCCCATAGGGGCCAGGGTGCGGTTCCTGCCAGAGATGTGGCGCCGACCCGAGATGTGGAATGGCTCACCAAGAATAGCCGGTAAGTAATATGGCTGAAAATCCGGCTTTCCTCTTGTGTTCCCTTGCTCACCTTTTGTCTCTTCTTCTCTCCCTTAGGTGCGGTGCAGAGATGTGGCAACCGGCACTGAGAGCAGCGATGGAGCCGGGCGGCGTCTCGGGAACAGGTGAGTGAAGCGCGGTGCTGCAGCGAGCAACGCTGTGCTTTTAAATGGAAGTCTTCCTTCAGGAATGCTGCCGTGAAGATTCCGGATGCAGGTAAGAAGGTTGAAATAGTTCTTGGTTTTCACCTTTCTCTTCTCTTATTCCCTTACAGGTGTTCCAGGTTTGAGGCGGGCGTGGCTGGAGTCCAGGTGCAGGAGCAGACACGGTGAGCGTTCAGCTGCTGGGATGCAGAACAACGCGAAGCACGTGTGGCTGTCCGGGTGTGGCTTAAATAGCCTTGGAAGAAGTTCCAGGTGAGTATTCTTCCACAGCCCCACCCAAGTAACAAAATAGTTCCTTCAGAAAAATAGTCCCTCCTAAGCCTCATTTGGCTTGGTTCTTCATGCAGCATGGTCTGCATCAGGTGAGTGTGCAGCATGGTCTGCTTCAGGTAAGTGCACCGAACACTTCCCTTTATGAGCCTGGCGCCTATGGCACCAGGACTGATGTCCAACATGAGCCTGGCGCCAACGGCGCCAGGACAGAGTCCAAAGAGCCCCTATAAAGGGCCGCTGGGCTTTTACCCGGGGGCGTGATGCCTGCTCCCGGGGGTGCTGGGCCTGGCCTGGTGCTCCGGGGGTTGGCATCATGACAGCCACTCCTTAAAGACCCATCGGGAAACACTGAAGACCCAACCAACTACTGACCAATCTCAAACATCCCATACTCGGTGAAACTCTTAGAAATCTAAATTTTCAAACAACTCCTGGAACATGTAGAATACAATCAGATACTAGACCAGGCACAAGTCGTCTTCAGACCCATGAGAGGAATGGAAAAAGCATTATTATCGATATTGGATGATCTAAAAAGCAACGCAGACTCCAGCATCAAATCGGCACTAATACATCTTGATCTATCAGCAGCCTTCGACACAGTCCACCATGAAGCACGAATCAAGAGACTCGAAGATAACCCCTCATAGGAACAAACAACATCCACCCCCACCAATACGCAGATGAAACACTGCTATACCTCAAGACCGGCTCCATCAAGGACATACATAGGCTCAAAACCTGCCTTTCTCTGATCCAATCTTGGATGTCCAGTGCATAATTGAAGCTCAACCCTCTAAGACCGAATTCAAACTCCTCACCAATAACACCGAACATCCAGACATACAGACCTGGCTATCAATCATGAACTCCGACTGCTTTACATCTAAGCTCAGCATCTGCACCAAGTCCCTTCTGTTCCACATCGACAAACACCTTTCCTTCAAGACACACATAGCTAAGTAAACTCAGACACGTTGGTATCAGCTCTCTCTCCTGTGAAAGTCAAGTTTTTCTCCCTCTGGACAACTTTAGATCCACCTTTCAAGCACTGGTCCTATCCACCAGGAAGGGGGCTATGCACTCCTCAAAGGCCTCCTGTCCTCCTCCCTTGCACCCCTGAGAAGTGTCCCATAAAGACGGCCGCATACCTCATCAAGGGTCTACGCAGATATGACCACATCACCCCGGCCCTCATCTACTTTCACTTACACTCACACCATGCACACATCACCATCAACTCTTGCTGCATCATCTATAAGGCAGTTTTCCGCAAGTCACCCAGCTACAGTGTGGAGAAACTCAGCCTCTCCGGTGGACAGTGCCTCACCAGAAGCCAGGACATGTTCAGACTTGAAATCCGCCTTTGCATAAAGGAAAGCACCAGAAAACAAGCCTTCTCGGCCTACGCTCCAATACTATGGAACCTCCACCCTATCAGCATCAGACTCGGCCCCACACTCCTAAGATTGAGTAAAAATCTGAAGATCCACCACTTCAAGGAATCTCTCTGCCTCAGCACCTAGGCCATCACATTGCCACTCGTGCCACCTGACTCACTAGACACTATCCGCCCATCTCCATCCCACCATCTGGTACAGCTGTACCCCTCCTCTGTGCCCGTCTTTCCTCCAACCCCGTTGTATATCTGTTCTGTTGTTACATCTGAAAAGCTCTCTGTTATGCATCAGTCCTGTTGTATACCTCTGTAAAGCACTCAGTTATGTATCTGTATTGTTGTATACCTCTGCAAAACACTCTGTTGCTTCTCAGAGCTAGGTCTGTGCCTGATAAAACAATAATAATAATAATAATAATAATAATAATAATAATAATAATAATAATAATAATAATAATACTAATAATAATAATAATAATAGAGACTCAAAGATATAGGAATCGGCAATACAGCGTTACTTTGGCTAAAATTCCTCTTGACAGAAAGAATGGGAGCAACCTGGCTAACCCTCTTCAACTGACACCCACAATGCTCATCCCTGTCACCACTGTTAATCAACATCTGCATGACCCCTCTCATCAACCTCATCAAAGCACAGTGCCCCACCTGCTACACTATGCAGACGACACACAAATCATCTACATAAGCATCAGTAGCATAGAACAAAACCCAACACTTACCAACCCTTACCAACTGCCTTTAAGAAATACATCACTAGATGAGTACCAACAGTCTTAAACTCAACCAGGTCAAAACAGAAATTATGATTGTGCCCAATGACCCATCGAACCAACACAATATTCCTTGGCCTACTGGAATGGGAAATGAACCAGAACCATCCAAAGTGGTCACAAATCTCAGATTATTAATCAGCAATGACTTCACACTCGAACTGCAAGTCATCACAGCAGTAAATAAATGCTTCTTCCACCTTCACACAATCAAGAAGATACTTCCCTTTTTCACCTTCCCACATAGAACAGTCGCTGTCATTTCTCTTGTCAAGTCAAGAATAGACTACACCAACAGCATCTATCTCAGCATGCTGTACTACCTTACAAAAAACTACAATGAGTACAGAACCCAGCAGCAAGAATACTCCTCAGACTCCCAAAGATAGAACACATCACAGCAGCCCTGAGAACCCTACATTGGCTACCAGTCAAAAAATACATTTTCTTCAAAAGATTCTGCATAACACACAGAGCAATCCATGGCCAAGGAGCACAATTCATACAGGGAAAAATGTCCACCTACAAATCAAACAGAACACTAAAGCCCAGCAACGACATTCGTCTCAAAAGTAAGCAATTATCAAAGTGTAAATTTGGGGGAACCTCATTCTCCTGCTTCGTGGCAAAACTTTGGAAGTTCAGAAAAAATTGCTAAAGCATATCTGTTTAACTCACCGAGCTAAACAGGAAAATTCAACAAAGGGAAACTGCCAACACATGACATTGAAAACACCAAATCAACCAAACTGAAACATGACCGCCCAACGAAATGAAAGATTCGACCACAAATCACCATAGAAAAGTATGATCTGTATGGATCAACATGACCATAGCACCAATGGACACAGACATATTTCCACTAACCCTACTAAAACCTCTCCAATAGCCTGCATACTCTCCCTAGAACACTGAACAACACACGCTAGTAACTCTACCGCAACAAAAACCTAAAACCACCACAAACTGCACAACACCCAACATGAAAGTAAACAAATTACACACATCACCCATACACACTCAAGCACCAAATACCATATAACGTCTACCAACTAAAAAACAAACCAGCTCACAGTGACAGTATTTTCCGAACTGAAACTACCAACAGCACATCACAGCCGCCTTGTGTTTACCCCTCTCGATTCCACTAACTAATCCCTCCTTCCTTTTCAGATCTGCCAGAGCACCTGGAGACCATGGAAATGGCAGGGGTTTGTGGTATAAATCACAATAATATAACATAACATAAAATAAAGTGTTCTGTAGATGGAGCATGGACATGTGTCCAAGTCTAATCGAAGGGTTGCATGTTTCCTTGTGATTCTCGCTTGTAATTATGCAGCATACATTAATTGTTCACCCAACTGTTCTCCCACAATTTCCTTTTTACAAATGCTTGTGTACCAATTAAATAAGAAGGGCTATGTTCAGAACAATCAGACCCAATTCACAATTTCGTAAATTGAATCTCAGTCATAACTACCCCTCGCAAATCCATATTTCTTAACTTGCATCAGTTTCCGAGTGATTATTTTACAATAATTTTGTAACATTCCCAATTGCACTATTGATTCCTAAGAAATTAATCCCAATTCATGATGGATGACAGCAACAAGGAAAGATGATAACTTGAACACTGGTTTCCACAATTGACCTTCATATGTGGGCATCCATCTCCAGTTAGAAGACAGAATACTCTCTCCTGTAGCAATCATGGGATGACATTTTTAAAATAAAAATCGATAAGTAAGGGGTACCATGGTAAGCCTCCCAAATTCCTGTATATTTTTTTTCCATCTGGCTACCAATGGTGTTCATTTTATCTGATTACAGATATTTACTTCACTCACTGAGATCTACCTGTACAGATAAAAGTACAGTATATTGTTCACTACTCCCACTTTGCCCCCATATATTCTCCACTTGAAGGTACTAGATGACAAACGAGAAGAACTAACAGGCATCAGCCTAAATGACCCATAGCATATTGGATGACTTCTGCCATTGGCCTGAGAAATTCACGGAATTGATCCCTTTCACCTTACCATTCTGCCTTGATAAAGACCCTCCGGGGTTGAAACACATGTCGGCTGACCTTCTCTTTGCAGTCAATGTGTCTAGACTGTGTTTCAATGTAAATAAAAACACACTTGTAAAAACCACAGCTTAAAACGCGTAAAGATCCTTTTATCTCAAAGTGTCCTAATACTCTTCTTGCAAGGTAACCAGGACGTTTAAATATTCTTAGCTGAGCGCTGCAGTTAACAGCACATTAATCAATCATACCCCGAAACCTGCTAAATAAATATGCAACATTGGTGAAAGGAATACTCATTTTGGAGAAGTAAAACAAATATGATGATCCCGTTGCATTACATCAAAAGAATGTGCTTGGCGTGTCATTTCAGAACAAGTAAATATAGCATTCAGAAGTCTATTTCTACTCTTGTATCCACACGTTCTAGTAATCAATGTTATTACTAGCATTGCTCTAGTACCAATTTGTGTAGCACATATCATAATATAGCTGTTGCTTGTATTGGTATTATTAGTCAAATCATCCAAGGTCAGCTTATTTTCTAAGGTAGGATGAAAGGGTGTGTTTGGTTGTGCTCTCCATGCCATATACAAATTCCTGTTGTAGCTGTAATAAGAAACTGACATAAAAACCATGTCACTCTGGTGACTATTACACTTGTTGTGTAATGCTTCTATGGCAAGTAGCAGTCTACATTCACACACACAATATATACATACACATATGTAAACACCACTAAACTAAGAAACCAATGATTTGTTAGCTCAGATTTATGATATGATATGGCATTTATAATGTGCCTATACACAAGTGTTTCAAGGCGCGACAGGGCAAGGGAGGGGGACAAAGGGAAGACAGAGACAGCGTTCTTACTAGGCCAAGTGAGATTGAGATTGAGCAAGTGCCAGGGGAAAGGGGAGGGTTCAATGCAGTACATGGGATCAAACAATAACAAGAAGTGAGGTCAACGGGTGGCAAGTGTAAGTGAAGACAGCAGGTGTCCAAAGTGCAGGTAGTGGGACTGTAGGGTTACAGATACAGACCCAAGTGAAAGAGTTGTCAGGGGGCAGTGCATGTGTGCAACTGGGCGGGAAGGGGACCTTGGCCCAAGATCAGACCATATCAAGACACATGCAATGAAAATAGGTGTTGTTTTAGTCCTCGCTTGAATAACTATAGCAAAGGGCATTCATGAATAGACTTGGACAAAGTATTCCGCAAATGACAAACCATAACGCTGAAAGATTTACCTCCAAAGGAAGATCTCTGAAAATATACTGACAACAAGAAGGTTTAAAGACGTAGATCTAAGAGTCCAATTGGGGACATGATATTCTACAAGAGAAGATAGATATTCGGGGGCAACGCTATTGAGAATCTTCAAAATAAACAGCATTGCCTGTGCCTGAATGTGCTCCTCAATCAGGTGCCTGCCTAACTCACACCTAGCCTGACAGATATGATAAATTTTTTCGAAGTGCCATACAATATTGAACTCTAGATAGGACCACTATTTGTACCAGGGTTCTAAATTGATTCTCGACAGCAGACTGCTCACTCTTCCTAAATTATATAAGTCGAAATGGGAAGACTTCACTACCACCCAATCTGAAATACAAATGATAAATGACTGTCAAAAAGGATACCCGCATTTCTTACCACCTCTAAAACTATCAGAATAGGGCCCAAAGATAAAGGCCATAGAAAAAAGGCAGCACACAGACATAACCCTTCTGACATTTAAATGCAAGTAGTTGTCTTGCATCCATTGCTGGACAAACCTCAGTGAGGCCTTTAATTTAAGGGCATCCTCAGAGTCCCCATGATGATCTACCAGGATCTGCATGTAAGCGGTGTAATTCTGGCACCTTAGACCGCATCCAGCCACCACCTGCCCTAGAGGAATCGTAAACATAATGAAAAGTAAAACTAGGATCCCTGTGGAAAACCACAAGAAATAATACTGCTGGCTGTGATGAAATTGCAGATCTAAACCCTCTTGCTTCTATCTTTCACAAACAATATGATATGATATGGCATTTATAAGGGGCCTATACACAAGTGTTTCCAGGCACGACAAGGCAAGGGAGGGGGAAAAGAGGGCAGACAAACAATGATCCTACTTGCCAGGTGTCATTCAGATCACGCAAGTAGATCCTTGGCAATCCAAGCCAGTGTTGATCCCCTAATCCCTATCGAGTTCTCCAGGCGGTGGATCAAAATGCTATGGTGTACGGTGTCAAACGCAGCATATAGATCCAACAAGATCAATGCTGCTAGTCTCCCTGCATCCCTCTTTCGGAAAAGATTTTGCTAAATCATTAGGGTAGTTGTTTCAATACTCGAAGCAAGCCTAAAGGCTGACTATCAATCAGCAAGTACATTTTACTTCTCCTAATAATTAGAGAGCTGAACCCTGACTTCACCTTCCAAGATTTTCCTAATAAATGGAAGATTAGATGTACATCAAATGTTGGCTGGATCAGAAGGATCACATTTTGCCTTCTTCAAAATATGTGGTACTATTGCTGCTCTCTATTGATTTAAAAATAAGCTTCTGTGCAGGGAGACATTTAATATCGTAGCTAGCTCATTAGCAGGGACAAAACATGACCTTTTATAACTTTGCCCAGAAAAAGGATCTTCAGAGAATGAAGACTCTTACAGACAGAGAACTACTTTTATAAAATCTTGTTTAATAAGATATTCAAAAGCAGAGTAACTTCCCATGCACCTAGGTGGACTAAAAACAAGGGGAATCCTACAATCCTGTCTCGGCTGGGATTGAAGCATGCATAATGCTGATCATTTTGGAAATAAAAAAGAGGCAATATTATTCCACAGAATTAGACTGAACTGACGAAATGTTATTACAACAGTATGAGCTGCCTGCATTATTGCTTTTAAAGATAGATATATAGATAGATGTTTATAGATAGATAAATGTTATTTACCTTTTAATTTATCAGACAACAGATAGGAGGCCCTCCAACAATGCTGTAATGACGACATTGCATCTTCAGTTTGCCTAAATTTGAGCAACAGCACATTTTCCGTGCATATGGAGAGGTTTTTCTTTCCAAAATGTTTGTAAAGGAGCAGGCTTATCCATAATAGTAATCATTTGACATTTGAATACTACACCAAATCATTGGCAGATTGAGAAAAATCTGTCAAATTTGAAAGGAGCCGTATTGAATCCAAAATCCTCTGAAATCACGGTGGAGTTCACAACAAGTGAAGGTTTCACTCGATCTGGTATAACAATGATAACACTTTCTATTCATATCCACTTAACATGTAAAGGAGATTAAAACATTATCTGGCCAAGACACAACTAAAAGAATAGGGTCAACAATTTTGATATTAAAATCCAATACCAAATCTAAAAGATGTCCAGCATTATGAGTGGGGCCTTATGTTCATTGTGTAAACCCTAATAAATCCAGCAGATTTAAAAAATCCTGAACAATTAGATAGGATATGATGTGATTTGTCATTTATAACACGGCTATACACAAGTGTTTCAAGGCGTGATCAGGCAAAGGGAGGGGGACAGAGGGAGGACAAAGACAACGATCATACTATGCCAACTGACATTGAGATTGTGCAAGTACAGAGAGGAGGGGAAAAGTGCGGTGGGGGCAAGTGCAATACACAGGATCAAACAAAGAATGAGTAGTGCGCCCAGTAGGTGGCAAGGGTTAAGTGCAGACAATGGGTGTCCATTAGTGCTGGTAAGGGGACTGTAGGGTTTCAGATTCAGACCCAAGTGCAAGGGTTGCCAAGGGCCAGTGCAGGTGTATGACTGGCGGGCAGGGACAAGGAATTCAGAGGGTAGCCAGGTGACCAGTGCAGTATCAGACAGGAGATCAGCATGGCAGAGGAAGAGAGAAGGCAGAAGCAAAGAGGTAGGTCTTGAGGTGCTTCCAGAACCAGAGATGGTTCTGCTCAAGTTTCAAAGGGGCAGGGAGTCTGTTCCAGAGGGAGACCCCAGCTGAAAAAAGAGCTCTACCACCAACTCGTTGCTTGGAGAAGTGACTGACCCTGTGGGAGTTGGAGGTGGAGGAGCGAAGAGCTTGAGTAGGAAGATATTTCCGGAGAGAGTGTTGTAGGTATTGAGGACCCAGGCCCCAGAAGGCCTTTTGAACAGTGCAGATGGTCTTGGACTAGATCCTTGCTACCACTGGGAGCCAATGAAGAGATTTCAGGGCTGGAGAGATGCAATCCCTGGGCTTGAGCCAAGGACAAGTTTCACAGTCCTGTTCTCGATGAGTTGCAGAGGGCAGAGATTAGAAGTAGGCATATTTAGAAAGAGGCTGTTGCAGTAGTCCAGTCTAGAGAGAACCAGAGCTCTACAGACAGTGAGCTTTTGGGGGAAGGTGAGGAAAAGAAGAATACCTCTGAGGAGGTGCAGTTGGAAGTTTGACTTCTTAGAGATGTCTGATATGTGAGGAGAAAAGGAGAGTGTGGAGTCGAAGATGATCCTGAGGTTCTTAGCCTCACAGGTGGGGGTAGGAAAGGGCCATGGAAAGCCGGCCAGAGAGTGACAGGAAAGGAAGGTGCAGATGTGCCGATGAGGAGGATCTCTGTCATACTGGCATTAAAACAGAGATCATTGGCGGCACACCTGGATTGCAGAGAGATAGTCAGAGATGAGGGAGGGAGAAGAGGTGGTGGAGGGGAGCCTGAAAATGAGCTAAGTGTCATCCGCATAGCACTCAAGGTTGGAGCGGAGAGCAGCAAGGTGGTAGGAGAGAGGTGCTAGGTATTGGTTGAAAAGCCAGGGAGAAAAGTTAGACCCCTGGGGAAGACCACAAGTAGAGAGTGAGATAGAGGAAAGAAAGGACCGAAGTTGGACCTGGGAGGGTCGGTCGGAGAGGAAAGAGGTCAGCCAGGCCAGGGCCTGATCAGTGATACCTAGGTTATCACAGAGATGGTTGAGCAGGATGGCATGGTTGACCATGTCAAAGGCAGAGGAGAGATTGAGTAAGATGAGGACAGAGGGGAGATTAGAATCAAGGTTAGAGAGCAGGTCTTCACTGATGCTCAGGAAAGCAGTTTCCGTGCTTCTGGCATCTCTGAAGCCAGACTGATGGTAATGGGGACAACCAACAGATTCAGTGTGAAGATTAAGCTGGGAGATGGCCAGCTTTTCCAAGAGTTTGCCAAGGAAAGTAGTGATGGAGATCAGGCGATAGTTAGCTGGGCAGGAGGGCTTATCTGGGGGTTTCTTGAGAAGAAGGTGCACAAGAGAATGCTTCAGGGGGGAAGGGAATGCTCCGGTGGTGAAGGAGTGATTGCAGAAGTTGGCCAAGGCAGGAGCGAGGGTGTCAATGTGGTCCTTAATAGTTTTCAAAGAACAGGGAAGAACCTGTTTTGATGAGACTTTCATAGATCAGACTTGAAACCTCGTCGGGGGAGAACATAGGAAAAGAAGTGAAGGAGGGAGGAGATGTGGCAGCAGTGGGTCTGGAGAGAGTAGAGAAAGAAGAGAGAGTAGAGGAAGAAGAAGGACAGGACGAGTGGGTGGACAGTATGTCTTGGGGTTTAGAGATGAAATGAGAAGCCAGGGCCATGCAGAGGGCCTGGGAGGGGACAGGAGAAGGAGAGACTGCAGCAGGATTGGCCAGCTCCCTGCACATTTTAAAGTGTTCGGCTGAGTTGTTAGATGCAGCAGAGACGCGGACTTGGATGTGAGCTTTCTTCTTAGTGCGGACAAAGAGCCGGTATTGCCTTTGGATCAGGCAACAGGGCAGTTTGTCAGAGGATGCACAAGATGCCAGTCATTTCCCCTCCCCTCTCTGCACTCATGTTTAAGTGTGACAAGATCAGAGTTGTACCAGGAGTTCCACTTGGTTGTGGGCTTCAAGCAGATCCTCATGACAGGGGCAAGAACATCAAGTGTATCAGCGATAGAAGAGTGGAGCATGGCTGTGTCAGGATGTGAGTCAGCCTGAGGTGGAGGAGGGAGAGAGAAAGTGACATACGCTTCATGGGCCGGATGACAGAGAATGTAGGTGGCAGTGCTGGAGTTGGCTTGGCCTGAAGGGTCGAGAGGGAGAGATGGGCGGAAAGGAGAAAGCGATCACTCCAGGAGAAAGGAGTGCTGAGAGGGTTAGAGAAGGTAAGTCTAAGGAGATCAGAACATCCAGAGTGTGCCCTGTAGAGTGAGTCATGCCAGAGGGAAGAATAGAAAGAGAGAGTGAGTCGCAGAGGTTGCAAAATAGTCCAGAGGAGGGACAGGAAGCATTCAGGTGAATGTTGAAGTCTCCAAGGAGGAGGAGTTGAGTGGTCGAGGACAGAAGGGAGGAGGAGAGGTCCGACCACTCTAAGAGGAAGGAGGTGGTATGACCAGGTAGCCGATAGATAGCATCCACAGTGAGAGAATGGCCAGGAGAGAGAGAAAGCCTGCATAGTAATGACAGAGGCAGGAGTCCTCTCTAGAAAGATCAAGGCTACACGCCCACTGGAACAGTTGGTTCTGGGCGCTGAAAGGATCTTGTAGCCATCAGGGAGGAGAGTGTCAAAGCTTGTGTCAGAGCTGGCCATGAACCATGTCTCCGTAGACTGAGGACATCAAGGTCGAGTTCTTCCAGGAGGCAGCAGATGTCAGAGAAGTGTTTGACAGCAGAGTGAGAGTTGAGAGTGGTGATATGCAGAAGGTTGCCTACCTTGAAAGACTTCTGGGGGGGTACAAATCAGAGGTACTCCCTGTGCAGGTGTATAAGGAGCCTGAGGGAGGACAGCAGAGGAAGGAGTAGAGGGCATGGTAGCCAATGAGGAAGCAGACGGGGGAGGCAAGGAAGCTAAAGAAAGGAGAATGGGAACAGCAGGAGAAGAAAGGAAATTGATGAGGCACAGGAAGCATCTATCAAAGAGGAGAAGTTTGGCCTGAGGGCCGCGGACCATGACAGTGCCATTCAGATAAACATTAATGAAGACCTTAGAGGAGTGCAATGGGGCCATGAGGACCTCCCACCACTTGCCACCGTAATTGGGAGAAGAAGAGAAAGGAAAGAGCACAATGACCATGTGAGTATACCATAGGCCTGGCGAAGGAACAACAAGTTACTCCACCTCCTTAAGACCCAGTATGGTTTTACAGAATGTAATATAGCCAACCAGTAAAATCCCAGTTCAAATTATTGAGCAGAGCTTTTATATTATTGTGACCACTCCTTACTATTGACACTGCACCCAGCCTCACTGGCATATTACTGGTCAGTCTGGAATATGGGCCATTAACTGCAAGTGAAACATTACCCTTCTTGGATTGGATACCTGTGTCCATCATCACTACTCAGGCCTGCTCCTCCTTCGACTGCCTAGTCTGCAGACTCTCACTATCCCCAAAATTTTCTTTCATTATGGCACCTTCTATCTACCACCAGGTAGGTCCATTCTCTTCCTTTCTGAATGGGCTCACCTGGCTTCCTCCCTACTCCCCTCCTCTTCTCAACTCATTCTGATGGGTGATCTTATCGTCCATCTGGATTCTCCTGACTCCTCAGGTCCTCTCTGTAACCTCTTAAACTCTCTCGCCCTTTCTATCCTTCCCTCTGGCCCAACACACACCACGGGCCACATCCTTACTGACATCCCTCTCTCTATTCCTCTCACTATCCACCTCTCCTCTCCTGGACTGACCACTCTCCTTTCTCAACACACCTGAAGCTCTCCTCTCCTTTTGCAGCAATACATCTGGCACAGCCACTTGGCTTCAAAGTCACCAGAGTCATGAAGAAAGTGACAGTGGCTGTGTTTGCCTCCTCCTACTCTCCTCCACCCACTCCTTTGGCTGACTCCCACCCTGACACAGCCCTCGCTAACCTCAATCTCTCTACCTCAAACACTCTTGACATTCTTGCCACTGTCATGAGGGTCCGACTGAAGCCTTCCAAAAAGTGCAACGCTTGGTGCAACTTTGACCTGGCTGCCCTTAAACGCAAGTGTAGGGTAACTGAGAAGAAATGGAATGCATTGGCCGAACCATCCGACAAACTGCTTGCTGCTTCCTTCAAAAGCATTATCGACTTTGCATCCGCACCACGATAAGAGTCTTTATTCAAGCCTGCATCTCTGCGGCATCAAACAACACGGCTAAACTTTTCAAAGTCTGCAAGGAACTGGCCAATCCTTTAAGGGTTAGCACTGTTTGGATGAGGTCTGTTTCTGGCTACGTTAAACTCCGGATCTGCCAGCATGTTTAATATTCTCAACGTTATCCTGAACTCTGATCTGATGGTACGAGCTTCAATTGACTACTGTTCATGTCGGAGGATCTGAAGCATTAGTGCTGAGTGAAACTTATGTTTCTAATGTGTTTCTAGGTGGCGACCTGCCGAACTTTACTGAGTACTCTTAGCACTGCTCACTTTTACCTACAAATCCATTTATTCTGTGGACACGTGCTTTTGCACGAGTGCTTTTTGGGTAAGCGCTGTTTGGACAAGGGCTGTCTGTGGCTGTCTTGGACTGGGGTGGCGGGGGGAGCTTGGCGATCAGTTCAAACACTTCCAATTGTTCACTCTTATGCTTTCCCCTGGGTTTGAATTGACATGGTGAACATACACTAGCCAACCTACAGCAGCCTATTCTTCTATCACACCCACCCAGGACCTTTGCTTAACTTTGGCTGCACACTTCACCACAAAAACTCAAGACATCCGTTCCACCCTATCTTCCACTCCACAGCATACATCAACACCAATACATGTTACTCCCTTATCCCCCCTTCTCTTACCCTCTCTTCTTTTTGGCCCTGTCACACCGATGAGGTCACAAGACAAGTTTGATCGATGAAAGATTTATCCAAAGAGGTGGACCCCTGCCCCTCCAAAACCATTAAAGACAATACTGACTCCCAGCCTTGGCTGATCTCTGCAATCTCTCCTTTTCCACTGGAGCTTTCCCAACTGCCCTGATGCACTCCCTTGTGCACCCTCTGCTCAAAAAACCCTCTGCCGACCCCTCCATTCCAGCAAACTACCACCCTATCTCCATCGCTCCATTCTTGGGCAAACTCCTATAGAATCTGGCTATCTCTCAGCTGACCCTCCACACTGAATCTATTGGTTCCTTCCACGAACATCAATCTGGCTTAAGAGCATCCAGAGGCATGGAAACTGTTCTTCTGAACACCAGTGAAGACCTGCTCTCATTTTTGACACTAACACCCCTCTTTCTTCATTCTCCTTGCCCTCTCCTCTGCCTTTGACATGGTTAACCACAGCATCATGATCGCACGTCTCTGAAACACCCTGGGAATCACATAGCAGGGTCTGACATGCTTACCCTCCTTCCTCTCTGACTGCCCATCGCAGGTGGAACTCAAAGCCTTTCACTCGACTATCACTTTGTCAACCTATGGCGTTCCCCAGGGATCTAACCTATCCCCTTGGATCTTCAACATCTATATGGCTGCCCTGTGATTGTCACTCTCACCTCTATCTTCCAGAGCTATGCGGATGCCACACAACTATCTTTCAGGCTACCCTCAGCCACCTCCTCCTCCTCACTCATATCTGAGTCTTGGTGTGCTGCAAACAACATCTGCCCCAACGCCACTAAGACTGAGGTTGTTTGCATTGGGACCCCTGCTCCCGCTTTCCCACTTTCGCTCTTGGGGTCATCTTTGACTCCCCTCTCTCCTTCTCCTCTCACATTTCAGACATCTCTAAAAAGTCTAACTATCAGCTTCATCTCCTCAGAGGTACTCTACCTTTCCTCACTTTCCCGCAGAGACTCACTGTCTCCAGAGCCCTGGTTCTCTTCAGGCTAGCCTATTGCAAAATACTCTTCCTCAACCTCCCTTCTCTGCCCTGCGCCCTCTGCAACTCATCCAGAACAGAACTGCGAGACTTTTCCTTGGCCTCAAGCCCAGGGACCCCATCTCACCAGCAGCACTGAAATCCCTTTACTGGCTCCCGTGGATGCAAGGATCAAATGTAAGACCCTTTGCATTGTCCACAAGGCTTACTGAGGCCTAGGACCTACCTACCTGCAAAACTGCCTACATAAATACTGTCCCTCATGAGCCTTCCGCTCATCCATCTCAAACCTTCAGCGAGTGAACCAGTTCTCCAAGCAGAGATTTGGAGGGAGATCCTTATCCTGAGCAGGTGCCTCTCTCTGGAATAGCCTCCCTGTGCCCTACATCTTGAGCCGGATTTCTTTCAATTCCGCAAGCTCCTCAAGACTTTCCTCTTCTCTTATTTCTCTCTGCCTCTACCCTGCTAACCCAGATCTCTGTTTTTCCCTCCCTCCCTCGATTTCCTTACAACATGTTGGCTGGCCGCCGGGTGTACCTTAGAGTCTCACTGGGACCCGGCACACCCGCCAGTTCTCTCTCACACTTGCCTCAGGGCCGTACATCACACCCACACTCAAGGCACTTGAGAAATTAACCCAAGAGAGTGGCTCTCTATGCACTTACCGCAGTCTCAACCGACCGTGTGCACTTGATCCCCCCCTCCCTGTGACCATCTGTGCACTTGCTCGATCCGTACTGAATATCGTCTGTCTGCCTCCCTTGTCTTCACCCCTTAATTGCACTGTTAAAACTGCAGAATCGCTGTCAGGCCTATTTGTTGTCTCCCAAACAGTTAAATGTATGTTTCACGCACTTACTCTGCTTGTGCAGACTATTATCCTGTCAGAATTTCAGGACCTCGGGTCCGCCTTGGAGACCGTCCAATACTACAGACTGCGAGCTGCGTTTCGCACCAAATGGCCCACATTCCCCGATGAGCCCCCAGACAACTCAGCCATTGCATATATTGCCAATTCTGGAGGTGCCCATGGAGTAGTCTCATCACTTTACAAGATCATACAGGATGCTACCCCTACTCCCACTCTCAAGGCACGTGATGAATGGGCTGGCAAACTAGATCTAGAAATATCAGATATGGTTTGGGGGGATATGTGCCTACACACTCGGAAAGTCTCCCTCAATTTCCGTTTTCGCGCCATGCAGTACAAACTTCTAAATAGACTTTACTACACTCCACACTGGACTTTGAGGTTTGCCCATGATACGGCGCACCCCTGCCCCTGCTGCGGAGTGACGGCAGCTGACCACTTACACATGTTCTGGTCTTGTGATAAATTGCTGAGGTTCTGGGAAAGCATCCTAGAAACGCTCACGGCTGTCACTGACACAGTGATTGACCCTGATCCTTTAGCCGTCCTCTTTGGAGCCTGGAAAACGGATGACACCAGACGTTTGGCCAAGTTTCTTAATATTGGGTGCATGATGGCCAAAAAATGCATACTTCAGAACTGGAAAAGTCCCATCCCCCCGGTCCACCAGAAATGGCTCCATATGCTTACTTGGGCACGGAACTGTGAGGAGGAATTTATATCCATGCTCCCCGTCACTTCTCGACCCAAGAATATCTGGGTGGAATTCAATTCGTACCTTAACAGTCGTAGTGAAGACACACCCGGCTATGGATCGTCCCCCACCCCTTCAGTGTCCACTGCTACAACATAAACTCGTACTCATATGT
This sequence comes from Ambystoma mexicanum, assembly GCF_040938575.1. NCBI lineage: Eukaryota > Metazoa > Chordata > Amphibia > Caudata > Ambystomatidae > Ambystoma > Ambystoma mexicanum. The sequence goes on along the minus strand of NC_090941.1, from coordinate 878,942,712 downwards.
ATCTTGTATGATTATTGTCTGACATTGTTGTGATTTTGTACAACTGCTCATGCACTGCTCCACCTAATGTTTCTTACTTGTGCTTGTTGCCTTGATGTATGTACCACGTAACCTTTGCCACCAAAAATAAATGTTTAAAAAAAGAATTTCAGGACCTCTGAGCGACAGTTTCTTTTCCTCCCTATATTCCCACCCTCCTTGAGCACTTTGAAACACTTGCCTGTGTATAGGCGCTATATAAATAAACAACAATACAATAAAAACAACAATATTATTTTAACAAGGCATAATTGACAAAGAATAGCAAGACAAAACAACCCTTACCCAAACCCGGCACAAACAGGGGATAGATATCCTTAAAAAATGCCCCTAAGAGACTTCCCTTAAGAAAACAGCCACACCATATTTCCTGAGCTCAATATTCAAATAGCCCTAGGGTACATGGTGTATCACATGACAGTTGAGAAGCTCCTCCCACCCCTGATGTAATGGGGGGGCACAGATACTCTTCCCAGATGCCAATTTCTGGAATGCCAGGCAACATACCACCAGGAGGATCACCCGGGGCGTGGTTTTCCCACCGGCAATACAACTAATGCTTTGAACCTCATAGTGCCTCTGTGAAAAGAAATTGATTTCACAAGCTGTTAATGTCCCTGAGCTGGCACCAGGTAGAAGACATAATTTAGACGATTGCAAGAAAATGTTCAATCAAGTGACTGTCTTCCAGTAATTAGCAAACATCTCAGATTTACACCAATATGAATTCAAGTAGAAATTATTTTTTGAAGGCAGTGCCAGTGCATCAGTGAAGTGTCCACAGTGCGAGGCAAGGAATGTCTTACTTTAGGCCATTTATTTAGTCCCCTTACAAACCAAGATTTTATGAATAATCATCTCAAAAGGTAGCATGTGTATTAGCTGTCATAGTTTTAAACATGTGGTCACAACACTTTTACTACTCCATTAAATGTTATCCCATTTGTATTTGTGTTTGTTTATTATTTGTATTGCACACCAAACCGTGAGGTAACTGGGCTCTGGAGAATTTAGGAGTTACATACATAGTGAACAAGCACAGTAACAGTTAGGAATACCAGTGGTTACAGATTGGTCTGATGTGAAGAAGCATTTAGAAATAAGTGCAGACAAGTTAGGCAAAACATATGATGGAGGTCAGGGCAGCAGCAAAAAGACAAACGAAGGAGCCTCATTGGAGAGGCTTGTTGCTCAACCAGCTTTTTATTCCGGATTTGAATGTTAGGAAGGAGGGTTCTCGTCTGTAGAGGAGAGGTATAGAATTCCAGCATTTGGCTGCTTGGACTGGGAAGCTGGCTCCTCCTGCAGTTTTTAGGTTGAACCTGGGTACTGCAAGGCATTGAGATAGGGCAGATTTGGTGGTGCGAGATGGTTGGTGTTTGCAGAATTTATCTGACAAATATTTGGGGGCTGTGTTCACGAGGCATTTGTGTGTGATTACCAGGGTGCAGAGAGTGATTCTGTTGTGAACTGACAGCCAGTTGGCATTGCATCTAGGAGTTGAAATATGGCTGGATATAGGCAGGTTAAGTGCTGCTCTCAATGAATTATTTTGAAGGACCTGGAGCCTGTTTAGGTTACGTTCAGAGGAGCCTAGGAAAAGTGTGTTGCAATAGTCAATTTTTGACAATGCTAATGCTCTGGCGAGCGTTAGGCACCTGCTGGTGGACAGGCAGGATTTACAAATATAGAATAGCTTATTGGTGTAAGCTGCGGAGGCCTCCACAGAGTTGACTTGTTTCTTTAGGGACAGTCTTGAGTCAAGATAGACCCCAATGTTTACATTTCCTTCGCGACTTTGTTCATGTTACCGTCAATGTTGAAGGTTGTGTACCTTTGGTCAAGTGTATTCAAGGGTGCCTGAGTGCTGACAATTAGGAGCTCAGTCTTATCACCATTAAGGCACAAACTGTTAGTGGCCATCCAGGTCTAGATTTCTAGGTAGATGTCATTCAGTAGCTTAGAGTCCTCATCATAGCTACCAGTGAGCAGGATGAGCACTTGGGTGTCATATGCGTAATTATTGTAGATAACACCCAGGTTGTCCAGGCGATCGAAAAGGAGCTTCATAAATATGTTATAGAACGTGGGTGACACGCACGATCCCTGAGGGACTCCACAAAGTTCGGGCTCGGGTCTGCTGAAGCTGATTGTGAAAACACTCTGGTGGTCTGATTGGAGAGAAAGCAATTGATCCAGTTAGACGCATTGGTGGAGAAGGCTGCTGCTGTGGTGAGGTGCCCAGTTAGGATTTGGTGGTCGACAAGGTCGAAGGCCGCAGACAAGTTTAGGAACAGAAGGATTGATAGCTTGCCTTTGTCCTTTGCCTCATCCATTTCGATTTTCAAGTCTAGGAGAGCTGTCTCCATTCCATGCCTCGGCCTGAAGGCATATTGTCTATGGCCTAATAAGTCATTTTCCTCTACGTGTTTTTGAATTTGCAGGTATGCAATTCTATCCAGAATTTTTAAAAGGAAGGGGACGGTGGTAATGGGCCCGAAATTAGTTGGAATATTCGTGCCTAGGTTTTTTTTTTGGGAGAGGCATAACCCAGGCTCCTTGAGATTGTTGGGGACTTGATTAGACTTGAAGGATGAGTTTATTAATGTGGCGATAAAAGGGGCCAGATCTTAAGCTCTTTCCTTAATGATGGATGCTGGACAGATGCCGCCTTGACAATGAGAGGGTTTCAGACTTTAAATAAAGTCATCACTTCCTTCGGTGTTACTGGAGAAAATGCGAAAGGGGTACATTACAGGAGTCTTTTCTCTGGCGCAGATTTAGGGTGGTGGCCGCTCGAGAGGCTATTCTTTTTAGATTCAATCTTGTTTTTGTAATAAGGTAATTTTGTCTGCTAAGGCTTGCTGTATTTTGGAACACCAAGCTGCATCCTTAGTGCAGTCCTCAGAGGGAGGGGCTGGAGATTCTAGTTCCATGAGGATACTAAAGAGGTCTTTGGTACTTGATTTAGCACTGTGGATTCTGGTGTTGTATGCTTCTTTGTTAGTGGATAAGATGGCTGCTTGATAGGTTGCAGCTGCTGTGGTGAACAAGATTTTGTTATGACTGGTGGGGGATTTACGTCATATGGTTTCCGCCATCCTTTTGGTATTCCTTAGGATTTTTAACTCAGGCGTGAACCACTTGTTCAGATGGGCGATTGGTTTGGCTTTTCTTTGTTTGAGAGGTGCGGCAATGTTTAAGGCTGATTCAAGTGTAGTATTGTATAGGTCGACTAGTTTGTTTGGGTCAAGATTCTTGTACTTGGAGTCATCCAGGATGTTATTGATAAGTGGCCAGAGACTAGAGATTGTGATGTTTCGGCAATTTCTGGATAGGATGGGGGGAGCGATGGTGGTTCTAGGGGGGGTAGTTCCTAGGATGGAGAAAGAAATGAAGTGGTGGTCAGACCAGGCAACTGGTTCATTCTGGATAATTTTGATGGAGCAGTTAAGGTCAGACACCCAGTCCAGTATTCGGCCTTTGGTGTGCGTGGGTTCTGTGATTCTGTGTTTGAAACCCAATTGGGCGATGGAGCTTTCCACAGCTAGCGTGTGTGAGTCATTAGGGTCCTGTAGACCTAGATTAAGGTCTCCCAGGAGGATGCTTTGGGATCCAAGTTTGGTGTTTGTGGAGAGGAGGTTTGTAATGTCTTCATCAAAGGAAGAGATCGGTCTAGGGGGGCGGTAGATGAGATGCATAAGTATGGTTTGGGTGGGCGAGAATGCAAATTTAACTGAGAGGAATTCTGCAGAAGGCAAGCTGGTCTGAGAGGTAACTCTGAGGCCCAGGTGGGTTTTTGTAATGAAGGCTACTCCTCCTCCTTTGCCTGAGTTTCGGTCAAAACAATGTATACAGTGATCAGACTGTCTAGTAGAGTCTGGCAGTGAACAGATGCTTTGTCAACAAATAAATGCACAATCAGACAGGCTAAAATCAGCAGCTTAGAGACTAGTAATATGAGGCAGATGATATAACGTATAAAACAATTTGCGTAGCGAGCAAGCCAGCTACTAGAGTCAGACACAGTAAGCAATTACTTCACCATCAAAATGCAATAACAGCTATTGGGAAGCAGCACAGTGATTAATGATATGGAGGCAATTAGAATATTGTGCAAACAGTTTGGGCCATGTGAATTACATCACCATCAATAAATGCAAAAACAGCTATTGGGAAGCAGCACAGTGATTAAATAATATGGAGGCAATTAGAATATTGTGCAAAGAGTTTCGGCCATGGGAGTGCCGGCTAATAGGGTTCGGCGCAGTGAGCAGATGCACGGCATTGGTAGCAGAGGTCGGACAGGTTATTCAGACTTGGCACAGGGATTCATAGAAATCGACCATGAAAATTTTAATCACAATGTAACTGAGGTAAGAAACATAGAAAAGGACTGTACATGGTACAGCAGTAGGTATGACAGGGAGAGGATTTGAGTCTGGTGACTGCAGTGCAGCACGTGGACCGGCGCCGCCAGTTATCCGTGGTACGAGATTAAAGCCAGGCATTGACAGAGGGAAGGTAGGTCAGCAGGGGAAGTAGCATTGAGATGTGAGATCTGAAGCAGGTTGCAAAGATGGTAATGTGGAGAAGTTGGCGTGGGGACTTCGAGTAGTTTATGTAAGAAACATGTCTTCCCAAGCATTCTCCAAGTTGTATGCATCCCAATACTGCATTGTCGTTGGCCTTTTTTTGCCACCATCAGCTTGCTCATTAAAACACAATTTGTATGCAAGTTCTTACACCAATCCTGTTTCCGTATCACTGTGTACAATGTTTCTATTAATGCCATTAGCCCATTGGGAAAGACTGCCTCCATACCTTTAAGCACATCCTCACTGATTATCTGACAGTCCCTAATGTTAATTTAGCTATGACATCATGAACCTGGCATAGTGCTTAGAAAAATACTCCCATAATAGCATAGACACTGCTAAAAGATAATCGTCTCCTCTAACTTTCTATCATGTTATGTTATTGTGCATTTTTATAGCGTCTTATATACCATTGGTATGATCTCAGAGCGCTGTGGGTTGAACACCTTCAACGACCGTAGTCCAGGACAGTGTGGAGAGTAGGGTTGGAAATTGTGCTTGGATGCCCTCAGTATGTGTGCAGCCAGTGAAGTTTAAGTGGTGTATAGCTGCATTCTAATGCTAGGTGTGGTGCAGTGGATGTGTGAGATCAGTAGAATGTGTGCAGCAAAGCCTTTGACCTTGGAGTCTGCATTCTGGCGGCAGTGGTATTTGTGTATGACATTATGTGATTTTCTTCATGGGTCCTACCTGCATTCTAAAGAGTGTTGAGGTGTTCATGGAGGTGTCTAGGTATGTGGGCAACTAGGCCAAAATTGATAGAGGGGTATAGCTTCATTCTATTGTTTGTTGGTGTAGAGGAGAGAGTGAGTATATCAGTATGTGTGAGTGTCGCTGTGGATTGATGGGAGGCCCATACTCCGGATTACCTTCCAGTGCCTGCTGAGCTGACTGTATCTGTTCTAGATGGTGTATGGGAGAGTTTATCTGCTTTATAGGAGAGTTTTCTATCTTACTAAGAACCAATATGCTCCCTTTTCGGAATGAAAAAAATATGGCCTCAAAGTTACATATAGGTTTTAGTCATACATACATCACATATCATATAATAATTTGAATTTTTGAAATTCAAAGAACACACCAATCTCTAGGGCCGGCACACAAACTGGCTGAAATATTTTACTTTAAACCAGTGAGTGACCTACAGGTTAAAACAGATATGTGACATAGGCACACTATCATATTCAATTATTTTACTGGGGTTCCATTGATGATTTTTTCTCATTGACCGGCCCCTGGAGTAATCTTTCTTTTTTGTAATTGTATTTGGTTTAACAAAACCTTTACAAACAATAATGTATACACCAAATATGAAATACTCTAAAACAATACAAAATCTAAGATCAGAATCACATACAGAACAAATCAAAATTAAAATGTACATTTCTTTGGTTAAAAAAAAAAGACCTGGAGAAGAGGGAAATAAGGAAAGATAACAGTAAAACTATTATTTTAACCAAATTAACTATCTATTATCCAGACGGGGTGCTGAGGCCACACACACTAATTAAAAATGTAACAATTGCCAATTTTAGGGGCACAGATTTCCCGTGTAACATTTGCCACCATACAACATCAAGATCGACATTCTCTGGGTTGGTGATAAATTTAACAAAAGCATTAACACGTTGTGACTTAATAACATTACATTCTAATAGAAGATGTCTCTGCATTTCCTTTTTGGAAGGAGTTTTGCAAAAGCGACATGGAAAACATTTACCTTTGTCCCCTTCTCTAATTTCCAGAATGTCTCCAGTCATTAGGACATTAAAACGAACTCGCAGGTACACAATACGTCACATGAGGTCAAGAAATTGTATTAGGTATTTTTCGGGGTTCCCCATGAATTTCCCATACGGGACTAAATGGTGATAGATCTTAGATGCTTGCACGCTCTCAATCTTGGAAGCCCAATCCTTGTACTCAAGGGCACATTTGGTTTTAGTGGGACTGGACATCAAGGTTGTATTAGATGATCCGATGTTGTCCAGTATTTTTAAGCAATCAAGATGTGAGGTCATTAACCATCTTGATTTCGATTCGCTTGTTCCCATTTGGATCCCTATCTCAGCAAGGAGACTGTTTTGATTAGGCCTAACCAGATTTCTGTACAATGTCAACCTTCTCCATCGTACCATGCAGTCTATCGATAACAGGCCCAATTCATATCTCAGAGCAGTTAGAGGAACACTTTTCGGGAGGTAGTGAATAAACTTTCACCAAATTTTGGATTCTAATTTGTGGTGAAATAATGAGGAAGAAATCAGTAATAATTTGAGCCCGTACATGATTTTGGGAATCATTTTTAGCTTATAGAATTTTAGTAGAGAAAGCAAGGAATACTTGCATTACTTATTTGCAACTTTTTTCATCTGCGATACTCAAGTACTCTGTCCAGCACGCAATTCCTGTTTAAATAAATTTTATTGGTATCAAAGACTGTAAAACCCAAATAGCACATAGATCTAGTTCTTGCAAGTAAATGATTGTTTATAGTCCATTTAAAAATTGTTATTTTTTTACGTTTTGTTAGTCACATTATAACCGATTTATTTCTCATTTATTATTAATCCGATTTTCCTTATGTAATGTGAAAATGCAATTAGTTTGCGTTGTAAGCCTATAAGAGTACCATCTATTAGCAAAAAATCATCAGCGTATGCGCACCAATTTATTTTGATTCCCTCTATCTTGGAGTAATCATTCAAACCTGTTAAGTTGTTATATCAGAAATAAAAGTCAGATATTTTAGTTTTATAGACCTGGTCTGATGGACTTCCCGTGTGTTATGGACACTCAAGACAGAGTTTGACACGTTTTATTGGCCCATTACATCCAGTATGGCCCTTAGGTAGGGTATGTAAAGCTATAACCCATGATGCTCTTTGTAGCATATAGCATATACATATGGATACTATATTTACCAGTGTGGCCTGTGTTGTATTTCTTTACCTGTCCAGGTGTGTGAGTGCTGGCTCATGCAGGCCTGTTTGAATCAGTATGCAAGTTCTTTAAGTTGTTTTGTTTTGCTTCGCTGAATCTACTGTTTACTTGCCAGTTACCTGGCTTATTCTGCTGCTCCTTCGGCTGCTGTTAGCAGTAGTGTAAGTGGGAGCACTTCTGACTCCTCCCCACTGGTGTCAATATTAGAGGGACTACGTATCCCAGCGCACCCCGCATTTTTTTCTTTAACTGTCCAGGCGCATGTGTGCTGGCGCGTGCAGGCCGGTTTGTGCACGGGTGTGTTCAGGCATCTGATGCGGGGGGCTGCTTTATTCTGTGGCTTTACAGGGACTTTTCAGGCAACTCTCTGTTCTCTGTTTAGCTGATCATGCCATCCCTGGTTAAGGCCGACCCTACATCTCTCATCAACATCATGTTGAGAAAATTGGAGCTTAATCTTTGCTCTAAATCTACCTCCAGCATTGTGAAGCACTATTTATCACAGAGTCACAATTCCGCTGCTGCTGTTACTTGTTGCTTAGACTCTCCATCTCAGTTTTTACCCTAGGGTTCTGTTCTGGATACAGCAGTCTAAAAGATTGATGCTGCATGTGCAACGGATAACATTGTTATACCTAACATTGATACTACAGAGCACTTCGACTCTGCCACTCAAAAAAACAGCTCTAATATCAACACTTGTCTATTGCCTTGTGCATTCATTTATTATACTTCTCAGACTGAAATTTCATAGGTATTACCATATGTTAGTATATCTGGATGCATCTTTTCCTATGAAAGTAAATGTGGGTGTATCACTGATATATGTATGTCTAAGAACTCTGTTACATTTACTGATATTGCTGCTGTGAGAATTGATCCTATCATGACTAATGAAAATGCTCTCTCTTCAACTTTTAATGGCCTATATTTTTTCTACTGTTGCTGATGGGCGTTGTGTGTGTGTGTGTGTGTGTGGCACCTGCTACTGCAGATGTGTCTAACTGTAGCCATGCGTTGGTGTACCCCCGCCTCATCACCACAAAACTGCATCTGATAGTATCGCTCACTATGGCGACTCACTTCGCTGTGCCTTAATAAATACTTGGTTGCTAGTGAAATATTCCACAGTTAACCGACTACATTACTTCTGAAAATCTTGATCTTTTTGCTATTAGTAAATCTTGGTTACACGCGGCTGCCTACCATGCCACTGCATCGGCTACTCCTCAGTGGTATGAAACCCTTCATGAAGATCGCACTATTGCTAAGGGAGGGGATGTTGCTATTACCTACCACGACAATCTTCACATTTATAAGACTCTGTTTTTGCATGTTTATTCTTGTGAACCTCAATTTATTAGAATTAAGATCAATGCTAACTCCACCTTGAATATCATTCTGTTGTATCGTCCCTGCAACCTACGCCTTGTTTTGAATCACAACATTCTGCATTGCTGGCTTCCTTCACGAAACCGCATTTTAGGACTCTGGTACTGGGAGACTTTAATTACTGGGCCTATGACACTGCTGACAATGACACCATTGCCCTTGATTCCATGCTTGATGATTTGAGATGTTTATAGCATGTTCATTTACCTTCAAATAAAGAGAGGAAAACTCTTGACTGGGTTCCATCTAAAATATTTCTGTTAGCCAAGTCTCTTCCTCCATTTGCCCATTGTCTGATAATTTCATAGTCTGATTCTTCTTGGATTTACCTTGCAGTTTGGCAGAAGTGAAAAAGCCTTGTATTCAAATTGAACATTGCAACATTAGGGGAGTAACTCCCACCTTCTTTAAGGCCACACTTTTGGCTAAATATCACTAGCTTTGGTGACTGTATAACACTTTATGATTCTAATGTTCTGCTACAATTGACAACCTCACTACCAAAAATCCCTGCATTTATCAAAACTGGTTTTGAGAAGGGTGTCTGATTCACTGATGACATTACCCAGCTCAGAAAACAAAAGCGGCTAAACTGTCAATGGCGTAACTGTCGCGCCTTGAAACACCTGTGTATAGGCGCGTTACAAATGCCATATCATATCATATCAATCCGATAAATATAAATTCCTTTACACTGACACTGATGCCAAATGCAAAAATGGCATCATATCTACCAAAAAGGCAGATTTTGACTATCATATTAATAATTCTAAATCTGACTCTAGGGAGCTGTTTTGTTTTCTGGTAGAACTTGAGGGAAAAGCTCACAAACATTCTCATGTTGAGAAGAATGATATTTGGTGTTAATCTATTCAAGATACCATGATGGCTAAATTACAAACTCATCATCGAAATATTGACATTAAGAAACAGCAAGCAGTTTCACTTTCTCCCACCCATGAATATTTTAGGGATGTTGCTGAGATCTCCCTTTCTGCTTTATTAATTTCTCTGAGAATTTTGTTCTTAAGGCTATAAAAACTTTGAAACCCACGTTTTGCAAGGGGGATGCTTGTACTGGCTGCTTCATCAACGATTGTGCTGACTCTTTGTTGCCGATCATTACTAAGATCACTAATATTTCCTTTGATGCCTCTTTTGTACCCTGTAGTCTCAAGGAAGCCTGCATCACAACTTTACTTAAAAAGGAGTACCTAGATCTCAGCATGGCTGGGAATTATTGTCCCATTACCTGCGTCCCTTTTCTTCTAAAAGTCTTGGATCGGGTCCCCTACCTTCAGGCACAGCACCATCTCAAAACCTGTTTGATTCTTAGTGAAAGGCAGTTGGGCTTCTATGCATGGCATGGCACTGAGACCACCCTTGTTGGTCTTAAATCTAACATCACTGGTATTAGTGATGGTGGTCATACTGCTGAAAGTGTGAGACCCCCAATACTGCTGGCAAATCACCCAACAGAGTCCATAAAAGTACTTCCCAGGAGGGAATGAGACAAATACCAAGTGAGAGTGAGATCGATTAAAGGCTTTTATCTAAATTAGGGCAAGCAGAATCCAATCTGCTCACGTCGAGAGTGCTCTGCAGAAAACATGTTACACTTTAATTTTATATTACAAACAACGTCATCACTGTGGGAAGGCCCAGGGGGCACAAGAGAGGTTGGGATTGGATGCTAAGAGTAGGCACCTATAGGTGCTATAAGGTCGCAGAGGGCTGATTGGTCCACGAGCACGTGATGAGATGACATGGTGTTCGGGGTCAATCATTCAGCTGGGCTCATCAGCCTGGTATTTCATGTTGATTCTTTGTGTGTTCTTTGACATCCTATCTTCGCAACATTTGCCCTTGTGGCCACACATTCTCATCCATTCAGAACTCTGACCTGCTTGTCCGGTATCTTTAACACTTGTGAAAACAGGGTTCTGAGGCCGGTTTATTTATTGCCAGTCATGAATTAACCATCCCCCATCAAAGGTATTGCTCCCTTTGTTCAAACAGTTTAGGAATATATTGGCTAGGGGATAGAGCTCAAGGGGTCAGTGTATGGTCGTAGGTGTCCATTAGGTACCAACAAGGGGAATTTAGAATGTACGGCTGAGATGACTAGGTCACAAAAGGTACATATCATGATAAGTATATATTTCATTGTGGGGGTTCAGGGATCGAATGTCCAAACATCACTAACTCTCTGTCGACACCCAGATGGACTGAGACAAATTGAGGCGCCTGTTGTAATCTGGTTCCATATTATAGAATAGTTCAGGGTCTTTCAAAACACAATTTAACATACTGTTCTTAGCACGTGGCTGGCTGTTTGACACTTACATCACATAGGTTTAGAGCATACTTTTATCTTCGTTTACCTAGACACTCTCATTATAGCAAAAGGGGAAGCAGAGGATTAATTAATTGAAAATTACACATGTCTTTTGCTGGGTAGTCACTTATACATACATGTGCTAATCACAACAAGGGTCTATGGGAGTGCCTTTAACTCAGGGGGGTGCAACTAACTAGGAGTGGTTTGCGTCTGTATTATGTTTTGTACATGTATTTACATTCAGCACCATCAAAAATGAGGTAGTATGATGCTAGTATATACAGATTTATATTTGGTTAAGCATTGTAATGTTGCAATTATTGTTATGAGCATTTCAGAATCATAGGTCGACATACATTGTGCTTTCAACATAGCAGGTGGACATATGAACTTCCAGTTACATATATACATATATATATGTATGTACATTGTTAACTTCATAAGCCTCCTTAATCTATAATCAGGTTTGTACGATTTTTGCATAAAAAGAAAAGCGTGCTTACGCTTATCCATGTCAAAGGAAAAATAGGCTCACCAGTTTAAGGGTCTTTTTCAACTGTTGGTTTTGCCCTGGAGGGCACTGGAATTATGTTTTTATGGCCAGGGTCTGTGGTATGTGGGGCAGGTTTATAGAGATGGATAACTCTTGCTTTGGCCCCTGCTCTGGGTTGCATCTGAGTCAGTGAAGTGAGTCGGAAGGCCGATGATACAGTGTGGATTTTGTTACATTCTCGCAGCCAGCCTTCTCATGGGAACTGAGCAGTTGTGGAGACGGCACAGGGGAGGAGGTGAGGGGAGGAACTTGCTTACTGTGCGTGCTTAACGGGGAGGGCTGCAGGCTGGAGTGAATCCTTCACGGCCATTTTAATATTGCAAATACATGGAGTCAGTGGCTTCCAAAATGGAGTCTTATTTACCTCTGGTTTTGTTTTAAAGGGTGTGCACAAGGGGGTTCCCAGTTCCTGGGGATATTCCTGTACAAAAGGGTTCACAGTTCCCATAAGTGTCATTTCGTACTGCATTCACGCAGCACCAGAGTCCCAATTGACACACACAAAAAATGAGGAGCAAAAAGACGATGAGTGGGACGAGGAGCTTCACCGTCATTCCAAGCAAGGAGGGTACCCTTGAAAAAAGCTTGTCGAACCAGGTGCTGGGCTGTGCTCCTCCTTCGTTCTTTATCCGCTCTCCAAGAGCATGCCCTGCTGCTATTACATGTGACAGGGAACCATTCTCAGCATCCGCAGAAGGTACAAATGTGCAACATGTGCTCCCGATTCATCGATAGCTGTTAGCAGGTCCAGCATGTATCGATTCTGCATCGTCATTAACCGAAAGGCTCTGAGTTCTACCTTGATAACATTGAACTCTTCTTCTGTGTCGTTGGCCAATTGGTTGAGCTGCCATCTGGTAATTTGGAGCCACTTGGCATTTGCTCTCGTCTGGATACTGGGAATGAGGGACGTGAAAAATGTCCCCAGAGAGCTAAATAGTCAAATTCGGTTGGGTATTTGGGCCAAAAGCTCTGAGGACTTGGCTGAGATGTAGTTTGAAGATCGCTTCTTCCTCCGGAGTGGATTTTGGTTGCCTTCCTCCCCTATGGCATACGCAGGTACCGTCTCAAGCGGCGTCAGTGATGGTTCCTCTTGGATTGCCGCATGCCTACTCCCTCCATGGATGTGGCTCTCAGGTATTACCATTAGTGCAGAATGCAGCGTTGCCAAGGAACACGTTCCCCTCCATGATTGTGGGAGATACAGGTATGCCATGTTGCTGCAAACCCAATATGTGTCCATCATTGCTGCTGTTCCCTTCTTCATGTCAGGTATTATGAGAGTTTTGCTGCAGTTATTGTTGTTCCCCATGCCCCTTTTCCCTTCTCCATGGAAGCACAGTTCATATGAAATGTTTTTCTGTAGCTTGAAGGGTTTCTCGATTGCGGTGACCCACGTGAGTTTACTTTTGTGTTCAGTCCATATGGGAGCGCATGTTCTCTGTACCTATGGGAGATTTCTTCAGGCAATCCTCGTAATGCTTCTGCTTTGCACAATATCTCTTCCTTCTGCCACTTATTGTCCACGTGTTATGTCGCCTTTAATAACCGGAAATGGCTCCTTAACGCACATCACTCCTTGCGGCCCGGAGTAACATGTTTGCTCGTTCTGCAGAAGTTCGAAAGAAACTGTGTGTGCTTGAAAAGTATTTTTAATGCGGCTCAGTGCAAGGTGTAGGAGACATTGGGCCTCTGCAAATAGAATTTCTTGTGGCAATAGTACCTTGGGAGTGTCTGGGGCATGAGGTATAAGTGAGCAGACATAGCAGCTCTCATTAGTTGTTTGCTTTGCCGTGTTGCTCATGTCTGCATACCACTTATTTGTTTGGTGGGGTGGCGTGGATCATCAACTGTGTCTAATCCGAATTTGTAATGCTCTTCCCAATTTTCTTGTAATGTTTCTCTCCTTTTTCTCCTGGGCTCCTTTCCCCTCTCCCCGGGCCCTGTTTGTTATCCCCTTGAGTATATAAAACGTAATAAGTACTTGACATGGGTTCACTCCTATTACCCCCTTCTTTAATGGTTGGGCCATTGGACGTTGCTATTTTTGAAACTTCTGAAATTGACACAGTTGTTGGGTAAGGATGGTTCTGCACCCACGTAAGTTCTGAAGGGGTTCTGTCATTCATTGTATACACACTAAAACGGGAATCATTCATTTTTGGAGACTGTGGGATATCTTGCATTATTGTGATATGGGGAAAACTTTTGGCATTATTATTGTGTTCATCCTCGTGAGTGCCATGACTCCATATTAACTTGGCGCCATCCCAAATTAGATAGGTGTCTTTTTTGATTGTTTCCATACCCACACCCCCCTAGCCGACATCAATTGAGATATAAACAATTATCCATTATAGAAACAGGCCAACTAATGTTGAAAAGAATACTACTGCACACACAAACAGCATGCATTTATATGAATAATTGGATATGTCTTCCTCCTCCGCCTACTCCTATCTACACTACCACTTGCTGCTGCTGGGGCCTCGTCCATGCCCATTGATGCTCCTAATAAATGAAATATAAGCATTTGTTAATCATGCATATTATTCGCGTGCGTTCTTTACAACCATTATTTCGTACATTTTAAATGCTCTTTTCCGGGTCATTATTACAATTCATTATCACTCATAGTCAGCCTCATAATCATCTTTATGCATACACTTCTCTGTTTTTCCACATCCTTCCATTTCCCTCTGCCACACCTCAAGTCGGGGGGAAGAGAACTGAGGGAGGCAAAATACTGTCAATTCAATTCAATGCTAGGGGAGGGAAAAATGTTATTCACATGCACATGTTTCAACTGAAAAATAAGGTTGAGGAAATGAATAGGGAGAGGAAGAGAGGGAGAAATAATAGTCAGTTCACAGTTAGCTTACTCTGTTATGCAAACATCAAGACATTATTATACTATACAATTACTTACACCTTTCACCAGTCCTGAGTTTTCCTCAGGCTTTATTTGGTACCTGTCCTTGTATTCTCTTATTAGCTATGTTTGTGCACCCACCTCGTCTTCTCCTTCTTTGGTGTCTATACCATTTATGTTCCCACGGGTCCTACGTATGTCTGTAAAATGTACCCAGTTGGCCGCCATGGGCGTGCAATAGATCACTTTATATGGACCATGAAATTTTGGCCCGTTCCACCTCCGCACAAAACTTCTCAAATATACCATGTCACCTGTCATCAACTGGCAGTCTGAACTTCCTGTAGCTGGGGCTACTGTGTCAGTGGAGTTGTCCTGTGTGAAGGGGGGTGCTATTTGCTTTGCTATGGCTTGTGCTGCTTTTGTCAAATTTCTGAGATATTCATGGAATTCTCCCCTAAAACAGTGGTGCTTTGGTGCGCATCTGATTGCTTAGGCAAGGGTGAGTGGGCTGTATGCATCCTCCTACCTGTCACTATTTCATGCGGTGACAGGTGGTGGTCCTGGCTGGGTTGGTTTCTCATCTCAAAAAGTACCCAGTGTAAGCTATACACCCAGTTCTTTTTGAGCGTGTGGCACAGTTTTGACAATCTACTCTTGAGCAATCCGTTCATTTTTTTCCACAATACTGTTCGATTGCGGATGATAAATCGTGCAGAGCTTGTGTGTAATGGCCAACATTGCAGTAATTTGCTTAAACATGTCATTCACAAAGTACGTTCCGTTGTTGGAACGTATGATGTCACAGATGCCCCAGTGGGGAAACACCTCTCTTACTAAAGATTTAGCAACACACTGTTCGTCTGGGTGAGCGCAGGGGCCTGCTTCCACCCACCAGGAAAAGGGGCACGCGACAACGATCAAATATCTAGCCACATCATACTGCTCTCTCATGTCTGCATAGTCTATATGCAGCTCTCTAAAAGGCCCTTGGCAATGTTCCCCTGAGGGTTCGTAATGTCATGCCAGATTTGTACGTTTGGCAAGTGATGCATTCTACTATTAACTTTGTGACATGTTCCTGTATTCCGGGGGCAAACCAAATTTCCTCATATCGGCAATGGTGTGTTGCTCTGCATTGTGAGCTGGGTAATGTAACTGGTTAAAGGCTACCTTTAGCAATTTTGTTGGCATCACTACCTTTCCAGTATTATTTTGTCTCCATAGTAAATCAGTGGATGATTGGCTGCACCCCCTCTTTGCCCACATCCCCTTCTCTTCTCTAGGTGCATCATGCTGGAACTTGAGTATCTGAGAAATTGGTAATGAATTAAAGCTGTCTGGTTGCATTTCTTCTACTGTCTTTTGTAGTATGTACTCACCTGCTGGGACTTTTGTAAGATAAGACACTTCTTTTGCAGCAGCGTCCGCTGCTGCGTTTCCCAATGAGATGACGTCATCACCTCGGGTATGGGCCTGACATTTTACAACTGCTACAAGTGTGGGTTCTTATAATCCATCACTCAACTCTCCTAATAGTGCTGCTTGCTATATTGAGGACCCGTCGGCCCTTCAAAATCCCCTTCTTCCCCACCCTGCTAACCCTCCATGTACTGTTGTCGCCATATATGCTGAATCTGTATAAATGGTGACTATACACCCCTTTGCAGTGTGAAGCACCTCTATGAGCACTACTAATTCTGCTGCCTGGGCCGAGAAGTGTGGTGGCAACCTTTTCTGCACAATTACTTCAAATTCCCCGTCTTCCACCCGAACTACTGCTGCTCCAACATGTTTTTCTCCTGTTTCACAATCTATAGAGGCAGACCCATCCACAAAGGAAATTTCCCCTTCTGACAGTGCATTTTCATGTGCTTTGGGCGTGTCATCATCAACTCCTGTGTATGTGGCGCAATCGTGCTGCTGCATGCCTTCTACTGTGCATGCCTCTGTGATGATAGTGGCTGGGTTTATGCTTTTACACTGCACAATATGAATATTAGCACTAGAGATAATCAATTCATATGCTGTGGCTCTTTGAGTGGTCAATGTGCTCTTTTATCTTTCAAGAATGGCAAACTTTGCCGGTCTGGAAACAATGGTGCCGGTAAGCTTACTGCCGCCGTTGTTTCCGGACCGGAAAAGTACAAGTCTGTGGCCTGGTGCTGTGCTGCCCGCTAGGTCTGCCCTGGCAGGCAGAACGGCACCTGGCTGCAGCCATTCATGAAAGCACCAGCACCATTATTAATGGAGCCGGTGCTTCCATGGTCCCAATTCCCATTGAGTCCTATGGGATTCAAACGGGAATGGGGATTAACATTTGCCGCCGCCTGATGTACCGGACCACCAGGCAAGTCTGGTGGCAGTAAATCATCACAGGTCCGGCAGCTAACTGCCAGTATTTGTAAAAACCCATCTATTTGTAACTTAGTTTGCTGTGTCTCAGCGATGTTGGTATTGTAGCCGGAAGTAGCCAATCTCCCTCTACATTTTTACGAATATAACAAGTGAAATAGATTTATCTTGTGAGAACTAAATCTCATCTAGATTTTTCAATTTTTTTTCTGGACAATTTTTGATATGATTGAGGACATGTAGCATATGTGGGTAATCTTAAATTGTGTACTGGACCATCTGGTGTGGTTGCAGTTAACAAACCATTCAGTATATTTGATAAACATTTTTTAGCAGGACTGTATTTGGGTTTAAGATGATGTCTTTATGTAAGGACCCATAGCCTTGTTGTAAATGTTTAGAAGTCAATAATGTAGGAAATGTCATTAGTCATATATGGAGATGTCCCATCATCTTCTGTTTTTACATCTTTGCTCTGTTCTGTTTGTCTATTTCCAAGACAAGAAACACAGATAATTGATTATTACTCGGCGAGGGTCAATGAGATTGTAACAAGTAAGCATATTGGCCCTAGCTGGGTCGTTGCCAGCCTGACAAAGCATTAGTCGAGCCGGTTGCTCTGCATCCTGGCCGCTATGAAAAGGGAGAAGGGACTACGTGTTGTCCCTTTACCCCCTTCTATGGCAGCCATATTTTTGTTTACTTTTTTCAATGGCCACCATGGAAAGGAAGAAGGGAATATGTGCAGTCCGTTCTCCCACTTCCATGGTAGGTATTTTGTTTGTTTACTTTTTTTCTATATTTTTAATGGCCACCGAAGAAAGGGAGAAGAGACTACATATAGTTCCTTTTCCCCTGTTTTCTTTTGTTTCTCGAGTTGAGAAACGGTTTCAATGCGGTTTCTCAACTCGACAAAAAATACTATTAGTACCCTGGTGCGACATGCTGGGGTGCTAATAGCTATAGAACCCTCAGAGGGGGGCATTATCATACCTGTAATGCCCACAGAGCTAAGTTAAAGACCTTGCTTCGCTCAAGCTTCTAACTATCGAGCCAGGGGCATTAGCCTACTGGTAATACCCTCCCTCCTCGGGTTCTATTGCTTAACTTAATGCCTTCTTGACTCAGGTGTGAACTTTAAACTGAGCGTTTTTGTAAAGTATTCTCTGCCTATTTTTCTGTCCATTTCCCTGAATCTTGGCAAATGGGAACCCCACATTTGTGTCTAAATAGATGACACAAATCTGACTGCCTGGGACATTTCACCACATTTTAGCACAATGTTTTTAGTGGGGCCAGCTCCCATAAGACATGTTTTATCATTCCTTTTAACATATCATTCCTAGCTCCCCAACCCCTATTTAACAACCCGTGCCCTCTGCCTATCCCAAGCCTATTGTGGTAAAAGAAACATTAGACTATCCCACCGCAAAATGTGGTTAGCTGGTTGTGGTCAGAAGGGCGGATACTGTCTAAATCTGAGAAAATACAGAAGACATCATGAGTAAGGCGGTAACAGTAACAACATGGTACTGGAAATACCTCCTATTTTTAAAATGCCATCTAAACATTTGCTTGGATTTCACAGGTTGCCTGTCAGAAGGTATGTATAGCATGGGCTAAACATGCAGCACTTTCCATGCACTCCTTGCGGTAAATATCCCATGCAGTCGCAACTCATAGTTAGGCTTTTACAAGTGGCAAGTAGGGCAAAATACTACGTTTTGCCATTACGACCCTACTCATAATGCAGCCCTATATAGAAGCTTAACAGAAATCGCCAGATAGAGAAAAAGAGGTGGGTGGGGGTCCCGGGCGAGGACAAATGTGATTCCAACTTATGAGCACTGAAAAACATATCATATCACTTATTTTGAAGCAGGCAAGGGGAATAACATTTGTTCTGCATTTGAGTCTTGTCACATACCTAATCTTCTTGTTCTGCAAAACTTGCAAGTAGGTTTAAAATATAAATGTCTGTGTAAGTAGATTTCGCATTCATCATACAGGGCAGCTGCAGTTCTATATCAGATTACATCTTTCACTTCAGGCTACACAACATGGCTCTTAACAGAATAAACCTCTAAAGTGAAATATTCTGAAATATGTTTAGTGTGAAAAGCCACCAGAAGTAAAACCTATAATCTGCACACACGGTTCCTTATCTCACTAGTGCTTTTTTGAATAGCTGAATAATAGAGCTGCTTCAGACATTATACTAGTCAAAAACAAACTGTTCTGAGATGATTCTGACATTAAGGCTATTCTTCTACATTAGATAAGACTATCAAAAAATGTCATAGAATATTATTGGTTCGGGTAGCAAGTTATTTTTGAATACACGCTCAATCAGAGTCTGAATATCTAGCGCACTGTGCCATGTTCGAAAAAAAGCAAACATGATTTTTTGAACAAAATTCAAAAGCAAAAATAAAAGCAACAGGGCTTGGTTTTACTGTTATCACTTAGTGGTGGATTTCAGGTTGACCATCCCACTAAACGTTCAGGTCAGACCGGGGGCTGCACAAAAGCCAGGATCAGAGACAAACACAAGCATTGGCAATTGTTCATTAGACATTACATGTTTGGCATGAATTTGTTTTGGCCCCATAAATAACAGGCACAGTTCTATGAATATACAAGCTAAAGCGTTGGTCATCAGGTGACTATTATGACATGAGTTCTGGGCTTTCTAGCTGATTAAATACTTCAAACATTTTACGCAGAAAGCCTGCAGCTTTCAGAGCTGGCTGCAGAGTCCCTTTTGATGTCTGTTCACACAATGTGGCATCATCAATAACGTTAAAAAACAGATTAAAGCCCAATTGCACAGGCTGGACATTATGTCGAACAGAATGAAGGGATGGTGTAACACACAATGGCTAGAGGGACAGACAATAGGACTGTGCTTTTTGAAAAAAGTATAAAGACATAAGTAATGGATGAGTTCATGCTTGAGAGAGCATTTAATGCTTGATAATAGTAGTTTGTAGTGTAAGGAAGTCACAGTATCAAGAATAGACAGACACAAGTAATCACAGTTCAAGGGTGTTTATTAAACAGTAAAGGTTGGGTGGAAAAATGCCTAGTCTAAACCTAAATCTAAGATGGAAGCAAGCTTCGACCATCAAATAAAAATAAGGCTGTCCTAGTGGAGTCTTGTCAAAATAAAAAGGCCTATACTAAAACAACTATTGCCAAACCTCACAACTAATTACCAAAAACAGTGTGGGATAGGATTCACAAGAAAGAAAGAAGTGTTCACAAATGATAAGTCAGGATGTGGTAGCCATGGGTCTCGCTTCCCGAAATTTTGAGAACAGGACAAGGTGAGACTCCTGAGCACAGCACACGCTTGAGCTTTCCCAGCAGTTGACAACAGTTCTGATTCAGGTATCAAGTCCATCAGTGGTTAAATCTCTTTTCTACTAAATGTCTCTTGACTCCGAGGAACTGATAGGCTCCAAAATATTAAACAAAAAGTTCCATTCAAATGTACACTGGGTGATGCCTTCACCCCTGGTACCCCCTCTTCTGGGTGCAGACACTTCTCGGCTGTTTACCTCCCTCTGTCGGTTCACTTAGGCTTTTCCAAGGATATCTTTTACTTGGCATTCACAAATCTTAATGTCTTTTTAAACAGTTCTCTGTGGACATCCCTCTGCTGGGTTTACTTATATCAACAAACTGTTTCTTGGGACTTTAGACTTTGCCCCTCTTTATTGGCATCCCTCTTTCGGGTTCACTCTTGCCACTTCTCAATTCACTTTTCTCTCTCTTAATGCAGGATTCGATTCCCTTGCATTTTTAATGGTTTGACGGTCAAAGACTTTCGACTGGAAGGGGATTTGGCTCAACTCCTGTATGACCACTTTGACCTCTCTAGGCGGCTCTCCTACGGGCTTCTGGTATTAGCAGTTTCAATCAACATGGGATCAACTAGAGTCCCTTGAGTGAGCACCCATGTGGTGCCTATCCCCTCTGCATCTGGATTTCCCTTAATAATTTAGAGTTCTTTGAACTTTGCCACTTTGCGACTTTCATTAAACACAGTTTGGTCTCTTTATCGGTTCTCCCCTCGACCCACCAGCTCTGTTGAACTGCTTGGCTTTCTTTTTTTCTGGAGTCAGGACCTGTACCACTGTAGCAGGAGTCTCACTCGGTCCGGCTTAACAGCGTAGGCATGCTCAGTGTGTCGTTGACATCTGCTGCAACACACTTTATCTATTGTTCACGGTCTTACAATTCCTTCTACAGAGGTCTCACAGGCCTGGCTCAGAAAGGCCAAGGTCACACTTCTCTCCATGTTAGCCTCTAGGTTTGCACCATCTTTCTCCTCCTCTTGAACTGCCGTGTCTCGATAGCTGTCTCGTTGTGCGGTCTGCCTTGCTCGTACTGTGCTCCCATGCTCCACCTTTTATCCCTGTGGGGAAAGGAAATGGCCGCCAGGTGTGTGTGATTCTGGTCAATTGCCTGACCCTTGTATTGGAACATGTCAGGTAAACGGCTCTGGTGTTAGTCTGTTGTCTTTCATGGTGGGCAAAATTGGTGTGTTGGTAAATGGAGGGCAGTGCTTTGGAATATCCTGCGTGGTAGGATGAGGAAAAGGTGTTGAAAGAAGGGGGATCCTGAGTGTAGCCCATCGGTATCCCATTTCTACTCCCAAGGACACCCCATCCAGGTGATCCTCCCTCACTGATCCACCGCAGGAACTGGATCCAATAGTGATGGCCGTGTCCTGGCCACCTGGATGACTGATCCCCGGGACAAGTTAGGGAGTCACCTTCAGGATTCTCACAGTAGTAAGAACACAATATTGTGCTGTACTGAGACACAACATAAGTTTACAGCCATGACCATGTAAAGAGGACATCAAAATGAATGAACACTATACCTGAAGTAAGGACGGTTCAATAGCATTAAAGCCATACATCAATGTTTGGTTAAGAAATACTTGAGCAGCATCCATGACTTATGAAGTACCTCCGCTCTGCCCAGTTATTACCTGCAAGTTGGAGGCTTAATAAGATGGGTCCCCTGTTGTCAAATTTAGAAATACTCCTGCATGCAGGCTTAGAGGTCCATTTTTTCCAGCATAATAGAATTACTTTCTCATAGACTTCATCACATTTTATGCTTGCATTCTCCGGTCCATTTACACACTTTAATTCTTTAATGCACTATTTGAGCCCCATGTAGCACCTTTCTCCCAGTGGAAGGAAGATAGAAGGACAGGCATAGAAAGCAAGCAAGAGAAACAGAGAGAGTGTGTGAGAGAGGCAAAGGGGGATATATGGAAGAGTAAGAAGAAAATAAAGATGAAGAAATACAGTGTGGGTGAGAAAGGGAGGCTGCAACTGATTGAGACACTCTGCCAATAAGAAGAAAATCTCAGTAGGATAAAGGACTATGACTAGGGTGAAGGACTAGGAGGAAGGAGCAAGGTCGAGAATGAGGAATGTCTAGGGCAATGGAGGACTAGGATGGTTCTGACTATGACTAAGGACTGGGTTAAAGGAATAGAACTAGAATGAAGGATTAGGACTGGGATGAAGGATGTAGACCATGATGAAGGACTAGGATGAAGTACTAGGATGAAATACTAGGGTGAAAGATGAAGGAGAAGGACTAGGATAATTAACAAGAATTAGGATGACAGTCCAGGTGGAAGGGAATTGACACTGACGAAGTTCTAGGACTAGAGTCAAATGAGTATGACACATGAGAAGAAATAGGATTAAGTCGAAGGACTAAGACAAAGGACAATAACTAGGGTAAAGGAGCAGGTCTATGATGAAGGAGAAGCAATATGATGAAGGACTGAGATTAAGGAGAAGGGCTATGATGAAGGATGAAGGAGAAGGTCTTAAATGAAGGAGAAGGATGAAAAACTATGATTAAGGAAAACAACTATTATTAAGGACTACGATAAAGTAGGTAAAGTAGGACTACAATGAATAACTATGATGGAGAAGGACTCTGAAGAAAGACCACAAGGTGGACTTTGTAGACTTTATTGAAAAATAAATGTCATTTGAATGTGCTCCGGTATGCTTGTTGCTGTTGAAATCCAACCTGATCAACTGTGCAACTGGAATGCTAGTGCACTATAAGAAGTAATAGGCAGAACATTGATGATAAATCATACCAGAATGAAAGCTGCATGCTACTAACATTCTGTTTGATTACAATTATAAATAAACATGGTTTAAATTAAACATGGTCTCTTTGAAATATAACAAAATACCGATCATTAAGCACTAAAATCTAACTTAAATTGAGCAAAAATGTTCATGGCTGTGCAAAAATATCCATTCGTCAACTTTCATTAGTGGAAGAAGTTCCACAACTCAAATGTCCTGCCCCTTAGATGAATGTATGGAAGTTAAGAAGGGCTGCTCTATTTATTAAGGACAATAGGCATTGGTTCCAAACTACAAACATATGACTAAATACAAGTATTTTGCACTGAAAATCAAATCCACCAATGGGCTTGTGTTTATGAGCTAATCTCCAGAAACTGCTTAAATTGATAAATTACAATTTCAATGACAAGTTAAGTTCATTTTCAGAAGCATATGTCTAGAGAGTTACATTAACCTTTGTAAGCATTAATTTTCACAAAGAACACCTCTTCTATTTCGACCTAGTCACTGTAGAATATAATGTTTACTCATGCGATTGTTAACCTAACAGTTTTTTCCCACAGATGCATGCTATTAATAATATTCCTCCCACACAGATGAAACACAGCTAAACATACCATAAAAATTGGGAAATACCACAAAAGACCAAAATGAAAAGACCAAATTACATATTTGACCAAATTTAGGCTGTATGAAAGGTTTGTACAACCAAAAATTCAATCAAATATGCCATACAAACCCATTATAGCAAATAAGGGGAAGGGGTCTTCCGGTGGTGCCCCTGCTCCCCTTGTTCGCTATAATGGAAATTGGGGTTGCGGTGGTGGCCTCTAAGTCAAAATAATAAAGATTTCTTTTTTTTAAAGTAAAGGACCCTGCAACGCTGGTTCCCAAGCATGTAAGTGCCGAGAACCGGTGTTGCAGGGAGTCAGGGGAGTCGGTGGTAGCACCCAAGGAGATGTGCCACAAATAGGTAAGTGGGGGGCGAGTGTATTCCTAATGTATGGGTTGTTTGACCGTAACTGTCAAGTTAGCTACAGTATTTTCCGCTGCAAACTTTTCCGATACGGGCGAACAACCCAAATAAGAAAATCAAATGTGCTCAGAATTCATGAACAGTGCAAAACAGATTTTGAACTATGATGGCTCAACAATTTACACCATTGGAACACTGAATACAGATCTGAATTCAGCTGAAAAGTGTAGAATTGTGTACATTTAAGAACGATACAGTACAGTGAATACTTTATGTATAACTTTCATACTTTAATAACAACATTATGCACAAAGTGACAGAAATGTAGCTTATTTCTCAGGATGATTTGGAGTCTAAAACAGTGTGATTAGTTGTACTGCGATTTATTATAAGTATTACAGAGAATGGTGAGCACTTCGGCAAGGTACCCTGCGTATAAGCAAAACAAAGCGTGCATAGCATATACAGTTTTTGATAGAGTGACCAGAATGTGGTCCATGTGGTGGAGTGGAAGACACAAGTAGAAACACAAACCGGGAGCATCACAGAATAACATTACGTTGTATAGTTTATTCATAGTTATTGGCATGTGTGTACTATAAAGGGTGAGGTTGGAGAAAGTAACCCAGATTTGAGTTCATGATTAGCTTAAACAAAGATCTATGTACAGAAATGCCCATTTAAAACTGCACATAATGTAATTTACAGAAATTACCATAACTTTCTAATAGTTTGGTTGCTTGAAAAAGCAGAGACAGTTTTGGATTCAAAGGAGCATGCCCTATCGTATAAATCTAAACATGGCATGTTAATATATCAATTATTAATACATCTATATAGATTAATAATGTTGACATCTTTCATGCTACAGGGGCATGTTATGTATCCCTGGATTTGTGTGATTACAAAAATCTAAGCCTTAATAAAGAGATAGGTTAAGAACCAAATGTATGGGGAGAAAATGGATTTGGTCCAAATAAGAATGCAACCTCCTCTTAACACCTGGCTAAGTGTCTTGGACCTATCCTGATATGGTGGTGTATCATGGGAGTATCAATTCTGAAGGGAGCCCATGGGAAGGGAAAGAAATTCATCAGTGAAACATTGCTTTGTCAGATGACTCCATGGGAAAATGTAGCATCTATTTAAACCCAAACAGACAGGACCCATAGAGAGCTGTGGGATTCTGACAAGTCTGCATATAGGGGAACCTACAATCCTGGTGTGCCTCCAATGATCTTTGTCTTAATGCTAGTAAGACTGAGATCCTTCCTAATAAGACTACTGCTCCTTTATTCCTCCCTTCACTCTGGCCACCCTCTATGATCTCTCCCCCTCTCCTTCGTCTGAAGCCAGAAACCTTGGAGACATCCTCGACTCCTCTCTCTCTTTCCTTCCACACATCCTGGATCTTGCCAAGAAGGCCCATTTCCAACTCCACCCTCTCAGAGGTATCCTCCCTTTTCTCACTTTTCCCCAGATGCTCAGTGTCTCTAGGGCTCTGGTACTTTCTAGGCTGGACTACTGCAACAGCCTCTTCCTTAATCTACCCACTTCCTCACTACGCCCTCTCCAGCTAATAGGGCTGTGAGACTTATCCTTGGCCTCAAGCCCACGGACGGTATCACCCCAGCCCTAAAATCTCTCCACTGGCTCCTGGCTGCTGCAAGGACCTAATTCAAATCCCTCTGCATCACCCATAAGGCTGTCTGGGGCCAAGGACCATGATTTAAACAACTTGCTCTCAACAAATACTCTCCCTCCAGATCTCTCCGATCTTTCGGCTCCAACTCTCTGTGTGTCAAGCACATCTCTAAGCAGCGAGCGGGTGGCTAATCTCTTTCCTCTGTGGGCTCCCTCATCTGGAACAGCCTCCCACTTCCTCGCCATCTTGAGCCGGATCTCCTCAGAGTCCTCAAGCTCCTCAAGACTTTCCTCTTCTTCTCATCCTTCACCCTCTCCCTCCCGTGCTAAACCCCACAGTCACTGAGATTGGTGGCATGGGCCCTTATATGTCCTTCTGGGTCCTGCCCTTCTATCCAATCACCTTCAACCTCTGCTCTCCCTCTGAACTTGCCTATGGGCACTCACTGGCCTGTGCTGTCAAATTGTATTGGTTAGGCACACATTGTTTTATATTAATCTAACATAAAGCAAAGAAAAGAGCAAAAATACATCATTTGCCTCTTGGGCAGACTTACCTAGTCAAAGCACTTAGCAAATAGAAAGATAGAGATGTACCCTGACATCCAACTGAACTGGGTTGAGGTATAGCTTTCTCTTTAAGTTAGGGCAATTTGATTAACGTTCTATAACATCCTTGGACATACAAAATAGGCATACAAAATAGGCTGAATGTAATCGCTTCAGCCTACATTGAATGTGGTGCACATAAACTTTGTATTTTTGCACTTTTCTTTGTTTCATGTTATAATAATATAAAACAAATGTGTGCCTAACCAAATGCTTATAATAAAATTTGATATATGGCAAAAAATGAAAAATGCTTCTATATAGCTGCTTTTGACTGAGACAGTTCTTGTTGACGGGTTTTCTTGCGATAGGCATCTCATTTAGAGTATGCCCCAAACTATTGCACCTTAGAAATCATAGTAATTTAGCTTTAGATTTAAATAACTTTCCTGTCAGGACAACCCCTTGTGTTATAATTTGCAATGTTTCCCCAGCCCAGATCAGAGTAGGGGATGGTCCTCAAGTACAAAAAAACAGAGAAAACATGATGCAGAACCTTGACTAGATAGGAACGCTGGAATATATATCAGACTGGGTGAAGCTGCCTGGAGCTATGAATGTTATACCGGAACCATGCCATAAAAGACAAATCCAGAATTGAGTATAAGATCCCCATTGGAATCATATGTTTCGAAGTTCTGTCGGAAGCGTCTGTGTGGCAGCTCTTTTTCTGTGCTGGCACCCAGTTTATGGAACACTCTCCCACTAGACCTAAGAACTTTGGCTGATTACTCTCCCTTTAGGAGAGCTTTGAAGATACACGTGTTTCACCTCTTTCTTCCGCTTTGCTAAAATATTGGTTTTGAGCATGTGAGCCTGCCTCATCGCCTTCGTCTTACGCCTAAACACGCTGTTTGGGCCTTAGTTGCGCGGTATAAGTTTTAAATATATAAATATAATATATATATATATATGTCCTCATGAATCTTTTAATAGCTAAACTATTGACTGAGGTTCAGCTGTAAGGGAAGACATTGGGGGAGTGATTTTAAAATAGACTGCCATAGCATCTTCAAACCTGACATACACATTGTTTTCTGACATTAGCCAAGTAAATTAAATACGGGGGCTGCTGGGTATTTGTGAATGGTTATGGATTTGCACCAGAGGTTCTTTCTCTCTAGGGCTAGGTTAAACGTATTTCCGCTTAGCGCTGTGATGGCCAGAGAGAGCCAAGAGCCAATATCCAGAGATGCTTCATCATGTCTACGTGGGAAAAGGGAGACATCTGCTAATGTTGTCTTTTTTACCCCTGTTGTAAATTGATGTATGCTTTTATTGTATGATCTGTGTTTTTGAACATGCTACATGGATCCTTGATCCGAAATAACAGTACTCAATGGAATTAAACCCTTTGTGTTCACAGGAGTGTTTTAGGACACTATTCAACTGAAAGCTATAATTATATGAAAGGAAACCTTATGAAAAACGGCACCATTCTAGTGGCAAGAAGGGTTTGTCCATTTCCATTCCCAAGAAAATTACGCCAATTTAAAAGACCATCCAACACTTTCTAATTACATTACAAAGAAGAGAAAATATAGACCCAACTGCATTTTTGTTTAAATTTCATAAAGTTTGTCTGGGTGGACGGGGCGATACAAAGTGTTTAGGCAGTTCCTAAAGTTTCAAAATCCGGATAAACTTGAATGGGAAAAATATTTTGGTGTGCGGTTTCATTAAGGGGCACACAGTTATAGGAGGAGTCCCCAAACATTTACAATTTGGATTGACTTGATTGTGAAAGAAATTTCTATTGCTCGTGCAGCTCAAACCACTGGATGGATTGTCACCAAACATGTGCAAGGATCTTCAGCCAGATCTCATAAGCGTGCTTTTTCGAATTTAGTGTTGGTCCATACAGCGTTTTATTTCCTCAAAAGTGCTAACATTTAGGTACAATATTGATATAACTTTGGAGCCTGTGTCCACTGGCCATGGCCATGAGGGACCCGCCTAAGGGGTTAAAGCAGCACTGGGGCAGGCCTTTGGCAAAAGGAGCCAAATACATTCAAAACGTCAACTGAATTGAATGGGAAAGACATTTTTGTTACATTCGAAATCATTCTTTTGCTAATTTGGTTTTAATCTGTCCAGTGTTTTATTTTTAAAAAAGTGGTAAAATGTAGGTACAAAAGTAGTTATTTAACTTTGGGGCCTTAGGCATGGCCAGTGGCCAGCTCCGGAAATCTGACCACTAGCCATGGCCACGAGGGACTGGCTATGAGATTAAAGTGGGCAGTGGGCATGGTCTGTGGTAATGCCCAATGTCTATTATGAGATGCTTAGCAGGGCCTGCAACATGGTTGAAGCCCATACCCCAGGGATTGTGGCCACTGGCCATGGCCACAAGCCATGAACAGTGGCCACTGGTCCCATTATAGGGGTATAGTGGACACCAGGCTAGACTGCAGAGATGTTTCCAGGCCCAATCCCTACGGTGGGTAGCTTCAGGGGATGGCAACATCTCTGAATCCCATGCCCCAGGGTTTAAGGCGACAGGGCATGGCCATAAACCATGGACAGGGGCCTTCGTCCCTGTTATGATATAGTAGGAACAAGTTAGGTCCAGTGGATATTTTGGGTGGCTGCTGGGGTCTAGTCAATGGCTGGAACTCCCAGGTACTTCAGCCATAACTTGCATCCACAGCACAACAATGGCAAACGTCAATGTGTGCTGCAAAATAGATGTTAAAGGAACTTTATAGTTGTTTCATATATGTTAATGAGGTATATTTAATAACTTACAAACAGTGCTGAAATAGAATGAAATATCTTCAGTTATAAAAGCGTTGAAATTCACTGAAAAAACATTGTAAAAGTCAAGTTAACTTGCTTTCCCCAAAATCTACGACAGAATGCTTGGTGGGGTCTGCAATGTGGCTGAAGCACATTCTTCAGAGATTGCAGCCACCTGCCGTGGCCGCAAACCATAAACAGTGGATATGGCTGCAGGCTATGTCCATTAAATATTGAGGGTGGTTTGTTGGGACTGGGGCCATGGTTAAGCCTCAATCCCTATGCAATTCAATTATGACTTGCATTCCCAGCATGTGACGCTCAGTGTGAAACACATCAGTATGCGCTGCAAACAATGGTGTAATTCATAGAATTTAGCGCACAAGTGGCGCACGCGGCTGGCGCACAGTGTGCGCGTGCGAATCTCTGCGCCAGCCGCGTGCGCTAAAATCCATTTCCGCGCACAGCGTATTCATGGATTTAAGCTACCAAAACCAGCCGTGGCGCACAGTGGCGCAGCGACCCTGCAGCAGCGTCAGTTACGCCCCAAGAACGCCCCTCGCGCAAGGAAAAGCCATCAAAATGCCCAATCCTGCGCAAAGGGCTGCACTAACCCTGTACCAGTACACATGGCAGCCACACAGCACACGGCAAGCGGGGAACGTGTATTACTGGGGTGCGCGGGAAGTTTCACACGTGATAGGCCCTGTGTGAGTGGTGTACGTGTATTACTGGGGTTCGCAGGAAGTTTCACACGCGATTGGCCCTGTGCGAGTGGGGTACGTGTATTACTGGGGCTTGCGGGAAGTTTCACACGTGATAGGCCCTGTGTGAGTGGTGTACGTGTATTACTGGGGTTCGCAGGAAGTTTCACACGCGATTGGCCCTGTGCGAGTGGGGTACGTGTATTACTGGGGTTTGCAGGAAGGTTCACACGCGATTGGCCCTGTGCGAGTGGGGTACGTGTATTACTGGGGTTCGCAGGAAGTTTCACACACGAAAGGGCCTGTGCGAGTGGGGTACGTGTATTACTGGGGTTTGTGGGAAGTTTCACACGCAATTGTCCCTGTGCGAGTGGGGTACATGTATTACTGGTGTTCGCGGGAAGTTTCACACGCGATTGTATTGGTCCTGTGCGAGTGGGGTACGTGTATTACTGGGGTTCGTGGGAAGTTTCACATGCGATTGTCCCTGTGCGAGTGGGGTACGTATATTACTGGGGTTCGCGGGAAGTTTTCACACGCAATTGGCCCTGTGCGAGTGGGGTACGTGTATCACTGGGGTACGCGGGAAATTTCACACGCGATAGGCCCTGTGCGAGTGGTGTACGTGAATTACTGGGGTTCGCGGGAAGTTTCACACGCGATTGGCCCTGTGCGAGTGGGGTACATGTATTACTGGGGTTCGTGGGAAGTTTCACACGTGATTGGCCCTGTGCGAGTGGGGTACGTGTATTACTGGGGTTCGCGAGAAGTTTCACACGCGAAAGGGCCTGTGCGAGTGGGGTACGTGTATTACTGGAATTCGCGGGAAATTTCAAACGCGATTGGCCCTGTGCGAGTGGGGTACGTGCATTACTGAGGTTCGCAGGAAGTTTCACACGCTGTCCCTGTGCGAGTGGGGTACGTGTATTACTGGGGTTCGCGGGAAGTTTCACACGCGATTGGCCCTGTGCGAGTGGGGTACGTGTATTACTGGGGTTCGCGGGAAGTTTCACACGCGATAGGCCCTTGCGAGTGGTGTACGTGTATTACTGGGGTTCGCGGGAAGTTTCACATGCGAAAGGGCCTGTGCGAGTGTGGTACGTGTATTACTGGGGTTCGGGGGAAGTTTCACACACGATTGTCCCTGTGCGAGTGGGGTACCTGTATTACTGGTGTTCGCAGGAAGTTACACACGCGAAAGGGCCTGTGGAAGTGGGGTACGTGTATTACTGGGATTCGCGGGAAGTTTCACACGCGATTGGCGCTGTGCGAGTGGGGTACATGTATTAGTGGGGTACGCGGGAAGTTTCACACGCGATAGGCCCTGTGCGAGTGGTGTACGTGAATTACTGGGGTTCGCGGGAAGTTTCACACGCAATTGTCCCTGTGAAAGTGGGGTACGTGAATTACTGGGGTTTGCGGGAAGTTTCACACGCGATTGGCCCTGTGCGAGTGGGGTACGTGTATTACTGAGGTTCGGGGGAAGTTTCACACGCGATTTCGCTGTCAGAGCAGGCACGTGTCTCTAGTGGGGTGCACGGGGAGTCCCTTACGTGAATTGGCAGTGTGGGTCCTCCCAGGAGTGCCCACCACCCCATCCACGGCCCCTGCAGGCAACCCACAAAACAGGGGACTACCCTGCACCCCTGGCATTCCCCCCAGCGAGCACACATGTCACCTTCCACTAGTGATCACCAACTCATGTCCACCAGCACCCCCACCCCCCAGCAGTGTTAGGCACCTGCCAGCATGCCCCCACTCATGTCCCCCTGCACCCCCACCCCCCAGCAGTGAGGGGCACCTGCCAGCAGGCCCCCACTCATGTCCCACTCATGTCCCCCTGCACCCCCACCCCCCAGCAGTGAGCGCCACCTGCCAGCAGGCCCCCACTCATGTCCCACTCATGTCCCCCTGCACCCCCACCCCCCAGCAGTGACAAGCACCTGCCAGCAGGCCCTCACTCATGTCCCCCTGCACCCCCACCCCGCAGCAGTGACAGGCACCTGCCAGCAGGCCCCCACTCATGCCCCACTCATGTCCCCCTGCACCCCCACCCCCCAGCAGTGAGGGGCACCAGCCAGCAGGCCCCACTCATGTCCCCCTGCACCCCCACCCCCAGCAGTGATGGGCACCTGCCACCAGACCCCCACTCATGTCCCACTCATGTCCCCCTGCACCCCCATCCCCCAGCAGTGAGGGGCACCTGCCAGCAGGCCCCCACTCATGTCCCACTCATGTCCCCCTGCACCCCCACCCCCCAGCAGTGACAGGCACCTGCCAGCAGGCCCTCACTCATGTCCCCCTGCGCCCCCACCCCCCAGCAGTGACAGGCACCTGCCAGCAGGCCCCCACTCATGCCCCACTCATGTCCCCCTGCACCCCCACCCCCCAGCAGTGATGGGCACCTGCCAGCAGAACCCCACTCATGTCCCACTCATGTCCCCCTGCACCCCCACCCCCCAGCAGTGAGGGGCATCTGCCAGCAGGCCCCCACTCATGTCCCACTCATGTCCCCCTGCACCCCCACCCCCCAGCAGTGATGGGCACCTGCCAGCAGACCCCCACTCATGTCCCACTAATGTCCCCCTGCACCCCCACCCCCCAGCAGTGAGGGGAACCTGCCAGCAGGCCCCCACTCATATCCCACTCATGTCCCCCTGCACCCCCACACCCCAGCAGTGACAGGCACCTGCCAGCAGGCCACCACTCATGTCCCCCTGCACCCCCACCCCCCAGCAGTGAGGGGCACCTGCCAGCAGGCCCCCACTCATGTCCCCCCACACAAAATAAAGAAGCACAATCATGATCCACTTCTACACCAAAAAACCACATCACGCCACCCCATTCTTGAGACGCAATGATTTCCCAATCCACCCCACACCGACATGCCTATCTCAAGACACAAACCAAAAGTCAACTATGTACATCAACACATGTCCATCACACAGATACACTGGCTGGCATTGATTGTGTAAATCCGTATATAAAAGGGAAACCCCCTTCTTTAATACTTTGTATATGTAGGGGTATATCAAGAACAGTTTATAGAGAACAACAAAGTAAACTTCCCCACACATCCAGACAGACCCATGTTCCTAGACGTAATTCCAGAAATGTATCAACATTTTATTCAATATAGTAAAAATTATCTAAAAAGTAAGAGTATATATGTTAAAGGACAAGAACAAAGTGCGCGTGACAGTAATCAATTTTACAATATTCCTTTACCATTATTCAACACCGATGTCAAAAAGACTTCGGGCCAACACACCTGAGAATTAACAATGACATATACAGGTGAGACAATAAACCCTCGCCGGGTTTCAAAAAAATAAAGAAAACACATTTAGCTAGTACTGTTCATTACTAGTCTTTTGCCTCAACATGTTTCAGTTCTACATTGATTGTGTAAACCCACATTTTCACATGCATCAAACCAAAGAGCACCCCCACCCCCAGCAGCGACAGGCACCTGCCAGCAGGCCCCCACTCATGTCCCACTCATGACCCCTGCACCCCCACCCCCTAGCAGTGAGTGAGCGCAACCTGCCAGCAGGCCCCCACTCATGTCCCACTCATGTCCCCCTGCACCCCCACCCCCCAGCAGTGACAGGCACCTACCAGCAGGCCCTCACTCATGTCCCCCTGCACCCCCACCCCCCAGCAGTGACAGGCACCTGCCAGCAGTCCCCCACTCATGTCCCACTCATGTCCCCCTGCACCCCCACCCCCAGCAGTGAGGGGCACCTGCCAGCAGGCCCCCACTCATGTCTCACTCATGTCCCCCTGCACCCCCACCCCCAGCAGTGAGGGGCACCTGCCAGCAGGCCCCCACTCATGTCCCCCTGCACCACCACCCCCCAGCAGTGAGGGGCACCTGCCAGCAGGCCCCCACTCATGTCCCCCTGCACCCTCACCCCCAGCAGTGAGGGGCACCTGCCAGCAGGCCCCCACTCATGTCCCCCCTACACAAAATAAAGAAGCACAATCATGGTCCACTTCTACACTAAAAACACACATCACGCCACCCCATTCTTGAGACGCAATGATTTCCCAATCCACCCCACACTGACATGCCTATTTCAAGACACAAACCAAAAGTCAACTATGTACATCAACACATGTCCGTCACACAGAAACACTGGCTGGCATTGATTGTGTAAATCCGTATATAAAAGGGAAACCCCCTTCTTTAATACTTTGTATATGTAGGGGTATATCAAGAACAATTTATAGAGAACAACAAAGTAAACTTCCCCACACATCCAGACAGACCCATGTTCCTAGCGGAATTCCAGAAATGTATCAAAATTTTATTCAATATAGTAAAAATTATCTAAAAAGTAGATGTGTTAAAAGACAAGAACAAAGTGCGCGTGACAGTAATCAATTTTACAATATTCCTTTACAATTATTCAACACCGATGTCAAAAAGAATTCGGGCCAACACACCTGAGAATTAACAATGACATATACAGGTGAGACAATAAACCCTCGCCGGGTTTCAAAACAATAAAGAAAACACATTTAGCTAGTACTGTTCATTACTAGTCATTTGCCTCGACATGTTTCAGTTCTACATTGATTGTGTAAACCCACATTTTCACATGCATCAACCCAATGAGCGAATCCCACACATGAAAATAAAATATGAATATGTATTATGTACAAAAATAAATAAATGAAATTAAATCATACACAAATGGGAAACATGCAATGAAAAGCATGTGCAAAAGATGAGTGAATGAAAATTATAACCAATCCAAAAAAATTTGAAAGAAAAACAGTCCAAACTCTCCCTCAACTGACGCAAATCCAAAGGAAAGGTAAAAAAAAAAATCCATTGCTTCACATTCATAATGAAAAAAAAAATTCAAATTATTCCATAGTCCAACTATTTACAATTCATTGTCCCAAAAAATAATCCATTACTCCATGTCCATAATGAAACACAATATTCTAATTAATCCATGATCAAACTATTCACAATCCATTGTCCAAAAGAAAAATCCATGAATCCATGTGCAAAATCCAAAAAATAAATCAAATCAATCCATTGTCCAACTATGTAAAGGGTCCATGAGACCAACCAAACAAATGAAACCTACCTAAGAAACTACATAAAAATAAAACTATATACAAATGTGTGTGGCATTGTCCATTGACCACAAATAAAAGGAAAAGGAAAAGGAAACCTAACTCTAAAAACTATTTACAATGCAGCGGGCTAGTCCGACGGCTCACTTCCCGATTTCCCGGGCCCGGGCATCATCAAACTCCTGCTCGATGTCCCGGAGGCGGTCCTCTTCCATGGCCCCGAGGGTTCGCAGGGACGATGACATGTGAACTTCCAGGTCCCTGCGAATTGCCTCGAGGCACTAGGCCCGCCTCAGAGCCCTACGCGTGGAGTTCTCCGCCCTGACCATTGTGAGCCGTGCCTCTTCTGCCCGCTGCCGCTCCACATCGATAGCATGGCCTAACCGCTGCTACACGGAAGACACTTCCAGTCCTGGGTCCTCCTGCCCTCTGGCCGATGCCTGCCCCTCCGATGTTGAAGGCCCCGAGCCATCATGGCTCCCACCTTGTTGCTGCTGCTGCTGTGCCTCTGCCTGTGCCCTGGCTCTTGCTGCCTGCACATCCTCCTCCGGCTGGGGTGCAGTTGTTGAGGTGGCCACCCCTGCTGGACGTCCGACTCCCGACTGTGGCAGGGATGTGTCCTCCACCAGCCTGGCCCCAGGGTCAGAGGCAGCTCCACAGGGTACCCAGGTGATACATGGGTGGGAAGATGGCATGGAGGACGACTGGCGCATAGGGGGTTCAGGTGAGGAGGGGGTCAGAACAAGGTCCAGCAAACGGAGGAATCCGGCCCTAGTGACCTATCCCAGTAGGTCAATGCGGTCAACGAGCAATTCGAGATGACGTGCAGTCTCCTCATGAAAAGACTGCAGGTCACCTCGCATGGTCGGTTGATTCAACGCCACCCCACCCAGACCAGGCTGAACCCGGTCCCGGATAGCCACGTCCGCAGGGAGAGGAAGGCCAGTTGTTGTAAGCGGATCCCCTCCCTGAAAAACGGGTCTGGACGTAGGCATCCCTGCTGGTGCGGGATGATGCAGTCACAGGATCGGGGACAGGATTACACACAAGCACCTCCGCGGTGGCCTGTGCTGCCTCCTGTCCCTGCCCCTGCACTGCACCACTAGCACCAGTGGAATCCCCACCTCCAGACCCCGTGTCTGTCCCTTGCACGGCCTCCTCCTCCACCAAACCCCCATCCAACCTGGATGACTCTGTGCCATCTTCCTCCGTCGGACCCTGTGGGGTCTCAGCTGCCCCTTCTGCTGCCGAGGAGTCCAACTCCGACCTCCGCCTCTTGGACCTACCCTCGGCAGCTGCTGCAATGTACATACACAATAATTCAAACATGTGTGCTCCCACACCTGCATTTTCATACACATCCCTACATGGCCCTACAAAAACACATGTGCAACCTGCACACTACTGGCACACCATGACACGCACAGCGTCCAATCACCCTGCATGTACACTTACCGCTCGACTCCAGACGGGTCTGCCTCTCAAGGATCTGGATGTAGAGCGCTGGGCATATGCGTCCCAGGACCCTCATTTGGTGGTCCGACAGCTCGCTCCGCCGCCCCTTGGCATCCGCTGCCTTCGCGAGGCGCTGGGCCTTGTTGAGGGTCATGGTCCTGAAGTCCTCCCAGCACTTCTTGACATGATGTAAGTCGCGGACTGCCACACCCTCCACGTTGATGGCAGTCACGATATCCATCCAGATCCTGGTCCGTCCTTCATTGTCGGCGCATGAACTTCCAAAGAGGGCATCATACTGCCCATGACCTGCTCCACTAGGACACCAACTTCCCTGGCACTGAAGCTGGTGGCCCTCTGCCTCTCTGGCTGGGGGTTGCCAGGGCTGCCAGATGGTGTTGTGCTGGACATGGCAACCCCAGAGGCAGGAGTGGGTGGGCAACTGGGTCTTGGGGCTGGGCTGTCGAGTATTCGGAGGAAAGGCCCTTATTGCGTAAGCGCGTCAGCACACGTATGCGTTTTCATTGGACCAAAGGCCCTTAGCGCGTAAGCGCTTCTCTGACGTTACACGCATGGACGTTTCCCTCGTGACGTGGGCATAGTGGTTTAGCGCACGTGAAAAAACTGCACATCCGCGTGTGAATGTGTGTAATCCGAGGAAAGGGCCTACGTGCGTAAGTGATGTGACGCGCGTGGGCGTTTCCCTCAGCATGGGTTAAAGGTGAGTGGGGCCAGCAGTTCGCTGTACGTGCCTTTCGTGGAGACCGATGTGTGTAGCTGCTTCGTGTTGTTTCGCGTGCCATCACCTCTTCACAGCAATCGAGGACGTATCTCTTCTTTTGGCGGGAGTATTGGCTATGCGTGTTTTTCATTATCACGCCAGTCACACGGTGAGTCGCGCACGCTATTTTTCCCACTGTGGGTGCCCCAGTGTATCGCACCCATTTTCGAGGTCATAGTAGCCTGCGTGTCCCATGCGTACGCGTTTTTCGTGTTACTGGGTGCCACTGCGTACTGTGGGAGGTTGATTCCACGCACGTAGGCTGCAGGGTTGCATGCACGGTTTTACTGCAGTTTTGGGGTGCCTGAGCGTAGCGTGACCCGTCACTACATCACTGGGGTCACATACAGCCTTGCAGGTGCAGGGGGGCTGTTAACATCTTGCATCCCACCCCCTTCACCCCAATTGCCCAGGTCAATTGTGGTGTACACCTCCCATTGGCACCACTCCATCTGTGCCGGCACTACTGCATCTGTGCAATGGTTGGGAGGCCACCAAAGGTGAGGGGCGCCTCAGCTGGGCGTACTCCTCGTGGCGGGCGTGGTCAGGGATGTGGCCGGGGTGACCAGGGAGTCGGGGGACTCCAGGGTGTCGAGGGTGGCCGCAGAGGGGGAAGAGGCAGGGGTGCGCCACTTGAGCACGATGTTGTGCCATGTGTCGGTGCAGTCATGCCACCACCCCCTGTGGTTCTGAGAGAAGCAGCTTCTGCATCTGGCACTGGCACCCGTGTGACCCGGCAGTCCGTTTCATCGATTGCCACAGGCCCAAGGGTAGTGGTCGCTGCAGGTGCAGCTGTGGACACCACCACCCAGGCTCAGGGTCTGCCAGCGCAGGCTGCGTTGGCAATTGAAGAGCCCTTGGAAGATTTCCAACAGGACCGGAGGGAAACCGTAGGGGCACGCATGGCTGCCCTGACCAAGACACGTGTCCCTGGGGCAGTAATGTCATCTGCTGCCCCGAGCAGCCAGGTGTTGTCAAGTGCATGGGCAGATGCAGCCAACAACACCCCGTTTGTGAGTCTGCCAACCAGGACAGTTGCGGTCAATGACCCTGCCACAGTGGATGTTGATGCACAGGGTCCATTAGAGGGCACCCAGCTGCTACTCACACAAGTCAGCCCTTTGGTCGTCCCTCGACCTGCCACTCCCTTGGCTCAATCCACCAGTCCCACTGGCCATACTGATCAGGGCATCATCAGCCAGCCAGGGTCTGTGCCACAATCCAAGAGGAGGAAGGTTGCACCTGCAGCACAGGCTGGGACCCCACACACAGCCACGACCTCCTGCATGTCGAGGAAGAAGCCTTTCTGCAAGCAGGAACTGGACTTCCTCGTGAGCTACGTGCGGAAACACAGCTGTGACATGCTAGTGGGTGCTAATTGTCAGACTACGGCTGCCCACCCGTGATACCCACTGGAAGCTAATTGCGGAACATGTGAGTGCATTCGGCCATGAGGTGTGCACGGCGCAAGAGTGCAAAAAGCGTTAGAATGACCTCAAACGCAGCGCTAAGGCTAAGCGTGCCTCAAACTGCACGTCTGCGTGTGAATGTTTGTAATCCGAGGAAAGGCCTACGCGCGTAAGTGAAGAGACGCGTGCGGGCATTTCCCTCAGCATGGGTTAAAGGTGAGCGGGGCCAGCAGTTCGCTGTACGTGCCTTTCGTGGAGACCGATGTGTGTAGCTGCTTCGTGTTGTTTCGCGCGCCATCATATCTTCACAGTGATCGAGGACGTATCTCTTCTTTTGGCGGGGGAATTGGCTACGCGTGTTTTTCATTATCACGCTAGTCAGACTGAGAGTCGTGCACGCTATTTTTTCCACTGCGGGTGCCCCTGTGTGTCGCACCCGTTGTTGAGGTCATATTAGCCTGCGTGTCCAACGCGTATGCGTTTTTCGTGTTACTGGGTGCCACTGCTTACTGCGGAAGGTTGATTCCACGCACGTAGGCTGCAGGGTTGCGTGCACGGTTTTACTGCAGTTTTGGGGTGCCTGAGCGTAGCGTGACCCGTCACTACATCACTGGGGTCACATACAGCCTTGATGAGCCTTAACTCACATGAAGCTGTTGATGCTAGTCAACACTGTCTGTCAATACACAGGTCTATGGTCAGCCTTTTGATACCATGCTAGGCATCCCTGCTTTTGCACTTGGGTGGAAGGGTGCTTTTCTTGTAGATATGCTACCCATTGAATGCACATTGCACGTGATGCCTGAAGTTGACCTTGCACTGCCTTCACATTTTCTGACACACACCATGAAGTCCTTGTACATGTAGGTAGTGAGTAACATACATATTTGCTGCACTGCATAGACCCACTTCAATGCAAACTGCCACCTTTCAACAGGTCTGATCACAGAAGCAATTCCAAGTTGACCCAGTTTGCATGGCAGGTTCTATTTCGTGTGTCACATGTCTGCCTGATGTGTTTGTTGTCGGTGTGTGTGTGTGTGTTGTGTGCTTCTAAAATGTGTAGTGACCTTTTTCTCTCTATTTTTCAGATGATGACGCAATGGAGCCGGAGGATGGTGTTGTCATGCCAGGCACATGGTTGTTATCACTACATCAACCCAGCACAAGTGGGGGTAGTGGGGTGATAGGCCACGAAAACCCCCAAGTGCAACAGACCATCTTGTCTCTGGCTGCCTATGAGTCCTGCCCTGATGAACACTCTGACGACCATGTCGAGTTGGATGAGCATCAGGTCCATATGTCAGGGGTGAGTGATTCTGATGTGGTCACTCCTCTGTCTGCGACACCTGCACTGATGGGTCAGACAGTCTTGGAACCTCCGCCCGTGGTGGATCGGGAAGCAGGGTCACCCTTCACACCAGTCATTGATGTGCCTGGGACATCACGTCGACGGGGGCATGTAGCCGTGCAGCCGCGGGCGGTGCCAACACAACGAGGACACACGGTCCTTGGGTCCCACAGGGGTCAAGCCCATCAACGTGGTAGCCGTGCGCAACCACAGAATACTGAGTGGGAGCAATACATGATTGGCAATTCTGAACGGCAGGGGGCAGCAATGGAGAACATCGCTGAGAGCATGGAGCGTGTGGCCCAATCTGTGTCCCCCTGCTAGGCAGGTGCTTCTCCAGCAGCAGGCGGCACGGTCCACGGCCCACTCGCTCAGGCTGGGCATGGCAGCCTCAGACAGGGCACGCCAGGCTGAAATGTCGTCTCTGCGTCAAGCAATTGCTGCTCAAGCAGAGGCACACATGAAGGCACTGAGGGAGAAGCATGCTTCCCTCAGATCCACTCTGGGTGTTCTTCTGATGTCCCAGAGGGAGTGGGCAGAGGAGAGGTTTGCACAGCTTGAGCGTACCATCTCGGCTGAGCTACATGCTTGCCGGGAGGTGCAATGGTTGTCCAGCCAGGCCTTGCAGGAGGAACTCTGTGTTACACGTGCTACCTTGCAAGAGGAAGCACGTGTATCACGGGAGGTTCTGCATGCAGACCTACATGTCATCGCCACACAGAACCAGGCTCACCCGTCCGGCAGAACTGCGGCCGACGAGGGGCAAGCTGCGTCTAGGCGTGGTCATGCTCCTGTGTCACGTCCTCCTTTCCAGGAAGAGCCAGACTCAGACGACAATCTATCTCCCACATAGGTCGGGCTGTGCAGGTGTTGAGCCCATGGAGGTTTTTTTTTTCCTCAGCATCATCGCATGTGGGTGTTGAGCAGCAGCCTGTACTTCCCCCCTCCTGGGTGCCTCCCCCCCCGGGTCATATGTGGCCATTTTTGATTTTTCTTTTAGTTTAGTTAGTTAAGTTTCTGTTTGATAGTTAGTTTAAATAGGTAAAGTAGGTTTTTCATAGTTAGTTTAATTAGTTAATATAGTTTAAAATTGCTAGTCTATTGTGCTTTCATGTGACGGTGTGGTGCTTTGTGGCTTTTGAAAGCATCCACTGTCTGTTCCAGCTGAGCCTTTCACGCTTGTTGTGTGTATGTGTTTGCTGCTTGGGGTCCTTGACTCACATATGCCACTCCTGCTTCCCTTATCCATGGGCTCGCAAGGAAGGTTCGGTGTAACAGCCTATTGCACAAGGGCAATGGACTGTCATATCTGTGGCATGTGTGCTGCTGTGGAACTTGTGTTAACACCCATAGTGGGGATCATTGGGGTGTAATTGACCACTGTTCTTCTTTTGCTAGATGGGGTTTTTAATGATTCATGTGTGCATTCATTGCTATACATTGTGTAGTATGTTTCTTATCTTTAATGAACATGTGCTTGTTGAAAATCATGCCGCAGATAGTGTGTTCCACACTGTTGCTGTGAAAGACGGACTGATGGTGTGATTTCTGATATACGTCTCTGACATGGTTGTTAAGCGGAAAACCTGTGCAGGTCCCTCTGGGACCACTGCAAAAGATTTAGGTCTACAGTTGTTTGGCAGTAAACCCACTTGGTAGCAGTCTGTACCACACAGATTCACTTGGTAGCTGTGGCTGAGCAGTCAGACTTCCCTCAAGAAGAGTTAGGCAGTATGTGGAGTATACAAAATAGGGCAATTTACACAGTAGAACAAGCAAACTCGGAACGGAGCTTGGGTGTAAAAATATATAGGTATTTATTTATAACAACACATCTATGGAAAACACTCTGGCACTAATACGGCAAACAACTTCAATTACAATTACTATAAGTAAATCAATCCCCCTAACAATAGTTCGACAAGTCTAGGTTCAAAGGCACCACTTATTTGCAGACAGAGGTGAATGCTTTAACCTAGATGGCACTCTAATATTCGTTAGAATGGGAGAGAAAAAGGCAGGGTATGAAATCAACTCGGTACCAACACTTTTACGAACAAATGCAAGGCAAGTAAGGTAGGGTCTACTGTAGATCGCAAAGTTCAGAGGCCAGGCCCACTCGGAGAGAGGCAAGGCGATATGTCCCAAAAAGTATCACAGTGGAAATGCACTTCGAGTCTTTGTCGCAAAT
The DNA here is from genome assembly GCF_040938575.1 of Ambystoma mexicanum. Taxonomy (NCBI): domain Eukaryota; kingdom Metazoa; phylum Chordata; class Amphibia; order Caudata; family Ambystomatidae; genus Ambystoma; species Ambystoma mexicanum. The sequence continues at coordinate 878,900,517 of NC_090941.1, read as the reverse complement.
TGTTATTGAAAGATTGGACCAGTTCAGAACAGAAAGTTAAGAAAGCTTGGAGGCGACCCAATGGAGACGCAAGGATTAAGACACCTCACGCTAACCATCACAGGGGAAGCCAGGCGGACACGGTACCTTGTATGTGGAGAGACAGCTCCGGCGGGGGCAGTTGTTCCTGGTGGTGGATGCAAGTCGGGGCTTTGCCAAGAGAAGAGATGACCTCGTCGTCGAAGGAAAGTTGAAGATCATTGCACCACCAGGGAAGAGACCAGCCGCGGAGTGCTCTGTCACAAGACACCACCTTTTGGTCGCGGTTCAGTGGGTAGTGGCTATCCGGTTGCCAGGGTGCTCAACACGGGCAATTCGACCACTACATCCTGGAATGAAGAAAAAGCAAAGGGCACTGGTTGTGGCCACCAGTCAGGGGAACAAGACTCTCCGGCTGGGAGATCTCCTCTGTCGTTGGGAAGTGGTGAGTCGGTTCAGCAGGGCTCCACCGGATGTGTCGTCGTTGCAGGTCGGCTCAGCTTTACCCTCATCAGATTCTTAGGTCCTGTGGCGACTTCTGAAGATCCAGTCCCAAAAGCCCTGCTTTTATGCAGAAAACCCCCATTCATTCAGCCTAGCTGTCAATCAAAACACGTTAAGTGGTGAGCGGGGTGGCTCACCACTTGGGCCAATCACACCAGAGTGCGACTTGAGTTGGCAAGGCAACTCAGTCCAGGGTGCCTAAAACCCCCTCCCACGCCCCCTGTGGTACCCAGACAGAATGGCACCACTTTGGAGGGCCTCTGTGCAGAAGCCCGCCAAAATTGTAACAAAGGGCTCAACCTTTGGTTTAGGAGTCACAGAGACGAACACAGATGCCATTTTAAAAACCAAGTTCTGGCAGAAATTAACAACCGATAGATTTATTTAAGACAAATAAACCGGTGGTATGTTAGAGACTAACGAGAAAAAGTATTATCCTCCAACAATGGGAAGAATCACATAGAGTTATATTCGGGGTCGAATATAACAAGTAGTTTCCACTGCCACCAGCCAAAACTCGACGAGAGGGGACGGGACAGTGCCCCCTCGAATAACAGACCCAGGGGTAATCGAATTACCCCTACCCGTACGTCCACAATAGGATGGTTTGTACTAATTCTGTTAGTAAATTTAAGTCTAGTAAAGCCAATGGTGACTTTACATGCCCTGGGAGACAGTAGTCAGTCCCAGGGTATGGAGTCTATGGTGGGGGTCCTCTAGGACGCCCCGGTGTTACGGCACAGAGGGTGCGTTGTAACACACATAGCAAAACATATGAGACCCTATGGAGTAAAAGACCCCATAGCCCATAGAACACATTGACATTCACAGGAATTAACCACATTCATGTCCAAGAGTGGGAGAAAAGAGTCTCACTCTTGGCAGGATGGAAAAAAACAAACTCCAGAAATCCAGCAAAGCTGCTGGGGGACTCACTAGGTTAGGAAATTCAGCCTAAACAGAGAATTCTCTCTAACACTGGTCCACTCATGTAATGCCTGAAGAGACTCACACAGATGAATATTAAGCATTAAACATGTGTTTCATGGACTTTCTGCAGGTAGATGAGCCTCAAGACCACCTTTGCCAGCAGACATGGGCCATTGGACGTCTGGAATCTGGACACGTTTGGTGGTGCCGACATGCGCATGTGTGCGCAAGCAGAGGGACAGGGATTGCGATCATACATCCAATAAACGATGACGTGTTTCAAGGGACTCCAGGCAAGGTGAGCAACACAGGGGGGTCACAACACAGCAAACCTTCCACCTGGCCAGTTGAACATGCATGCTTAGTAGCAGCACTGATGGTGAGCTTGGACAAATATTGGTGTTGAAGCGCACAATACAGCTCAGATGTGTTGGTGGACTGATGGCTAGTTGATGGGAAAGTTTTCTGGGGCACCTGCATGGGCAGTGGCACATACCCTCTGTTCCACCATGGTCCATTGAGGCACTTGTATTAGCCATGTAGTGTTGCAAAACATGGAATGAAGCAGCTCACAGGGACAGACAGCAAGGGACAGACTCAGTGCAGTGCATTTCATTTCCAAGTAGAAATTGATACATGCACCTGCTACTTTATTTTGGTCATGGTGGAACAGGACTTGTTCTGAAGTCAGACCTTGCTATACGCGTCTGTCTGCTTACCCAGGAAACATTGCATGCTGTGTGAATCGTGACACATTGGTGTTCCATTTGCCACGCACCCACAGGTGCCTAACTTAATGCATTGACTGTGTATGAACCATCACAGGGGTAATGTTACGTATGGGTATGAAGCATCCACACAAGATTGTCTGTTTGTAGAGTATTTTGTTACTTTGGGGCATATTTGGTGGTGTGTTTGTGTGTTTTGGGCACACACAGATTATTAACTGTGGCTCTCTTTGCAGCATTGAACTGCTCCTGTTACCGGACCGGAGAGTGCGCAGGCAGGAGGCCAGCACTCACCCCCAGTGATAAGTTTCTCTTTGACTTCCATTTGAGTAATTTGCTGCTATGTGCATGTGAACAAGTTTGGTCTATTTGTGTATGAGTTAATGTTTGTGCTACATTTTGGTGCATTCCCTACTTTCCCGTGTCAATCCTACTCCCCTCTGCAGCCCCTCATTCCGGTTATCCAGTATGCCAATGCCTGTGCCGACTGCATATCCCTGACCCTCCTTCCCCACCAGGGTCTCAGAGCCCTGTGTGAGTTAGACCTTGCAGGCACCCAGATCACGGTGGGTGTGGTTGTTTTGTGCCACTCCTGCGCCTGTACATGGGAGCTGTGACAGTAGACATCCGTTCGTGTTGCATCATTCTATGTTATGTACCGCACATGGTTCAGATCCTGTTGTGACATTGTTTTACTGTGCTACCTTGGTTGTTAACATCATTGTGGTAGTACTTGGCCTTTGTGGTGTACTGCTACTTCAAGTCATCTACTGGAGGCTGTTCTGGTTTGTTTTACTGCCTTCAGGGTATTTGCTTGGCTTTTGTGTTGTCCTGCTTTGAGTTCTCTTGGATTTTGTGCTTTTGCAAATCTAGGTGGACTCTGAGGGTGCTGGCAACTTTTTACACACAAGGTGGGAGATGGTGACAAAGGGGAAGGGTGATCCTGTGGCCAGGTGGAATTCAAGGATGAATAACCCAGATGCAGTTGTTCAGTGGGTTGTGGTGATTTGTGAGGGAGTGGGGTGTTTTGTTGTTGATAGTTGCCTTGCCCACGGATGGGCACACTGAAAGTGTAATTGTGCTTTCCTATGTACATGATGTATTCTGCTCATCAATGCCTGTTCATGTGTTGTGTTTACCTTTCAGGTGTGAGGGGATAGTTGTGGTTTGCGGTACCGTTATTAGCGCCTTCCCCATTCCCATTGAGCCCTATGGGGCAAAAATGGGAATGGGGAAGGGCCATGGCGGCATGGGGAATTACCGCCCCACCAACCTCGGAATGGCGGACACAGGCATGGACCATGGTGCTATTAGCACCATGTCCTCCGCCTGGGTCGTAATGAGGCCCAATGGCTTTGATAATGAAACCATAATAATGAAAAAAAATGAAATTTTAACAAAATATATATTTGGGGGTAGGGTAAGGGGTTAAAGTGGGTTTAAACACATAGGGAAAAGGGTGTCTCGGGGGGGCCCCCAAATACAATTTATTTTTAAATGGCATTTTTTGGCTATAAATGTTTTGCTGTAAAATCATTTTCTGTAATTGAATTCAGTAAAATCATATAGAACTAAAGTATCCACTAAACGCAATTGATCATTACATTTTAAAAATGTGTTGCGAGATTTCGAATTGACAAAATTGGTGTTCATTTTGCTGTCTAAAGTAAAGCCAATAATGTGATTACAGTCACCACAAATGACCAAATTATCTAATTGTCTACTGAGAAGGTGATGTCTAATGTCTTCTTACAGGTTAGGATCAGGAGCATAGGGATCATCTTTATTAACAAAACTAGTATTTAATGGTAAGGACACAGAAGACCAACAACTATATTTATCATTGTCTTGTTGCAACACTTGAAATTGTAGTCTTTTGGCAATTGAAACGCCAACCCCATTTCTATTTGATGCACAGGCGACAATACAATTTGTTTTACCCAAGATTTAGATAATTTGTTTAATTCAATTTCATTTAAAAGGGCCAGAAATACCTTTCGCATGCCACAAAACAACTTGTATAAAGATATAATGTATGTAGGAATATAGTACAACACATGGTAATACCTGACATGATTTAAAAGTAATGCATTGCAAATTAATAATCCAGGAACAGAGCTTGTTATTTAATATAGTAGGATAGGAGAGATAAAAGAAGATACAAGGAGACAAATATAAAACCATAGAGTATGAAAAAAAGTATATTATGCAGATATGGAGTAATTTTAGCAACAGTAAATCTGGCTAACTAGCAGAAACACAGGTCAGTGCCTCAAGGTCCCATGTATCTGAACCATATATTGCAAAGAACAACTAGAAGGTGAACCTTATCAACTTCCTGTGTTACAAATAACACATTATAAAATGAATAGTTATTGATATTTAAATTGATTCCCCATTTTTGTGTTTTGATCTAAAACATTCCCTCAATTGATCACCCATCACATATATTATGTTGACAACCTTTTCATACAATGACCATCAAAAATCTAAAGGATTGTGAAATGTTAGGATGATTTGATGGGTGAACTAAATTTATCCCATACCTTTTCATTTGAGGGACAAGAGATAGAATTGTGATTATTTTCCATTATGCTGCACAACGGTAAACATTTTGGGGTGGTAGGTATCATCTCATTATCAATAAATGATCTTATAATCTTTGTACATTGAGAAGGCTCTGAAGAGCAGGATTGTGAAGAGGTTTCCTTTGATTCCATAAGTTAGGACCGGATAAAGTGAACAAGTACCTCATGGTCAAAACAACTCCTTCGAGATGCCAAGATCTGTAATGATTAGCAATTTGGTTGGATTTATTAAACCACAGCATACATGTAATTTCTTTAATGCAGGCCGTAAAATCCAGGAACCATTTAGTTTTAGTAAGAGTGTCTTAAGATACATTAGCAGAGATATATGTGTACTTAACTTCATTTTGGAATGGCCTGGATGTTGTAGCTGCATTGAGGCTAATACAAGCATGTTGATGCCTTAAGACATACATTATTATAGGTCTACAGAATTTTTGTTTACCTGAAAATGTGGAGTGATGCAATGAGTTCATGGAATTTCAAAGGGGATAGTAAATGATATGTTCAGAAGTCTGGGAACTCATTTTTACCTAAAGAATATAGAGTCCTTTCCTTCTACTTTCTCTCGGATCCCAAATAATTGGATGTTATCATATCAATTGAGGTCTTCTAGGTCCATATTTGATACCTCAAGTTGAAGTACACACAATTGCAAATGTTCTAGACGCTCCATGCGGCTATATACAGTTGATTCACAGTTTTCTGTTCCCTGAGCTCACCATTGAATTGTAGCATATCATCCCAGATACCACTTAGTTATGATTGTAAAGATAGATTTCTTTGTTCAACAGTAGAAAAAGATGAACAAATTCTAGACAGTTCTTGCAGTATACGAGAAACGTCTTGGAACATGCTGTTCTGATTGCATGAATTCTCTTCATTAGAAGCACACGGGACATCTAAGGCCAATTTAATGACTGATAATCCTAAGAATAATTATAGCAGAAGGAAGTTGGATTGAGAGTAGCAAATATATTTTCCAGATTAGTTAAAGAAGATAACTCACTTTCGTACTGACCATCATAGCGAGGATGTGCACCACAATACTCCAGGGGCATTCCCTACTGTGCATTGTTCATGTAAATGGCAGAAAGACTGAGATCAACATAGTAATGACACACTAAGAGACATATTCTCGTACCTTCAGTAACATAAACTTAATGATGGTGCAACACAAAGTACAGAGTAATGGTAGGTAATGAGCGATTAGCGCCAGTAAGTACTGCCAGTCAATAGCCAATGTAGAACGTAAAAAGTAATACATTTCAAAGATATAAGTTTGCTATAGGTCAATAAACAATATCATACTGCTCTAGAAAGTATTATTTTCAATTTGGCAGCAAACATTTGTTTCTGTGCAGCAGATTGATATTGCTGCTGAAAGGAGCAACACTGGATTCGCTCCATTACAGCGGCTGAGATGTTTCAGTATTATGAAGAAGGAAGATAGGCATGTCAGGATGGTCATCCATGACTCTAAGTGCTGCCATTATGAGGACCTGACAACAGCGATTCAGAGCTGTAATGCTTTGACAGAGAAAAAGTGCAAAGTTTGTCACAACTTACATTATTCTGTAGGGAAAAGTTCCCTTGAAAAACATCCACGGAAGACACAGGTTGTTACATCTTTCTAGAGAGATTTATTTAATTTAATTTTTAAGTTTGAGAGGCACCAGAAGAATACATTGTTTCATGTATGATTTGCTCTTCTCACCTTCAACCACAAAAAGGGAGCACAAAATTTAAATTTGCTAATAAATTTAAGGGAGATGTATTAACTTTGATTAAAATACCCATTGATACCCTGACTATAGTAAGGGAAGATATCCTTATGGTAATTAAGGGCCTTAAAACTTCAAGAGCGCCTGGGCCTGACAGCCTATGTAATGTTATTGTTAAAAATAATCCAGAGGTCTGGAACGATATATTGGGAATTATCTTCCAGTATATTATTGATACTGGTGTCATGCCTATTTCATGTGTTTAAGTCGGGGCGCCAGAATTTACCTGTGAACTACAGGCTCCTTACTGTAACCGACATGGCCAGTAAGATCTGTGCAATGGTCCTCCGTGAAATAATGAAGTGGATTGACAGTAATCATATTCTTGATAGGGCCCAAACTGGTTTTTGCAAAGGGTGCTCCATGAAGGAGGATATCTTTATAGTCAATGCTTTCATTGAACAGGCTAAGGGTAAGAATAGGTTGCCTCTCTACATGTTATTTGTTGATTTTTCCTCAGCCTTTGACTCAGTTGAGCACGAAAGGCTGTGGGCAAAACTTGAGCTGCTTGCTATGCCATTTTATGTCCTATATATCTGTAAAATGATATTTGATGAAAGTAAGGCCAGGATTCACATAGATAATGAGGGTTCTCTGTTGGCGCCTGTGACTATTGCTAAAGGGGTCAGACAGGGTTGTTCATTGGCACCTACTCTCTATAACCTATTCAAGGCGGATTTTGGTGGAATATTTAAATCTAAGATGAATGCCTTCCCCAGAATGGGCTCACATAAAATCGGCTGGATATGCTACGCGGATGACATCGTTATGTTCTATAATACATATAGTGGCATCTGTAATAGTGCTAGTGCTGTATGTGATTATGCAAATGCTAATGGCCTCACTATTAACCTTAACAAAAACCCAGTTCATGGCTGTGGGTCAGAATTGTTGTAGGAAGTCGGGAATTCCTTGCTCATTGGGTGTGATCAGGAAAGTGAACTCGTATAAATATCTGGGCCAAGAGCCCTGCGGCGACAGAGGTACTATCAACAAGCTGGTACAACGGAATAAAAGAGCTAAAGTTATGGCCACACTCACAGCAGTTATGTCCTTCTCCAAAAAAAATGGCAGGATATAGCTTGCTTGGAATTATTAATATATATAAACAAAAGCTTGTGGATATGTTACTGTATTCATTGGAGACTTAATTTTCTGATTGATCTGATTGGGCTGACGTTACTGAAGGTATTATATGGCGTAGACTGCTTGGCTTTAACAACAATACACCTGTACAGGAGGTTCACCTGGAAGTGGGGCTTATTTCCTTGGCCACACAAATCAAACATAATAGGGCCAAACTTTATCTGAACATTACATTTGCATGTCCTGGAACCCTTCTATATATTCTTAATTAAGGTTTAGAGGAGAGTAAGATGGAGGCTCTGAACAAATTCAAAGAACTCAATTTCCAACTGTTTGAAAAATTCTGTTGGACGCCCAAATGAGAGAATGGTGAAGGTGTGGTGTTAGAATCTCTATAAAATGTCATTGAAAAGTGGGACTGGGTGTCGAGCCATGATAAAGGTTCTTCCATGAGTTCTTTACATACCTTTGCAATGATTTCCATTAGGTATAAAGAACCTCAAATATATCTCTTATTTATGCCATCTCAGATCAATCGTAGAGTTTTTATGGATATTAGACTTAACCGTCTTAATGTCCTGGGGTCCGTGGAACATGTATAGGTCTACCCATTGAAAAAAGGATATGCAGACTTTGTGCGATCAATGACAAGGTGGGAACTATTAGACATGTGCTCACTTGTTGCTATTCGATGAGATCTACCTATGATAAGTACTTTGCCAAACTTGATCAGGAATATAATGATATTGAACGTGAAAACTTCTGGTTGTGCTGTCTCATTGCTATTACTCAGATATGGAAAGTGGCAAAAGAACGCCACTGTAAATTTGAAGAGGAGGTTAAATTGCTCATGGGTCTTGAGAATATTGATGTATAGACTCTTGCTTTTGGTACTACTGTGTAAGATGCTCACCTTTGCTACTTTACTGTATATATCATTCCATGTATGGTTTAACCTGTATTTCCTCTTTTTTATGTTCCTCTTTATTTTTTTTAATGTATCAATTGTTTTGCTGAATTTAATGTATATGTGAATTTTGCTGTTTTGTAATCATGTTTATTTTGTGAAAAGTTCTTTTTGAACTATAACACAATAAAACATTTTTTTAAAAAGGGAGCACTGCAGAATACGAGTACTTAAGTACTCCATTGAGAGATAGCATCCCACAATGTGCATGCAGCTTCCCAGATCCACTAGTAACTCTAATGTGAACTGACCCGATAGACTGAGTTTTGAATAACTTTAAATCAACAGTAGTTTGGCCTGAAAGCTCATTCCTTGTAGGTCATGGAACTGCATATTAGAAATATGAAAAGGCCGCAGGGGGTCAGAAATATGATTATCCCAGAAATTGAGCACAGCAGATGCTAGAAAGACATTTGTTTTAAAATGACAAACGTTATGACATAGGATGTTGACTAGAATTCTAAATGGTGCGCTTAAGCAGTTATCCTGAATTCAAAGTTTCCTCTAATGTCACATTTGATCAATTTCTCCTACTACTGTTGAATCATTTTACAAAGTTGTAATAATATGCTGGAGTTTAAATAATATCTTACAATGAAAATTAAGTGTAAATACATTTTTATTGGCTTAAATAACAGTTGCTGTCCATCTCAGCACTTTTAGTGCTGTTTTCAGTTGACCAGAGTTTCAACTTAGAGCAAGCCTAATAAAATGTGTAAAATGATAAATAGCAATGCAATTATGAACACATTCATGTTGCAAGCCAGATGTTCATCACTGAGGTTGCAAGTTCCTACCAGAACAATACTTGCTGTCCATCTCAGCTCTGCAAATGCTGATTTCAGTTGATCAGAGTGTCACCTCAGACCTAACTAGTGGCCACCTTTGGGATAATTTTTCCAGAGGATTCTAAATAAGTTAGAATAGCAACAACTTGAGATTTGCAGTGTGAGTTGAGATGGTCATCTGCTGGCCGATGCATATTAGTTGTTATTGCTGTGGTTCAAAACGGCATATGTATTCACAAGTTATGGAATAAAAATGATTTTGCATTAAGAAGTGTGTGAGTGAAACAATCCCCTTCTTTGCTCATGTCGAAGAAAAATAGAAATTATGATTAGACAATGAGGAATGGGGGGTGTATTCTATGGCAGTGCCTTACTGTTGGGCAAGCCAATGGAAGAACTTGCCCAATTAATATATGCAGCATCATGAATCATGGTCTGAGAATATTTTAGATTATAAATGGAGAGCATACAGAATGATGATTACTATGATTATTATGGATGGATTAAGCAGAGACCACTGTGAGAGCTGCAGAAGGTGAAGATTTGTGCTCCAAGGGGATGAGCCCCATCCACAAGGTAACCTGCAGAGAAGGGAACCTGAGATAGTTCTAACTTAATAGAGGCAGATAAGTAAGTGGCTTTCTTACTACGGGATTTCCAATATAAAAGGTTTCATGCTAATCCCAAAAACAGAAAGGATCATTTCAAAGAGAGTTTGAGAATTCACCAACATAAATTGTATATGCTATTTAACTCTGCTGCTGAAGTGCTAAAATTGGGCAGTCTGGAAAGCGCATTGATTTTGTAATGGGAATTGAACAGTACATCTCACTTTATTCAAAATTAGTCACATGACATTTCAAAGAATACCAAGAAATACATTTCTGAGGTGGGTGTGCAGTATGATGACAATAGCATTTCTATGCAGCATGTGCACAGCCCTTTTTAAATTATAATCTCATTAAACTAAACACAAAGTAATTTCACAGATATATTCAACATCCAGTTATGATTCGAGGATGTCTGTGCATAATATATGCTCTGTAAAGGCCATGTACATATACATATATATATACATACTGGATTGGGAAATTAGCAAGTTTAATTGTGTCATTTCTATTCCCTTAAAAACATGTGAAAAGAAATCCAATATAACCCCACACTTTTGATTTTACATAATAGAGACAAAGAAGATTGGGCCAGTTAGACTTTATTTATTAAATAAAAGGGGAGGGGCACTTAGACCTGTGTAATAGAATCCTCAAACCATTCTGACATGTTGGGTGGGTGAACTGAAATTCTGTATTGGTAACACTGCATCTATAACACAAAACGTGCAGAATTTCGATAAAACTCTTTAAAAACATCCTTTGAAAATGCACACACATTCTAGCAAATCACAGCACCATATGTACTTGTCAAATGTGATGTAACACAACGTTCTGTAATTACAGCACTTGTTGGTGTTATTAAGGAAAGTAATTTTATTTCAATAATTGGTCATGTAACATATGTGTAATTTAGAAATGTTTTGAAGTCAAAGAGTGTTGATACAGTGGACGACTGAATGAGGCCTACAATGCCTACTGTCTATTGCTATTCAGCCTTTAACATACAGGGCCCTCATTATGAGTTTTCCAGAAAAATAACAGTAGTTTTGGCGTGCTGGTCATACAGTTACCGCAGAATTTCTGGCATATTCCAGGTCCACAGGCATGAGCTTCCCCCCTGCCGGAAATGTTATTACCACCAAAGATAACAATTTGCTGGTGTTTCTGGCAGTAATGTGCCAGAAACAACAATAAAGGTACCCAGATTGCCTGAATCACTGATGCCAGTAATTCCAAAGCTGGAATTTCCAGCGCTGGAATTACTGGCACCGGAAATAGCCTCATTGCAGGAACTGCGCTGTGATGACTTGAAACGGAGGGTCAGGAACATGCTGGCCACCCATCAGAAGGAATCTTCTGCCACATGTGGAGGGCTGGAGGCACCCCTGACCATTATGACCTGGGAGGAGATGTGCAGCTCCATCCGGCACATGGAGGGCATCAAGGGATTCAGGGCAGCAGAGGCCGGAGCCAGGACCCAAGGTGATGGTGTTAAGTACAACACACCCCATATAAATGCCAAATTTGTGTCCAAATAATTGAATACCCAGGCAGAGAAACACTAAAAGGGCAAAGGAACAGGTCCAACACATATCAGGTACAGGGCCAATTTTACACACAAATGCCAGGGGTTGCAGTCAGACGTATCGATACAAATGAAACATAGACAAAATGCACTGCCCCACACATGGACTCATGATGACCGCCCATGTGAACCAAAGGAAGGCAGGACAGGAATCTCAGGCTCAACGCCCACACAACTACATGCGAACCTGGGCAGACCAACAGTCAATGTGCACTCTCACCACCCATATGTAGAAGCACACATCACAGCAAATCGACCAAATAAACAGCATGACAAGAGCAGGAAACACACAATGTAGCATGAGTGTAATGCAAGCCCACAGATGTGACACAGTGAAGACTAACTGCATCCTCATCTCACTCCAACAGGCACATCCTATGACAGTGGCATGGCTGGAATGTCATCAGGCTGGGCATGTGCAGGTGGAAAGGCTGCACCACCCCCTCTGGCTGCACAACCACAACCTCTTTCAGCCCAACCACCAATACCACCACCACCTATTATGACATCTGTACAACCAGGGCCACCACTGCCAGCTTCCAGCAAGACCATGCCTGTTGCTAGTTGTCCCACCATCCTCCTATGACTTATACAACACCATTGCCACAACAGCCACTGCCCTATCGTGCAGGTATGGCACAGCAAAGGAGGAGTTTCAGGATGAGGATGAGCACACCCCCTACCCAACTCCAACATTTAGCCCTGTCACTCTGTACACCCCCCTCCACCACCCATCAAAACATCAACGACATGGAGTAGCGGCATGGGGCAAAGGCAGAACTTTCCCAGCAACAGCTGAATGAGCTGCGGCTCCTGCAGGAGTGCACATAGGCCAGCAGCCGCCAAAATGCACGGGCACAGAGACGTACTACTGCTGCCCTGTTCATGCTCGGCCAAAGAGCCACAGAGGGGAATGAGTGAGTCTCAGTCATGGCTGAGTCTCTCTCACAAAACTGTGCAGGTCACCCTGGAGCACTTGGGGGCCCGGGGGTCTGAAAAACCCTCAAACATCACCAGCCCAGGGAGCTCAAAGCAGGGCACCCTGAAGGACCACTCCCAGTGGATTTCAACCAAGGGCCCTGTGACCAAGAGGCCAAACATATGACTCCTGGAGTGACATTTTCGAGCTTTGACACTGTAACTTCTGGGTGTTTGGTGTGTGTGGCGAGGGGGCGAGTTCTCTGTGGGGACAGGGTGTGTGGGGAGGGGGATGGGCGTGTGTGGGGACAGGGTGTTGTAATTTCAATACATTATAGTTTACATTTGAAGCAATGAGTGAACATTCCTTATTTTGGTGCAATAATGTATTGTGTGTATGCATCATATGCAATAAGGTGCAAGGGAAGTGCAGAGGGAAAGGGGTACTCAGAAAAAGTTATCTATGAGTTCTTTATGGGCTATGCACTTATCCCTGGCCACCATGTGCAGGTGTCTGGACCTGGCTGATGCTGCCTCATCATCCTCTGGAAGAGGAATGTCCAAATCTGAGGGCAGGTGTATGTTGCATCTGACGCAGATGGTATGCAACATTGCACAGGCCAAGAATTTCTGCCCCACCTTCTCTGGCCTGTACATGAGTGTACCGCCAGACTGGTGTAGGCATCCAAAACATGCCTTCAAGAGCTCAAAGGTCCACTCAATGGTAAACCAGGTCCTCATATGCACTGTGTTGCATGCCATTCCCTCTTGCATCTGGGTTTCCCTCAGAGGCATCCTCAGCCATGGAAGCTGCTGGTATCCTGAGTCACCTGCAAGGGGTTCGGATAAAAGGTTCAGCCTTATCTTTCATGTAGCAGAACTGTGTGAATTCTCCATATCTCACACTTAGCCTGTATGTGTAGGTTAGCCACTTAATGCATCTGGTCTAATGGTACAGATGAGCCTTATGCTCCCTGTTGTCCCCTGAAACAGGCACTGTGTAACATCTGTATCATGCTGGGTTCTGCTCCCTGAGACAGATAGTTGGGGGCAGGAAATGTCACTTAGGCTCCAATGTAGGTATGAATGTACATGTACTCACCCAACATCCATGCCCTTTGTCCTTTGTGACGTGCCATTTAAGCAAGCATGGTGCTGTTTCCTCAGGATCATGGAGTCTTGGGCTGATTCAGGGAACCAGGCAAAGCAGTGCATGATGGTCAGGATGGCGTCACAGGTCACCTGGACGTTGAGTGAATGGTACTGCTTCCAGTTCCTGCAGACCTCCTGTGAGGCATCGGGGGCACCAGCTCTACATGGGTGCAGTCCAGTGCTGCTAACAAAATGAGCAGGCATGCAATCGCGTAGAAGCAGGCCTTGGTGGCGTTTAGCTGTGCCTTGGTTGTTGGGAGGGCGATATACTGTCTCACATGGTGCAGGAAGGACTCCGGTACCTGCACCAGCACTCTGGCGAAAGCAGGCTGCAAACTGCCATGCAGCTGACTCACAGAGTGCTGGAACGTGCCAGTGCCCAGGAAGTGCAGGACCAACACCAGCTTCAACAGCAGTGGTATGGCTGTCCTGATGCCAATCATGCTCCCAATGTCATCCTGGATAAGGGTCAGGAGGTCATGAATGGTCACCTTGTTTATGAGGTACAGTGTGTGTATCTGACTGCCTGTGAGGGCCCAAGGTGTGGCCTTGTGTGAGGGATCACAGCATGCCTCTGCCTCACCACCTGCCTCACCTGCATCCCTATCATCATCCTCCTCGATCTCGGGAGGATAGCTCAGTGGCAGCGTGCTCCCCTTGGATGCAGGAGAACAGGGAGCACCACAGGTTCGATCCCCGGGTCCGCCCTTAGAAACCTCTGGGTATTAAACGCGTTATAAATAACCTATAATATCATATCATCTCCTCCTCCTCCTTCTATCCATGGTGTCCTGTCGGCACTGCTGCTGATCCAGCACCATCAGCTGAACATCAGCACACAGCACCTCTCGGGCCATGGTAGCGACAATGAATGATTGTATTGGGAAGTGTTCTTGGGGTGGGTGTGGCCCTTTTCTGTTCCTGTGTGCGTTTAAAAAGGCTTCTCCACACCTCAAATGAGTGCCACACTGAGTATTTGGGTCGGTTGATTTATTGTATTAAATCGAAAAATGCCCTTTACAGATGACACGTGTTTCGACATACCAGTGTCTTTTTCAAATCAGGGCTAGTGGCAAAGCTGATAAATAGCATAGAGAAAATGAACATAAAGCAAAAATGTGACAGTTATACATTGCAATCATGTGTCATGATAAATCAAATTGCACAAAAACCATAGCGAGAAAACACAAATCATGTTGTTGTAAAGTCACAGAGAATTAAGGGAGGGGTGAAGGGTAGGGTAGTCAAGGGTAAGTCATTTTGAGAGAGAATATAATAAACAAAAACAAATAACAAAAAACACAACAAAAATGTTATTAGCAAGTGAATGATCAAGTGAAAAAAGGACAATTACTTAAATGATTGATACTTATAGAGATTTTTGCCTTTGTCGGCCTTACCTAAATCTCAAGTCAAAAGGTTTCAATTGGGTGTAACACACAGTCATGGGTTAAATCCCCCTATGAGAAATCATATAAAAAAAGAATAAAAAATAACACCTTAGTCCGTATGTGTGGTTTGAAAAGCCATAGCTTGTAAATAATAAGAATTCGTGTTGATGTAATGTGATTTACTCAAAGCAAAATATGCGCCAAGAAAATCGTAGTGTGTCCGACATCACCGGTTTAAATCACCGTAATATGCATGAATGTAAATCTATAAGTTACCGAGCACTAATTAAATCATGCTACTGAACAATAGAGAAGTTAGAGTAAAGCATCAGCGAACGTGCAGTGAGGCGGCAGAAAATCTGGGTCGTATTGCATCCAAACGCGGTAGCGCTTGTGACATGATATGATTATATCTGATAGAAAGATAGTGAAACGCTGAAGCCTACCTCCCAGTCCGCTGAAGTCTGCTGCCGTCTGGATTGTGCAGAACGCTGCACTGACACAGTTTACATAGGTTGTCATGGCAACCCAAAGTCCTACTGCTATTTCCATTGAGCCTCATCTAGGAAGTCAGGCAAGGAATAAACGAGCGCCATGTTTTGAGTACTCATGACCAATGCACATGTTAACAAAGACACCGGTGAAGTGATATTTAGGTGGTTTCTCAAGGGCTGAATGGTTAAAATATATTTCCAAACTGTTTTAGTATCAAATACAGATAGTAGGTAGAGAACTGTACACAAAACCTGTACCACGTGTTATCCGTTATTAGTCTATGTCATTATACATAATTTCCTAATGAGCTACAAATATCAGGTTTGTGCAAAATATCTGAGTAAGGTGTGAAAGGAGTGTTGACAGGGTGCTTAGTTAACATAAACTCCCTGTTCCTGTGTGCATTGGGTGCACCTGGTTGGATTGGGTACACCTGTGGCCTTATTTTATTCACCTGGGTCCATTTACCGGCAGCTCTGAGGTGGTGGTCTCACTGGCATGGATTTTTCTGTAGTACCATCCATTTTCTGGAGTATTACCGGCAAGTCCATGCTAATGTGCTAGTGATACCAATGTGCTGGTATTAACAGCACATGTTTCCAGCATGGACGTTATTTCCATTGCCTGTGTTACTGGTGCCGGTAATACAGGGTGAGGTGTTACCGGCACTGGTAATTCCAGCTACTGGGTCTCATTACGAGTCCAGCGTAACCCTGGAGGTGCTACTGGCGGGTTGCAGCCGGACTCATGACCTTTTGCCAGCACCTAGCTTCCTGGTGCCACCGGGACATTACAAGTACCAACAGACCAGCAAGCTAGGTGCTGGTAAATGTTCTTCCCCATTTCTGTGGAGTGCCATAGAAGATTAGGATAGACAAGCTGTAGCAGGGAGGTAGAGAAGGTCTATGTGTGGGGAAACATATGTTTGGAGGCTCTTTCTGACTGTGGGGATGGAGGGTGCAGTGCAGATATGATGAGGTAGGGTGTTCCAGGCTCTGGGTACCCACTGACTAAATGCTTGGTTTTGTGTGCATGTTAGTTTGCAGAGTGGAGCCTGTAGTAGATGCTTTCTTGTTTGTCTGGTGTTTGTATAGGTGACTGGTTTGAGTTTGTTGTGAAGGTAAGATGGGGTTTGTGGTGAATGGCTTCGAATACATTGCAGAGTCCGTCCTTTGAAGGCATTTCTATAGGGTACGTTACGTGAAGCTAGTGAAGATGGGCAAAAGCAGAGGTGATGTGTGAATATTTTGGTAGGTGGAGGATGTGTCTTGCTGCTGCATTTTGTGTGACTTGTAGGGGGGAAAACGGGCTGTTTTTGGAATCCAGTGAGGAGAGCATTGCTGTACTGCAACGTGAAGAGAACTAGTACTTGGACTGCAGATCGGATGTCGTCAGCATGAAGGATGTGTTTGATTATTCATAGAAGGGGTAGGTTGAATGTTTTGGTAAGAATAGGTATGTGGTGCATGAAGGAAAGGTGGTGGTCGATGGTGAAGCCACAGGATTTGACAGGTGTGGAGAGGGAAATGTGTGGGGATCCCTGGCACATTCATTGATCCATAGGGCGAGTCTGGGTTTTTGTCTAAAGGGGCAGATGAGGAGGTATTCTGTTTTGGAAGGGTTGAGAATGAGGAAGTAGGTAGCCATCTATATGTTGAAAGTGGAGCTACAGCTTTTGAGAGTGCAGTGTTGTGAGGGGGTGAGGTTTGGAAGTATATTTGTGTGTCATCTGTGCATTGATTGAAATGGATGTCGTGTATATTAAGGGTCTGCCCAATGGATTCAATTGGTAGGTTGATTAGTAGTGGAGAGGAGCTTTGCGGTAGGCCATATTTGACTGTGATAGGGTTGGATGCAAAAGTGAGCAAGGAGACAAAGTGTGACCTGGCAGTAAGGAAGGAGGTGAACCAGTCAAGGACAGTGCCTGAGAGTTTAGTCCAGTGGGTTAGGATGTCAAGTAAAATGGTCAATAATTTTGAAGGCTGAAAAGAGGTCAAGGCGTATGAGTAGTGCTGTATGTCATTTGTCACTAATGTTCATTGAGAATGTGAAGTGTAGTGGTCTTGGTGCTGTGTCCAGATCAGAAAACAGATTGGAAGGGTTGATTAGATTGTTTATGGTGATGTTCTGTTGCAGTTTGGTAGTGACAAAGCATTCCATGATTCTGGGGAGGTATGGCAGGATTGTGATGGGGTGGTCATTTTGGGGTAGTATGAGGTCAAGAGATGTTTGTTGATGAGTGGGGAGATGTGTCCAGTTTTTAGTGCAGAGGGGATATTGCCATGTGAGAGATAGAAGTTGGTGATGTTGACCCTGCGAGAAGTGTGGTTGGTGATGCAATTGGAGGTGGGCATTCATCTTCTAAGAAGTGTTCAGGTTTTGAGTTGGTAGTATGCGTGATAAGGGCATCTGTGTCATTGAGTTGGAAGGTGTCCCTCTTGTTTGTATGCTTGGGAGCAGGGAGTGGGAGAAGGCAAGCTGAGGTATGATATGATATGATATGATATTTTATTTCTATCGCGCTCATACACAGGTGTTTCAGAGCATGACAAGGCAAGGGAGGGGAACAAGGGAGAACATAACAGCGATCTTACTATGCCCAGTGACATTGAGAATGTGCAAGTGCATGGGAAAGGAAAATGGGAAAGGGCATGGAAGGGGGAGATTGGAAAGTGCGGAGCAGAGGAGAAACAGATAAAAAAAAAAATAAAAAAAAAATACAAATAATTAGATAATGGAGGCAATAAACAGTGGTAGTGCAGCCAGCAAGTGGCAAGTGCTGTGTTTACGGCAGCAGAATTCGGTAACACTGATACGTGCAGAAAAGAAGAAATTGGGGGGGCTCTATGGGTCCAAATACAGTCCCCAGTGCAAGGGGTGAACAGGAGGCAGTGCAGAAGGGTGGCAGGTGAGCAGGGGACAGTGGGTGACCAAGTGCACAGTGCCAAGACAGAGCAGATCAGCAGGGGAGGGGGGAGAGAAGGCAGAAGCAAAGAGGAAGGCCTTGAGGAGCTTCCGGAACCGGGGATGGTTCTCCTCACGTTTTAGAGTGGCAGGGAGGCTGTTCCAGAGGGAGGCCCTGACCGAAGTCAGAGATCTACCCCCAGCTCGTTTCTTTGATAAACGACTGACCCTGAGGGAGTTAGAGGTAGAGGAGCTAAGAGCTCAAGAGGGGAGGTATTTGCAGAGGGATAACTGAAGGTATTTTGGACCCAGGCCCCAGAAAGCTTTGTGGACAATGCAGAGGGTTTTGAATGTAATCCTTGCATCCACTGGAAGACAATGAAGAGATTTCAGAGCCGGAGCAATACGGTCCCAGGTCTTGAGGCCAAGGACAAGTCTCACAGTCCTGTTCTGGATTAGTTGCAGAGGGTGGAGAGTAGAGCAGGTAGATTTAGAAAGCGGCTGTTACAATAATCCAGCCTAGAGAGAAACAGAGCATAGGAGACAGTGAACTTCTGGGGGAAGGAGAGGAAAGGTAGAGTACCTCTGAGGAGGTGCAGTAGGAAGTTTGACTTTTTAGAGACCTCAGAGATGTGAGCGGAGAAGGAAAGTGTGGAGTCAAAGATGACTTGCAGGTGGTTGTGGGAGGAGAGCCAAGAGAGGCCGGCCAGAGTGTGGGGGAAAGGATGGTCAATGTGTGCCGATGAGGATGATCTCCGTGTTGTTGGCATTCAGAGCGTCGTCAGTGTACCACTGGAAATCTGAGCCGAAAATGGCAATGCAGTGGGCGAGAATTGCCAGGTATAGGTTGAAGAGCCAGGGCAAGAGGTTTTAGGGAGAATTCTCCAGAATGGCTAATTTACCTTACCTACTGAGTCCCTCAGCAGCTTTGCTGGATTTCTAGGAGTTATTTCTTTCACCTGGTCAGAGTGTGATCCTTTTTCTCCCACTCTTACATGTGTTTTGCTGTGTGTGTTTAACATTTTTGTGTTCATAGACTGCGGAGCCTCACCTACTCCACAGGCATCATATTTTTACTGTGTGTTACACAGCACCTTCAGTGCAGTGACACAGGGTTGTCTTTCAGACTTCCAAACTCAGACTCCATTTTCTGGGACTTTCTACTGTCTCCCAGAACATGTAAAGTTGCCATTGACTTTATTAGTCTTTTTAAATCCACAGACCCAGTACAAACCATCTTACATGGAGTACTGGAATGGGTTAATACTTATCCCTTTTTGTCTGTTTCTCTTGCAGCATAATTTTGCTCCCTTTTCATCAAGACTTGGCTGGCGGCAGTGGCAACTACCCTGTTTTTTCTACTGCAGTTATCTTAAATAACCTTGTTAAAGTTTTAGGCTATCCTGGTAGCCTTGAACTTAAACCCGCTAGACCATATATGTTTTATTTTGGTTCCAGCTGGGTTTAGTCACCATTTCTTTTTGAAAATGTCTTTCTCGTGTTTTACTCTGTGTGCCAAAGCATGTTTGGTTCCTTTGTTCACTGTCTTTTCTCTGGCTTCTATGCTCTGTGATTGAGAGCCAGGCTGTGTGAATGGGGGAAAACTGCATAAAATGCAGTTCTCTTGGTCTGGAAAGGCAGAGTCGCCACTGGAACAAAAGAACCGATGAGGAGCTGACGGAAGAGGATCCCTACCATGACTGAACTGCCCGTTGAAACCCTGCCGCAGGTCCGAATCCTCGAACTCCAACGACAGAGAGGATCCTCCAGGAATCTTCTTCCCCTGAGCTGGTGGGACCAACCAGTTTGCCCAAACTGCAAGCCAGGACTCCCTCCTCTGGTCGAATTCGCTGTACAAAATTACAGAGGGACGGATAGCCAGGAAGGTCCGACCCTGCTTGGGTTTTAAGGAGCGCACCTTTTATTCCTTGCTTTTCTCTGCTACTGGTTTCTTCCCTGGGCAGTGCAGAACCCTCCAGTCTTCCTACTTCATGTCAGTCTGACAGTCGCTTCAGGAACCGTGAGCCTGCTACAGCTTCTTCTCCATTTAAAGGTACTGTGCAAATCTGGTTGTTCGTTTCGTTCAGCCGCGGTTAAAGTTAAAGTGTGTGAAATCTTTCTCCAATCCTAGGGCTTGTCCTTCACTACTCTTTAAACTAACTTTACTGCCGACCAACTTTGTCCGGAACTCTTGGCAAAGACTTACCCGCGGACTACCCTGAGCTGCGTGATCTTGAGCAAAAGACTTTTGTCCCATTGACTTTGGCCCTTAGCCTTTCTGATTTGATTCCATCACTGTAGTTCCTCTTTCTAGATTGCCCTGCTTACTTACCTGTTGGTGCTGGTCAATTTCTGCCTAACTTTGTCTTTACCTCCCTTTTAAATGTCTGGAGTGCCATTTTGCTCCCACTTCATTTGTGAGCTTAACTTGTCTGGAACCTATTGGGAGTGGTGTGGTGTATTAAGAGTGTGATTTTTAAACTGCTTTACTTTAGTGAAATGTTATACAACTGATTGTAAATAAATGTATATTCTTTTACTCAGAAACCTTGAATCAGTGTTTGTTTGAATCATAGTAATTGCTGTCCTTTGTGTAACTATTGATACTGCTCACTTGCTCTTGAGGTAAGTCTGGCTGCTCAGCCATCGCTACCACTTTTACTGTGTAGTACAGGCTTGTACCAAAGGTGAATTTGTACTGTCACTTGTAGTCTTAATTGTGTGTGGTGTTCCCAAAGGGTACTGCATATAATTCTGCCAAACAAGAGGTTAGACCCCTGGGGAACACCACATGTAGAGAGGAAGATAGATGATATGAAGGACCCAAGTTGGACCTGGAAGGGTCGATCAGAGAGGTAAGAGGTCAGCCAGACCAGAGCCTGATCGGTGATACCCAGGTTGTCACTGAGACGGTTGAGCAGGATGGTATGGTTGACTGCATCAAAGGCAGAATAGAGATCGAGTAAGATAGGGACAGAGAGAATGTTAGAGTCGAGGTTGGAGAGCAGATCTTCACGGATGTTCTGTGCGTCTGGCCATTCTGAGGCCAGACTAGTGGTCATGGAGACAGCCAACAGATTCAGAATGAAGTTTAAGATGAGATATGGTCAGATTTTCCAGGAGTTTGCCCAGAAAGGGAGTAATGGAGATTGGGTGATAGTTTGCCAGACAGGAAGAGTCAGCTGTGAGTTTTTTGAAAAGAGGATGCACAAGGGAGTGCTTCAGAGGGGAGGGTAAGGATCCTGAGGCAAAGGAATGGTTGCAGAAATCGACAAGGGCCGGAGCGAGGGACATAAAAAGCAAGTCTCTGGTACTGAGAAGGCAGAGTCGCCACTGGATCAAAAGAACCGAAGAGAGGCTAAGGAAAGAGGACCACTGCCATGACTGAACCTCCCGGTGAAGCCCTGCTGCAGGTCCGAATCTCCAAACTTCAACAACAGAGAAGATCTGCAAGGAATCCTCTTCCCCTGGGCTTGTGGGATCAACCAGTTCACCCAAACACCAAGCAAGGCCTCCCTCTCCTGGTCGAATTTGCTGCGCACAGCTGCAGTGAACCGGATAGTATATACAGAAGAGGAGCTCCCACACGTTCAGGAACTTAATGGAGCAGAGAACTATCTGAAAACACAAGAGTGTTCCTGAACGGACTTAGTTGAAAAAATGATTTATGTAGCTATCAGTAGTTAGTCAACTGGTAGCTTGAACAGCAGTTTATAACAGATTGTCAATAGGTATCTCACCAGTCACAGTAACCATAAGGGAATGAAAGAGGTACACTAATATGAAAAAATAAACTTTCTTTCGTTTTATTGTTTATGGCAAAAGGTATGCCAATTTGATAAGTACATAATACAACAGAGAACATACATGAACAACACAATTTGTAAAAACAAAAAGCATTGATTTACCAATTACATCGATGAAAATAGGATCATGGAAATGGAATCATACAAAAATTAGCAAAATTAGGGGTACAGCCCCACATTATGTTATGCATATGCAAACAGCATATGTATATTGCCGAAAAAAAGATTAAATGGTGGCAAAGAAAATGGACCAAGGTAAAAAAGAAAAAACTAACCCTGGCTAGCCCTTACTTGTCTAAGGGGTAAAGTTAATCAAAGTAAATGACACAGATCATGTATCAAGCAATGAGAGCTGTCTATAGGGCCTGATTTCGGCTAAAAAAACATCAACATCAATATTATGACAAAAAAATATATATTATGTATTTGGCTTAATTTGGACCAATAACACAAGTCATGCACTAAATAATGAGTGCTGTGTGTGAAACAGTAACATACAGAGTACTATGAGTTGGGCCTAGTTTTTGATTGGGAGTGTCACACAAATAATCATTTGCAAAATGGAAATGTACACTTATTATTTAGTTTGACAAAAACCTACATAGTAGTTTACAAAAGCTGGCATGAATTATGACACAGGCTGAACGGGGTGTACAACAGTGAACCGGATAGCCAGGGGACTCGGACCCTGTTTGAGCTTTAAGGAACACACCTTTTATTTGTTGCTGTGCTCTGCTGCTGGTTTCTGCCCTGAGCAGAGCAGGACCCTCCAGTCATCCTCCTTCATGTCAGTCCGACAGTCACTTCAGGAACCGTGAGCCTGCAGGACCTGCTAGGAACTTCTGCCTCAGCTACAGGCTCCTTCTTCATTTAAGGTACTGTTTAAATCCGGTCGTTCATTCCGTTCGACGGCGGAGAAAGTGTTGAAATCTTTCTCCAATCCGAGGGCTTGTCCTTATCTACTCTTTTAAATAGCTTTTCGCTTGACCAATTTCGTTTCAAACTCTTGGCTAAGACTTAACCGCAAACTGCTCTGAACTATGTGATCCTGAGCAAAAACTGTGACCCACTAACATTGGCCGTGGCCTTTTGATTTAAATCCTCATTGTAGAAAGCCTTTACTAGATAGCCTTACTATTTACTTGTTGGTGCTGCCTAATTTTGTATAACCTTGTCTTTCCCTCCCTTTTAAATTGCTGCAGTGCCTTTTTGCTCACGCTTCATTTTGAGCTTAACTTGTCCAGAATTCCTTGGGTGTTGTGTAGTATATTAAGAGTGTGATTTTTCTACTGCTTTACTTAGTGAACTGTTTTATAACTGATGTGTAAATAAATGTATATTCTGTTACTCAGAAAACTTGAGTCAGTGTTTGCTTGAACCATAGTCATTGCTGTCCTTCTTGTGACCTCTGATACTGCTCACTTTACTCTTGAGATAAGTCTGGCTGCTCAGCCATCACTACCACTTTACTGTGTAGTACAGGTTTGTACCAAATGTGAATGTGCACTGTCACTTGTAGTCTTAATTGTGTGTGGTGTTCCCAAAGGGCACTGCACGGGTGTACAGCGGTGAGGATCAAGTATAGTAATTACACTTAGAGTGCTGATATTTACCTTGCATCAACTAACCACAAGGCTAACATCACTAAAAAGTAATATTAATCATGTCTGATATGGAAAGCTACAGTCAGGAGACCCTCCTTAGTTACACTGTGGATTGTTTAAACAATCTGTGTAGAGAAAGGAACCTCTCTGCCAAAGGCAAAAAGTCTGAATTGATTGAAAGATTGTTGAAAAACCAAAGTCTGGGCAGTGGGTCTGAAATGCCTGACTCTGCAGCAAATGTGGAACATAATGAGGCTGATAGTGTATCTATTTCTGATGATTTAGAGGAAGTAAATGTGTCTCCTAATGTAGGCCTCACTGCTCCCTTGTTTGCTCAGCAACCTCAACCTTTGTCCACTGGGACCACCGCAGGTCCTACACTCAGTCCTGAATTCATTGCTCTAAAAAGATGTATTGTATTTCAAACCTTTAAATCCTCAAACTGAACAAAAACACCAAGAACTTAAACTCAGAGAAATGAAGTTGATTCATGAACTAGAAATGAAAAGGTTATCTCTTGAAAATGCTTCTCTCCCAGAGTCTTCTAGGTCTTCCAGTCCTATGAGACCCTGTATGCCTAAGGAAATTGTGGGTATGTATGAGGTTAAGCTTGATATTTTTGAATTGGTTGGGAATGTTTGAATATAACCATGGGATTCAAAGTCTTACAGGGAATCAGTTGCTTCCCTGGCTCTTCTCTAGGCTACCCACTGTTGCATCTGATGTTGTGATGGAGTTGGGGAAGGTGGATAGTATGGATTATGAGTGTGTGAAGCTAGCTTTAATGGCTAGATTTGGGAAGACCCCTTCCCAGCAGCTTAAGAGGTTTAGGACCCTCAAAAAGCATGATGGTACCCCCTGGGCTACCTGGGTATGTAAATGTTTGAAAAACTTAGATGGTTGGGTTAAGGGTTACAGAGTGAACACTTATGAAGGTATGAGAAATCTTCTTATGTTGGAGTCAATTTATGATGCCTGCTCTCCTGAGTTCAGACAGCCCTTGGCTGATTCTAAGGAGATAGATCCAAATAAGTTAGCTAAAGCTGCTGTCTTGTGGGTTGCCAATAGGGCTACTCACAAGGATTCTGGGGCAACTCAGAAGAAGGATGAGGGAAAGCAGCCAAAGAAAGATAGCAAGGAGAATTCTAATACAGTCCAATCCAAAAGAGGGCCACAAACAGCAACATAAGGGTAAACCACAAGGGAAACCAAATCAGGCTAGTGTACCATCTGGACCCAAACCAGATGGAGGTCAGAACAAACCCCCATTCATCAAGACATTTGGAACATGTTATGTTTAAGGGTCAACTGACCATGTGAAAGGGGATCCCAGATCTAAGGGTAAACCTTCAGGGATCCACACTGTCTCCTTAGCCTTCTCCCCAGAGGAAGAAGTACCTATGGCAAGTGGAAACTTTCACCTACTGGCTGATGAACCCATGAGGGTCTCAGCCAGTGTTTCGTTAGTGTCCCTGGGCTTTGGGAACAACAGAATTTAGATGTCTATAATTCCATTCCAGAAATCATTTTTCAAGGTGGCGGATGTTGCTAAGGCACCCAAATGCCTCACCAAGTTAGCTGGAGGCCCTGTGAAAATGCTTCCCAAGTTACCAGCTCTCATCCAGTGTAATGATATGACTGTCAAAATACCTGTTAGTGTGCAGAGTGAGGTGCCTGGGAGAGTCCTGTTGGGTAATGACCTGAAAACACTTGGAGTTGTATCAAGCACCCCCAGGCCTCCCAGTAAAAGGAGACAAGATCTCACTAGGCCTGCAAGTCAGAGGACCTTGAGAGGCTCTCCAGAGGAGTTGATAGAGGAAACTATCACTCACACTCCACAGGAGTTGCTCACTGCTATTTCTGGAAAGAAAGAGGCAAAGAAGAAACCCAAGACCTCAAGGAAAAAGTCAGACAGCACCCCTGTGCTACCAACAAGGACATCCCCAAGATTGTCCAAAGTCACACCTGTGATTCCTCCACCTGCTGAGGCAGAGTGGGAGATGCAATATTGTGTGGTTCAGCCAGTTTCTGAAGAATCAGATCTGGAAGAAGACACTGTTTTAGTTGGAGATCTTGACCCTGTTGACCATCCTGAGCTGCAGTCTCTACTGGCAGAAGGCGGACCCAGCAGGGCAGACTTCAGAAGAGGACAAAGATGAGATAGTGGTGGATGAGATAGTGTAGTGGAAGCATGCCAGAGATAATGGGTGTATGGTGGGGTTTGAGCCATTTTGAACAATATTTCTTGGGAGTGCGTGCTAATGAGTTCATTGATGTCATGTATGTGATCAGGTGCAGAGTGGAAGTTAAGCAGGATGCAGGTGTGCAAGTATTGAGTTTGATTTGAATGTTGGTTGTGTACTTTGTATGAGTCATGCCTTGTGGCGACCAGTGGCAAACAGGGCCTGCCAGGGAATGAAGACTGAAAACGGAAAGATATAATTGCAAAAACCCTCAGCTCTGTTAGCCTTTTGCTCTGGATACCAGG
Source organism: Ambystoma mexicanum (assembly GCF_040938575.1). Taxonomy (NCBI): domain Eukaryota; kingdom Metazoa; phylum Chordata; class Amphibia; order Caudata; family Ambystomatidae; genus Ambystoma; species Ambystoma mexicanum. Next base: position 878,874,170 of record NC_090941.1, on the reverse strand, counting down.
GCGAGTAGACACCCCAGGGAAGGCGATTTACTTCCCAAAGTAAGGAGACAGATATAAACAGGAAACGGAAAGCCAGGATTTCTCCTGCAAAAAGTTTGAGAACCACCTTTGCATTGATTTTACTCAAAATATGAATGCTAAATCATCCTGCCAGAATTGTAGGGTGAGATTGCATGTCAGGAGGCATATTATAGGGGTTCCCGCTTAATGAAACAAACCAATATATAACAGTTAATATCTAGAACATTACTGTTCCTTGTCCTGATTTGTTTCGACCTTGCCCCCTAGGGTAAGCTGAGAAAGGGGGTTAGGGACCAAAATTACATTTTTGTGCTCTCATCATATTTTTAGGTTGAGTAGCTGTATTTACATTTGTTTGGTGTACATGCAACCTATAACAGTTTGGATCAACTGCCCAGGCATCTTTTATGTGTAACTCCTCTTGAGTTCTCAATAAGTATTACTTGGCAGCGTTCAGTCCATTCTTGCAGCCACCACAGTGTGTTTCCAGCTGGTGCTGCGGTATGAGCTGCCGTACAAATCACAGCACAAACATCTATTCTCCACAATTATGGAGTACACGTTGGACACTTTCACTGACTGAGTGCCGCGTCCCTGTCATTCGGCTTTTTTTCGGCAGTTCCTTCATTGGATTCATAACAACCTGGCCTCATTTTTCACCCCTTGCACCTAACATGCTCGCCTTGTAGGTATTACGTTGGTCATTTTTTGGTACATGTACCACATCGGGGATCTAGTGGCCCACATATACAAGTTTGTTCCTATCTTCCTCCTGATGAAGACGTCACATAATCAGTAATTCACATCGAAACCGGTCGAGAAAATCCAAAAGGGATGTGATCTTCTTTATTCCTGTTGCTCTGATCCACCTTTGCGATAGATTATTTGCAATCATTTCTATTGCCGTCTGTAATATATAAAACAACAAGACTGTTTGTAGGGACAATTTATAAACTCCTCTTCTTAATTTTTTTGGTATGTTTTTTAACAATTGATGTATGTATGATTGACATATGTGTAGATTAATGTTTGAATGATGCACGATGAATAAAAGTGTTGTGGTATGACCTTTTTAGCTACATGCTTTCCTGCTTTGCCATAGAATGATTTAGTTTACAGTGATATGTGATTAATTGACACTTTGCTGAAATTTTGTATCATGTTAAATACATTTTGATACGTCATTTATTAAATGAATATGTCCTCTTGACAATTTTTTTTTAGTATCTCGTGTTATAGTAATACTCTACTCCAGAGTGTAAAGTCTCCCCTGCCTCTTTCAGGTTTTCCATTACTTTCCACTAAAACCATGCTCTCTTTCTTTGCATTGTATGCGCTCTCCCCTCTTGCTTCTCCACTCATTTTGACTGTTTACTCTCTGTTCTCTCCTCCTCACCCTTTCTCCCTTTTCCTATTCCTCCCCTCCTACCCTTACTTTCTTCTATACACTTACTCTATCAGAATTGTCCCTAGACCTAGTATGATAACAACCTCGTCTGTCTCCTCTCCCCTCCCCTTAGCTGTACCCCCCCCACAGGACTATCTGAAATGTCATCAGGCTTAGTAGGATAGTCACTACTTTCGTTCCTCCCCTCCCTTCTGCACCCCTCTCCCTCACCTTTTGTTTTTCTCCGGCTCTACCAGAAATGTCATCAGGCCTAGTACGGTAATCTGTTTCCATTTCCTTCTCACTCTCCCCCTCCCTTCCTTATCTATGTCTTAGCTCTTGCACTATCTGAAATGTCGTCAGGCCGAGTACGATAGTTAATTTCACATCCTTACTGTTCATGGCCTGTAATAATTTCATTGTATCTTCCCTTGTTCACTCCCTTGCCTTGAAGCGCTTTGAAACACATTGTGTATAGGCGCAATCATATCATATCATATCATATCATATCATATCATATCATATCATATCATATCAGACTCTGCAATGTCTGTGTGTTCAAAGCGGCTGCTGGGTCCATCTTCCGCATTAATTTTGAAGCCAAAGACCACCTCACTTGACTTCTTGTTTACTCCGGGAATTATGTGTGTGGTTAACAGGGCCGCTACGCTTTTATTGAGGTAAGAAACTGTGTTTTGTGCGTGTCCATCCCAATAATCACAGTAGCTGGCTTACTGAGAAGACTGCACACCAGCTGTCTCTTTTTTAGCCAAATTCGGTACATATTACCCCCAAGTAAATCTACATTGATATCCTTGAATGCATGTATTCGGAGCTCAGACTCGCCATCTGCTTGCAGGGTAGAAATGATTTTTTTGGGTTACACTTGCATATCTGTGAGATTCCTGTGCATTGTTTACCAACAACATCAACAATATAAGGTTGACGACTCCCCCCTCTCCGCCCCCTGTTTCGTGAGTTTTTGATTGGATTATGTCAATTTCACTCACTCCTCCACCTATCTGTATCCCGGTATTTCTTCTGGCATTCCTGGCATTATTGTTGGCGTTCAAAGAGCTCTTGATAATGATTGTGTCGTTTGAGTGAACTTGAATTATTGGCTAATCATTTGCATTTCTATTTGTATTTGCGTTTATATTTGTGTTGTTGATGAGGTTGGTGTTGAAATTGAATGCTAAATTGTAGCTGTCAATATGCAAAAAATAAGTGTAGTAGAGGAGCTAGCTGGTTTTTCATATGTTCAGGTTGTCAGTGGTCTCTCCTTGTTTCTACATTGATAGTGGCAAAGTCCTTACCAAGAATCCAGTGTCATTTTATTATAGGGCTCATAAGGAAAGGGTAGAGGAGGAAGAATAAAGTGGGCTAAAAGTGGAACAATCATAGGATGCACTTCAGCAAATGCCATAGGTATGCCCAGGGTCTGGGCGAAAAGGCACCAGCCTTCCTTCTCCACCATTCCCAAGATTCTCCATTTTCCACTTTCTGTTATCAACACTGCCACCCCACCTGAGTCCAGTTCCAAGAGAGCAATTTCTTTGGCTATACAATTCCACCATTCTGGAGCTCTTTGATGCTAAGGTGCAAGACCTGATCAAAAAGATGCACTCTTGCAAACCTTTTTCTTGGCAGACTTACTCTGCTCACCACTCTGCTCGAACGTAGCTCTCTGCGGCTTCCCTTGCCTCTTCCATCCCCAGTCTTTCCAGCATCCTGGGACTCAGAACCCTCTAGACCCCTGCTCAATACTCATGCACAGAACCGTGTATGGATTTCTCTCCAGCCGTGATAATGGCCACGGTCTCCAGCTGATGACAAGTTTAGCAATGGACCTAATGGGTGGTAAAAGGAAGGCAAATAATGTTGGATGGTATAAACAACCTTGAGGTGAGAAGAGTCCTTGATGGGGCATCACAGGAAGCACCACTGGGTAAGGGTACACACTATCATGCCCATCGCCACTTCCACTATCTTCAAAGCTGAACAGTTGATTCAAGTCAGAGGTGCATGAGCCCAATTCAGGTCTGACGGTAGAGAGGGTGGTAGCCATGTAAAGAAGTATGCTCTTTACCCTAATGCTCTGTGCCCTGGAAGCACTAGGAATGTAAACATCTCCCTATTAATGGTGCTTAGTTGACAGATTTCGTGCACAAACTCGCCATCTTCCTTCACAATCAATGGCTGAGAAAAGGCATGTATTGCCTTCTCTTTGATGACTCTGTGAGGGGGCATTACGACAAAAGACGGCATCAGTAACACCGTATTACGAGGAACTTCTGTTGCCATTTTTTGACTGTTTGCATCCGGCATTGAAATAAACTTGTAGTCATATATAATGTGACCACAATACATGCCTACCTGGTCGGCTGTATTCCTGCACATATATATATGCAGCAGCAACTCAATACTGAATAATAGCATGAACTAATGAATACGTGATTGAAAAAGCATTTTTAAGGTGTGATTTATTATGGAGTAAACCGTCTCAACTTAGACAGAAAATGAGGATACTAACCATATCCAAAGGGTACGGTTTTCAACTCCCCACTAAAGATGCGGCATGAGCGTTCAAGCTCTAATTGGAGAGGTATACTGTTCCAAAGGAGGCAGGCCTTTACTCTAAGGGAACATTTCTCAGTATGATTGTTTTTTTATAACGTAGCTGTGTCCATCAAGGCAATATCTTCCGGAATCAAAGCCAGCACTCTGAGTTATCTAATTATTTTGACTTGGATATTGGCTGGATCTGTGCCTTGTTAGGACAACCCAGGTAAATTAACTCTGTCTGAGATGGGGCGCCTGTGAGTGGAAACATGTGGTTTCATTTTCTTGATTTCAACCCTTGTCTCGTAGTCGTGTTCTGGGCTACCTGCATTTGCGGGATACGATCATTTAGACTGCCACAGTGGAAGGTGTTATCATAACCAAAATGTAAATTACAGCAAGCACATACCACTCTGGCTCCATTGCCAGCTGGGATAAAAGAACTGATTGCGAGATGTGTGACCAGATATTTGTAGATACCCTTAATTGTGCTTTAGATCAGGGTTTTAAGAATTCGTTCAAAACACCATCAAACACATGGATTGTTTTACTGTTTTGTTTGATCTCTTCATTATAATGGAAAAGGGTGGGCAAGTCTGCATGGGGTTTATAGGAGTGTGGGGGAATTAGCTGCTTGTGTGCTGCCAAGAATGTTCACCTCCTGTTTTTCCTGCATTGAATTGGAGTCAGTTTCCTTGAATTCAACCAGGGACCAAACTGCTCTTTAATGTTAAATCGCTCTGGCTGCTGTCCACTTTATAAATGCGTGTATCCTCAGTGAAAATGAATGACAGGCCAGTCTGTAGGAGTGTATGAGATGATACAGGGGGTCATATTTAGATTGAAAAGAACAGGTGACGAGGAAGTCCCCTGTGGGACACTCGTGGTGGAAATTATGCCGGTTCTTAAATGGAATGAGGTAACCACTGTAATGTATCTGGTCTAACTCTTGTGAAGAGAACAGTAATCCAAAACCTGTGCAGTAAAAATAATCTGAGAAACAAAATGATCACTGCACCTCTTTGAAAGGGAAAATAAGTTGTATTATATAAGATCTCAGACTGTACCTTAGAATTGAACTGACACAGAGCCCGTCATGCCACAAGACGTTACAGGTTATGTAGCAGAAAACCGCAAATCAGCATACATAGTTACAATGTTATCCCACCACCCTTATTGGCTATCACCTATAGAACATCCTAATACCCGACTTTATTCCCTGAACTGATTGGCCACACCTTAGATTGCCCATACCTTATCTAAACCCCTCTCTCTATTCATGTGGCCTACTCATGGCTACCATTAAATCCAGGTACAGGATTGGCTAATTAGTAAATAGTTTCAATAAGAAATCATGACCGTCACATTATGTGCAACCCTCTGATCAGACATGTTCAAAGTAAAACTGGGGGGGGAAACTCTGCTTTTGATAAGACAATGGATCTTCTCATTATACCATACGCCACGGCGCACACGTGCTGCAACCCCGACCTTGTACAGAATGTATTGACATCACGTCTGCTCCTCCTATACATAATCAAGGAATGTACCAGACACAACTCTCCCTCTTATCTCCTTCAGACCCCAGGTGCCCAGTAATGATGTGAGAAGGTTACCACTCTTGGGTCTGAATTTCTGGGATTTACTTGCTTTTGGTTATATGTCTGCTTGTAATTCAAATGGAATGACTGCTCTTGGGTGAGGGCAGTAGTGTTCTAAACCTTTTCCTGGCCTATTGGCATCACAATACCTCATGCTCTATTCTCATGAATTTGTCCTTTGATGGGCTCATCCCTACCTTTCATCCACACAGTGGCTATTCCATTCCCATCACATTCAGACCCTGCAACTGGATACTATTGGTGTTTATCTGTGTAGCGAGAGTATCTCTGACCTCGGCTTCTCTCCTGGGGGACGATAAAGAAATGTAACTTGGAAATTGGCTAAATGGAGCCGCAGCTCCACCAAAAGGCCTGCATTATATTCTTTGCATTGTGTACTAGACCTTATAATCGAATATAATGGCACTCCTGCAATGTTAAAACGCTGACATCGCTCCTGCCACAATACCTTTTTGACTCCATCTTCCATCTGCTTCAGCTCTTTCCTTGCACCTCACTGAAAAACATACGTTTGTATACAACTCCTAAACACAGGGCCTATAACACTGCCCTATCCATGACCTCTGCAACCACAACACTGATATATGTGTTGCTCTTTCTGTGTTGCTATATGTGGCCATTTAATATGTGTCAAAACTAACAAGTGATATGTGCACCTTCTGCCACACAAAAATCACCCTGCTTACATTGTGGCATGTGCTAACAGGTACTTCTCATCATGGACCGCTTTGCCTGGCTGGGATGCTGTAAGTGCATCCTGAAGACAGGGTCTCGAGAATGCCCCTCATCACCCCAGATTCATGATAGGACGAAGACCCAGAAACGCTTGCCGCCACTGAACCTATTTTGTACAGATCCTGAGTGCACCAGTGATTGACAAGTGTACAGAAAGGTACCCACTCAGCCAGCCTTACAAACTGAATCTTGTACACATCTTCACTGGTATAGGAGAAGAAATGGAGATCATGGACGGAAATACCCTTATGGACAGCCTTGACTAAAGCACAAAGAAGCCACAGTGCTAACGTCATTAGTGACACCACGACAAAGCAGCGTTATACATGAAGCACATTTGCATCTCTGCGCCGCACCACACAAACACACACTCATATATATGAAGAACATGCTTATCCAGTTCTATCGCTAGAGGACAGATACATATATATAGTGTCAATGCTTTTATTATTTTTCACACTAGTCAAATGCAGTAACGCAGAATTGCAAGGCACTAGAGATCCTGTGCAAGCTTGCAGATGCTTATAACAATAATCGTGTGGACATACAGGAGTCTGTATGGGTCCTGATAGAACCAGGTATCAGTAACCTATAGGGAACCTAGCATTACATGGACAATATAGAAACAGCATTATAAGGTTTAGGAAAATCACAGCAGGCCTCAAGCCACGGAGCATGAGATGAGCAAAGCTGATTCAGGCTGCAGAGAGAAAGACGTGCAAGACAGGCTCACAGCCAAAGTCAGAGATACACGGACACATTTCGATCTCCAGATGACAGGGGACCAGCTGCAGAGAAGCAGAATAAATCCTCATAAAAGTGAGCAGCAGAGCTCAAATTTGTGGTCTCTAAGCATGTGGTACAGCCAAACAAGACAATGGACAGTCATCCATGGTGGGAAAGTAGAGCCGATCCTAGCAAGCCAGACAGAGACGACAACAAGTGTTGCAACGTGTGGAGCCCATTCCCTTAGGCAAAGGTGGTACACACAAGTTACAATACAGACACATAATCATTCACATCACATTGAAGAGGCTGAGAACTTATTCAAGAACCAAGCCTGGGGAGATCAGCTCTAACGAATCACAGCTTAGAATGCCAGGGGTGGATGGTAAAGGGTACGAACCAATGGTAAGCCCATTGCTCTGAAACAATGCAATAGATTGTTTCTTGGGGAAGGGACAGGCCAGCTGCCTTACATGAATATCACTCCTTTCCTGAGAAAAGTCCTGGAGAAGTTGGCTATCTCTCAACTGAACCCCCACATGGAATCAATAATTTTTTTCCACGACCGTCAGCCTGGCTTTAGAGCACCCAGGGGAACAGAAAGTGCTCTTCTGAACACCCATGAAGACTTGCTCTCAAATCTTGACACTAACACTCCTTCTGTACTCATTCTCGTTGACCTCTACTCTGCCTTTGACATGGTTAACCACAACATCCTGATCTCAAGTCTTCGTGACACCCTGGGAATCACTGGTCAGGCTCCAGCCTGGTTAACCTCTTTTCTTTCCGACCGCCCATCCCAGGTCGACCTTTGAGCTTTTCTCTCAACTATCAACCTGCGGCGTTCCCCAGGGATCTAACTTATCCCGCTGGTTCTTCAACCTCTATATGGCTACCGTGGCACGTGTGATTGCCACTTTCACCTCTCATTTCCAGTGTTATGCGGATGGCACTGAACTATCCTTCAGGCTACCCTTAGCCATTTCCTCCTCCTCACTCATACCTGACTGTCTGTCTGCCACTCAGTCATGGTGTGCTGCAAACCACCTCTGCCTCAATGCCAGTAAAACTGAGATTTTTTTCGCATTGAGACCCTTGCTCCTGCTTTCCCACTCTCACTCTAGCTGGCCTCCGTTGGCTCCGCACCCACCCCCAACCCCACCTGTGAGGCCAAAAACAGTGGGGTCATCTTCGACTCCACTCTCTCCTTCTCCTCTCACATTTCTGATATCTCAAACAGGTCTAACTATCAACTACACCTCCTCAGAGGCATTCTACCTTTTCTCACCTTACCCCAGCATCTCACTGTCTTCAGAGCCCTTGTTCTCTCTAGGCTGGACTTCTGCAACAGCCTCTTCCTTAACCTCCCTGCTTCTTCCTTGAACCCTCTGCAGCTCATCCAGAACATAACCGCAAGAGTTATCATTGGCCTCAAGCCCAGGGACAGCATCTCTCTGGCGCTGAAATCTGTTCACTGGCTCCCCGTGGATGCAACGATCAAATTCAAGACCATCTGCATTATCCACAAGGCTTTCTGGTTCCTGGGACCTACCTACCTGCAACGCTGCCTATCTAAATAATGTCCCTCTCGAGCCTTGCGCTCATCTACCTCCAACCTTTTGCAAGTGAGCCAGTTCTCCAAGCAGAGATTTGGAAGGAGATCCTTACCTTCTGCAGGTGCCTCCTTCTGGAATAGCCTCCCTAAGGCCGTCTATCTCGACCCTGATCTTCTTAAGTTCTGGAAACTCCTCAAGACCTTTCTCTTTTCCTCCTGCTTCTCTCTCCCCAAACCATGCTAACCCAGCTCTCTGCTCTTCCATCTCTCCCTCCTCTTCCTTAGAGCTTGCTGACTGGCTGCCTGGTGTGCCTCAGAGTCTCACAGGTCCCTGGCACACCTGCCAGTCCTCTCTGCACTTGCCTCAGGGCCCTGCACAACACCATCCTCACTGCACTTGAATAAAACCTAGAGAGATTCTCTCTCCGCACTTACCCCAGTTTCGAACGACTGGGTGCACTTGGACCCCCACCCCTTCCTTGCCCTTCCTGCACTTGCACAATCTGAACGCAGCCTTGCCTGAAGATCGTCTGTATGTTCTCCCTTGTCTTCACCCCTTAATGTGCGCTTGAAAAAACTGCAGAATCTCCGTCAGGCCTATTTGCTGTATCTAAACTGTCAAATGTATCATGCACACTAACTCTGCCTGTGCAGACCGTTATCGTCTCATAAATTCAAGGGCTCTGAGTGACTGTTCTTTTTTCCCCTTGTTCCCTCCCTCCTTGAGCGCTTTGAAACACTGCCTGTGTATTGGCGCTTTATAAATAAACATGACCATACCATACCATGCAATAGGCAGTAGAATAACATCTACAGGAGACCATAAAGTACTCGCGATACCCAATCCACTGCATTGTTAGGTTTTTTGGAGAGGGGCCCAGATGGTGATAATAATAATAATGATAATAATTTGGCATTTATATAGCGCTACGATCCCTCAGGTATCTGAGCGCTGCTTGTGTGTGGTGCTCATTTATTGACCTCAGAAGGATGAAAGGCTGAGTTTGGCCCTGCCGGGATTCAAACCTCAAACATGCAAAGGAACATCCTGAACATTATGTCATGGAGATAGGAAAGATAGACACATTACAACAAGGCATTCATTGCGGCACAATGAAATCAAGGGCCATTTTATGTGCTATGGTCAACAGGGGAGTAACTTTGCTGAAAAGTTTGGTGGGGACATGACATCGGAAGAAAAAGTGAACCAGCTAAATGAATGGGGACAAAATGGTGTGCCATGAAAGTTGGGGGGGGTCAACCAGCCCTGTCCCCCCTAAAATTATGCCCATGATGGTCAAACATTTCACTGTACACAAGCTTTTAGGGACAAGGATTTTGTCAAGTAACCGAGGACACCAAGATGGAATGTCTTGTGATGGTCATAACAGAGACAACAGCAGAAATAAAAACATGCTATAACTGCAACTTGCAAAAAGCAAAATACATAGTCCATAATGGATGCTTATTGTATGCTAAATGCTTTTTGGAAGTTTTTGTCTGCATTGTGAAGTTGAGGTCTTTAATGACAAACTAAATTAGAGACTCTCCCCGTGAAGTGTGCCTGAAATAAACCTTTAATGAATCTAGCAATTATTGTATAGAATTACAGAAAGACAAATTATTTGTTATTCCTATTCTTATTTATTTAGGGTCATGGCTCAAGGTGGTACACTTGTGGAACCACCTGTTTTTTTTTAAGAGGCCTGAACAAGAAAGTCAGCCACTCCAGAAACATAGAGCCACATGCTGCTGACACAGCCCAGGAGCTCCCATTTAAAGAAAAAAAAATCTTTTTTAGGGGTAGCAAGGGAGAACACAGGGTTAGTAAGGGAGACCTCAGGGGTTGGAGGTGTGGCAAAATGAGATAACATCTCAGATCTCCCTGGCGTTTCTAAAAGAAGGGCTCACATTTCAAAGACCTCTGGCCCTGTTTTTTGCTGTAGGTGGTGATGTTTTAAAGCTGTCTAGTTCTTTAAACTGGAATATTGTAGATGGTGACGAGGCAGTTTACTGTTGGATCTGTGATGACAATTATAGCAATAAAGCATCAGAACAGAGGGCTAAGGGAGAGCAGTCAGAAGGTTCCAGATCAGGCATGGAACACTCTGTGGAATGGGATGTGCCAGCCTAGGGTATGGAAGGGCTGAAGCACTCCCACTTTGAGGCAGGTGGCATCACTCTGCTGTGATGCCCAGCCTTGGACACTGAAGGCAAGAACTGGTCAAATTGTCCACTTCCGAAGAGCAGTGTGTTTACTTACTTTTAAACAATCATTAATGTAACTGCGCCAGCAGCAGAAAATGTACACTGAGAGAGAGCAAAAGCCTTCCCAGCTGATATCAATAGACCCCCCCCCCCCCGCATGATGAAGCTAAAGGCTTAACTGCTGAGCTCAGCTTTTAGATGGCCCACACTTCTCATAATTCGCATCATTTTGCTTAACTAATTTGCCTGTGAGTTGGGGTGAAAGATACATTTAATGGGCCAATTAAATGCTTGATAAAATCTTTTCAGCCTCCTGGGCTGAGAGGTCAGGGACGGGTGTGAGGGGAGTTCAAGAATTGAATGGGTTTAATGGTCCCACCCCAGAGGTTGGCACATGAAAATGTGGAAAGGGTTGCTGTTTTGAAGTGTAAATAAGGAGGTCTGCCTCTGTGAAATCCTAATAAAAAGGAATGTTTTTGTTTGGAGCAGGCTTGCACTCATCTGGGGCTTTAACATAATGTTATGGCATTTCAGGGCTTCAGAGACCGCCCCAGCTCATTCTCAAATCTTTTATTACTGGGCTGGGCCAGACACGAGTGTAAACTGTAGAGTGGGAATAGTGCTTTTCTCTCTCCAGTCACAGCTCACTGCTAAGGAGCCATTAGCATTGCAGAGCACCTGTAAATACCATGAACCTATTTGTTTTGCAGTGCTGACTAGTCTGTTATGTGTTTATTTGGTTAACATGGAAACAATGGTGTTAATATTGCATGCATGCTTGCAAATTTATTTCACAAGATGCTTTTGTGAAAGAATGACTTTTGTGGTTTGAAGACAATAGCGCCATATACTGGGTGTCTCTTGCAAGGTAGAATATTATTTTCAAGTTTAGTGTGGTGTAGTGCTTCATTTGTGGGGGTGTTTGTCATGGCTCAGCCCTGGAACCTATTTTTGAGCCCCGACACTTATTATCTCAGACTCACTTATGGAGTTGTGATAGAGCATCCATTAACCCCAATGAGCAGATGCGAACTGTAGTGTAACCCCAAATAATCCGGTCAGTGTGGGGAGCATGTATGAATGGTGGCAACAGTGGTGGGGAGCTACCCACCTGCAGTGTCACAAGAGTGCTAGAAAATATTTGGGTCCTGGCACTTATTTTTTTACAAATTAAGCACTGGTGTGATGTAAATATTTTATGGACCCTTTGATTTAAGAAATAAGTGGTGTTTAAAATGAATGTGAAAACAGGGAAAGGGGGCGTTTTAAAAAACATGGGTACCACTTTAGACAGAGATTAACACCACAGGGGTCCCCCCTCACTATCCACTTTCAAAATTGCCATCATGTTGAGGCTGGCTCCGCCCCTGCTTGGTGGTAAGAGGGGCAAATGGGCATTGTCCTTGTCTCACAATCCTTTGTGAGTGTGATGGAGAATGGGCATCCTTTAACCTTTAACCCCCAGATGATTCCGGGCGTTCCCCAGTGCATCAATGCATGTCACACACATGCAGGGAGGAGGGCCAGTCTTGCCTCCGTTGTGGTTTCTGTATTTTGTAGTCTAGCCTGCTCGACGAAGTAATTCACTGCCAACTGTTTCCCGCACAATCCGGGAGCCCCTACTGTCTTTGCTGCAGTCAGGTGACTGAATTAGCCTCCCCACACTCACTTTAAATACCCAGATGGTTCACTTCCATCCCCGTGGGCCACTGCATGTCAACCATGTAGGGGGGATTGACGGGCCCCTCTGCCGAGATTCTGACTATTGTACTCTAAGCCTGGTCTACTAAGTTATCTACTGTCAGTTGAACCCAGAGGGACAAACCATCATATGGGAGCTCATGCCGTCTTAACTGTGTTTGGGTTTGCTGACAGAGTTGTAGCTTTACTAAGATGTATATATTACACGGCCCGCGGTAGCGGCCGTGTAGCTATGGTTAAGTTGCTAAACCCATTGGAAGACCACTTTTTCTGCGGCTTATAACTTTGCTCCCCCTGTAGGAATCTTCACCAAACTTTGCAATAAAGTATATGCTCCGCTCTGCAACATTTTGCAAGTTTGGTGAGGTTTTGTGCAGGGGGGGGCAAAGTTATAAGGGGCCCACATTTTTTTTCTTTCTTCCATAGACTGAATGGGTAACAGGCCGAACATCTTTATCGTTTTTAACTAAATTTGCGGCAGGAGCACGGGCTTGGTTCAGAAAGTGTGCTTTTGTGTGTTTGGTGGAAATCCGACCAGTACTTTTGTTGTAAAGAACTGAAAAAAGTCTCATTGGCTTGCAGTTCGCCGTGATGTCGGTGAGCATTGAACACAGCCGATGGTTGGCTGGAGGGAAGCTGTGCATCAAGATTTTTGGGAAACGTCGCCATGGTGTATCGGAGGATAGTCTTATGGTGTGTGTGCCAAGCCCCTAAGGCATTGTGTGCATGGCTGGGGCTCTTGTACGTAACAGTGTGCCCACGAAAATTAGTCATATCCGGCTCCGCTCCGGTGTCCCATTTCCCTGTTCCCTCTGCGGTCAAAAGTTTGATTGCACTGCAGTGTGCAGTGACGTGATGTGCGTCATAAGTTTTCGATAACACCGGCATGTTGTATCCAAGGACAATGTGGCACCAAAAGGGTCTGGAAAACATAATTTACGACATCTGGTGGTGGGAAGAAGGAATGGAAAGGCTGGGGGAGAGAGAAGTGGTTCATTTGATATATCTCACTAGCTGTCCCTGGCCATGTGTTGCTGTGGCTCAGTCTGGTTAAATAGAAAAGAAAGAAAAGAGAAAGCACACGTTTCTAATATGTTTAATTTCACAATGCTTGTGGGTATACAATATTTTTAGCTGGTCCATTGTCTGTGCAGATATGCTGACTGTAGAACACGCAACATATAATTGTCCAAGTGAGAAGCAATCCGTGTCTAGATCTAAACCGCACAATTCTAACGATTGGCCTTGAGATTTGTTGATGGTGATTGTAAACGCAAGTTGGCATGAATTGAAGTGTTACGATTTCTGTGCCGAACAACGTCATTTGGAAGCATGAGTTGTATTTCCTGATCTTAGATAGGAAATGCTTTGATTCGGCAGTATATCCGGCAAGCAAAGTTTTTAATGGCTCTGGCGGTTCTCCAAGTTGAGACAGTTTAATTTTCCTGGCGGGCGCAACACATTCCTTTAATTTCTCCATTACATTTCAGCGCCTTGCAATAAAGACACATTCAGTCATGGTGGCGATGAGAACATGTAGGCTCAAACTATAATCATCAGCTGGGTTGTACCGGAATGCAAGGCAATTGTAATCGCGTGATTGCTGAGCATGAAGTTGTGTTTCACGCTGATCTGCTGTTTCTCGTTGACGTCTTTCAGCCACTCTCAGCCTGTCGCGTTCATTCTGTTGAAAACTAAGCAGATCTGAAGCTGCTTTTACGTCCAACAGATGGCGCTGTTTTTCAGTAAAATATTTAGTATAGCATGTATTGCTTTTACGTCCAACAGATGGCGCTGTTTTTCAGATAAAGCATGTCACAGGTGTGACATCTATGTATAGTAGGTATATAAAAGCACGCACCTATTCGAATGCAACGTTGTGACAACATTTCAAAGCAATCGGTTAACAACTTTCAGAGATTTAAGATTTTGAAAAAACAAACATTTACATTTTTATTTATATAGAGATTAGAAGAAGACAGTGGTATGCCAGCGGTATCTTTGCCTACTACCCCAATTTGCAGTGGCCTCAATAGGCAACAACCTTGTGTGGTGATTGCAGGCAGCCTTCGTTATGACAATACAGCTCCAGCGGCGATCTCTTTCTGTGATGAGTGGTGGAAGGCTGAATTGCAGAAGGGGAGCGCTTTCCACATGAAATGAACATTTAAACATAGTGTGTACTATGGTGTATTGTGTGTGGTACGTCCATTGCCCCTTCAATGCATAGTAGGTTTTACATTGTTGCTTTTTGTGTGTGGTTTGGCTGCACTGCATACATTATTGGTTCCATGGGTGTGGTGATTGTTAGACCATCCTACAGTTGTCTGTGAATGGGTCGAGATGATTCAGTGAGCAGTCCTACCGTGTGTCCACTGGGTGCAATGTTGGAATAGTGTATATATAGAAGGGGGTACGGTTGAAATGGTTCTTATGTGTGCTTCGGTAGTCTGCATTGGGCAGATTAGTAACTGTTGTACTGCACTATGCTGTATTGGTTCTATGCACTTACACGAGTGTTGGGAGCAGGACCAATGTTGTGAAAATGTTGTGGTTTTGTTGCCAGTAATACAATGCTTTGAGAATGGAAGTGGGTAGCGGTGGCAAACATTGTGGTATGTTTGTAGATTGTGGTAACTGGAATATGTGTGCATGCATCGCTGTGTTATTGTGCGGTGGTTGGGTTGAAGTGGTGGGGCCTATGTTGCCTTTTTGGATTCTGGTACATGGCTACATGTTCGCCTGCATGGCTCTGTTATGTTGTGGTGGGTGTGGGGAAGACTTAGACTGTTGGGTGCATGGCCAATGGCTGTAGGCCGTAGGCCATGCACCCAAGAGCCTAGGCCTTCACAACAGGCAAAACTATTGAAGCCCTTTCCTGTGACGCACACCCGGAGCACCTGATTGGACAATCCCCCCAGTCAGTGATGTTATCAATGACATTTGTGATGTCATTTCTGATGGCATGGGTGTTAGTCTTAGCAGTGCACAGTGGTGGCACAAGTTATGGTTGCTTAGTTTACCATAACTGGTGAATTTGTGTGGGTTTTCGGTTGTACTTGTAGACATAATATGGATAGGTTGTTATTATTGCAAAGTAACTATAATATTCCTTTTATGTACTTGTTGCACTGCATTTTTCTTAGGGCAACTGAACCATAAAGTCCCTGTGACAACATTTACAGCCAGTGAATTTGATAGGATTTTAGTAGGGCACTGTAACCAGAGCCTTCCTTTAGCATATGTTTTTGAGTAAAGGGGATAGGTTTTTAGTAGGGCAACTTAACAATAATGTCCCTTTAACAATGTTTTGTGGTAGTGAATATATATATTACACGGCCACGTGCGTGGCCGTGTAGTTATGCTTAAATTGCTAATCCCATAGGAAGAGCACTTTTTGGGCGGCTTATGACTTCGCTCCCCCTGGACAAATCCTCACCAAACTTTGCAAACAAAGTATATGGCCCAGTCTTTTTTGCAAAGTTTGGTGAGGTTTGGTCCAGAGGGGGCAAATTTATAGGGGGCCCCCAAAATGTCTTTTTTCCCCATAGACTGAATGGGGCAAGAACTTTGCTCACGCCTACAGCCCAAACCGCCGGACGGATTTTCACCAAATTTGTGCCAGGAGCAAAGGCTTGGTCCCAAAAGCATGCTTTTGTAAATTTGGTGAAAATCCGTCCAGTCGTTTTTTTTTTAAAGACCAAAAAGTAGGTCACAAAAAAATAGTGATATCTATGTCCGCTCCTCGGACAAATTTCCCTGTTCGCTCCGCGGACAGGTCACTGATTGGTTAATCGGCTTGTGCCATGTCCGCGGACATATGACGTGTTCACTGATTGGCTGGAATGAAGCATGAGGTGCTTCATATTGTTTCAATGCGCCCGCCATCTTGGATCCATGGACATCCGCGGACAGCGTGGCAGTGAACGGGGGAGAAATACAATTTTGGCAAGTGTGTTGGTGTGTAAGAGTGCTTGGAGATGGTGGGGGAGTAACAGATGGGTCAAATGCTGTATTTGTTAAGGTGGCAGGCACCCCTGATGTGTTTGTCATGTCCGCGGTCACCGCGGCTGTCCGCAGACATAGAAAAATGCACTAATTTACTTTCGTATGATATTGGTTTTGGGAACAAGAACAAGAAAACAGAAAAACTAATCATGCGCACTGCCCCTGCACCCTGAATATGGATATATGACGTGAAAACCTCTCGAACTTCACACAGCCTACAATTGTGCCTGTGATGAGTCCAAAGGACCAAGAACACAAAGAAAACTTACTGAGGAAAATTAGGAGGTCACAGAAAGACATTGAGAGAACCCGTAAGGAAAGGGGCAATTCAGACTTACAGGCCCATTACTAACATCCCAGTCACTCACTTCTAATAAAGAAACTATACAGTGTACAATATAAATACGAGCAAAGGGGAAATTAACCAAGGAAACAAAAGGGATGTCATGGATGGATCATTATCTGTGACCTATGCAATAAGAGGAGCTGAGAAATACAAAATATTAAACCAATTAGCAACAAGTAGATTGAACACATGCTAACAATTCATGTGGTGCTCAGGGGGGTTTTGGGATCTTGCTCTCACATGTTTTAAACCCATTACCTATGAAGTACGCATTCATATCAGGCTGCATGTGTACCAGTGGGGACCACAGAGGAAGTGCGATTTAATGCACACATCAGATTGAGCAGTCCATAGTTCTAGCTAGTGATACCCACAAAAAAGGGTTTGTGAAGATTTTACAGGTCATAAGGCATCGGGAGATCTAGAAGCCTAGTAGTACTAGGTTTCCAGCTTTTCTCCACTTCCATTGCTTCAGTAAAGAGGGAGAAATGTAATCAAACCCCAATAATTCGAACTGGCATTTGCTATACCACATTCTGAATTTCGAGCACTTTAGTGACATGGTTTTTCAACAATGCCCTCATGCATGGTTATACCTCCACCCCCATAGGCAGTTCAGATTACCAGCCTGCAGCTATAGAAGGTTCTCTGATAGAGAAGTGTGATTATAAATGATGCAGGGCTACATAACGAGTGTATGAGGAACTCTAAACTACAGAAAGCAGTCCCTAGGACTGGGACCACATGCGGTAGTGGTAGGTTTACGATTAGTCGGCTGTATGTCCATAGGTCTACTCTTTGAACTCAGAAGAACGTACCCTTTTCTTAATTATCTACAATTAATTGCCCCTTTGCATTTTTCATCAAAGCAACAAGAATTCACATTTATACTAAAATATCTTTGAAACTGAACTCATACCAGACTCTTACACACTTAGTTGGTATGTGTACACATATTTTTTTGTCTTATACATATAATGCATATGTTTTATAAACATTAAAGTTAAACTACAATCAATTCCTAGTATAAGAAGAATGTACATGAATACAATATAGTAAATCAAAAGAGATGATGATTGGAACGTTTAGAAATAATCTTAAACCTCTGGAATTTTTCTGGGCAACCATCCAGACCATGCATCCTCATCCTGCCAAGCCTTTAGAGAAAGGGGAAAGGCCATATGCAAATCAGGCTTGGTCCTACCCCAAAAGGTTGAGCCAGCACGACTGCTTGCTCACATCCCTTCTGTACAGGACCACAAATAACCCCAGTGGCTACTAGGGATGGATTTGCTACCCATGCCACTTTAAACCTGACATTGACCACTGACTATTCCCTGAGGCCATGGCCACTGATCACGCGGTCTGGAGCTTGGCAACTGGCTATCCCTCGGCTACCAAACCCCTCAAAGTACACTTACAGCCGCTCAGATGTCAGCTCAGCAAAACATCATTGGGCTAATTTAAAGTGACCCATGTGCTACTAACATCACCTATGATACAATGTATTATGTGAATGAACACAAAGATCTAAATTGTTGATCAATTGTCTCTTTTTACTTGATTTTTATGTTTGATGAGATTTGCAAATGTGACCGAATGGTCTGTTTTATTATTGATTATAATATAATAAATATATGAGATATTTTTGTTAAAATTGAGCCTTCCATCTCTTTATATTTGCTAAACGAATGATGGATTGTTAACACATGTACATGGTTTGAGACCCAGTTCTGTTACCTCCGGTGTGGATATCGAAAGGTAGCTTGTTGTTATCCCCTTTTTCTCTTTGCATTCAGTCCTCCTTCAACAAGCCCATATTTTTCAAAAGAAGAGGACCCATGCTGTAACAGCATGCTCTATGACATTTTTCATATATATATAAAACACAGCCACAGCAGTGGCCGTGTAGTTATGGTTAAGTTGCTAATCCCATAGGAAGAGCACTTTATGGGTGGCTTATAACTTCGCTTACCCTGGATAAATCCTTGACACATTTTGCAAAAAAAGTATATGGCCCACTCTGATTTTTTATTTTTTTTGTAAAGTTTGGTGAGGTTTGGTCCAGGGGGGGCAAAGTTATAGGGGGGTCCCATAATTTCTTTTTTTCCATAGACTGAATGGGGAAAATACTTTGCTCACGCCTACAGCCCAAACCGCTGTACAGATTTTCACCAAATTTGCGCCAGGAGCAGCGGCTTTGTCCCGAAAGCGTGCTTTTGGAAATTTTGAGAAAATCCATCCAGTAGTTTTTTTTTAAAACTACCAAAAAGTAGGTCTCAAAAATATTTGCAAATCTACAGTTTGTGTTGAGTTTGATATGTATAGTTTGTATGTGAAGTGTTGGCTACGTCATGGCATTAAGAGTGTAGAGTTTGGTAACAAGTACTGCAGTATAACATATCCATGGAAGTAAACATTTTGTATTGTGGTGTATGGTTAGATGTTTGCTTCAATGGTTGTGTTATGGAGCAGCATTTATGAGTTATATTGATTATAATATACTTACTGTTTGATTTTTTGTGATTGGATATATTTTTTTCATGACGTGGGTAACTGGAGCAGATATTCTTTTTAAATTTCTGTGATGAAAGAAAAGATCATGTTAGTGTAGGTAGTTTATAAAGACTTATTATATAGAATAATAGACATTTCTGCTTTATTTAGACCCTCATATTTAGTAGTTTACAAACCAGTGTACTGTGCAATTTGCTCAGTTTCTGTGTTTGTTGCTTAAATCATTGGGCCTGTGGGAAAAAATCCATGTTGGATTAAAAAAACACTTTTTATGTTATGGTACAGTGCATTTTTTCTTTGTTTTAGTGTTTACTTGTTGTTTCTGGCTAATGTTCTATCTATTGGATGTTGCAGATTGTTAGATACCTGTTGTCGAACTGTAACTGATTATATTTTTTTTATTTATATTATTAACTTGCTAATATACCTGTTGGGTTGTTGCAGATTCTTGGGCAGTTAGATACATGTTGGTGTATTCTAACTGTGTATTTTTTGTTATATTTTAGTGGTATTGATTCATCTGTTTGTTGCAACATCTTGGGGAAGTTAGATACCTGTTGGCGTATTATAACTCTTTATTTCTTCTTATAATTTAGTGGTGTTGATTTATCTGTTTGGTTGTTGCAGAATTCTGGGGCAGTAAGATACCTGTTGCCGTACTGTAACTGTTAATAGTTTTCTAATTGAAGTTTTATTAATGTTTATGCACAGATTAGTTATTAAATTGTGGTTTTAAGAATATTAAATAAGTGTTTATAAGATTTGTAGATAGTCTTTGCTTTAGTGTAATGGTAATATCATTACATTCAAATCATCCACAATTCTTTTTTATATATGCAATGTAGTGACCTGCATTGGTTGTGGCTCCTGCATCATAGATTATACCTATTGTTAGGAAGGGTTTCTTACCAAGTGATACTTGACCATCTTTGAATCCAGTCAGTTTGCAGTGGTTTTTGGTACCATCTGCATTGTAATGTAAACGCATTAGTATTACGTATTTACTATGTGTTTGAATTTGTAAGGTGGAGCTATTATCTGAATTGCAGGTAGTACATAATCTGCCATGGTTTGCATTTTGTACAAGTTGCTGAAATTGAACTGATTCACAGTTAGGTATGGATGCATACACAACACGTTCATTAGGGATTTGTTCCTGTGCCATATTGTTGCGGAGTACATGTATGTTTCCATATGTATGAAATCTGTAAGATTTCATTTATAGGTATATTTTTGTTTTCCAGTACTTTTAGTAAGTACATTGGAAATTCTTATGGATCTTCTTGTGAGTTTATAGTGAATTTCACCATTCCAAAACAGTAGTTCAATTCTTGTCTTATTCCATGAACACTATATATGCTGTCAGGATTGTTGGTTGCATTTCTATGAAGGACTAACATTTTCAAGCACAATTGGTCTGTATTGTGTAGGTAAATGTTGTCAATAATTGGTGGCAATTGAAATAGAATATGTATTGCTACATTTGCGTAGCAATTTACACCAGTTACATTTGAAAATTTGAATGGACCAGCTAGTTATGTGTGCAAGTCATTTCTTTGGAGTGTGTGTTGCTTCTTTGAAGAAGTACCTGAGTTACTTTGAGTAGTACATTCTTCTTTGGTTGTAGTAATTGATGAAGTATTAACTTCTTTTATTCTTTTTGGAGGATTTTCAGTGAGCTCATGTTGCATTTCTGTTTGAAGTAGTTTTCTTTTACAACGTTTTGCTTTTTGTGCAAAATGATAGGATTTTAGATGGTGGTGTACAGTGAACGTAGTCTATTGTATTCTAAAATGCAAGGAATATCAGTGTTTACTTTACTTGCATCAAAGTTGATTAGAAATAGACAAGCGAGTGTACTTAAGCGTGATAGTGCTACGTAGCTCATGCCTTCTTTAAAGACTATGTTCCCAATATCTATCAATGCTTTATCTAGGGTAAGACCTTGTGATTTGTGAAGGGTGACTGCGTATGCTAGAGTTAGAGAAAATTGCTCTCTGCGTACATACATGTCTTTGAAAAGAAGGAATCGAGCTGTTGAGCATCCTATTCTTTTTACTTCTGATAGTTTGTCAAAGAGAATATTGACAAACTGAATGTTGCTGTCATGTGGGTATGTTTGAAAGCCAACAACTGTACTAAGTGCCAAGTGCTTGCACGAGTTGGCATCAAGGACATACAAGTGACATTTTTGTGTGCTAATTGTTCCATGACATCTGTAGCACACGAGTTAGGGCTATAAAATGCATGGATGTGCCGGGTTTTTAATATTGCTTGTGCTTCTTGAGGTAGTACACCAACTCTAATACTTTTTAAAATGTTGGTGTAGGTGAGGTCTGCAAACTGGCGCATGTTTTCTGTTAATTCTCTGTATTAGAAATGTTGCCAAAGGTTAACATTTCCTATGCTGCCAACAGTTTTACAGCAGAGTGTGTGTCCTAAGCTTTTAAAAATAGGTTCACCTTTCACTGGTGTCAATTGAAGATCTCCGAAAACAATAATGTGTTTTCCTCCAAAGAGCTCCTTGTAGTTTGTTTTGAGTACTTCTTGTAATCTGAGGTGAATCAAAGCCAACATTAGATTGGAGACCAGGCTGCCCTCATCTATTAGCAGCATTATCATTTGTTTTAACACTCTGCGTAATTCCATTGCAGCTTCTGTAGAAAGTTTGTAATATTCTAATTTGTTTTGGTGTTCTACTGGAAGGAGTAGTAATTGGTGTAAAGTGACACTGCCTATGTTGTGGGCAGCTAAACCCTTGGGGGCAGTGACAACAGCTGACAGTTTGTTGTTTGTCAATTGTTGAAGGAACTTGCTGATGATTTTGATTAGGAATGTTTTGCCTGAACCAGCTAATAGTATAGGTTTGTAATTTTGGCAGGTACATTCTTTATTTTCATGTTGTACACCATGTGCAATTTCTTTTGTTACTTCTTTAAAATGCTACGCTGCTCATTGTTCAGTTTTGATTGCAGTACAGTTAAGTCTTCTGTATCTTCTTCATTGTGACACATGGTGTTTTCTACTTCTGTCATAGCTAATGCTGCCTCATTTGTTATTAGTGGCTGTCCCAGTGGTCCTTGGCTTCCTGTTACAGTAGGTTGACTATTGTCAGGAGTGTCCTTACCTAGTTGGGCCTGGAGTTCTTCTTTGTGTTGCTGTTCATTGTGCAACATTGTTTTGTACTGTGTAAAGCTAACATCAGTTATAGTGCTTTCATTTGCTTTGAAAGCGTCTTCATAAGAGTTATAGATATCTAGTATCTCTTCTTCTTTTCTCCATGGTTTCAAAAGTTGTAGCAGGGACATGTAATATAGTTCTTTATGTTGAGGAGTTTTTAATGACAATTTCATATGATTAATTAAGCTTCTTTTGGTAAGTTTCGCTAAGCTGCCTTCACAATTTGTCACTCTGTATCTACCTTTATTTTCATCAGGTTTTATATTATTTTTGTATGTGAAGTTTTGGGCAATGTGTTATAGACACATGGTTTCCAAAGTGGTACTTCTGTTTGGGAAATATGTGTCTAGTAAATTGATTTTCAAAATGTCTTGACTGTTGTGATCATTTTTGGCTATTGTTTCTATGTCGTCATATGATTTGAGAACTCTTTTATTAGATTTAGCAGGGCCAAGACTTAGCCATACTATATTTTCTGATGTTCCATATAAAGCAGTACTGGTTAAACAAACTGTAGCTTTATAGCAGGCACATTCTGTATGGGAGAGCATTTTTATGCCTAAGCTGTACAATTTCTGAGACAGTGTTTTGTCCGATGATAGGTCATTCCAGATGTCTTGCAGCTTTGTTTTTTCTGCTTTGGCTAAGTAGGCTGTAACATACCGTGCAACTACAGTGGAATTGTCTGCAATGTACTGCACATCTGTGTTTGCATTCCATAAGAGGACGATGATGAAGACATGAAGTTTTTCGCTTCACCTGTTTCTGTAACTGGTCTCGGGAAGCCAAAGCAGCATTTGGTATAATATTTCCCTTCATTTTTGTATTTGTGACGACAATATTTCCCACATTTGTGTCTTTGAAATTGTACAATGTGTGCATGAAGATCACTATTTGTTGCTTCTGATGGAATTTCACAAGTGACATATTTTTCAATAAACTGTAAAACAGTGGAATAACTGTCTTGACCAAATTTAGGAGCATCTTTAATCCATAAAAGCATGTGGATATGTGGTGCTCCTCTGGCTTGGTATTCTTTTCTCCAAAAGAAGGGTTGCACTTCTCCGAGGGGAGGAACAGTTTTATTACAATTAATGTGTAGCATAGCAATGAAGCGATGATGGAAATATCTTGAAACATTAACAGGATCTAGAGAGAAAAGGTGTTAGTATTTCTATGTTTTTTTTGATTTTGTTTGCTACGCATAGGAAATCATGTAAATCTTCCCATGCATATTCTGCACAACTTAATTTAACAAACCAAGTGGGCGGGCCAAGGTTCCTTATCATACAATGTACATCTCTGTGACGTCTGAACCAGTACTCGTTAGTGCCATGCATGTTTGCTAAAAGATTTGTAGTGCTTGATTGTAGAACCTCATCTTTTTCTTGCACTTTTTGTAGTAATTGCGTAGCTGACATATTTTGAAATTAGGTCCTGATTTCAATGTGTGTGCAACTCTGCAGCATAGAGTTGCTATTTCACTTTCAAAGAGTAGGTGGAATTTGTATTCCACATTTTGTCTAAATCTGGGATCTTCAGAATACCTTTGTAATGAGCGGTATTCTGATTCTGTTATCTGAGTGGGTCTATCATCATACCTTCTTCCTTTTCCAGTAGGAAAGAGTAGAGGAAAAGCATGCGCTTCTATACTTTTTTCCCATATGCTGATTGGTGATCCTTTGGTTTGTCGCATTTGGTACGTTTCTAGTGCATCATCTACGGTGTCATTAGAGTGTATTGGATGAATTGCGTACTGGTCTAAAATATTGGATAGTGTAGCAGGATCTAGAAGTTCAAATAGACCATTTCCTGGTGACTCCTGAATTATTTTAGTGGTTTCCTTCAAGTTTTCTTCAATATTCATTTCTTTGTAGTATTCATTATTGTCTTTTGGATATTGCAAGGCTTGCCTAACTTTATGTAAGTCTACGAGTTGTTGCCAAATTTCTTTGTCTTTTGTTGGTACACCAATTACTAAAACAATTAAAGTTTGCTCTATTGGACGTTGCACTCCCAGAGTGTTCACATTTTCTTTCATATCTAATGGTAAATAAACTACTTTGCAACAAATGCCTTTCACTAATTCAGAGGGAGGTAATTTTGCTGTTTTTGGTTGAAGGCGTATTATTGCTTGAAATGGGTGTACTGTTTGAATTATGATGCTCTCATAAAAATTGAGTTGTTCCTGGGGTTTTGGTAGTGGGAATAATTCCAAGTTATTTGTGATAGCACTTGAAGGAGTTTGGTTGTTGTCAAGTTTTGTAGTGCAGTAATTACAAAGTATTAAGGGGTTAGTTATTTCATATTTGTTTTCTGCTATAAGGTACAGAGCTAATTCAAACCATTTGGAATCTTCATTGTCTTCTATTTTGTATGTTACGTCTACAGTTTTTGTGTTACTTTTGGTACTTCAGCGGATGTACTTTTACTTGTTAGTATTTCTTTTTGTATGTGTGTAGTAGAAGGTTGCCATCTGTACAATTGCTGCTAGTCTGTTGTAAAGATATTGCATTTTGTAAGTGACTTTCACTTCCAAAATATTTTCTCAGGATATGCTCTGTTTCTTCAAGTAGGTCTTTGGATGTACATGTAGAATATTGTTATTTAAATTGGCTAGTGCTAAAGCAGGACTTTTAGCATAGTACAGTATATAGACTAGATTTCTTATATGTGAATGATGTGTTGATATCATTTTGATATGATGGAAGGTACTTTTGCAAATAGGTCCTGAAATGCAGGCTAATGAATGTCCTTGTAGTCCTATGTGTTTGCTCACTGGACAGGTATCCATATTTGGTAGTAGTTTCATTTTGATTTTGTCTTTGCCTTTCACATACTGATTAGTAACTGGCGTAAAGATTTCAAAGATTTTTTGGCAATGTTACACATTGACGTGCACAGCTATTTTTATACTGGACGTTCTGGTTCAGTTGAATGGATAGGTGATACTGAATTTTCTGGGGACATTTTTGTAAGCAGAATTTCTTGCACCATAATGTTATTTTTAAGGTTTTCATAGCCTCTTCCACTGATATGTATGGCAATTATGTTTGTTTGCTTTTGTTTGTATGTTTCTTCATTGAAATATGGTTCTGTGCGCGTGGTGTGACTCCATTCACCTCCACAGATATTTAAGAAGTTATTTTTGTTGACATTCCGTTTATTGAGAAGTCTTTTTTGTAATTTAGCAGTTAGTTTTGTTAGTGGTTTCATTCTGTTTAACACTAAAATAAATAACTTCCTTTTGAGAAGGATTGCACTGTCTATCAAAGCTTCTAAAATAAATTTTCTACGGTAGGTTTTAAGGGTTGTGCATGATTTCTCTCCTGTTTTTATACGATTTTGAAGGACTCTGTGGTGGAACATTTTTTCTGAAATACTTTTTTTTGTATAGTTACTTGCCACTACACCAAGGTTTATAGGAGCAGTATTAGCAGTAGTGGTAGCTGAATTCTCGTTAATCACTTTCTGTTTTGTTTTACATTTTGAAAGAGGAGGGAAAGTTTTTGTACTGGAAGCTTGTTTTGTTTTGCTTAATATTCGATTAGATCTTTTGTTTGAACTTTTTGTACAAATTCTGCTAGAAATGGATGTTTATTTTGGACACTTTTATTTTCATTTGCTCTACTTCTGCGTTGCTTTGTACGGATTGGTTCTGGGTAGGCATTCTTTGGGATCTGTTGAAAAGAAAGAAGGTATGGGTTGGGCTGTTCTGCAATGTATATGTGCTGTGTGCATGAGTGTCTGAGTATGATGGTAAGGATGTATGTGGTGGTGTGTGATTGTGCATTGGGAGATACAAGTAGTTGGGAAGGCTATTCTTGTATTTGTGTGTTACTATACTTGGGTTCAGATGACAGTACAAAGTAAGCTAGTGGTGAGGACAAGCACTAATACTAAATCTAATGGTATCGAATTAAAACAGCTCTTTGTTCTGTAATACAAACATTTTAGGAGCTGAGTTATGTCATTTGTGTGTCGAAAAATTGGGATTTGTGTGCCATTCTGCCTGTTAATCCCTGTTTAACAAATAGGGATTTGTGGGCAGAATGGTGCACTAATCTCTGTTTTTCGGCGCACAAATTCCATGAATCAACTGCACAGTGAGTTTGAGTAACAGTAAGAATATTATGGTAGTATTGCACTTACTTTTTTTGTTTGGAATGAGCAGGTTTCTTATGAGTTGTTGTTTGTACTTCAGATGCTGCTGTTTTTCAGGAGGGTGGTCTTCGCTGCAATTGTAAAAGAAAGAAGTTAGTAATTTTGTGTGTTTATAGCACTGATGTTAATTTAGACGTTTATTTTATGTTTTTGTAGTAGTATTCTTGTTGTATAAGTGAACATAGTGTGTGAATGCAGTTTCCTTTGACTATGTGCAGGCTTTATATTTTACTTACAATATGTTAGTTCAACATGCTTTGAAAATTAGTAGAATTCTAAGTGTATGAAACTCACTTAGTTTCTTAAGTCTGTGTTATTGAATGTTAGGAGATAGAAGAAATAATTATATACTTCTTTTGCAATTTTTATTAGGTAAATTGCAGAAACTGAATAGAAAAAAATGGATGGAAGCATTTGTGAAGGTATGGGTAATAAAGCAGAAGAATGTGATTTATAGGCAGTGGTGTTATTTCAGCTAGGAGCTTTTCAATGATACTGTCTATCTGTGTGAGTGTATGAAGATGCATCACTTTATCCTGGATGTGTGTAATTTTATAATACACTACTAAGTGTTTTTCTTCAATTATACTGTTATTTCTCCCATCTTTTTTTTAAAGTATATTTATTGATTACGGCATAAGAAACATAAAAAATAATAACATCCATCGATAACTTCAAAATTTTCAACTCCCCCCCTCTTAACCCCTCTACCCCATGGGGTAGCGTCCAATACCCTTCAAGTCTGAAATAGGTCCAAAATCCTGATCCTATGCGGGCACCATTGCATCATGTAGTGGGATTGAAGGAAGTCTAAGACCACCCCCATCTTTTCATGAAGGACTTGACTGACCCCTGTAGATTGTGCGACAGCTTCTCCATTCTGATCAGGGACCAGATCCTCTGCAACCAGCTAAAGACCCCCGGAGGTTCATTTTGCTTCCAATGTTGGGCTATAACTGACCAGGCCGAAATATGTAAACCTGCAAACGATCTCCATTGCGACCTAGAGAGCTTCTCCGAAGCGTGATCCCTCGAACCACAAAGCCATACCGGCACCCCCATTTGGTCTACATAAGGGAACATCTCCTTCTTGTGGGATTTCACCTCAGCCCCGAAAACCTGCATTCCTTTACAATCCCACCATATATGCCTCCATGGAGCCGTCCGCCCCACATCCCTTCCAATATAGTTTGGAGGCCTTCGGAAACATCCCATTCAGACGCTCCGGCGTGTAATGCCACTGCAGTGCGATCTTGACCCACATTTCCCTCAATTGGATGGAGCAGGTCAGGGAAAAAATGTCCCCCCATAAGTCTTTCCACTGCTGTTTAGCAATTGACTTCCCTAATGTTTGTTCCCATTTTATCATATAAATCCACTTGACCTCCTCCGACTGCACATTTATGAATTTGTACAACATTGAAACACATTTCTTTGACCCTGAGCTGGTTATGGTATATTGTTCAAAGAGGGTAAGGTCCCTCTCGGCCGCCCGCTTGATATCAGGCGATACCAACCAGTGGCGAAGTTGCCCATACCTGAACCTGTCTGAGTCCTTCAACCCCAGAGGTCCAGCGCAGATCTCGAACGACTTAACCTCCCTATCCTGAAAGATCTCACCTATCTTAGTCCACCCAGCCTGCTCCCATATCCCGTAGGCCCCCTTCTCCATCCCCGGCAGAAAAACTGGATTCCTAAACATGGGAGTAAACGGACCCAGTACTGTCGTCATAACCCCTCTTCTCGTTTGGGCATCCCACGCTTCCAATGTGGCTCCCAAGACTTTGCTTATTTGCATATTTGAGTATCTGGTCTGTATATCCTTCCATAAATGTTCCCCCAACTGGGCTCTGGCTACAGCTCTGTCTTGTTCAGCCCCTATTGTCTGCCCTTCTCCCCCCATCCATTCCCTTAGGACCCATAATTGCACTGCCTGGTAATATCTAAGGAAGTGTGGGAAAGCTAGGCCTCCATCCTGTTGGGATGCCAACATTACCCCTCTTGCCACCCTGGGCGGTTTTCTTCTCCAGACAAAGGAGTGTAGCATTCTTGTAAGGGCTCGAAAAAAGTCCTGGGGATCGATATCGGTAAAGCCTGAAACAGATAAAGCAAGTTAGGTAGGACCGACATCTTAACCGATACCATACGCCCCCACCAGGAAATCGTCAACGGATTCCAACTATCTAGCTCCCTTTTGATTTTTACCAAGAAGCCCTTATAGTTTTGTTCGTAGAGGGACTCCACCTTATCCGTCAGTGTTACCCCAGATATTTAATCCCCACAGTCTGCACCTTAAATTGTAGGGAAGACACCACCTGGGCTATTTCCGCACCCTCCCCCACCAGAACCAATGCCTCCGACTTAGTTCTATTAACCTTCAACCCCGAGATCTCACCAAACCTTTCCAATTCCCGACATACCACCGGGAGAGAGTGGATCGGATCCGTCAGTATAACCAACATATTGTCTGCATACGCCATTACCTTGTGCTGGGTGCCCGCCATGTCGACCCCCACAATCGTGGGAAGTTCTCTCATCCTAATAAAAAATGGCTCCAGGAAGAGAGCATAGAGCAATGGCGACAATGGGCATCCTTGTCTTGTGCCTCTCGAAAGTTCTACCTTTTCCGTGATCTCCCCATTCAAAGCTATTCTCATTGAGGGGGTGCTATAATTGGCTCTAACCATTCTCATGTACTGGCCTCCGAATCCCATGCCCTCCATTGTCCTGAACAACATTGACCACTCCACCCTATCAACCACTTTTTCAGCGTCTAGCGCTAAGAGTACTGACTGAGTATGCTTAATCCCTATCTTTTCAATCAGGTGTATGACTCGCCTAATATTGTCATGGGTTTTACGGCCCTGAATGAAGCCAGACTGGTCCTTATTAATCAATTTGGGGAGCACCAGGGCCAGTCTAGCCGCTAGCACCTTCGTATACATTTTGGAGTCCAGATTCGTAAGAGCTATGGGTCGGTATGATGACGGTAGCAATGGATCCTAGCCTGCCTTATGAAATACCAGTAATTTGGCTTCATTCATTGACGGAGTTACTGAACCTGATTCCCCGAAGGTATTGAATAGTGCCGCCAAAAGCGGGGACAGCAAATCGGCGTATTTCTTATAAAACACTGCTGTGAATCCATCAGGGCCCGGGGCTTTATTAGGCCGGAGTGCCCTTATGGCTGACCTCACCTCATCCTCCCTAATTTCTCCTTCCAATAAATCACTCTCTGCCTCCGAAAGCTTAGGAAATCTTATCCCTCGTAAATAGGAGATTTGAGCCTCTGCATTAGGAGCGTCGGACGAGTACAGCTGCTGATAATATTCTCTGAAATCTTCCCCCATATCCTGCGTAGTGAGTACCGTCTCCCCCCGCCCATTAGTTAGCTTTTTGATAGCCAAGTCCTGCTGCTTCACCGTCAACTGCCTAGCTAAATATCTATCAGCTTTATTCGCCTTTGTGAAGTAATAATGCCGAACAAAAAGGAGGCTTCTTTCTGCTTTTTTTGTGCGGAGCGCATCTAGTTGGACTTCTGTTTGTCTTAGCTCTCTTTTCAGACAGAGAGTTGGTGCACGAACCAGGTCTGCTCTAATGTCTGCCATTTTTGTCTCCAATTCTCTCTCCCATGCATATCACTGTCTGTCTTTGGCAACTTTTAGAGCTATCAAATGCCTCCTAATCACAGCCTTGAAGGCTTCCTATACCATACCCATGCTCACTTCACCCGTATCATTAAGAGCCCAATATTCCTCAATCTTTTCCCTGACCGAAGCCTCCATCACCGGATCCTGAAGGACCCCATGTGGGAACCACCAGGCCCTTAGCCTCGACCTTCTCTCCGCAGTTTTCAGCTCCATCCAAACTGGCGCATGGTCTGAGAGTGAGATGGGCCCTATTTCCACCTCCTGAATTTTTCCCAGAAGCCCCACAGAGGCCCAGAAATAGTCAATCCTAGACATTGACCCGTACACATGAGAGTAACAGGTATATCCCTTCTGCTGACCCTTCATTTCCCTCCAGACATCACATAACGCGAGCTGGCTCATCTTTTGGCGAAGCCGCTTAGTAGGACCTCCCGGGCCAGAATGACTTCCTGAACTCCGATCCATCGCTGGGTCCCAAGCCACATTCAGGTCTCCGCCCAAAATTGTCTCCCCCTCCACAAAGACCTCCAATCGCTCCAGTACCTCTCTCAGAAAACCATGTTGCCCCGTATTCGGAGCATATACCGAGGCTAAGGTAAACACCCTCCCCTCCATAGTGACATTCACAAATACAAATCACCCCTTTTTATCCGTTTGGGTATTGTGTAGATTAATGTGAGCCCCATCACTAAAGGCAATCAAGACCCCAGCCTTCTTGTCACCGGAATTAGCCTGTACAATCCGCTTGTATCCCCTTAACCGCAACCTTGCCTTGTCCGGCATTCTTGTAGAAACAATATGTCTCTCCTTTCCCTTCTCAGAAATTCTTCCACCTTCTTCCTCTTGACCGGGGCATTCAGTCCCCGTACGTTAAATGTCAATAGTTTCAGTTTTCCCATCATAGTCTGCCCATCTCCCTTAATAGGCTCCCTTTGGACCTACCTCGCTCCTTTGGCCACCACCTACCCATCCCCCAACCCCATAGAATTCTCCCCAACCCCAACTTCCCTTAACACCCCCAAACTGTCCCGAGGAGGGCCCGGGAACCTATGATTGCTAGGACGCTCAGTCCTTTGCACCCGTCCCTCAAGTAACTCGGGAAAGAACACCTCAGGGAATCCTAAACCCTGCATCACTTTACCACCTTACTCAACAGATTCCTCAATGCGTCCCCTACCGGGCCTCGCTTCAACTGACCATTGAGGCGTATCGACCGCTTTGTCGCAGAATAGCTCCATTCCCTTTCTACCAGTGCCTGCCACCCCCTGACACACTTACTACCAATAAATCATGAAAATCTCCCTGTTATCTATTTCTTACTGCGTTGGACCTCCTTCCATTCGCATAGTTTTTTACTTTGCGTGGTCCTACGCTGCTGGCGTCTGCTGTCGGAATCTTCCTCCTGAATGCCCATCAGTTGCAGTCCTTCTTCACAGGAAGTCACCCTCCGTGACTTCCCTTCCCAGGAGAATAGCAGTCCAAATGGAAAGGTCCACTTATATCTGATCTTCTTATTCACTAGCTCCCTGACTACAGGAGTCATCACCCTCCTCTTCTGTAGAGTCACTTGCACCAGGTCCTGGTAGAGGTATATTTCCACCCCGTTCATTTTTATATAATCCATTCCCGTTGCCTTCCTCAGAATCTCCTCCTTCTGCGGGTACGATGACATCGCCACCACTACATCTCTGGGTCGCTCCCCCGGCTCTCCCGTTGCTTAGGTCCCACGTGATGAACCCGATCCACCCTAATCAACTCTGCATCCTTCTCTGCCAGAATATCCCGAAACACCTCCTGCACCGCCTTCTTCAAGTTTTTCTCCTCCACCGACTACCATATTTTTGATGCAAATATTGGCCCTACGGGACCGATTTTCAAGATCTTCACACTGAAGCTCTAGATTGTGGGTCAGGCGGACCAGTTGTTCTTGAGTTTCGTTATATTGCAGGGGTTCTTCCTCCAAATTTTGTACAATCTTTTCCAAGGTTTCAGTCCATTCTTCAAGTTTTGCAACATCTTGCCGAATGTCCTGGACTACCTGCTTCATGTACTCTCTCAAACTGGCAAACTGTTCTTGCACAGTGGACATAAAGGTGTCTTGCAGGTCCTTAAACCAGACCTGCATGTCTTCCTTCGAGACTTGATGGCCCTGCGGGGGGTCCGGGTTCGAAGACTCCGGAGCGTCCCTCTGTGTTTTCCCACGTTGACCACCCTCCATGTCGCCCGCCCAGATCTGGATTATACTCGTGTCTCGTTTGGTAGAGGATGATGTCGCCCCCAAAGGGCCTCCCTTTCCTTTCTGACCTTTGTTCCTGGACATCCGGTATGCCTATAAAGGTCTCTGCCCGCCCTACCACTTCACTCTTGTGTCTGCCGGACAATTCGCTGGGAGGGAGGCGCATCTCCTACAACCCCCGACGGCTTCTTCCTCACACACTCCACCAGGAGATAACGTTTAACCTCTGCCACTTTCTTCAGGAAGAGCCCCAAATGAGTTCAGTGTCTTATCTGTCCATCTGTGGCGCACCCGCCCTATTCCAGTAACCAACTCTTCGCAGATACTGTCCGCAGCTCTTCCTCTTATATAGAGGCCCACTTGATTCATGCCAGTGTGGCTAAGGCGGAGCCAAGACGATCCCTTGCTCCCAGGGCTCAGAATTTGTTAAATGGGCTCTCGCCCGCTGCCCCCAGTGTGCCCGGTATGTCCGTTCCCTTGATCCTGGTTCCTTACTGTGTCCCCAGAATGGGGGGCACACTACCACCCGTGGTCCCCCATCCCCAAACCCAGGAGATGTGGCTGGAGTGGGGGCACTAGACAGCCACTACCTCTTTGGGATTCGGCAGCTTCCCAGGCCGCTCAGCCCGTACTCCTCCCTGGGCACCCGGGGCGGCTCTCACCTGCAAGCTGGAACACTGCGTTGGGAGTCGGGCCGACACACCCCCTCCAATGATCCAGGGATGCCGATCCTCTGCCGCCACTCCAGCAGGCGCCAAACTCCACTCCCGCTGGGTAGTCTGTACAGGCTGGCCCTCTCCTCTCAAACCGGCACCAGAGGGGGAGGGGGGGCAAGCAGCTGCAATCTCCCACCGAGGAGAGAGCCCCGGCCCTGCGCTTCCTCTATGCTTTCCGCTACGCTCCCCGGCCAATGCCGAGCTCCTCGCCGCAGCCGCTCCGATCCTGCGCCTCACGGGGCCAGGATACTCCGTGTCCTCCCGTGCGCTCATATCCACATATACCGCCACAGCCTGCCATCTCGTCTTCACTCTCAGAGACGGCGTCCCGCGATCTCCGGGGGGGGCTCCTCGGGTGGCAGGACACTGAACACCTACACGGTCTCCACTTTTAAGGTGTTTTATTTTCCCGGCCCGGCAGGAGCGACCTTCACTCGCGTCTCCTTGCCAAGGCCGCCATTTTGGAATCCCCTTCTCCTATCTTTTAATATTATAATTTTTTAGAAAGCTGTGTGTGTAAATACAAATAGATAGCAGCCAATACTGGAATTGACAGTATATTATAGCAGATGAGTAAAATGACAGTAAGTTCTTTTTATAGGTTATACAGGTTAGGTGGCAGTTACTTATGCATTCATAAGAGTTGCACATGTACTGTGCATAAAATATGCATACCTGTCATTTGTATTCATGCATGTGGATATGCATGCAGCTGCAAGTAGAAATATTGGAGACTTGTACAGTAGTTTTTGTAGTAGGTGCTTTCCAATTATATGAGACTTGTACTCAGAGTGATCAACAGTACATTTGAAGTGCTGAACTCTGATGATGGAGTTAGATGTAGAGGTCTTGGATGTGATTGGTGGATGGTTGTGTGACTGCTTAGCTGTACCCAATGAGGGAATGGCAGAGAGAGTGAAGTGGAAGGGTAGAAGGGCTGTCCAAGCGTTATGCTGTCCGTGGACACCGTGGCTGTCCGCAGACAGGACGTGCTACATCCAGGGTTTTCCTGCAAATTCAGCATGGAAAGGGGACTGTAGGGATCAGCCAATCAGATGTTTAGGTTGTGGATTTGTGTTGAAAGAGAGTGTAGTGAAGATGGCAGAGGTGGAGAAAGTCAGGGTGTTGGTGCCTGGAGATATGTTTGTGCATGGTTTACAGCAGTATGCTCAATGCAGGCATGTGGCAAACAATTTTGATGTTAAAGGAGTGGAGGTGATGTGGAGCACTGTGCCTGATTGGAATGTACAGGGAATTGTACACATTTGTGAAGATATGGGCAGGATGAACAGTCCCCATGTAGGAGTTTTGCACTATGGTGCTTTCCATTTGGGCTATGTCAGTGCCCCTACTTCGTTGGCAGATTTGGAACACTTGGTTCAAGCAGTAATGAACATCCTTCCAAATGCCAAAGTAATTTTTTCTGGATTAGTACCTAGGGCATTATGGGACAATAGTTCTGTTTTATGTCCTAGGCAAAACATTGCTAGGTGTGCAATCAGCCGAGGCATGTGTGCTTTCACGCTTAGAGCTGGTATGTTCTTCTGTAATAATGAGAATATTGATTCCAGTAATGCTGTTTATTTTAAAGAAGATGGCATTTACTTATTTTTTATGGGAAATGCCATGCTGTTCTGGAATGTAAGGGTTGCTTTGGAGAAGGTTATGTGAAGATTTTAGGAATAAACTAAGAAAAAAAAGAAAAAAATACAAAATAAGTGGTAAAACAAGGGATTGGTCAGTAAAGTTTAGTGGGTGTGTTGTGCAAGGAGAGAGTTTGTTTCCTGAGAGAAGAACAGATAGCTATGGCTGTGTGTTTCAGAAAACAGATTATCAGGATTTTGGGAGACTCATGGATAAATTGGTTGGAGGTGCATGCTGAACGCTGTGGAGTATCTGCAGGTCTTGGATTCCTTCATGTGGAAGTGCACTGGCATGGAGTGCGTGGAATGAAGTGGCGGGACATGTACCTCTCTGTGCTACTTTGGAGACAGAGCATCATCCAGACGTAATTATAATTCATTGTGGAGGGAACAGTTTAGGACATGTGTCTGGAATTTCATTGCAATTTGCAATGAAAGAAGGATTTTGGAAGGTTATGGATATGTTTCCATATTCCCAAGTAATTGTTTCCCATAGTGCGCAGAGACAAATGTGGCTGCGTTCTTATTCATTTGGTCCACAAATGGAGAAAGCGAGGCACAATGTCAATAAGGCTGTTTGTGCCTTTCTAAGAGATGTGGGCATGAAAATATTATGTTTCGTAGCACATACATTTTTTGCAGAGATGGAGTCCATCTTACTTATGCTGGCAATCAGATTTTTCTGAGAAATGTACAAAATGCATTTCAACCTTTTGGGAATTACAGCCATCCATTCTGCAGTAGGTGTTGACCTTTTCAAACACAAACAAACACCACCAAATGGCTGTTTTCAGAGCCACCACTTCCTCCCAGAGAAAAGTGCAATGGTTATGATGGGGCAGCACCCCAAAATTTTATATGTCCGCAAACTGTCCACGGACTTCTAAAAAATGCACAGGGCCCTGCTCCATTTATTTGCCACTTCTATTTTTAAACTGTGAAAGGTGGCTCCGAAAAGAGCCTTTTTTTGGGGATTTTTGTTGTTTTATATTTTTTGGTTTTTTTTAGACATGACACACTAGGAGAGGAGGGGAAAGGAGGGTAATGAAGGGACATCAACCATGGGGATAAGAAAGGGCAGGTGGAGAGAGGAAGATGTAGGGTGGGCCTTATTTATTTAGGTAGCAGACCTGCTCGTGCTCCTTGACCGCAGTCTCAAAAGCACTTCGAAGATTCTCCCCCCTGCAGAGTACTGCATCACAGTACATATACAATATTGTGACCCTCGAAAGGTAAGGGTCAACAGCATCGTGAATGGCCTGTGAGGCAGCTGAAGGGATGCGCTGTCCCACAGGAGTGTCTCTTGTGATGACAGGAGCAGAAATGGAGGATGTGGTAGAGGAACTCAACCTACTACGTTAATCACAAGGTAGAACCTTGCGAACGGCCCCACTGTGGAACGACCTTAGGTGTCGCTTCATAGATGTCGTACCAAAGCTGTACAAACCAAGCCTCCCACGACTCAGTACCATTTTGCACTGGTTGCAGGTGACCTTGTTTGCACGTGCTTTTGGTACGTCACCATGAATGGTAAACAACCGCCACACCCAAGACTCACGGCGAGTGCTGGTAGTAGGGACTTCCACTACCTCATCCTGGTCATCCTCTTCATCCTCCTCCACTATATCCTCACGCCTGTTCCCCTCTACAGGCCCTTGGCGAGGTGGTGGTTTTAGTGGAGGGGTTGGGGGTGGTGCTGAGGCACTAGTAGCACCAGCTGGAGCAGCAAGCATAGATGCCATCAGGTCTCATGGGAAGCAGCAAAATCAGGAAGATGAGCATCCAAAATAGGTAATGCTCTGTCAGATAGCCAGAAGCACAATGAGGATGAGCAGTGGGGTGTGGCCTTTTATAGGGGTGCAGGTGCGCACTCCGCAGGCAGTCGTGCTGTCTGCAGACAGTTTGAACACCCCAAAAAGGCTCAAAAAAGTTCCAGTATGTAGAAATGCAGGGTCATTGCCTGGGACATGTGCAATGGTGAATGTTTACTGTAAAATACTTTGGATTGGTCAGAAAAGTACTTTTAAAATGTTTGTGGTCCCGAACAGTGTCTGCAATTCAGGACACACGATCAGCATGGGTGTGGTCACTTGATGATGTCGTGAACACATCCGCGAAGGGAACTGGTGTCCGCAGGACACCAAATGCACATGAACGGTGGTGCGCATGTGTGCGGGTGTTCTACGGACAGTGTTCGGGTCCTCAATCCAATTAAAAGTGCGACACAAGTGAGAAGGACAGTTACGGACAGGCGCGATGTTCGTAGGACTTATCGGTGTGGTGCGCATGTGTGTAGATGTTCTACAGACAGTACGGACAGGTATAGTGTCCTTAGAACACCTCTATTTGGGATAATTGCAAGCATTCCAAACACCAAGTGTGTTCTAAGAACAGTTCCATCTTTTTTGCGAACAGTGCGGACGGGTATAGTGATCTTAGGACACCTCCATTTTAGTTAATTACGGACATTCCGGACACTACACGTGTTCTAAGAACAGTTCCATCTTGCTTGCAGACAGTACAGACAGGGAGAGTGTCCTTATGACCCCTCCATTTTGGTTAATTACAGACATTCTGGACACCGTGTGTGTTCTAAGAACAGTTCTATCTTGCTTGCGGACAGTGCGGACAGGAATAGTGTTCTTTAGACACCTCCATTTTGGTTAATTTCGGACATTCTGGACACCGCGCGTGTTCTAAGAACAGTTCGATCTTGCTTGCGAGCAGTGCGTATGGGTATAGTGATCTTAGAACACCTCCATTTTGGTTCATTACGGACATTCCGGACACCGCACTTGTTCTAAGAACAGTTCCATCTTGCTTGCGGACAGTGCAGAACGGTATAGTGTCCTTAGGACACCTCCATTTTGGTTAATTGCGGACATTGCGGACACCTAGTGTGTTCTAAGAACAGTTTCATCTTGCATGTGGACAGTACAGACAGGTATAGTGTCCTCAGGACACCTCCATTTTGGTTAATTATGGACATTCCGGACACCCGCGCTGTCCGCTGACACTTCAACTGCCTTTTTTTAAAACAATAAGACACAAAGGACTAAATTAAAACACACATATTATTCTTTTTATTCTATAGAGATATAAATTTTATGAAAGAGACGGGAAGCAGAAACTGACACAAACACAGGGGAATTAGGGGTTTGGAGAGGATGTATGGCAGGGGATGAAGGGATGGATGTCTCATCAAAACGTTTTTCTTGGTGTTAAGGGTTTGGGGATAGTTGACTGGGACATGGAGAGGGGGAACAGGTGCATGTGGGACAATGATATTTAATTTTTTCTTTTATATGGTCCTCCACAAAATGTTTCAAAAGATTGAAATTTTCCATAAGCATGTCACTTTTTTGTTCCATGCGCTGCAGAGTATTTTCTAATGTCTCTTTTGGTGTATTATTTTCAATGTTTGCATGGTCTGTTAAAAAATATATAAATATGTTAACTACACATGAAGTAATAGTTATTAATTTGCTTATGTAGAAAAGTGTGTAGCATTAGTATCACTGTCTTCAGACATTTCCTCACGTGGGAAATGTTCCTCAAGCCATTCCAAAGTATTGGACATTTCTTTGTACAAAAAAATATATTACTTTTAGTGTACCAAATACAGAAACTTTAGAAATATATAAGAAACATTTACTTTAATTACTAGTTTCTGGTAAATTGTGTTCTTACTTTTGTGTAGGTCTGCTGTTGCTCCTAGCTGTGCAGTTTATGTCAGCTAATTATGTTGGAGGCATATCTTTTTTGTTGTGGTATATTCCATTTTAGTACATATGGTATCTAAATGGATGGTTGATGTGTTACATATATAGGTTTAATTTCTTATTTATTATTACATATAATGTGTTTGCTGCTTTTTGAACTTTTTCAGTGTTTATATAGCATGATAGAACAATCTAAGATGCCCCCTGAGTTTTTGGGTAGTGTTGATGTTGTCCGGGTCCGTCCAAGGACATCGCACACTCTGCGGACATCAAAATCACTAGCAGGGGGTTCAGCATGTTCTATTTTATATGTATATAAAGTAAGGGAATCCTAGTAAACATCTATCAAATTCACACTATGTATATGTATATTCAGTAAAAGAAACGTTGATAAAGGGACGTTATGGTTAAGTTGCGTTACTAAAAATCTATGAAATTCAGTAAAAAAACGTTGTTAAAGGGACGTTATGGTTCCAAGTAAAACTGAAAACCCCCTGAAATTCGCCAGTTATGGTAAGCTAAGCAACCATAACTCGCGCCAGCACCGTGCATTGCTAAGACTAACACCCAGGACATCAAAGATGATATCACAAATGTCATTGATGACATCACTGATGACATCACATGTGCATTTACTTTTCATGAAAACTCTGTACAAGGGATTATTATTATAATGTTGACAAAAAAGTGTCAAGGATCATTGCAATAGATATCTTGAGCTGCGTAGTGCATTGGGCAATAGATTGATATAAATAGCATTATATTATGAAGTTCTTTACAGTATACTAAGCTACTCATGTATAAATATAAGCATTGTGGCAGCAAACATGATGGAGGTGCAATATTCAAAATCTTCCCATGTTGAATAGTGAAATGATAAATTATTTCTTATTAGAGTTTTGTGTAATGTACAACATGTAATAAGTAGCTAATAAAACCACTTACTACGTAATTTAATTATTACATACAAAACACATAGACACAACAACACATACATATGAGTACATAAAGGGAAAGTGAAGTATGCAAAAAAGCAGCAGTAGAAGCAGAAAGGATTGCTCTGCTTCAAACCTACCACTTCCCTATGTACAAATATCACATGATGTGACTGTACCCTAAAGAAAGTAATGCAAATACAAATATGAGCACATCCAGAGAAAGTACAGCAATAAAAAAACAGCAGAACAATACGAAAGTGTTGATAACCTTACTGATTGTCTTCATACACAGAAAGCATTGCTATCTTTTAAGTGTGTATTTTTCCTATGTATATGTTTCATATGTTGTGAGTGGATGCTAAGTGAATTATTGTAAGAACATATTTGAAGTATAAGTCTACAAATATAGTACTTTTTGATTTCTTTGTTCCTAACTATCACTGTCTAAGATATATCACTAAAGGAAAAAACAGCGAGTCAGACATGTGATGCCATCAATGATGTCATCAATGACATTTGTTTTTTTTTTTTTTAAATGTTTTTATATGGAACGCTTCACAAATTTGCGTGTCATCCTTGCGCAGGGGCCAGGCTAATCTTCTCTGTATTGTTCCAATTTTAGTATATGTGCTGCCAAAGCGAGTACCATCAATGACATTTGTGATGTCATCTTTGATGTCCTGGGTGTTAGTCTTAGCAGTGCACGGTGGTGGGGTGAGTTATGGTTGCTTAGCTTACCATAACTGGCGAATTTCAGGGGTTTTTCGTTTTTACTTGGAACCATAACATCCCTTTAGCAAAGTTTTTTTACTGAATTTTATAGGTTTTTAGTAGCGCAACTTAACCATAACGTCCCTTTAACAACGTTATTTACTGAATATATATATATATATATTTCTAGGATTTAGCAATCAGACCACCGGTATGGAAAGCCGCACTCACAGGCAGTAGTAGTGGATAGATGAAGCAGTTGCAGACTTCGTAGAAAAACACCAATGTCCAAAGTGTCTTAACAGATTTAAAAACACCTCTTCATTCTTCAAAAATAGATTTAAAAATGATTGCTTCCATTTCGCACCCAGCAGAAAATTACAGGAGGCATTGCAAACAAATTACACGTTTCGCTTCCTCTCGTAGCTTGGTCACATATATATATATATAAATATATTTTTATTTTTTTTATTTATAGATTTAAACAATCAATTGCATTTTAAATCCACTTTTGCAGTCTATATGTGTTACTTATGAAAAAGCTGATAGCTCAAGCAATGGGAGAAGTAGTGGTAGGTTAATTTGAAGATACTTATGTCATGTAACTGTTCTTGTTTATTAGTATTTTTCAGTGTAAATGTCATCTCCAATATTTTGCTGCCTCTGATTTAGAGAAACATTTTTTTTATTTTCAGTTGAATTGAATGATTTCATCTAAGGTACAGATGTGATAACATACGCACGTTGCAAGAGCACGTAGTTTGTTGGCTTTAGGTCTGCTTGCGATGGTATGCATGCCCCTCTCTTTTCCCCACTGCACGCATTGCTCGGCCTGGAATGGCTTTCACCAATTGCCAGGGGAACATGAGGAGGAAGTGCTGTGCAGAAGTGTATTGATGTATTTCATGCTGAGCAACCATAAATCCGTGGTATTGGCAGTAACTGTCAGACCAGTCCTACCAGGAAATGCCCACTTCACGATCCATTACTGATGATATAAGATCTTCGGCCATGCTGTAATAGTATACTCATTGATCTCATATTGGCTCTATCCGAAAGAATTTTTAATCAAAAGCAGGCGAGGTATGAGACCCAAGAGCTGTAAAGAATACACAGAAGCTGTGACTTGATGGTCATAAAATGTCCGAAGTGTGCCTGGCATCTGTACGTTGTGTGTTCCGCTCGTCCCAGTGAAACATTATTCCACTTTCAAATGAATGGAACTTGAATT
The DNA here is from genome assembly GCF_040938575.1 of Ambystoma mexicanum. Taxonomy (NCBI): domain Eukaryota; kingdom Metazoa; phylum Chordata; class Amphibia; order Caudata; family Ambystomatidae; genus Ambystoma; species Ambystoma mexicanum. The sequence continues at coordinate 878,832,591 of NC_090941.1, read as the reverse complement.
AAAGTGAAAAACTGGTACACTGGTCTCAATGATAAGAAAGGTCAAAACGAAAATGTAATGAGAGGAGGTGAGAGAAAAGAGAATGGCATTGAAACGAGCTAAGGAAGAAAGACAACAGAGGAGTTGAGTGCCCCACGCCACCGTGCTAATAGACCCAACATGTCATGTAAAGCACAGTATTGCGTGCATTTTCTGTGACCTGCATTCGTCGCTTTCTCTACTCCTGCAACACAGCTCTTTGAAAGTGTAGACCAACAATGTCGGATTGGTTTAATCCAGACCAATGAATATCAACTATGTGTGTTTTGAATTTGAATAATTAAATACTACAGCCTCATTTGTGTGCACGTTCTGAAAATCTGATAGAGGTCCAAGCACGGCTGGATTACGCTTCTGGGGTTCTGGTGTGCAATCCTTTGTAGGCCCAAGCACTTCAGAGTATCATGCATACTTCGTGGCCCTGTACAATCAGAAGCAATAATCCAAATTTGGGCGTGCATGAAAAACAGAGTTAGTACTTGCATTTTGAGTGTTGCGGGAACCTAAGTGAATCTTCATTATGAATCATTCAAGGTCAATGACAGCTGGTGATTTTATTTCTTTGGAGGGGCATTATTTCTCCCAAACCAATGCAAGAGACCTAGCATAACAAACAAGCCAAACCACCATAAGTAGGAGGTCCAAGGGAATTCTGCCCCATTAATGTTTTAAAATATTGGGTTGGAAAAGGGCATTTTACAGCACAATTGTTAATACAAATCAGTTAAAAGGCAATGACATGTACATCTGGTTCTATAGGTATAAACAGCTCACCAAATACACGCAGGAGCATTTTACAAAAAGTATCTGAGCGCTCTGCCCACAATATATGCCAGTACTGACACTGTAGGCCACTTTCCGGATGGATTCCACAATATATGCCAGCATGCTCCTTTAGAACACTTGCTAATGCTGTCTGGACCACAAATATAAGCCAGCATTGGAAATGTAAAACGCATGTTCATGATGTTAGTTTCTACTAAATACGCCAGCATGGCTCTGAAACATACGTTTCCATTATACCTGGGTCCAAATATAACATTAAAAGCACAGAAAATACATTTTGAAGGTAATTCCCACAAAGGATTCCAGCACTGCCGTGTAAAACAGTGTTTAATGTTGAACTACATACTGATTGTGCGACTGTAAACATGTTTCAGGATGATTCACGTAATATACAGCAGCCAATGTAAAGCACAGTCACAGTGCTGGTGCTGCCTTCTCTCCATTCCCTACCAAACAAAAACACACATCTATCTACTGTCCACACCATTCACAAACACATCTACACACATACAATCATGAACAGACTCACCCACTCACACGGAACACACACAGGCCCATGGACACACACTATATTCACAACATGCATTCAGATTAACAGTTTAAATTTACCTACCTTTCAAGAAGTTGTGTTGTCCTTTCTCCCTCCAATGTGGTGCTCTTCTTTATGACCAGGAATGAAGGCAGTCAAGTGGCAGAGCAAAGAGAACACATTTGGCATAGAGGTTGCGTTTGGTTTTGGGTCCAAAGGGGAGCACAGGTTTTGGAGGGTGAGATGTCTGCAAGGGTGTTGTAGACCAGGGGTCTCGCCGGACGATACAAGAAAAGTAGGAAAATACTCCAAAAGAAGAGCACACTGTGCAAGAAAAAAACACCCTTTTATTAAACAGTCGACTGGGGGAAGAACCAGCTCCATGGACATGAACTGTAATACATTGTCAACTCCGCCCATAAGGTCTGCAATATTTATACAAAGAAATCTCATGTTTGCATATTTTGTCAATAGTTACATTATTTGAGGATGTACTCATACACAGTTGGTGGATTGTCATGGGATAACAACATTTCCTGGAACAAAAGTCTCACAACCCCTTCATGATGTCATGAGCCTTAAGCATCCCTACCCTCAATGAAATAAATATCTGCTAACCTGCAGAACTTCTGACATGCCATTGGTTGGCATCTGCTAAAATATGGGTTTATAAACCCCACAATGTGGATTGGATCCCTTCGTTGGAGACAGTGCCAACCACAGAATCCCACAAAATCTATAATGGAATAATGAGGGAACAGAAACAAGATCAAGGCATTGTTACAGCCTCTGCAACACCATATCGCAGTCCTCAGATTGTTTTGCCCCTTCTCTCCCCCCCTTGCACCTGTTCGCTCCCCATTTTCTTTCTAGCATCGTGCCAGCTCTATATAGGAAAAAACTGTGCAGGACACCATTGGTGAAACCGAATTTCTCGTATTTAATTCTCTTTTATTATTATACCTAGTGTGCCATGTCTTGCTGCCTGGGCCCTTGGTTCCCAGCCTAACGACCTTGCAAATGATCATGTGGGAATGCACCTGATGTTTGCCTGCACTTCTCATCCCATGAGAAACCTTTCCTTCTGCAACAATTAATTAGCTAATGAGTGCTTCTTGATAAGCTGATCTGCCATTTCTGCAAGTGTTTGCAGAACTTCTATTTTGCAGTGAGCTGTGGCATTTCAAAATAACTGAAAAATGGCTTCTGTCTAGTCTGGCCTGAGCCTACTTAAAAATAGCCATACTATTATTCATGAACATACCCAACAACTACACTTCTAAGTTACATTTAAACAAACTATACAAATATTGCACTTGCTGCATGTGAACTTTTCATCGTGGCAGCCTTGCATACCCATCCCCAGTTACTTGCTAGTTAAAACTACGTAAATGTTCTATTTTATCTCATGTGTCCTACCCTGCACAGCACCCTATTCGCAAAAATGTGGTGCCTATGGGGTGATATAGGTGTGATCTACATGCGTTGTGTGTCATGATGTTACCCTTCACGTTACTCTTGGCATTACTGCGTTACTTCTTTATCTTGTACGTGCAAACCCCCTTGTGAGTGTTGGGTTTGTATATCCACATTCCTGGAACCGCAATTTTCATGAGCCCTGATAACCATGTGGGTACCCAAGCAAGCATTCATTCGAACCACTCCTGTTTACTCACTCTGCTTCATAGTCTCATGGAGGGCATGCCTGGCATTTATTGCATCTGACAGTGTGCCGTTTTAAGCATCATTTGTGGACACGTAAGTGCAGCGGGTGTTCCCTATCTTTGCACAAACTCCCCCCATCCCTGACAGTTAATACATGTAATTCTGGTTCTCCAGAGTGACCAACCTTAAAGCCCTTAACTCCTCACTTACTGCATTCAGCCCTTTCTCTGTCCCATTTGCCAATTGTAACAGCTTATAGCATGTGATTTGCACCACTTGGCGTTGGCTGACATTGGAATACTAGGGGCGAGCAATGGTGTGAAAAATAGCAGTTTTATTGAAAAAACTTGATTCCGTTGGGATAGCGTCCAGTAGGCCTGCACTCTGTTGGGACCAGAAATTACTGTGTCTTCTACTTCTTTATAAACTCAATTCTCGTCTTGCATGTGGATGCCTGTCCTTGTCAGTATTTGCAGTGATGCTTGGCTTCATATTTGCTTTGTCCATATTTCTCTTAACACAGGTGAAGACCCCTTTTGGTAGGGCGGAATGATCATTCAATGGCAAAATGTTGGAATGGGGCACTACTAGAGCAGTGTAGAGTGTAGGGTGACCAGGGAGTACCAGGCACTCCAGTTCAGAGGTAATTGGGCATATCCCTAGGACCCACAGACCCAAAAATATTCCATGAGGGTTGTGAATCTGACTTGTATATTTGGCAGCTGAAGTACCCTCTGGCAGGCAAGATTGGTCTCCAATTTTATTGAATCTTTTATTCCTGTGGGTCTGAAACATACAGAATATCATGTGCGTGCCTTTGTGTATAAAGGATGCATCTATCCAGGTGAGGGCCTGGTCGTGATCATTCCAACTAATGTGACATTTATAATTCATCATCACTGTTACTTCTTCAGCAAATTCCACTAATCTTTCTGCCCTGCACCCTATTAGCCCCTCTACTCACTGCTCATTATGGAACACTGAGCCCTTTATGTGCATCTATGGCAACATCCAGCACCAAGGTAATGGGTGTCCTGTATCATTCACACATTAGAGAGTGTGCTACCTGGTAAAGAGCTGCTCCCCCCTTCTTCTGCTTTCTGTTTGGTATACTAAGACAATATGTTTTGTTTCTTCTACCTCTGCCATCTTTTTAATCTTCATTTAATTGATAATTGTCCTCATAGATTGGGGCTTACTTCCTCCACCGATTTTGAATGCACCCTGTGTCCCTGAAACAACCCTTGAACCTTGAAAAATGCCAGTTGTATAAGGCAATGTGCCATTTCTACTGGCACGTCCTGTGGGAGGAAAAGCTTTGGTATCCCCACTGTAATTGGGATGAGAGAGCACAAGTAACATGTGTCATCAGCCCTCTCTCGGCCCACTGCCTTCATGTGGTTATACCAAATGTTGTCAGAATCAGTTGAACGCTGCTCCCCCATGCTGTGTACAAACAGGCCCAGATTAAATGCATCCCTCTTTGTTTGGAATACTGAGATATTTTCATTTCCTGTTGCTCTACTAGACCTCCCTTCTACTTTAAACCAAAGGAAAGGAAGAACACAAAACAGAAACAATCACTATACATCCTAACCAACATCCATTGCTATAACTATACTATACTGATGATAGTCCTCCATGTGTGTTGCTGCAAAACAAATATTAGGTCTCTGACGAAAAAATGTCAATGAGATAACCGCAATACTCCCCTCCATTTCTCCCTCCATTTCTCTGCCAGAAGGGGGCCATTGCTCTTCTCTTGGCAGACGTTGGATATATAAATCCATACTTGCCTGCCATATACCTTTACGGCTGATGGGGTGCAGTATGTCTCTGTGAAGGGATCCTCAAACCTGAGATTGCACCATTTCCTTGTAAACCTCTTAACAAAGTCCTTATCTCTTGTGATAATAAGTCCCCTTCCTCCGGTGGGGATGGAAATTCTCCTGAGGAGGCCGAGCAGTTTTGACGAAGCTGAAACTGACGTGAAATATATTTCAGGGAGTTAGTAAGCTGTTTAACATACCCTTGAAACTCATTCCCCAGAACCTGTGCAGCACAGTGCACATCAGAAATAGTATGTGCAGGAGTTAAAGGCACATGCCTTCTCATGTCTATAACTATTTAGTGTGGGGTGAGATGGGGCCAGAGCCAGGCATGTTACGTAATGCAAATAAAGTGAGCAGCAAAGAATAAAGCCAGCTCTTGTGAAGTGTGTCACAAAGTTTTTCAAAATGCTCCTTCATCAGGCCATTTAAACTCTCTACAAAACTGTTGGTCTGAGGCTGGTATGCAGAACACAACTTGTGCTTGATTCCCAACAAAGATGTAATTTCCCAGAACAGCTCCTTAGTGAAGTGTTGTTTATTATCAGATCTTATTTCTTCACACACTCCCCATCTTGGAAATACTTTGCACAACACAAATTTGGCTGCAGATGTGGCATCCCTGTGAGCGCATGGACCCGCCTCAAGTCAGCGTGAAAATGGACATGCAACTACAATGACAAAGGGCCTCATTACACGGAATGCGGTAAGGGTTTACCGGTAAGGGCACCGGTACCGGTAAAACCTTACTGCCTTACTTTGAGGTCCCTTTGCGGGACCCGACCTCAACGGCTGGTTTTACCAGCCATTAAGGAACGGGCCCGCAAAGGGACCTTGGTGCAAATTACGGTACCGCAATACGTAAGGGCGGTAATTCCGCCATCCACCAAGGCGGACACGGTAAAATACCAGCGGTGACCATGGCGATATTAGCACCATGGTTATCGCATACCGTGTAATGAGGCCCATAATGAGGCAAATTGAAGCTAGGTGTCATTTCTACGTAGTCTATGTGCAAATGTGAAAACGGTCCAGATGGACGAGGAAACGCAGCTTTTATTGTCTTGATAGTGTGACCCATGTTGTAACACTGGCAGATTAGACAATCGTTCACAAATTGAGTCACTTGCTGCAGTAGGTTGGGTATGAACCATTGTTCTTGCATATCTGCAGTGACAAATTCCTTAGAGGTGTGCGCTGGGTAATGCAATTGTCCCAATGCTATGTGGAACAGTGCCTGGTGCATCACTGGTTTCCCTGTGCTATTCTGACATCATATCAGATCTGTGATAAGGAGCACCCTCTCCTGGTCCACAGATCCTGCTACTCTGGAGGAGCACCCCCCTGCACTCTATGAGTTGGTTCACAGACAAAGAGTTGCAGCGCTCCATGTGTGGTGTAGGTGGGTGTGTTGTTTGTGCAAGCACAGTACTTTTTTTGTACAGTGAGGTATATATTCTTGGGTGGCCAATGGCATATATACGCCACATCTTTGGGTGCAGCATCTGCTATGTTGTTCCTTTGGAAATAACATCTGTCCCGTTAGTATGGGTGGTGCATTGCATCACCGCTAATACTACAGGAAGAGGCAGCACCTCTTTAAGTTTTGACAATATCTCAGCATGTTGTACTGGGGAGCCAACACTCCTGCAGAAACTCCTTCTGGCTAGTTCTGAATGTACTGTGACTGTGACATAAGCTGAGTCAGAGTAAATGGTCGCAGAGGCACCCTCTGACATTTTAATTGCAGTTATGAATGCCACAAGTTCTGCTTCTTGGGCTGATAAGTGCCCCGGCAAACACATGTGTGCCCCAATCTTAAATTCTCCCTCATGATAAAGCACTACTGCTGCACCTGTATGTCAACATCCTGTGTTCTGATCGATCGTCAATGACCCATCAACAAAGAGTATATCTCCCTCTTCTAGGTGCTCTTCCTGAACCACTGGGTCCCACTCTGTGCTGTCTATGTACATAGCGCAACCATGCGCATAGTCTCCTTCATTAAGCGGTAATGCTATAAAGGTTGCTGGATTCACAAGACAATATCTCACAATTTGGTTAGCTGGATTTGTTGAAATGACTTCATACCCTGAAGCGTGTTATTATAATAGCTTTTTCATAACACACTTAATACCAGAGATTGGTTTCTAAGCACGGGATCAGGATTCAAACCTGTGTTAATCTGTGTTCTATTACTTCCAAGTCAAATGCATTGACCCTGAGCTATCCCCCCTCACTGTTGGGTGGCAAGGGTAGATTTTCATTTGTCCAATATGGCGAACACTGCAAGCACTAAACAGAGCGTTGCTACGCACCCCAGTTTAATCATAGCTGATTTCTGTATTGCGAATGCTACTGCTGCAAGTGACTGTTAGCATGGAAAGTGTCCGTGCATCACTGAATCTAGGGGACTGATGTAGCAGGTCAAAGTTTTGTGGCCTTGAAGTTTCTTCTTAGTGAGGACAGCCATCATCATTTGGCCAGTGGAGTGTGGAAAATAAACAAAACATATGTTTATAATCTACCATGGCCAGAATGGGGGCATTGCTGAGTGCCTCTTTTCATTCCCTGAACAAATCAATCAACTCCAGGGTCCAGACTAAGGGACGTTTTGCTTTCTGTGCTTCCTTCAATCCCCAAAAAAGGGGTTTAATATATGTGGAATAATCAAATATCAGTGCCCTGCAATATTTACATAATCCTAGAAATTTCTGCATTTCCTCTACTGTGCTTGGATGTGGTGTGTGCTGTATTGCCGCTGTTATTTCGGGAGTCACCCTCCTCCCCTCTGCTGATATTATCTGCCCTAGATACACTACTTCCTTTTGACAAAATTGTAGTTTATCCTTGTCCACCTTGTATCCCTTTTCTGCCAATAATGTGAGAAGTGAAATCAAATCTTCCCTACATTGGTCCTCTGTTGAACTGTACCCCAAAAGATCATCAGCATATTGTATCACTGTGCTATGGATCTGTCAGTTACTCAAGTCCATTTGTAAAACCCTGTTAAAAACCCTTAAGGTTTTGTGATACCCTTGTGGTAAATGGATGTGTTGGAGCCTAGTGCCACAGTAGGTAAATGCAGTGAGATACTGTGAATTTGGATGTAATGGAATAGATAAGAATGCATTTTTTAAGTCAATCACTGTAAAATGGCCTGCTCCAATGGGGATGTTACACAAGATGGTGGCTGAATTCAGTACCAAGGGTGGAGATCCTGGATCATACTCCATGAACCCTCGTTTGCTTTTTTGGCAGGGTATATGGCCGTGTTACATGGAGATTCTGATGTCTTGATGATGCCCTGTTGCCACAGGGCCAATATTGTTTCATATATTCCCTCTGTTTTTCTCGATAGGGGTACTATTTTTCCTTGGATAATATTGCCCCTTCCTTTAGCCTTATGCAGTACTCCCCTGTCCCTTTCAGCAAGCATACATCGTGGAGGCCACTGGTCCATATTTTCGCTGGTACTTTGCTCAAATCGGCTTGTGTGTGTTGAAATGATGCCCATAATTTGGGTCTTCTGGAGGATCTCTCTTTACTCTACGGTCAACTGGAATGGCATGCATATTTGAAATATGAGTTCCTCTTCTCCTAATAGTCTGAAAAATGTTTTTCATCTGAGAGTCTGTCAAATGTATTGGGTCAATAAACATAACCATGTGCCACTCCGTTCCCTCATCATCTGTACCTAGTAACAGTACCATGTCCTTCCTTGTGAATCAGGCTTCTAAGTGTATGGTGATGGCAGTACAAGACGCTAATTTTCTCTGTACTGCTGATCAAACTAGAAAATCTGTTGGCAATCAAAATGTGTGATCCTTGATTCATAGCACCTATCCCAACAAAACCTGTACCCGATATAAAAATAGTTGGGGTGAACTGGTATGCCGCACAGAGTGCTGTATGTACAGGATGCTGGTATGAGTGTTGCAACCCACTTGTAATTCATGCCTGGTGTAGAGCACACAATGCCCTTCTCTGTGAATGAAATGGTCATGTTCAATTTGCTCATAATATCTCTGCCTACATGTTAATGGGTGTGTCTTTTGAATATATCAGGGATGATGTGTGCCTATGGTAAGGGGCAACTCTTCAGTTATAGGAACTGTTACTATAGCCCCAGAGAAACCCTGTGTGTGCATCACTTTGTCTGACAGGGGGACAGTACCTTCCTTAATACAGCGCTTGGTGGCTCTTGTGTTGATCAAAAATCAGAAGTCTTTCTAGCCTATCTTTGCTGCCACTTTGGGTTCCTCTTCAGGGTGTTGTAGAGATGGGCCCAATCTGCCATACTAGCATGAAAAACAAAACTCAATAAAGGAGTTGTTGGGAGGGACTCAAGGTATGCCAGGCCGATGCTGGGGGTCTGCGGACTCAGTGGGCCCAACACACAGCAAGTACAAACCGCTATTTATTGCAAATAAAACCAACAGGGATCAATATAAGAACACAGGGAGATTCAGGTACAGCTCAAGGATCTACAGCATGTAGCCTTTTTTCTATCATTCTTGCATAATCAGTCGGGCTCTTCCCATAAAAACCTATCACCATAAGGGATTGGCTACTGAGAGTCTCTACCCCCTATAGTGGACCCTATAGGTGTTATTCTACTGGCCCTTGCATGTCAGGTGGCTGGCCTGTCCCATCCCCGAGGAACTATCTATTACATTGTTGCAGAGTACTGGGCTTACCATTGGCTCTTGCCCTTTGCCATCCACCTCTGGAATACTAAACTGTGATTGGTTAGAGCTGATGCCCCAGGCCTGGGACTCAATGGAGTTCTCAGGTCGCTATGCACCTCTTCAAGGTGATGAGAACAATTATGTGTCTGTATTGTAACTTGTGTACACCACCTTTGCTTATGAGAATATTCTCCTTAAGGTTGCATCTGGTTTGCTGAGATCAGCTCCTCTTTCTCACCATGGATGACTGTCCATTGTCTTGCTTGGCTGCATCATGTGTTTATAGACCACGAATTTGAGCTCTGCAGCTCCAAATTATTAGGATTCATTCAGTTTCTCCGCAGCTGGTACCTTTGTCGTCTGATGACTGGAATGTGTCTTCATATCTCTGACCTTGTCTGTGGGCCTGTCTCACGCATCTTACTCTCTGTGCAGCCTTTAGTCAGCTCTGCTCATCTCATGCTCAGTGGCTTGAGGCCTGCTGTAATTTTCCTAAACTGCATAATGCTGTTTCTACATTGTCCATGTTGTGCTACGTTCCCTATGGGTTAGCTGTACATCATTCGGTCAGGTTCCATATATACTCCTGTATGTCTACACAGATATTGGCTTTAAGCATCAGCAAGCTTGCTCTGGATCTCTTGTGCCTTGTGGTTCTACGTTACTGCATTTATCTAACAGAAAAAATAATAAAAGCTTCAGCAGCATGTATATGTATCTTTCCTCCAGCTATAGAACTTTTTCGCTCATGTTCTTCATGTATACAAGAGTATGTTTATGTGGTGCAGTGCGGCATGCACATCAGCTTCATGGCTAACACTGCAATGTCGTGGTATCACTAATGACATCAACCATGGCTTCTTGGTGCTCAATTGAGGCTTTCCATAAACGCTTTCCTGTCCATGATCACAGGCTCTTCTACACATGGAAAGATTTGCATTGTATTCTGACTGTATGGCTGGCTGAGATGATACCTTTCAGTGTATTTGTCCATCAATGGCACACTTGGGATCTGTCCACAATAAGATGGGTGGCTGCGGGCATTTCTGGCTTTTCATCTCGTCACGAACTTCAGAGGGTGAAGGGGTGGTCTCGGGATTCCTGGGATCCCTGGGACTCCCACTTCAGAGTACTCACAATGCACAGTAAAACCCAAACACAGAATAACGGCAAGGATAGCATGAAAGTAGCTCTCTTTATTACAAAGAGTGTGAGTAGATTTTATTCTGAAAATATGTAGACAGTGATGTCACAAAACACTATCAGTTACAAGAAGGATATTTACTGGTTGGCACCTTAACAAACAGCCTTGGACCATTTGATGAGCCATCAAAGTATGAATGAGACATAGGGTAGGGGGAGAGGGAAGTCCATGGTCTGCACTAATTCCAATTAAAAGTACTCCCCATCATTCCCAGGCCGCGTGGCCTATCTGTTCCTTTATATTTGGCCTTCTATATTGTCTTGTGTCTGCATGTGTGCTAGGCAGTTCAGCAGGTGCCTTATCTGTATTTGGCTTATAATGAATAGCTAGTGTTCTTCATGTCTTGATCACTTATTAGGGGATGGTGTTGGAGAATACATTTCTTCCTACGTACTGTGTTTTTAGCTAATTCCAACATGTATTTTGTACTCTTTGTGGCCACTATAGCACACTTCATCTATATTTTGGTATACTGATCTCATGCACCTGGGCATCAATGGCTGTTTATGTTTTCATCGAACTGTAATTAGCTTGGGAGTCTACTGCTTCTCGCTCTGGGAAATGTTATCTTGTCTCTGCGTTCTGCATCTCCATTACTCCTTTTTCTGCATTTGACCTTGGCGCTTGCTACGGACAACTGGCTGGGCAGCTTCGAAGCTTCTAAAATAAATGTGTTTTTATGAATTCAGCATCTTGTGTGAAGCCTCGCTAACTTCTAGGCCTGCTGCAGAATCTATACTAGGAAAATGGCTATACTTCTGCACCTTTTGCCTCCATAATAGAGACCTATATTAATGTTTGCTCATGTTTCATTCACTTTGTGCATCTGCCATATATTGGTTTCCCTGCCCATGTATGCTACATCTACCCCTGCCTATCATTCAATCTGTCCTATCAGTGTAGTTAGTCCCTCTCTTGGTATCCTGGAATCCTCCTCCCTTCTATGCCATATACAGCATGCTACTCGTGCTTTCTACTACCTTCCTTTAATCCTTACTAGTGTTGTGCAACCTAACTAATTCATTATGGAAGAGAGATTTACATTGGCTATTTAACATTTTGTTTCTTAATGCCTACATTACTTTGTCTCACCTCTCACCCCTAGATTCATGGGCGGTAAGGCTCCCACATCTGGTATTGTTTCTCACCTATACTGTAGTGTTGAGGAGTAGAGGTAGGAATTGGTACTTGCATATTCATCTGCGATGGGGCAATTAGTGATACCTGCATATTCATCTGCCCCATTACTCTGCAATTACTGAAAGGACTGGGCACATCAGGTGTCCCTGTGGGCTGGCCTATTGGGTATTCATAGTGGACCCCAGGACTGGAAAGGAGTACCCTCCAAACACTGCCACCCCTGTGTAGTGGGGGACTACATTCTGTGCTAACAAGTTGCTGTCCACACTACTTTGTTGGTGGGTGTGATTGTGCCTGGGCCTAGAGGGCGTTAGGTTGTGACTGCTGGGGAGACTGCTGTGTTTGTTTAACTGGGGAACCACAGTTTGCTGCAGTATTTCCAAAAAGGGTGCTTGTGTCTGCATGGGATCTATCTGTTTCTGTGGTATTTGCATCTCTGTTTGCGGGGGCTGTATGGGAGTCTGATAAATGGGGGCCCACCCTGACCATATGATGCCTGCGGCATGCTCCTACATTCCTGTGTAAAGTGTCCCATCTGACCACAAAGGAAACACAGTCCCAGATGATTTGGCCTTGGCCCTCAATATCCGCATCCCATCCCCCTTCCTCGCAGTGAATACTGTGATGAATCCATTGGAGTCAAAGCAGATTCCCCGGTGGTGACCTCCTTCCATGTGGCCATGATAGTGACCCTGGGGGTGGCTATATGAGGGAGGATCACATGGGAGGAGACAACTACTGGGGATGTCATGACTTCACTGGACGAGACGCAGTTATCTCCCCCTTTTGCCACGAAGACCCTCTAATACCTAATATCTTAATGGCCTATTGTTAACTGCTTGTTTTTCCATGGAGAGGAGGTAAAGAAACATCTTCTTCATATTTTTGTGCTCAAATCCCCACCTATGACCTAACCACGCAAAGCTCCAACACAACACTTTCTGCTTCTTAGGTACCTTTATGTAAAATAAGTAAGAAGAACTATTTAAATTACAAGAGTCCAATGATATCCATGGACTCCAACTACCATAATTACCAAAGTACTGAAATGAGCAGGATGAAAGAGTTTCCAGAAGGGGCAAGGCAGACCTCCAGACAACCAAACAAGGAAAAACAATCTTCTGAGGAAAAAAGCTTGGTGCATCTCTTTGTAAGGAAAACAAGATTTATTTTGTATACAAAAAGGTAAAAGGTTACAGAGGGTGCCATAGAACCCAACTGCTAGGGATCTCGCTCTTAGTTAGTTCAACTAATGTAAGTATTTAAATAGCAAATCATTGTCACTTATGACACAAACATTGTACAATGTTATCCCACCACCCTCATTGGCTACCACCTATATAGATACTAACAGTCTCATAGAGTCCCTTTACCGATTGCCCACATCTCCATCCACTGCTGCCCTCTAACACGTGGTTTACTATTCCATCACCTTGGTTCCGCGCTACCTGATTGATGGTTCTGTGATATGTTACTCTTCCCAGGGACCTAGTCACATGATGTTCAATTGGTCATTAACATGAGCTCAGTGGATAGTCTTGAGGTCAAATTGGCCCTTCAGAAGAAATAGGTGCTTCTCTTGATCCCAGACACACGGGGGCCCCCATCAGACCTAAATGGGTTTTCTCCACCTCTTGCAGATCATAGTACAAATCACAGGATGTTTCACTCCTTGCTCACCCTTATCAGTTGCCTTTCCTGGGAACTCCTCCTAGACCTCTTGGAGACTACAGCAATCAGACACATTGTGAAGGATGTTGGTGTCTTGTTTATGGGCATCTTGCAGTTCAAAAGGGACAGTCCTTATTCTGGGGGGCTGTAGTACCCCAAATCTAGACCAGGCCTTTGGTGGCTCAAAACATCTGCACCAGGTTCCCATGGGTTTGTCCCTGACAGGGCCACACCACTCCTCCACAGAGTGTGGCAGAGGGCACTCTCAGGCCTCCAATAAGACTGGACATCTCGTTTGGATCGCCAAGTGTAGACAAGCCATCTCCAAGGGTAATCCAAGAAAAATACAAAAATAATCCAGAAGGAGAGAGAGTACACTGTGCAAATAAACCCAGCTTTATTAAACAGTCGACTTGGAGAACAAACAGCTCAATAGAGCTGAACTGTAATAAATACTCAACTCTGCCCAAAATAGCTGTAATATTTATGCAAAGAAATCTCATGTTTGCATAATTTGTCATTTGTTACACTTCTGAGGATGTACTGATACACAATTGGTGGGTCGTCACAGGAACGCTATGGGTTTGTATATATAACATGTCTGGATTGGATAAAAACATTTCCTGGAATATCACCCTCAACACCCCTTCATGACATCACGGCCCTTAAGCTTCCCACCACACTCAATTACATCATTATCTGCTCACCTGCAGAAACTCTAGCATGCCATTTGTTGTCATCTGCTAAGGATCGAGTTGATAAACCCCTCAATGCGGATTGTACCCCTTCGCAGGAGCCAGCGCAAGTCACAGCATCCCACCAAATCTATCCAATGGTATTAAGAGAGAACAGCAACTAGTCTGGGGCATTGTTACAGCATATGCAACACCATATCCCAGTCCCCGAATTGGTTCCCCACTCCCTTCGCCCACTTGCGCCTGTTCTCTCCCCATTTTCTCTCTTGCATCACGCCAGCTCCAGAAAGAAGAAAACTGTGCAGGACACCATTGGTGAAAACAAACTTCTCACATGTAATTCTCTTTTACTATTGTATTTGCTGCCTGGGCTTTTGGTACGCAGCAAACAAACTTGCAAATTATTGTGTGAAACTGCAGCTGATCTTCGCCTGCAGTTCTCTTCCCATGATAAACCTTTCCTTCTGTAACAATTTCTTAGCTATAGAGGGCTTCTTGGTGTCTCATCCTTGGTGAGCTGATCTAGAATTTCTTCAAGTGTCAGTAGAACTTCAATTTTGCAGTGAGCCGTGGCCTTTCAAAACAACAAAAATATAGTTTCTGTCTAGTCTGTCCTGGTCCTACTAAAATATAACCAAACTAGTATTCATTAATATACTTAACCCCTACACTTCAAAGTTATGTTTAAACAAACTTGACAAATATTGCACTTACTGCACCTGTACTTTTGATCGCGGCAGCCGTGCTTACCAATCCCTAATTACCGGCTAGTTAAAACTACATATAGGTTCTGTGTTACTGCACGTTTCCTTCCCTGCACATCACCCTACTCCCTAACGTGTAGTGCACTAGGTGTGATATGGGTGTGATCTATGTATGGAGTGCGTTGTGACATCACCCTTAATGTTATTCTTGGCGTTACTGAGTTACTTCTTTATCTTGTATGTGTGCCCCCCTTCTGAGTGTTAGATTTAGATATTCACATTACGAAGAAAGCAATTTGACAATGCTCTGTGGAGAAGCCTACATCCATTTCTCCTCCAGCTTCAGGCAGACAATGTATACAGAACAAAATAGATATCTGCCCCCTGACCTGTACCAAGGTAGGCAGAGATGAGGTGGTGCTTGCCAATTTCTATTGTTTTTGAACTAGCGCACCCACTTGTTCCACAAAGTATTGTGAAGCCCTTATTAGGTTGTGAGTAATTCCGTTTGGCCATGTGATTGCTTCATTGAAGCAGGACGGAAGATGAGTTAGGAAAATCAGTAAGTGTAAACATACATTAGCAAATTCCACATTGTGGCATTTCCAAATTCACAGGTGGCACAACGTACAAGAAACCAGATATTGCACTGCAGTGTGGTGTTAAAGCCATGCTGCTAAATGGAGGACACTGTACTCATTGACCTGTGTTGTAGACCTTTTTAGAAATAAAGTGCCATTGAGTCCTTTCGTAACTCATTTCGAATGTTCCTCTGAACGCTAGTTGTACAGGTCAATCGAATTATAAAAAGGATTCAGTCAACAAGCACAATCACATTCCTTGCATGCACTACCCCTGGCTGAGAAATGTCCTTAAACTACCTCTCCATTGTTTAGAAGAGGTGGTACTTTGACTTTCATATCAATGATAACCACTGAATGTATGTCAATATTTCTTGGTGAGTACAGCTTAAACAGATTCTGCAGAATCCCTAGATGTGTGCAACCCAATAAGTCTTGAGACGAGTGTAAGGCTTAGGGCACCCTTCACTTTATTTGTATTTTTTATGGGACTGTGTGCACAGTTGAAAGTCATCTTTTTTACTGAGGAGCCTTCACACAAGGATAGATCATGAAAATATATTCTGCTTGGTTTCTCTTTGAAACTATTGTCCTATCGGGGCTAAGGTGCCATCTAATTAGCCTGTTGTCTGTGCTAACTTCCTTGCACAGTGGTTTGTGTCAGCGCCACTAATTCTCAGACTGTCATGTGCAATCCTTGTCATGTACATTATTCTGTACTTCAGTCGTATTCCCTTTCATACAATCTACACTCTACAATCTGCAGCCCGACATCCTAATTTATTGTACAACAAGAGTGAAAAGATGCACATGTTTCCACATGTTCATGGTTTTTGCCTCACGTGGAAGAGAGAGGGATGCAGGACCAAGACCACTTATAAGTAGATATTTCAATGATGTCTGCATTCCCTACTAGAATTGACACCTAAGGGAAATCCCAGTAAAATGCCTCTTCAATTGTAAATGTGGTTAACCTCCCAGTGATTTGGTACCCACCAAATGAATGCAACCCTGTAATTGGTAGCTGAGCCAGTACTGCTCTCACAAATGTCCTATCAAACGAAAGGGTCTGCAGCCATTCCATTCCATTAAAAACCTTACTCTTTTAGAATGCCCCTTCTGCTTTTGCTAAACTGTCCTGGTTTTCTCAGTGCCATGATGCCTTGCTCTATGCGCTCTATGAATCCTAATAACATAACATAACATAACATAACATAACATAACATAATATAACATAACATAACATAAGATTCCTTGTCGAACCTCAGGACATAAAATCAAGGAAGAAGACGATTCAAGATAAGCTGTAATGAAAACACCCTTCTGAGGACAGAATTCAGTCACATGCTGGCCTTTTTACAGCACCCGCAGGGGGGCCAACCCAGCGCCTTCTTCTCTAGACCGGGCAAAACCAGCCAAGTCAAAATCCCTCCCGAATCTCTGCTATGAGGAGCTTTACTTTGCCCCCTGTGCAGATCCTTTGCCAGCCCATGAGAAGTCACTGTGGCTTGCTCAAACATTAAAGTAGTAGTCAGAGCATCTAGAAACTGCCACATCAGCCACAGAAACTAAAGAGAACATGTTTTTGATCGATTGATATTTTATTTCTATCGCGCTCGTACACAAGTGTTTCAGAGCGTGACAAGGCAAGGGAGGGGAACAGGGGAGAACAAAACGGCGATCTTACTAGGCCCAGTGGCATTGAGAACGCAGAAGTGCTTGGGAGAGGGGGGAGGGGAAAAGTGCATGGAAGGGGGAGAGGTGGAAAGTGCGAAGCAGAGGAGAAACAGATACATACCAATAAATAATAAAGGCAACAAACAGTGGTAATGCAGCCAGCAATTTGCAAGTGTTAGGTTTAAGGCAGCAGACAGGGTAAGGCTAATAAGTGCAGGAAGAAAAAGGGGGGGCTGTATGGGTACAGATACAGACCCCAGTGCAAGGGGTGGCCGGAGGCAGTGCGGGAGGGTGGCAGGATGAGTTTGAGGTTCCCCAGGTGAAACATTGTTCCGGTGTTTGCAAGGGACCTAAAGAAAACTGTCTGAGGAAGGGAAAAATCCTCGAAAATATTATTACAACAAAGCACAGAAGTGGGAGCATTGGGTTGCTTAAGGAAAAGTGGCCCTCCTGCTGAATTTTAACATCAGATGGTTTCAGTAGAACCAGAGAAGTAACTCCTGTACTTTCGCATGTGCCATTCACCAGAATATTACAGTTGCTACTATTGGAAGGCATGGGCTGAAACCACGGATACATGCGTCTCTGCTAATTCAGGAAGGTAGCATTGAGATATTTTGGGCCTGCCTGTCAAATTGTAGCACTGAGAGAACTGATAGGACTGCTGCTATATTTGCACATTCTTCATCTGGCAGACTGCACAACAAGGGAAACCTGGCTGTGCCTCCCCACGGTTAGCAACCAAGAACGTCTTGAAAGTATTTTGTTACAAATGTATGACTAGAATGTATAGAGACCACAAATTCGAACCCAAAGTCAGCATTGCTAGAAAACTCTTAGCCGTTTAGCTGCAGATCGCCAATTGCGACTAGGGTTTTTCATGCATACCACTGAACCTGCATTTGAGGTTCACCTTATTTGTTATGTGTTGAATCCAAAATTGCTCCCATATCTCTGTGGAGGACCTACCTGTAGATATATGTAAAACCATTTACCTGCAGCAAAGAAAAAATCCTGTTTTTGCAAAGGTTGTGTGTGGACATTCATTAATTCAAAGTAATCATGTATATCTGACACCAACATACACTTTTAAAGGTACCACCATTGCTGTTTGACTACAGGTGGCCTAGGAGAGTGCTTTCCAAAGATAGGTTAGCTTGATGAAGGATTTCCCCAGAACACAGTCTCTGGAGATATTCTTTCCAACATCTGGTGGCAGTGGTGCGAGGTGTGTCAGGCCTCAGAAAACACTGATTCCTGTTGCTACCTCTAGCACCAGATCTGTGTAGTAACAGAAAAATGGTGCAGGTTCCGAAATGTCTCAAAAGCTTTCTGACCACCCTGAAATAAGAAAATGTTTGAAGACTCTGTAAGGTTATAGAAAATTAAAACTTAAGGCTTGAACAAAATAGACTTGCTGATGCTCCTAGAAAATATCAGAAGATGTAATCAAGTTACCCCTGTGATTCCCGAGGAAGAAGGAACTGACAAGTCGAAGCAATCTTCTCATAGCAACATCTCTGCACTGCCTCCTTCAAAAGCAACAACTGCCGATGGTTCTGCAGCATCACCTCAAATTGATCCTTCCTGACTCAAGGGACTGCAACTAGAGATGTGATGGTATCTGGCATAGTGACACTTGATATGATATGATATTTTATTTGTATCACGCCCATACACAAGTGTCTCAGAGAACGGTGAGGCAAGGGAGGGGAGCAAGGGAGGACAAAACAATGGTCTTAATAGGGCCAGTGACATTGAGAATGTGCAAGTGCAGGGGAGAGGGAAAGAGGAAAGTGCAAGGGAGAGGGGAAAAGTGGAAAGTGCTGATCAAGGGATAAAAGAACAAGTGGTAGTGCAACCAGGAAGGTGGCAAGGGCAAGTTTAAGGTTCAGACAAGGGGTGTCTGATAAGTGCAGGTAATGGCACTGTAAGGTTACAGATACAGACCCAAGTGCAAGGTTTGCCAGGAGGCAGTGCGAGTGTGTGGCTGGGTGGGCAGGAACCTGGGCCCAAAATCAGAGGGTAACCAGGCGCACAATACCGAAGCAGACAGATCACCAGGGGAGAGGAAGAGGGAAGGCAGAAGCAAAGAGGAAGGTCTTTGCGGTGTCCTGCTTCCGGAACTGGAGATGGTTCTCCTCAAGTTTCAGAGTGGCAGGGAGGCTGTTTTCAAAGGAAGGCACCAGCCGAGAAAATAGATCTACCGCCAACGTGTTAGTTGGAGAAGTGAGTGACCATGAGGTAGAAGAGCGAAGTGCTTGAGTGCGAAGGTATAAACGGAGGGAGTGTTGAAGGTATTTTGGACCCAGGCCTCAGAAAGCCTTGTGAATGATGCAAATGGTCTTAAATTTAATCCTTGCAGCCACTGGGAGCCAATGAAGAGATTTCAGGGCTGGAGAGATACAATCTCAGGGCTTGAGACCAAGGACAAGTCTTGCAGTCCTGTTCTGATTGAGTTGCAAGGGGGGGGAATAGAAGTAGGCAGATTTAGAAAGAGGCTGTTGCAGTAGTCCAGCCTAGAGAGAACCAGAGCTCTAGAGACAGTAAACCTCTGGGGGAAGGAGAGGAAAGGAAGAATTGCTCTGATTGGGTGCCTTTGGTAGTTTGACTTCTTAGAGACATTAGAGATGGGTGGGGAAAAGGAAAGCATGGATTCAAAGATGACCCTGAGGTTCATAGCCTCAAAGGTGGGAGCAGGAAGAGGGCCAACGGAGACTGGCCAGAGAGTAACAGGAAAGGAGGGTGCAGGTGTGCTGATGAGGATAATCTCTGTCTTACTTGCATTAAGGCAGAGATCATTGGTGGCACACCACTCCTGGATAACAGACAGGCAGCCAGAGATGAGAGAAGGAGAAGAGGTGGCACTTATGATGGGCTGTACAACCTGATGCTGTTAGTTCACATTTTAGGTGCACAATATTTGTCAGCACCTATCAGACTTCAAGCTAATCATCTCCACGCTGCACACTGGCTTAACCAGGCAAACAGAGACATCCACAGAAACAGAAGGGACAGCCTTCACGATAATTGAATAATAATTCCTACACCCAAGACCCCAAAGTACAGTGGGTAAAGAACTGGGGCATGATAAGAAAAGGCCACCACAGTTTAAAGAGTGCTATGACTGTGTGAATCATAAATACAAAACATGGGGCCGCTGTTGCAAAGCCAAGACCATGGTGGTGCAGATGGTCAGGCTGACCTTCCAGCCTTAGGAGGAGCCTAGAGGCATCCCCCACCCCCCCAGAAATAAGGCTTCTTTCTATGTAAGTCTTGGAACATCACCAGGAATTGTAGGATGAGATTTAAGTTAATTCTCCTCAGTACCTCTTGGGTGTCTTCATAAGTGGGTAGAGGACTTCTACTTTGGGAGACTGGAAAGTAACATCATGGTGATACACAGGCTGCTGCTCCAACCACGTGACCTATTATAGTGTACCTTGATTCTCAGTAGAGCAGCTTGTGATCCCCTAGGCCCTTTTTTACTACAATATTCAATGGTGCTGGTGTTGTTATAAAAAAGCAAGTGGCCAAAGGTCTGGTGCTTTTCATCCTGGAACTGGCTCTGGCAGTGAACACCTGATCACAGTCCTAAATTGGACATCCTGCTGAGGCATGTGCTTCTTAAGCAAGAGGCAATCCAAGACAAAGCACAAATGACATACTGCATATTCCACTAAACAGCCCAACCCAGCACTTAGTTATACACCTACTCTTACAAGGTACACCTCTTAGAACCCTGAAGGTGTTGAGGTATGAACCCGAGAGACATCACTGCGCTGGAAGAATTTCACTGTTAAAGGGCTCTGGATTGAGAAGAATTCTACTAGGGTCTTAGAGTGTGTCCAAACCTCGAGGGACCTTGCAGCCAGGCCTTGTCATACTCTAAAGGTGAAATCCCTCGAAGCAAACAATTTACAGTGCTGGCTCCTGTACAGTTCTACATTGGTCCTAAGCAAAGTACAGGTCAAAGTTTGACGCTGTTCTGAGCCAACACCCTTTCCTATTTCAATTAGTTCATTTGATTGGCGGTCAAATCGGAGTGAAGGAACCTCTGTAGAGGTTCATTCTCATTTTCACCTGCCGATAATGGGAGTCCAAGTAGAGAGTCACTTGAAGACCTGTCTGACTTGACTGGGCCATATCCACGAGAACCATGTATTCTGCTTGGGTACTATGGCAACATTGCTTGTGCTCTGCCGGAGAATAAGGGTGAGTAGTGGCTAAGCTGCCTAGTCGGCCCACACACTTCTACAAATGATCAGTGATCCCAATCAGTACGGTATATCAGGCACAGCTAAGAGATATACCTCCTTTGCCTTTTGGGGTAGCATGGGTCAAGGGAAGGCTATGCTCTCAGAAGAGGTGTGAATGTGATCCAGTAGCAAAACAAATAGCAAAATAAAACCGTCCAAAATAAAGGAAGTTTCAATTACGTTTCAATATATATATATATTACATGGCCACGGTAGTGGCCATGTAGATATGGTTAAGTTGGTGTTTCCATAGGAAGAGCACTTTTTGGGCGGCTTATAACTTCGCTCTCCCTGGATGAATCCTCACCAAACTTCGCAAATAAAGTATTTGGGTCACTTTGAATTGTTCTGCAAAGTTTGGTGAGGATTCGTCCAGGGGGGGCAAAGTTATAGGGGGGTTCCCAAAACTTTTTTTTTTCCCATAGACTGAATGGGAAAACATTTTTGCTCGCGTATACAGCCCAAACCGCTGGATGGATTTTCACCAAATTTGGACCAGGAGCAGCGGCTTGATCCCAAAAGCGTGCTTTTGCAAATTTGGTGAAAATCTGTCCAGTAGTTTTTTAAAAAATGACCAAAAAGTAGGTACAAAAAAATTAGTGATATCTTGTCCGCTTCGCGGACACACTTCCCTTTTCGGTCCGCGGACAGTGTCCTGATTGGTCCATTGACTTGCATGATGTCTGCGGACATGCAACGTGTTCGCTGATTGGACGGCGTGGAGCGTGAAGCGCATCAACTTTTCGGTAACGCCTGCCATCTTGGCCACAACCACCGCAGCATATCACAAATGTGTTCAAAATTTGTATTTAGTAGAGTGTGTTGGTGTGTAGGAGTGTTTGTGGAGGGTGGGAGTGTATGCGATAGGATGAGAGTTGTGATTTTGTATGTGTTAGATGTTCTTTTTGTGTTCGATTTGTCTGCGGACATCACAGGTGTTCTGAAATGTTCTAAATAAACTGAATGGGGGGTGTTCTGAGGACTCAATATGTGTCCGTTTTGTTCGCAAGCAAGCTGAAACTGTTCTAAGAACACTCGCGGTGTCCTGAAATGTTTGCAAATAAACAAAATGGGGGTGTCCTGAGGACGATGTCCGTATTGTTCTCTGTCAAGTTGAATGTGTTTTAAGAACACTCGGGGTGTCCTGAAATGTTCGCAAATAAACAAGATGGTGGTGTTCTGAAGACGCTTCTAAGAACACTCACGGTCTCCTGAAATGTTCGCAAATAAACAAAATGGGGGTGTCCTGAGGACGCTGTCCGTACTGTTCTCTGTCAAGTTGAAGGTGTTCTAAGAACACTCGCGGTGTCCTGAAATGTTCACAAATAAACAAGATGGTGGTGTTCTGAAGACGCTTCTGAGAACACTTGCGGTGTCCTGAAATGTTCGCAAATAAACAAAATCGGGGTGTTCTGAGGACGCTGTCCGTATTGTTCTCTGTCACGTTGAATGTGTTCTAAGAACACTGGCGGTGTCATGAAATATTCGCAAATAAACAAAATGGGGGTGTTCTGAAGACGTTTCTAAGAACACTGACGGTGTCCGGGGAATGTTCGTAGGGGGTGTCCTGAGGACGCTGTCCGTATTGTTCTCTGTCAAGTTGAATGTGTTCTAAGAACACTAGCGGTGTCCTGAAATGTTCACAAATACACAAAATGGGGGTGTTCTGAAGACGTTGTCGAACACTCGCTGTGTCCTGAAATGTTCGCAAATATGAATGGGGGTTGTGGCTGGCAAGTTGAATGTGTTCTAAGAACACTTGCGGTGTCCTGAAATGTTCGCAAATAAACAAAATGGGGGTGTCCTGAGGACGCTGTCCGTATTGTTTTCTGTCAAGTTGAACGTGTTCTAAGAACACTCGCAATGTCCTGAAAGGTTTGCAAATAAACAAGATGGTGGTGTTCTGAAGACGCTTCTAAGAACACTCGCGGTGTCCTGAAATGTTCGCAAATAAACAAAATGGGGGTGTTCTGAGGACGCTGTCCGTATTGTTCTCTGTCACGTTGAATGTGTTCTAAGAACACTCACGGTGTCATGAAATGTTCGCAAATAAACAAAATGGGGGTGTTCTGAAGACGTTTCTAAGACCACTCGCGGTGTACGGGGAATGTTCGTAGGGGGTGTCCTGAAGACGCTGTCCGTATTGTTCTCTGTCAAGTTGAATGTGTTCTAAGAACACTCGCGGTGTCCTGAAATGTTTGCAAATACACAAAATGGGGGTGTTCTGAAGACGTTGTCGAACACTCGCTGTGTCCTGAAATGTTCGCAAATATGAATGGGGGGTTGTGGTTGGCAAGTTGAATGTGTCCTAAG
This sequence comes from Ambystoma mexicanum, assembly GCF_040938575.1. Classification (NCBI taxonomy): domain Eukaryota; kingdom Metazoa; phylum Chordata; class Amphibia; order Caudata; family Ambystomatidae; genus Ambystoma; species Ambystoma mexicanum. Next base: position 878,808,808 of record NC_090941.1, on the reverse strand, counting down.
AACACTCACGGTGTCCTGAAATGTTCGCAAATAAACAAAATGGGGGTGTTCTGAAGACATTTCTAAGAACACTTGCGGTGTCTGGGGAATGTTCGTACGGGGTGTCCTGAGGACGCTGTCCGTATTGTTCTCTGTCAAGTTGAATGTGTTCTAAGAACACTCGCGGTGTCCTGAAATGTTCACAAATACACAAAATGGGGGTGTTCTGAAGACGTTTTCGAACACTGGCTGTGTCCTGAAATGTTCGCAGATATGAATGGGGGGTTGTGGCTGGCAAGTTGATTGTGTTCTAAGAACACTCGCGGTGTCCTGAAATGTTCGCAAATAAACAAAATGGGGGTGTCCTGAGGACGCTGTCCGTATTGTTCTCTGTCAAGTTGAATGTGTTCTACGAACACTTGCGGTGTCCTGAAATGTTCGCAAATAAACAAGATGGTGGTGTTCTGAAGACGCTTCTAAGAACACTTGCGGTGTCCTGAAATGTTCGCAAATAAACAAAATGGGGGTGTCCTGAGGACGCTGTCCGTATTGTTCTCTGTCAAGTTGAATGTGTTCTAAGAACACTCGCGGTGTCCTGAAATGTTCGCAAATAAACAAAATGGGGGTGTTCTGAAGACGTTTCTAAGAACACTCGCGGTGTCCTGAAATGTTCGCAAATACACACAATGGGGATGTTCTGAAGACGTTGTCGAACACTCGCTGTGTCCTGAAATGTTCGCAAATATGAATGAGGGGTTGTGGCTGGCAAGTTGGATGTGTTCTAAGAACACTCGCGGTGTCCTGAAATGTTCGCAAATAAACTAAATGGGGGTGTCCTGAGGACGCTGTCCGTATTGTTCTCTGTCAAGTTGAATGTGTTCTATGAGCACTCGCGGTGTCCTGAAATGTTCGCAAATAAACAAGATGGTGGTGTTCTGAAGACGCTTCTAAGAACACTCGCGGTGTCCTGAAATGTTCGCAAATACACAAAATGGGGATGTTCTGAAGACGTTGTCGAACACTCGCTGTGTCCTGAAATGTTCGCAAATAGGAATGGGGGGTGTGGCTGGCAAGTTGAATGTGTTCTAAGAACACTCGCGGTGTCCTGAAATGTTCGCAAATAAACAAGATGGTGGTGTTCTGAAGACGCTTCTAAGAACACTCGCGGTGTCCTGAAATGTTTGCAAATAAACAAAATGGGGGTGTCCTGAGGACGCTGTCCGTATTGTTCTCCGTCAAGTTGAATGTGTTCAAAGAACACTCGCGGTGTCCTGAAATGTTCGCAAATAAACAAAATAGGGGTGTTCTGAAGACGTTTCTAAGAACATTCGCGGTGTCCTGGAATGTTCGTAGGGGGTGTCCTGAAGGCGTAGTCCATATTGTTTGCTGGCAAGTTGAATGTGTTCTAAGAACACTCGCGGTGTCCTGAAATGTTCGCAAATAAACAAAATGGGAGTGTCCTGAGGACGCTGTCCGTATTGTTCTCTGTCAAGTTGAATGTGTTCTAAGAACTCTCGCGTTGTTCTGAAATGTTCGTAGGGGGGTGTCCTGAAGATGCTGTTTGTATTGTTCAATGGCAAGTTGAATGTGTTCTTAGAACACTTGCGGTGTCCTGAAAAGTTCGCAAATAAACAAAATGGGGGTGTTCTGAGGACACTGTCCATATTGTTCGTTGTCAAGTTGAAAGTGTTCTAAGAACTATCGCCTTGTTCTGAAATGTTCGTAGGGGGTGTCCTGAAAACGCTGTCCGTATTGTTCGCTGGCAAGTTGAAAGTGTTCTAAGAACACTCATAATGTCCGCGGACATTAAAAGTTTCCATAGACCATAGTTGAAATGTTTGACTCTATGGATGTGATATGCTGCAGTGGTTGTGGCCAGGGCATAGAGTCTTGGGTGCATGGCCATTTGGCATTTGGCCATGCACCCAAGACTCTATGCCCTGGCCACAACCACAGCAGCATATCACATTCATATTTGCTTATAACTTTGGGTGAAAAACAAAGGTATAAGGAACAAAGGTATTAGATACTATGGATGTGATATGCTGCGATGGTTCTCCTTATTATTGTATACTTACTGTTTGGTCTAGTAACCGGAGTACATGTATTTCTTGTTAATTTCTGTGATAAAAGAAAATAGCATGTTAGTATTAGTATTTTGTAATGACTTATTACATTGTATAATCAACATACTTTTTTTTTTGGACCCTCATATTTAGTAGATTACAAATCAGAGTACTGTGCAATTTGCTCAGTTTCTGTGTTTGTTGCTAAAATCATTGGGTCTGTGGGAGAAAAAAAAATCCATGTTGGATAAAAAAAAAACCTTTTTCTGTTATGCTACAGTTTATTTGTTTGTTTGTTTTCAGTGTTCACTTGTTTCTGGCTAATGCTTTATACTTTGGCTTGTTGCGTTTTTTTGGAGCAGTAACATATTATTTATTTGTTTGGATATTATAAAATTTTGGAGCAGTTAGATACCAATTGACGTATTCTAACTGTCTATTTCTTTGATATATTTTAGTGGTATTGATTTATCTGTTTGGATATTGTTAAATTTTGTGACAGATACCAATTGGTGTATTCTAACTGTGTATTTTTTGGTCTAATTTAGTGGTATTAATTTATCTGATTAGTTGTTGTAGAATCTTTGAGCAGTTAGACAGCTTTTAGAGTATTCTAACAGTTTATATTTTTTTAACACAAGTTTACTTAGGGTTTAAATACAGTTTAGTTATCAAATTTTGGTTTTAAGAACATCAAATAAGCGTTTGTATGATTTGCTGGTAATCTGTGCATTAGAGTAATGGTACTATTATTACATTCAAACTATCCACATTTCTTTTTTATATATGCAGTGTAGTGCCCTGAATTGGTTGTGGCTCCTGCGTGGTAGATTATACCTATTGTTGTGAAGGTTTTCTGACCAAGTAATATTTGACCATGTGTGAATCCAGTCAGCTTGCAGTTGTTTTTGGTACCATCTGCATTGTAACGTAGAAGCATTAGTATTATGTATTTACTATGTGTTTGTATTACTAACATGGAGCGATTATCTGAATTGCAGGTAGAGCATAATCTACCATGGTTTGCATTTTGTACAAGTCGGTGAAATGGAATGGATTTACAATTTGGTATTGATATATATATGAAGCGTTCATTGGGGATTTCTTCTTGTGTCTCATTGTTGCAGAGAGTGCATGTATGTTTCCACATGTATGAAATCTGGAAGATTTCATTTATAGGTATGTTTCTGTTTTCCAGTACTTGTAATAAGTACATTAGAAATTCTTGTGGATCTTCCTGTGAGTTTATAGTGAATTTCACCATTCCAGCACAGTAGTCCAATTGTTGTCTTATTACATAAACACTATACGTGGTGTCAGGATTGTTTGTTGCATTTCTGTGAAGTACTAACATTTGCAAACACAATCGGTCTGTACTGTGTAAGTAAATGTTGTCAATAATTGGTGGTAATTGAAATAGAATATCCATTGCTACATTTGCGTGGCAACTTACACCAACTATATTTGAGAATTGAAATGGTCCAGGCAGTTCTGTATCTAACTGCTTTCTTTGGAGTTTGTCTTCCTTCTTTAGAAGTACCTTGTTTACTTTCCCTAATTGATTCTTTTTTGCTTGTGGTACTTGATGAAGTATTAGTTTCTTGTACTCTCTTTGGAGGATTTGCAGTCGCATCCTGTTGCATTTCTGTTTGATTTATTTTTCTTTTATAACGTTTTACTTTTTGTGGAACAGAATATGTGTTTAGGTGGGGGGTGTATACTGAACGAAGTCTATTGTATTCTAAAATGCAAGGAATATCAGCGTTTATTTTACTTGCATCAAAGTTGATTAGAAATAGACCGTCAAGTGTACGTAAGCATGATAGGGCTACGTAGCTCATGCCTTCTTTAAAGACTGTGTTACCAATATCTATCATTGCTTTGTCTAGGGTAAGACCTTGTGATTTATAAATCGTGGCTGCGTATGCAAGAGTTAGAGAAAATTGTTCTCTGCGTACATACATATCTTTGAAGAGAAGGAATCTAGCTGTTGAGCGTCCTATCCTTTTTACTTCTGAAAGTTTGTCAAAGAGTATATTGACAAACTGAATTTTGTTGTTGCGTGGGTATGTTTGAAAGCCAACAACTGTACCCAGTGCACCATTAACTAGTCCTTGGTCCACGTCAAGGTTACGTTTAAGCATTACTCTGCAATTTAAGGATAATTTTAATATCTTTTCTAAGCCTGCTGTGTTTGAGATTGATTTTTCTAAACTATTTAGTCTTGTTGTGGCTTGGTCACACATGGATAGTGTCATACCATGTACATCTGTGGCGCTAATTTCCATGATTGGTTGCATTTCTTTACTTAGCATGATTTCATTGAATTTGAAACAGCTTGCAAGAGTTGGCATTAAGGCCATACAATTGACATTTTTGTGGGCTAATTGTTCCATAACATCTGTAGCACATGCATGCATTATCGCCATAAAGTGCACTAATGTGCCGGGCTTTCAATATTGCTTCTGCTTCTTTAGAAAGTATACCAACTCTGATACTTTTTAAAATGTTGGCATAAGTGAGATCTGCAGATTGTCGCATGTTTTCTGTTAATTCTCTGTATTGGAAATGTTGCCAAAGGTTGACATTTCCAATGCTGCCAACAGTTTTACGGCAGAGTTTGTGTCCTAATGTTTTAAAAATAGGCTCACCTTTTACTGGTGTTAATTGAAGCAAATCTCCAAAACCAATAATGTGTTTTCCTGCAAAGAGTTCTTCATAGTCTGTTTTGAGTACTTCTTGTAATCTGAGGTGAATCAAAGATAACATCAGGTTGGAGACCATGCTCACTTCATCTATTAGTAGCATTTTCATTTGTTTCAATACTCTGCATATTTCCATTGCAGCTTCTGCAGAAAGTTTGTAATAGTCTAATTTGTTCTAGTGTTATACTGGTAATAGTAGTAATCGTTGTAATGTAACACCACCTATGTTGTAGGCAGCTAAACCTGTGGGGGCAGTGACAACAGCTGACAGTTTGTTGTTTGTCAATTGTTGAAGGAACTTACTAATGATTTTGATTAGGAATGTTTTGCCAGAATCAGCTTCACTACTGACTTACAGTAGTATAGGTTTATAATTATGGCAGGAACATTCTTTATTTTCATGTTTTACACCATGTGCCATTTGTTTTGTTACTTCTTGAAAAATGCTACGTTGCTCATTGTTTAGTTTTGATTGTAGTATAGTTAAGTCTTCTTTATCTTCATACTGACACATGGTGTTTTCTACTTCTATCATAGCTAATCCTGCCTCATTTAGTATTAGTGGTTCTCCCAGTGGTTCTTGGCTTCCTGTTACAGAAGGTTGACTACTGTCAGGAGTGTCCTTATCTAGCTGGGCATGGAGTTCTTCTTCGTGTTGCTGTTCATTGTGCAACATTGTTTTGTACTGTGTAAAGTTTACATCAGTTATAGTGCTTTCATTTGCTTTGAAAGCATCCTCATATGAGTCATAGTTATCTAGTGTTTGTTCTTCTTTTCTCCATGGTTTGAAGAGTTGTAGCAGGGACATGTAATATACTTCTTCATGTTGAGGAGTCTTTAATGACAATTTGATATGATTAATTAAATTTGGTTTAGTGAGTTTAACTAAGCTGCCTTCACAGTTTGTCACTCTATATTTACCTTTTTTTTCATCAGGTTTCATATTATTTTTGTATGTGTAGTTTTGGGCTATGTGGTATAGACACATGTTTTCTAAAGTATTACTTCTGTTTGGGTAGTATGTATCCAATACATTGTTTTTTAAAATGTCTTGGCTGTTGGGATCAAGTTTGGCTATTGTTTCTATATCTTCATATGATTTTAGAACTCTTTTTCTAGATTTAGCTGGACCAAGACTTAGCCATAGTATATTTTCAAATTTACCATACAATGCAGTACCAGTTAAACAATCATCTGCTTCATATGATCCACATTCTCTATGGGTGAGCATTTTTATGCCCAAGCTGTATAATTTCTGAGACACTGTTTTATCTGATGACAGGTCATTCCAGAGGTCTTGGAGCTCTGTCTTTTCTGGTTTAGTTAAGCATGCTGTGACATATCGTGCAACTACAGTAGAATTGTCTGCAATGTACTGCACATCTATGTTTGCATTCCATAAGTGGGCAATGATTGCATTATAATCATTGATATATTTTTCTTCTTCTTTTCTTTTTATGTAATATGTATTTTTAGGTGGCTTACCTTTAACACTATGTCTAACTGAAGACATGAGGTTGTTCACTTGACCTGTATTTGTAACTGGTCTAGGGAAACCAAATCGGCATTTGGTGTAGTATTTCCCTTTGTTTTTGTATTTGCGACGACAATATTTTCCACATTTGTGTCTTTCAAATTGTAAAATTTGTGCATGAAGATCACTATTTGTGGCTTCTGATGGAATTTCACAAGTGACATATTTTTCAATAAACTGTAAAACAGTGGCATCACTGTATTGACCAAATTTAGGAGCATCTTTAATCCATAAAAGCATGTGGATATGTTGTGCTCCTCTGTCTTGGTATTCTTTTCTCCAAATCTCCAAAAGAAGTGTTGCACTTCTCCAAGGGGAGGAACAGTTTTATTACAAATAAAATGTAGCATAGCAATGACGCGATGGTGAAAATATCTTTAAACATTAACAGGATCCAAAGAACAAAGTTCTCCAGGTGTTAGTATATCTATGTTTGTTTTGTTTTTATTTGATATGCGTAGGAAATCATGTAAATCTTCCCATGCATATTCTGCACAACTTAATGTAACAAACCAAGTGGGTGGGCCAAGGTTTCTGATCATACAACGTACATCTCCATGACGTCGAAACCAGTACTCATTAGTACCATGCATATTTGCTAATAGATTTGTAATATTTGATTGTAAAACCTCATCCTTTTGTTGCACTTTTTCTAATAATTATGTAGCTGTCATATTTTGAAAGTGTGATCCTGATTTTAATATGTGTGCAACTCCGTAACATAAAGTTGCTAGTTCACTTTCAAAGAGTAGGTGGAATATGTATTCCACATTTTGTCGAAATCTGGGATCTTCGGAATACATTCGTAATGAGCGGTATTCTGAAGCTGATATTTGAATAGGTCTATCATCATACCTTCCTCCTTTGCCAGTAGGAAAGAGTAGAGGAAAAGCATGTGCTTCTATACTTTTTTCCCATATGCTTATTGGCGATCCTTTTGTTTGACGCATTTGGTACGTTTCCAGTACATCTTCTATGGTGTCATTAGAGTGCAAAGGATGAATTGTATAATGGTCTAAAGTATTTGATATTGTAGCAGGATCTAGTAGCTCAAATTGACCAGCTTCTTGTGTTTCTTCAATCATTTCAGTTGTATCTTTCAATTTTTCTTCAATATTAATTTCTTTGTAATATTCATTATTCTCTTTAAGATATTGGAAGGCTTGTCTAACTTTATGTAAATCTACCAGCTGTTGCCATATTTCTTTGTCTTTTGTAGGTACTCCATTTACTAAGATAATTAAAGATTGCTGCATTGGACGTTGCACTCCTAGAGTATGCACATTTTCTTTTAGATTTAATGGTAAATAAACTACTTTTCCACAAATGCCTTTTACCAATTCAGAGGGATGTAATTTTGCTGTTTTTGGTTGAAGGCTTATTATTGCTTGAAATGGGTGTACTGTTTGAATTATGATGCTCTCATATAAATTAGGTTGTTGTAGGGGTTTTGGTACTGGGTATAATTCCAAATTATTTGTGATAGCACGTTAAGGAGTTTGGTTGTTGTCAAGTTTTGTAGTGCAGTAACTGCAAAGTATTAAGGGGTCAGTTATTTTGTACTTTTTTCTGCTACAAGGTAGATAGCTAATTCAAACCATTTAGAATCTTCAGTGTCTTCTATTTGTTTGACAGGTATACAGTTTTTGTGTTACTTTTATAAAAAGTTCTACGGCAACATACACATACATGGTTTGGTACTTCAGCTGATGTACTTTTAAATTTTAGTATTTCTTTTTTGTATGTGTTTAGCAAAAGTTTGCCATGTGTAGAATTGTTGCTTAATTGGTTTAAAGCTATTTCATTCTGTAAATGGCTTTCACTTCCAAAATATTTTTTCTGGAAATAGTCCATTTCTTCAAGTAGGTCTTTTACTGTACCATGTAGAAGGATGTTATTTAAATGTGCTAGTGCTAAAGCAGGACTTTTAGCATAGTACAGTTTATAGACTAGATTTCTTATAGTTGAATGATGTGTTGATATCCTTTTGATATCATGGAAAGTGGTTTTACAAGTAGGTGCTGTAATGCAGGCCAATGAATGTCCTTGTAGTCCTGTGTACTTGTGCACTGGAGAGGTATCCATATTTTGCAGTAATTTAATTTTGATTTTGTCTTTGCTTTTTACATATTTATTGAGGAATTGGCGTAAAGATTTGAAACATTGTTTGGGAATGTTACAGATTGACGTGCATGGCCATTTGTACACTAGACGTTCTGGTTCAGTAGAATGGAGTGGTGATTCTAAGTTTTCAGGGCATATTTTTGTAAGGAGTACTTCTTGTTCCATTATGGTATTATTCACTTTTTCATAACCTCGACCACTGCTATGTATGGCAATTGTATTTGTTTGCTTTTGTTTGCACGCTTCTTCATTAAAATATGGTTCTGTGCTCGTAGTGTGATTCCATTCACCTCCGCAGATACTTAAGAAGTTCTTTCTGTTGACATTTCGCTTATTGAGAAGTCTTTTTTGTAATTTAGTTATTAGTTTTGTTAGTGGTTTCATTTTGTTTAACAGTAAAATAAATAACTTTCTTTTGACAAGAATTGCACTGTCCATCAATGCTTCTAAGATTAATTTCCTACGATAGGTTTTAAGCATTGAACCTGATTTCTCTCCTGTTTTTATAAGATTTTGAAGGACTTTGTGACGGTACATTTTGGCTAAAATACTTTTCTTGGTATGCTTACTTTGCACTATATTAAAATTTAAAGAAGTAGTTTTATCTGTAGTGATAGCTGATTTTCTGTTAATTGTTTTTTGGTTTGTTTTACATTTTGGTAGAGGAGGCAACATTTTTGTACTTGAAACTTCTTGTGTTTCACTAAATGACTGTATTAGCTGTTTTGTTTCAACTTTTTTTTACAAATTCTGCTAGAGATGGATGCTTATGCTTATGTTATTTTCATTTGCTCTACTTCTGCGTTGCTTTCTACGGACTTGACTTTTGGTAGGCATTCTTTAGGGTATGTTGAAGAAAATAAAGAAGGTATGGGTTGGGGTGTTCTGCAATGTATGTGTGCTGTGTGCATGAGTGTTTGAGTAAGATGATAAAGATGTATGAAATGGTGTGTGATTGTGCATTGGGAACTACAACTAGTAGGGATAGGTATTCTTGAATTTATGTGTTACTAAACGGGGGTTCAGATGACAAAAAAAAGTAAGCTAGTGGTGTGGAAAAGTACAAATAGTAAATCTAATGTATACAATTAAAACAGTTGTTTGTTCTATAATATGAAAATTGTAGCGGTTCAGTTGGGTAATTTGTGTGTCCGAAAATAGGAATTTGTGGGCCATTCTGGCTGTAAATCGCTATTTAAGACATGGAGATTTTTGGACAAAATGGTACACAATCTCTATTTTTAGGCACAGAAATAGCTTGTATCAACTTTACAGTATGTTTGAGTAATAATACAAATATTATGGTGATATTCTACTTACTTTTTTTCTTAAATTAACAGGTAACTTCTTAGTTCTTCTTTGTTCTTCAAATTTGGCTGCTTCTTTTCAGGAGACTGGTCTTCACTGCAATTGTAAAAGATTCAAATTAGTAATTTTGTTTGTATATAGCGCTGTTTTAATTTAGATATTGATTTTCTTAATTGAAATCCTCAGCGCCTACTTCAAAACCATTAAACTAATTTATTTACATAAGATATATTGCATCAGTTCAGTACATATGATATGTTCTTAATGAACAAATTGTATTGAATGACTAACTATACCAAAAAAAATATCTTTACTATTTCTTGTGAAATTAATAATATACCAGTGAATACCACTATTTCTGTAACTAAGCTGTTCTAGGTAATAGTGCCTCAATGTCATGTCTAAATTAAAGTAATTAAGTAAATAAATAAATAAAAACAAAAAAATATGAAATTGTATAAGTATTTTTTTTAAAGATTTAAACATAGATTGTGCTTGCATGCATTTTTGTTTGAATATATGTAGTCTATATATTTCATTTAAAAAATGTTAGTTTAACATGATTTGAGTGTGTGTGTGTGTATAAAGAAAGTAAATAGTATAAAGGTTGATAAGTGATAGTTGATTTTAGGAAATTGAAAAAAATACGGTAGATTCATTTTACAGATTACACAAGCTAAAAGTCTGTTTGAAAATGTGTTCATCTACTGTACAGAAAATATGCATACCTGAAGTTTGTGTTCATGCATATGGATATGCATGGAGCTGCAAGTAGAAGTCTTGGAGACTTGTACAGTATTTCTGGTAGATGGTGGTTGCCAATGATATGACACTTGTACTCAGACAGATTCACAGTATATTTGCAGTGCTGATCTATGATGATGCAGTTAGATGTAGAGGTCTTGAATGTGATTGGTGCATGGTCACGTGACTTCTTAGCTACATCCAATGAGAGAATGGCAGAGAGAGTGAAGTGGAAATGGTAGAAGGGCTGTTCATGTTACGATATGTCCGCAGACATGGCGGTAGTTCGCGGACATCGGGAGTTACATCCGGTAATTTTTGGGTTCAGAAGTCATGCAAATGAGAATGAGTACTGAAAGGGATTGGTTAGGAAAGTTTAGTGGGTGTTTTGTGCCAGAAGAGAGTTTTTCATATACTGTTTTTGCTGAGAGAATAACAGATAGCTATGTCTGTGTGTTTTAGGAAAAAGATTGTATGGATTTTGGGAGATTCATGGATATATTGGTTGAAGGCGCATGCAGAAAGCTATGGAGTAGCTGTAGATCTTGTATTCCCACATGTGGAAGTACACTGGCATGGAGTACGTGGAATGAAGTGGTTGGACTTGCTACCTCTCTGTGCTACTTTGGAGACAGAGCAACATCCAGACATAATTGTAATTCATTGTGGAGGGAACAGTTTAGGGCATGTGACTGGAATTTTTGTGCAATTTGCTATGAAAGAAGGACTTGGGAAGGTTATGGACATGTTTCCTAATTCTCAAGTGATATTTTCACGGATTGCGCAGAGACAAATGTGGCTTCGTTCTTCTTCATTTGGTCCACAAATGGAAAAAGCAAGGGGCAATGTTAATAAAGCTGTTTGTGCCTTTCTAAAAGATTTTGGCATGTCTTCTTTTCACAATGAAAATATTCAGTTTCGTAGTACAAACATTTTTCGCAGAGATGGAGTCCATCTTACTTATGGTGGCAATCAGATTTTTCTGAGACATGTACAAAATGCATTGCAACCTTTTTTGGAATTACAACATCCATTTTGAAGTAGGTATTAAGCATTTATAATTTTTGACTTACAAACACCTCCCAAAGGCTCTTTTCAGAGCCACCACTTCCTCCCAGAGAAAATTGCAATGTTTGTGATAGGGTAGCAACCCAATCTTTTAATTGTTCGCGAATTGTCCGCGGACTTCTAAAAAATACAAAGGGCCCTGCTTCATTTATTTTCACTTCTATTTTTTAACTGTGAAAGGTGGCTCTGAAAAGAGCCTTATTTTTTGTATTTATTTTTGTTATTTTGTTTTGGTTTTTTATACACGACACACTAGGAGAGGAGGGGAAAGGAAGGTAAAGGGGGGGACACCAAACACAGGGATAAGAAAGGGTGAGCTGAGGGAGGAAGATGTAGAGTGGGTTTTATTTGGGTAGTGAGCAGATCTTCTCGTGCTCTGAGACGATAGTCTCAAAAGCACTACAAAGTCGCTCCACCCTGCAGAGTACTGTGTCACAGTACATACATACAACTGTGACCCTCAAAAGGTAAGGGTCATCAGCATTCTGTATGGCCTGTGAGGTAGCTTGAGGAAGACGCTGTCCCACAGAGGTGGTCCTTGTGGTGACAGGATCAGAGACAGAGGATGAAGTAGAGGAAATGAACCTGCTACGTTCTTCGTAAGGTACAACCCTGCAAATAGCCCCAGAGTGAAATGACCGCAGGTGTCGCTTCATAGTAGTGGTCCCAAAGCTGTACTTACCATGCTTCCCGCGACTGAGTATCATTTTGCACTCATTGCAGCTAACACGGTTCGCACGAGCCTTAGGACCATTCCCATGAATTGCAAATAACCGCCACACCCAAGACTCACGCCTAGTGCGGGTAGTAAGGATTTCCTCTACCTCATTCTCATCATCCTCTTCTTCCTCCTCTGCATTCTCACTCCTGTTCCCCTCGTCAGGCCGTTGGGGAGGTGGTGGTGGTGGAGGGGGTGGGGGTGGTGCTTAAGCAGTTGCAGCACCAGGTGGCAGTAGTTCAGCCATGGATGCCATCTCGATGATGGTGTAATCTGCAGGTGGCAGCAAAAATCGCTGTGTTCTGAAGAATAGCCAGAAACACAATGAGAATAAGCTCTAGGGCGTGGTCTTTTATAGGGGTGCTTGTGCGCGGTCCGCAGACATGCGCGCTGTCCGCGGACAGATAGAACACAAAAAAAAGTTTCAAAAGTTTCAAAAGTATGTAGAAACTCAGGATTACTATGTGCGACTTGTGCCATGGTGAGATTTTATTGAAAAATATTATGGATTAATTGAAAATGTACTTTTAAATTGTTCGGGGAGACGAACAGTGTCCGCATTCAGAACACGCGATCATACGATCCGTTCGCGAACAAATCCGTGAAGGAAGCGCATGTCCGCATGACACCAAATGCATGGAGATTGGTAAGAGCATGCGCGTTGATGTTCTACGGACACTGTTCGGGTCCTGAAGTAATTAAAAATGCGTCACACGTGAAACGAACATTTCAGGACACTGCGTGTGTTCTTAGAACAGTTTAAATTTGCTAGCGAACTGTAAGGACAGATATAGTGTTCTTCAGGATAGGTCCAATTTCGTTTATGTATGAACATTTCAGGACACCAATTGTGTTCTTAGAACAGTTTCAACTTGCTAGCAAACAGTACAGACAGGTATAGTGTTCTTTAATACACCTCCATATTTGTTTAATTACGAACGATTCAGGACACCGCGTGTGTTCTTAGAACAGTTTGAACTTGCTAGCGAACACTACGAACAGGTATAGTGTTCTTCAGGACACCTCCATTTTCATTTATGTACGAACATTTCAGGACACCAATTGTGTTCTTAGAACAGTTTAAACTTGATAGCGAACTCTACGGACAGATATAGGGCCTCATTCCGAGTATGGCGGTAAGGGATACCGGTCACCGTTAACGAGACCGGTGCCGGTAATCCCTTACCGCCACATTCCGAGTTCCCTTTGCGCCCTCGTCCTTAACGCCTGCTTTTAGCAGGCGTTAGGAACAAGGGCGCAAAGGGGCTTTTGAGCCAATAACGGTGACCGTAAATTACGGTCACCGTTATTTGCAATTTCCCCATTCCCATTGAGCCCTGGAATAGGGCAGTAATTTCCCATTCCACCAGGGCGGTGCTGGTACGGGTCCGGCGCCGACCAAGGCGCTAATAGCGCCATTGGTTAGTGCCAGACGCGGAATGAGGCCCATAGTGTTCTTTAGGACACTTTTTTTTTTTAATGAACATTTCAGGACACCGCGTGTGTTCTTACAATAGTTTCATCTTGCTAGTGAACACTACGAACAGGTGTAGTGTTCTTCAGGACAACTCCATGTTCGTTTATTTACGAACATTTGAGGACACCAATTGTGTTCTTAGAACAGTTTCAACTTGCTAGCGAACAGTATGAACAGGTATAGTGTTCTTCAGGACACCTCCATTTTCGTTTATTTACGAACATTTCAGAACACCTGCACTGTCTGCGGACACCTACATTGTTTTTTTTTTTTTTTAAATTAAACTATTTATAACACAATATAAAAATTAAACTTTATTTAACATATATTAATAATTTATGACAGAGAAGGTGAAGCAGAAACAAAACAGGAGAATTAGGGGTTTCAACATGATTGTTATTAGGTGAAGAAGGGGTGGAATTCTCATCAAAACTTTTTGGGTTATGGAGAGTGTTTGGGGATAATTGACTGGGACATGGTGAGGAGGGACAAGTACATGTGGGGCAATGGTACAAGGTTTTTGGTATAAAATGATCTTCCACAAAAGTTTTCAATTTATTAAAATGAGTCAATAATAAATCCATTTTTTCTTCTATACTGTGAAAAGTGTTATCCATAACAGGTTTTTCTGAAGTATTTTCTATTTTGGTATGCTCTGTACAATATATATATATATATATATATATATATATATATGTTAAATGTATACAAAATAATAATAATTAAATGGTTTATATTATAAAGTGTTTACCATTAGTTTCACTATCTTGTGACATTTCTTCATGTGGGAAATGCTCCTCTATCCATTCCAGAGTACTAGACATTTCTGTGAGAAAAAAAAAAGATTATATTTTTTTTTATCTAATACAGAAAGTTTATAAATATATGAATAAAATTAAGTACACTTACTATTTCAGGTAAGATATGTCCTATGTACTCAGTGGGTCTGCTCTTGTTTTCAGTTCTGTCGTGTTTGTGAGGTAATTATGTTGGAAGCCAATTTATCTTCTTGTGATATATTCCATTTTAGAACTTAGTGCATTTAAATGAATGGTTAGTGTGTTGCATATATGGGTTACATTTCTTATGTATTAGTACATAAAAATTGTTTGTGTGCTCCTTTTTGCATTTGTTAAATGTTCCTATGTTATGATATAACAATCAAACATACCCCCCCAGAGTTTTTAGGTAGTGGTACTGTTCTTCGAACATGTCCGCGAACATTATATGAGTTTGCAGACATCAAGTACAGTAGAAGAGATTCAGTCAGTTCCATATGACATATATATAAAGTCAAAGTCATTATTGTTAAATTGCACTACTAAAAACCTATGACATTTTGTGAAAAAACTTTGTTAAATGGATGTTATGGTTAAGTTGCGCTGCTAAAAACCTTTGAAATTCGTTATGGTTCCAAGTAAAAGCGATTATATATATATATCAAGCCTTTGTCTTCCGCTATATATATATGTTTCATATGATATGACTTGACCCTAAGTCTACAAATATAGTACCTTTTCAATTTTTACTTCCTGACTGTTACTGAAGAAAACTATGTGGCTTAGATATGTCAGTAAAGGAAAAAAAGGGAGAGCCAACCATGTGATGTCGTCAGTGATGTCATCAATGACATTTGTGATGTCATCTTTGATGTCCTGGGTGTTAGTGTTAGCAGTGCACAGTGGCACGAGTTATGGTTGCTTATCTTACCATAACTGCCGAATTTCAGGGGTTTTTCGGTTTTACTTTGAACCATAACGTCCCTTTAACAAAGTTTTTTCACTGAATTTCATAGGTTTTTAGTAGCGCAACTTAACCATAACGTCCCTTTAACAACGTTTTTTTTACTGAATTTCATAGGTTTTTAGTAGCACAACTTAACAATAATATCCCTGACTTTAAATACATGTAACATAGAACATACTGAACTCCTAGCTAGTGATTTCGATGTCCGCGGACTACCGCCATGTCCACGGACATATCAAAAATCTGAGCATAGTGAATGTAAATTTAAATAGTGTGCCCCATTTCCCCTTTGAGGTTGGCTCTGAAAAGAGCCGTTTTTTGTTTTTGTTTTTTTTGCAGATGCTTGACAGACACCTGTTATTTTGTATGTTTTTTCTTCTTTTTTTCTTACTTTACTCCTAAAATCTTCACATAACCTTCTCCAAAGCAACCCTTACATTCAAAACAGCATGGCATTTCCCATAAAAGATAAGGAAATGCCATCTTCTTTAAAATAAACCGCATTACTGGAATCAATATTCTCATTATTACAGAAGAACATACCAGCTCTAAGCATGAAGGCACACATGCCTCGGTTGATTACACACCTAGCATTGTTTTGCTGAGGACAAAAAACTGAACTATTGTCCCATATTGCCCTAGGTAGTAATCCAGAAAAAATTACTTTGGCATTTGGAAGGGTGTTCATTACTGCTTGTTCCAAATCTGCCAACAAAGTAGGGGCACTGACATAGCCCAAACGGAAAGCACCGTAGTGCAAAACTAATAGGGCTGTTGATCCTGCCCATATCTTCACAAACTTGTACAATTCCCTGTACATTGCAATCAGGCACAGTGCTCCACACGACCTCCACTCCTTTAACATCGAAATTCTTTGCAACATGCCTGCATTGAACATACTGTTGTAAACCATGCACAAACATATCTCTGAGCACCAACACCCTGACTTTCTCCAACTTCTGCCATCTTCACTACACACAGTCTCTTTCAACACAAATCCACAACCTCAACATCTGATTGGCTGATCTCTACAGTCTTCTTTCTATGCTGGATTTGCTGGAAAACCCCGGATGTAGCACACCCTGTCCGCAGACTGCATAACTCTTAGACAGCCCTCCTACCATTTCCACTTCATTCTCTGTGCCATTCCCTCATTGGATACAGTTAAGCAGGCACACAATACGGAGAACGTCCTCAGAACACCCCCATTTTGTTTATTTTCGAATATTTAAGGACACCGCGAGTGTTCTTAGAACACATTCAACTTGCCAGCGAACAATACGGACAACGTCCTCAGAACACCCCCATTTTCTTTATGTATGAACATTTCAGGACACCGCGAGTGTTCTTAGAACACTTTCAGCTTGACAACGAACAATACAGACAACGTCTTCAGGACACCCCCTGCAAACATTCCAGGACCCCACGAGTCTTCTTAGAACACTTTCAACTTGACACTGAATCCATTCTGCTTATTTACGAACATTTCAGAACAGCCGTGTTGTCCGCAGACAAATCCAACACAACAAAAGTGTCTAGCATATAATAAAACAGAACATTGAACCTATCTCATACTCCCCCACCCTCCCCAAACACTCTTACACACCAACACACTTCACTAAATATAATTTTTAATCCAAGTTTCACTGCGCTGTCCGCGGTCGTCCGCGAATGCAAAATGGCGGGCGCCACAGAAAATCTGACGCACTTCACGCACCATGCCGTCCAATCAGCGAACACGTCGGGTGTCCGTGGACATCGCGCAAGCCGCTCGGCCAATCAGGGCACTGTCCGCGGAGCGAACAGGGAAGTCTGTCCGCGAAGCGAACGGAGATATCACTAATTTTTTCTAAAAACTACTGGACGGATTTACACCAAGCCCCCGCTCCTGCCGCAAATTTGGTGGAAATCCATCCAGCGGTTTGGGCTGTAGGCGTGCGCAAAGTTTTTTCCCATTATGTCTATGGGAAAAAACAAAAGTTTTGGGACCCCCCCTATAACTTTGCCCCCCCCCGGACCAAACCTCTCCAAAGGGAGCGAAGTTATAAGCCACCCAAAAAATGCTCTTCCTATGGAAACACCAATTTAACCATAACTACATGGACGCTACCACGTCCATGTAATTTGTACTTCAAACACTTTCTCAAGTGATGCTCGTGTAGGTTAAGAAAACCAATATTATGCACACACTGCTGTAATGTTGTGAAAAAATGCCTTGTGTTAGACACACTAGCACCATACAGCTTTAAACACAAGCATTCAACCCCACACAATAGTGCTAAATTATAACTTTTATTCAGTATTAAACAACATTTAAAATAATACAAGTCAGCATGGACTGCCAAACTTGTAGCAGGACTCCATAGCCACTGTTCTGTGCCATGCGTTCTGTCCGTACTCAGGGGCTTCTTCAGGCTAGTTGTACAGTTAGGAGCTCTACAACCATTTATCTAGCATTCAAACAGGAAGTTGTAAAGCAACCAGTCATGTGACTTTCTTAGTACCATATATTATGGTTACGCTGAGCGGCCATATGGTGTTAGTCATTATTGGCTGATTTCTCCCTGGTTATGTTCTAATAAATATTAGTTCAACATTTCACATTATTCGTTTGCATTTATATTACATTCATATTTGTTGAATTTATAATGTTATAAAAATTCAGGCCGCAATGATAAAATATCATTTTTCATTATAAAATTATGATTTGTATGCAGTCCATCCTGCATGGCAGTGGTTAGAAAACCGCTACTTCTGAAGGCTGTTAAGGCCGCAGCAGCTACGCCTCCTCCAATATGTTTTTCTAGTATTCCGAGAACACATTACGTGCAATTACTAAAGTGAATACATGGGTGATTTTCAATCCTCATACAAATATAATGCTGCCAAAGTGGGCTAAAACAGATCATTATGAATTGCTGATGCAGAGATGACATAATTCCAGCAGCTAGTAAAAATAATAAAACATGCCAATGCAGTCTCTTACAACCATGTTTTTAGTATAAAGTGCTAGTGCATCATGGACCATGTAGTCTTGACTAAAACCCCCTAAAGCATTTAGAATCTTTAAGTTTGAACACATTTGTATCAATGCACATGTGTTCTCTGAACTTCGTATCATTTCAATGAAGCCTGAGTGGGCAAAAGACAGACCCATTCACATATTCACATATACCTTTTTTGCAAAGTTTGGTGAGGATTCGTCCAGGGGGAGCAGAGTTATAAGCCACCCAAAAAGTGCTCTTCCTATGGGTTTAGCAACTTAACCATAACTACATGGCCACCACCGCAGGCCATATAATATATATGTATATATATTCAGGGAAAACATGTATGAATGGACTTTAAGGTGAGCAATACATCATAACAAAACCTTAGAAATTTAGGGAAAAAGCTTTAGTTGCATGGGCATTAGGGTGAACATTTAATGCAACAAAACCCCTGAAATTCATCAGACAATTCGCAGCGTATGACCACCATGATGACATCACAGATTACATCACTGATGACAATAGTGATTGCATCAGATATAACAAAAAGGTGATGGCTGGAAGGTTTTGAAATAATCAGAATCACGGGCACAGCTCTGGGCAAGCCTTCAGACCATCATTTTTCAGCCTGCGAAGCCATTACAAAAGGGGAAAAACCCTATGCAAATCAGGCTTGGTCCTACCCATTGGTGGCAGTTCCTGGCTGATTTGCACATGGCTGGACTCCTTTTGTAATGGCACAAACAGGCTAAAAAACGGTGTTGTGCAAGGTTGCCCAGAGCAGTGCCAGTGGTTCACATTCATTCAAAATCTTCCACCATCATTTTTGTGGTTATAGTTTGTCTCACTATGTGAGAGAGGGTATTCCCAGACGTGGATCCCTTGCTCGGTGCGCCATAGGTAACCAAACTGCACCTCACTGAGGAGGCCCAACAAGGCCGAAACATGTCTGGGGAAGCTTGTGTTCCCGTGCAGAGGGGACCTGGCCTAGCAGTTTGGGGCTGGGCTGCCATCATTGGTGGCAGTTCCTGACTGTTTTGCATATGGCTGGACCCCTTTTACAATGGTACAGACAGGCTAAAACCAAGCTGCACCTCACTGAGTAGGCAAAATAAGGCCAGACATGTCTGAGGTTGCTTGTGTTTCCGTACAGTGGGGACCTGGCCTAGCAGTTTGGGCTGGGCTGCCACCATTGGTGGCACTTCCTGACTGATTTGCATATGGCTGGACCCCTTTTGCAATGGCGCAGACAGGCTACAAAACGGTGCTGTGGAAGGTTGCCCAGAGCAATGCCAGTGGTTCAGATTAATTCAAAACCTTCTACCTATCATTTTTGTGGTTCTAGTTTGCATCAGATATAACATGATATAATACAAGCTTTGATTATATAAAGAACATTTTGAAATTGTACTACTATTTTGTTTAACATAAAATACATATACATAATATCAAATTGCATTATTTTATGCTGTAAGTATAAGATACATTTTATTCAGCTGTAATTTATTTAAATGTAGTGTATGTTCTACAGTTTGAAGTATATACAAAAGAGAATATATTAAAAAAAATAGGCTGCCATTTAAATAATCTTTTCCTTTTCTAGGTTTTGTGTTTTATTTTAATATTAACGTATTAATCATTTATAGAAGAAAAACTGAAAGTGTGTTTTATTTTAATATCAACGTATTAATCATTTAGAGAAGAAAAACTGAAAGTAATATAAACCTACTTTGTATTTCAAAACTTAATTTTCTTTTTAGATATATGTACATTTGTATACTTGTACACTGTCTGTCTGCTATTCAGGAGTGGGGTGCCGCCAATGACCTCTGTCTTAATGCCAGTAAGACTGAGATTCTCCTCATCGGCACACTCACTCCCTCCTTAACTGTAGCTCTCTGGCTGGCCTTTCTTGGCCCTCGTCCTGCTCCCACCCGCAAGGCTAAAAACCTGGTGTTATCTTTGACTCCACACTCTCTTTCTCAGCTCACATCTCTGACGTCTCTAAGAAGTCACACTACCAGCTGCACCTCCTCAGAGGTATTCTTCCTTTCCTCTCCTTCCCCCAGAAGCTCACTGTCTCCAGAGCCCCGGTTCTCTCCAGGCTGGGCTATTGCAACAGCCTCTTTCAAAATCTGCCTGCTTCTACTCTACGCCCTCTGCAACTCATCCAGAACAGGACTGCAAGACTTGCCCTTGGCCTCAAGCCCAGGGATCGTATCTATCCAGGACTGAAATCTCTGCACAGTCTCCCAGTGGCTGCGAGAATTAAGTTCAAAACCCTCTGCATCATCCACAAGGCCTCCTTGGGCCTGGGGCCTCAATACCTTCAACTATTTCTTCCTAAATATCTTCCCTCTAGAGCTCTTCGCTCATCCGCCTCCAACTCCCTCAGGGTCAGTCGCTTCTCCAAGCAACAAGTTGGTGGTAGATCTCTCTCTTCGGCAGGGGCCTCCCTCTGGAACAGCCTCCCCGCCTCCCTGAAACTTGAAGAGAACCGTCTTTGGTTCCGGAAGCTCCTAAAAATATTCCTCTTTGCTTCTGCTTTCTTTACCCCACTCCCCTGCTGAAGTCCTGGCTGATAATGAGACTGCATGGGTTACCAGGCCACCCATCTGATCTCCTGCCCAAGCCCTGCCAGTTGCATGCTTGCCCTGCCTCCCTGGCAACTCCTGCACCTGGGGACTTTTTTCTGTATCTCTATAGTCCCCAAACAAGCACTTAAGTCTGCACTCACCCTGCACTTGCCGCCAGCTGGCTGTTCTTATTTATTTTATGTTATTATTTGATTATCCCATGTACTGCACTTTCCCCCTCCTGCCCCCCGCACTTTCTTTCCCCCTTGCCTTGCACTTGCGCAATCTGAATGACACCTGGACTAGTAAGATCGCTGTCTGTCTTCCCTCAGTTCCCCCTCCCTTGCCTCGTCGTGCCTTGAAACACTTGTGTATAGGTGCATTATAAATGTCATATCGTATCATATCAATAATTACTTTATAGTACGCATGTTTAGAACTCTTAAAATATATCCTTTTACTATACGTTCTTTGTTATATAACACTTATCATCTCGTTTAGAAAACAACACATGTACAGCCTACTGGTATAATAAGCAAAACCGAATATTTAAATCTGTACATTTAAGATATACCAAACAATCGGGTTTCAACACGTTTATCTTTCTATTAATTTCTATTACTACCCGGCGAGAGTCAAGCAGAATGCAACATGCATTCTGATTGGCTCTCGCCGGGTCGTTACCCGGCTGAGAATCCTTCGATTCTCGGCTGGGATTCCAGCCGCCTTGTCCTCGGCAGGGGGTGTGGAAGCCCCTCAGCCAATGAGGAGGATCGAAGCAGGGCCATCCCCGCTCCGTGCCTCCCCACGGCTGAGAGGCTACCTTTGCCCCCCACCGGGGACTCAGGTAAGGCTTTTATTTTAATTTATTTTTTCCCTTTCCTCCCTCCTTCCTGCCCTCCCCACCCCACTTACCGTGTTGCTCCTTCGTCCCCGGCAGGGGACAATGGCGGCCTCCAGCCTGCTTCAATCGTCCTCTGCCGGGGACGCAGGTACATATTTTGTTTTCTTCCCCTCTCTCCCAACCCCATTTACCTTCTGCTCCTTTTTTTTTTTTTCGGGAGCGGATGCGCTGAGAACACTTCTGTTCCCAGCGCGTCCGCTCCCGATGGCTGCCATGGAAAGGGAAAACGGACTCCGTTTTCCCTTTCCTGGCTGCCATTTTCTTGGTCGTTTCTTTTTTTTTTCTGCGTTTCGGGACAGCCCTGGTCACGCAGATGTTGCGGGCCTGGGTACTAATAGCAATATGCCCCGAGCGGCGGGGGCATTACCGACTCTGTTAATGCCCCGGGGCCTTCGTTAGGGCCGTCGCTTCTCTCAAGCTTATAACTATGGGCCCGGGGCATTACCTGAGTTGGTAATGCCCCTGCCGCTCGGGACATATTGCTTAATTAATATTTTTTAACAACTGTATATACATATTATATCATGTTACAAATACCTTACATATATTTTCTGCAATGAAGCAGAATCTATGCTGTGTACAATTTTAATCGATTGCTATGCAATGAAAGTAAAGTAATACATTAAATATTACATGATTGTATTTTAAATGTCATCTTCTACCAAATATTACAAATGAAAGTTTCACAAGTAGTGATATCATGCATGTGTAGCTGTTTTATATTTTATACAATGTTCTCATCGTTGTCATGTATAGTGAAATCACATATGTACCAAGGCAGGAGCTCTATAAATATGTTTTTTTTAAATACTGAGTGATCTTATATCTGCTGCCATCAGTGATGGAATCAGTGATGCCATATATGATGTAGTTAGTGATGTCACCAGTGATGTCATCATTGTGGTCATAGACTGTGCAACAGGGGGACAAAGTTAAGGTAGCGTTGCCTAAATTGTCTGCTGAATTTCAAGGGTGTTATGTTGCATTCAATGTTCACCTTAACGCCACTGCAACAAACGCTTTTTCCCTGAATTTCAAAGGTTTTATTACAATGTATTGCTTACCTTAATGTCTCTGCAACGTAAGTGTTTTCTTTGAATTTCTAAGGGCGTGTTACAATGTATTGCTTACCTTAACGTCCCTGCAACTCCATTTTGTTCAGTGAATTTCAAGGGTTTTCTATACCATAGTGTTTTCCAGGCCACTAGTCAAGGCATTTGTCCATTGCCAGCAGACTGTCCAATGTACATGTTCCCTTGTATGCTTCGTTTGCAACCAATAGTTGGCCACAGACTATGGCCGTGACCACTATACATCAATTTCGGGCACACTAGCCAGTGCCTTCAGCACTGGTCAGTGAGTACATCTTTGGTCGTGCCCACTATATTTTTTAAAAACACTACTAGGCCAATGGCTTTGGCCAGTGGACAAGGTCTTTACCCATGTCCATCACAACTGTACATGTTTGGCAGATATGTTTTTTTGTGACCACTATACATGTCTTTCAGCCAGAGCCTTTGATCCTGGCCCGTGAGCATGGGCTTCGGCCGTGCCCACTGTATATTTAAAAACGCTAGCAGGCCATGAGACACTGTACATGTTGCCCCAATATGTTTATTTTGGACCCACTATGTGGGTGGCCTTCAGCCGTTATCACTATACATGTCCTTCAGCCGTGCCCACTGTATAATTTAAAACACCACCGGGCCATTAGCCTTGGCTTTCACCCATAGCCAGTGGCAATGGCCTTCTGCCATTTCCACTGTACATGTTCCCTATACATGTCTTTCAGGCCCACTAGCCAAGGCTTAGGCCCTGGCCATACACACTGTATATTTTAAAACATAAGCAGGCGACTAGCCTTTGGACATATCTACTATACATGTTCCCCCAATATGTTCCTTATGGACCAATAGGTGGCCACTGCGCTTGGCCTTTGGCCGTCACCACTATACATTTCTTTCAGGCCAGTCAGCGTGGCCTTTGGCCATGTACACTGTATATTTTAAAACATTACCAGACATGACCACTATACATGTTTTTCAGGCCCACTAGCCAGGGCCTTCAGCCGTGCCCATTGTATATTTAAAATACTACCGGGCCAGCAGCTGTGGCCTTCAGTCATGGTCAGTGGACATGGCCTTAGGCCGTGTCCTCTATACATGTTCCCCCAATCTGTTTCTTTTGGATTTACTAGGTAGCCACAAACTACAGATACAGTGACATTGAACTCCCCAGGCACGTGGGAATTCCCCAGTATCTCCTGATAATGCTCGAAAATTCAAAACTCTTCTCTGTCCTCACAGTCAGTCATCAAGTGCCCCTGTTCTCTTTCCATGCCCCTCCCCACTCCCTCCAATTGCTTATTTCCACCCTGGCCCTCTCCGGTCCATTACCTCTGATCACAGTTTGGTTGATGTGATGCATTTTTGTGGTCCAAGGTGGAAGGCCGATATATGTAAAGGTTTTAAGGAACAGGTGGGCACCCTCATGTCTCTGTCGAATATTGTAAAAACTACTGGATGGAATTCCCCCAAACCAGTCAAGGAAATTGAGTTAATGCTTTGTGCCCAAATTGTCTCTTGTTTGATTTAAGTCTGTCTAGAGGTTTTCAAGCCACAGCTGTTAAAAAACGGCACTTTTCCTATATGGCTCAAAACAGTGTTTTTATGTTTTATTAATAACTCTTTTTATTTACTAATGAATTGTTGTCAAAATCTCCAGTTCAGACAGGCTCTTGAAAACCTTTTAGTTCCGAATAACCTTTGACTTGCTGGATGAATTTGGATCCAGCAAGTCAAAGGTTATTAGTCTTGCTCGGCCTCTGTGCTGTAAAAAGCACCAAGGCCGATATAAAGGTTTTAAGGAGCACAGGGCACTCCCTTCTAGGCAGAAAATTTAAAAACTACAAGATGGATTTAACTCAAACCAGTCACAAATGATTTGTGCCTAAGTTAAGTTGTTTCTTATTTGGTTCAAATCTGCTCAGTGGTTTTACACACTACAGCTGCTCAAAACTGCACTTTTCCTATGAATGAATTGGCTGAAAACAGTGAAACTTTGAGGTTTTGTTTTTTTAATAACTTTTTCCTTTTTATAATGGTTTGTTCCCAAAATGCAGTTTGGGGGTCCTTTGACAAACATTTGGCTTTGAAAATCTTATCCAAATACATCCAGCAAGTCAAGAGTTATAAGCAATGGGCCTCATTACAATCGACCCGGTATGGAAACAACCGTGGCGGTAAACCCGCCGCCACTGTTGTTTCCATGCCAGGGGATCACAACTCCTGCAGGCGGAGGCGTCAAACACGCCAGGTCTGACCTGGCGGGTTAAACACCGCCCGCCTGCAGGCAGACGAGGTAACACCGGCACCATCACGAGATGGTCCTATGTCCTATGGGACTCAATGGGAATGGGGATTAACACCATTCCGCCTCCGAAATTCCCGGGTCAACGGGGTTGTAATGCCCCGGTAATTCCGGGAATTACGGAGGCGGAATGGTAATATGAGTCCGGAGGTAACCAGGCGGTTTTACCGCCTCGGTTAGCGCCGGACTCGTAATGAGGCCCAATGTATTTCTTGGAGAAAATGGCTGCTTTTTCATTTCTGAAATTGCTCTCAGCCAGTCTGGTCCAAAGCACCATCGGAGATATAGCTATTTTTTGGTGTGAAGGGGGCTTTCCCCTTCTCCATCAAATATTTTAAAAAGTAGCGGATTGAATAACTCCAAACCACAAAAGGACAGTCAAGCAAAAACTGGCCTTTTTTCATTATGGGGCAATGAATGCAAAGTGGGCAGAAAGTGCGTTACTTTCTTTCTTAATAACCTTTCAGAATTTTAAATGGATTTTTCCCAAACCTTCCAATCCGAGGGCGGGGGGGCAGGGGTACAAAATGGCCTCCAAACCTTTAGCCAAATCCGTTGCAAGAGTTAAAACATATTAGCAATTAATTTTTTGGATTTCCTATGGAACTCCTACTCACCTTAACTATAGGGTGGAAACCGGTGGAAGGGTAGCTCAGAGGCAACACATTTGTCTTGGAAGCAAGACAACACAGCAGAACACAGGTTCGAATCCTGATCCAGTGCTTGCAAACCACTCATTGGTATTAAGCGTGTTATAAAAGAACAATTATAAAAAGAAGAAGGATTATAATAGTTAAGGTGAATTGAAACCCTTAAAAGTTCTATTGTCAATAACTTTTCATTCGAGAAACGCATTACCCACAGAAACTTCAAAAGTGTTTAGGAACCCGCAGATCCCCCCAGACAGCAAGATTTGTAATGATACGTTAAAGAATAAGAAAGTTATTAAGAGGATACAACATTTTTTTTTTCAAAAGTTGTGGCTATTTCCTATTCAATTTCCCATAGACAAAATGTTTAGCAAGGCGCACAGCCCAAAACAACTTGGGCATGAAGCATTAACTTGTGATCCATGCTTGATTTGGGATTTTATTCTATGGAGTAGTTACTTAAATACTTGACAAAGAAGGAGGTGCCCCTTCTCAAAAATAGATATCTATATCTCGAGATTTACCCAAAACTGGGTGTTTTTAGAAATGAAACAGCCACCATCTTGTTTTTGTCTTGTGAGAGATATTCGAGGTTATAGCTGAGGATATGGGAAAATGAATGTGGGAAAAAAACATTTGTAGGTCAAAACAGATGCAAATGCCATCAGGCTAGAGGACCTCAAGAGAAATTCGGGAGTTGAAGGGGGTCTAGGGGCTGAGTTTGCAACACAAAGTTTTCTATAGCCGCTGCTAAACAAACTGCGTCACAGAAACAGTGTGTGTTGTGGGGGGGAAGGGAGAAAGCAGGAGGCCATCTGAGGAGTGGGGGAAGCTGGCGCAGATGAGAGGGGCACTTTGTGAGGGTCTGAAAAACTTTTCTTTTTCAGCCATTTTTCGTGACGTCAGGGGTGAAAAATCACTGCCCATGGCCAGTGACACGATTGCCATCCAGGTCTCCCAACCATGCAGTAAACAGGACAGATCCTACTTAGCTTCAAAGCAAGGAAGGAGCCAGCATCCTCAGGGCATGTTGTTGGATAAACAAACCACAGTTACAAGGCCCTTTTAAAGCTAAGTAGGTTCAGTCCCAGTTACTGCATGGATGGGCGACTGAATGGGCTCCTGAATATTTTTTTTTTATCATGCTACTGTCAGTTCTTGAAAGTTTTGCACTCAGAGACAATTTTTTACCTCTTGATGAATTGCATTCTGGTATTTGAAGCAAGGAAGGGGTTGCCTAATAAATGACCCCACCTTACAAGACCACTTAGAGAAACATGCCCTAACGGTCCTGGATCCTTCCTCACTTTGAAACTAAGCAGCGTCAGTCCTAGTTACTGCATGGATGGGAGACAGCTCACAGTCCTAAATGCCATGTGTTTTCTTAGTTTTAATTATCTCATAACACATAGCATCAGCATTCTTTCTTTTTAAACCTTTTTACTGTCAATCCTTGAAAGTTGTGCACTCAGAGACCATTTGCCTTTTGCTGAATTGCATTCAGTATTTATAGTCTCACAGTCAAGAAGGGGGGAATAATGCCACAATTGTACACTTTTTGCCTAACATAGTCCTATAAGGATTTATGTATTTGAGTGACACTATGGTATGTGTAATTTTCAAGTTATCTTTATAAAACAGAGTATTGTTGAAAGCCAGACATGGCGTAAGAGGGGAAATGATGAGAGGGCAAGTAAGTCATGAGTTTTTGCCCACAATGTGGCAAGAGAGTTTGCAATCCTGGACACTGGTGCAGGATGTTTCCCCTAAGTGTTGCTTCTTTTCAGGGCACAAGTAAAGGAAGCATGCAGGTGGACAGTGTATCTTTATTTCAGAGGGCGGACACAATTTTATTTATTTTAGGTTGTCAAGCTTGCTGAAGTATTTGGCTACCAGGATTTTACTCAGGTTGTCATGTTCCCAGTGCAGACGCTTACACACAAGCATCTATTTCGTATTGGGATTTTGTTGACCAGGGAATATTTCACAACAAATTGCTGGGTTTGAAAGGTGAGCACCTTTTATACTTTGTTAGCTAATTTATTGGAACATTTACTCTCTCAGTTTATTTTTCTGGTGTCCATTACATTTTTTTAAAGTCCAATGCTATTTTGTCTTGCACATTTTCTTCTAAGGGGAAGGTCAAATGAACTACATTTGTATATGTCACTTAAAGATATATGTTTACTTACTGTGCGTGTATTCACGGGTGCCAGCTTTGGTTTTTGCTATGGGTGCAGAAAGTACATGGACTATGTTATTCTTGCAGCCAGTAATTATTTTCCTGTTTCCTTCCTGCTTAAATGTGGTTAGTTGTGGTTGTGGGATGTTTCACAACTGTCACCAAGAGACCAGCCATAAAACAGGAGGCTTAGAGCAGGCTGCTTAAGCAAAATGTGTGGTCTTCAGCAAACAATTTAATCTCACTGCACATTACCTAGACACATTGTGAGTTCTCAAAGCCTGCAATCTTTTATACATAGCAATACCCCTGTCAAAACAGGATAGTTTTTTTATTGATGAATGTCTTTGGCCAATGGGTTGCAAGTGTTTCAAAATATAGAGTGGGCATGACCACCAGCCATGGCTAAATGCCATGGCTAGTGGTCTGGTAGCATTTTCTTTAAATGGACAGTGGGCACCACTAGTGGTCTGGAAGCATTGATTGATTTGTTATTTATTATTTGCCTATACTCTAACCAAAGTCTGCCTTAAACAATTACCCCAGTAGCCAGATTCTGCATTTAATTAGCCAGTACCCACCAGAGTTATCACATATTATGTGCTACTGCATTTACTGTTGTCCACCCGTGTTAGGCCTATCTCCCTCTATCCAGGTGTCCCAAGTCTAGGTGCTGTGTTAAATCTAGGTTTATTGCATTTTCTGTTACTGCATTTACTGTTGACCCCGTGTTAGGCCTATCTCCCTCTATCCATCTGTCCCAAGTTTAGGCGCTGCTGTTACATCTGGGGTTATTGCATTTTATGTGCTACTCCTATTACTGTTGTTCCCCCTGTGTTAGACCTGTCTCCCTCTATCCAGGTGTCCCAAGTCTAGTCCCTGATTTTATATCTAGGGTTATTGCATTTTATCTACTACTGCATTTACTGTTGTCCCCCCATGTTAGGCCTTTATCCCTCTATCCAGGTGTCCCAAGTCTAGGCGCTGCTGCTACATCTAGGGTTATTGTGTTTTCTATTACAGGTACATCAAATTCTAGATGCTGCCCAAGACCTCCCCCGGGATAGAGATCAACAGAGACCACCTCTCAGACCCCTCCCCATTCCTGGCTTCTCTGCACCATACCCTCCCCCATAACTCACCCCTCCTGGTGCATATCCCACGCTCTAGCACCCAACTTCATGAACCCCTCCTATATGCCACATCCGGTCGCAACCCTCAAACCCTGCTCGCAAATAACAATACCCCCGGATCGACCTAACCCTCTCACCTGAACCTCATAGTGCACATGCATCCAGTCCCCGACTAGCACCCCTCAGCCAGTCTCAACCACCCAGAATGATCCTACCATACCCCCAACTCACCGGGCACCCATGTCCACCGACCAGTCCCTGCAATGGGCATCACAAAAACCAACTCCCCTCACAAAGTCACATGCATCTTTTTTAATGCCCGCTCCGTAGCAAGAAACAGACACAGCATATTTGACCTCCTTTCCTCTGACAATCCCAACCTCATTTTTATCACAGAAACCTGGTTCTCTGATGACTTTGCGACAGTCGCGCACAAGGCTTTCCCCCCTGGCTGCTCGCTTATCTCGCTTATCGCCCACAATAGACCCTCTAGAGGTGGAAGAGTGGCAATCGTCTAAAAAAGGCAGGTACAGGTCATTACAGCTTCAGTCATTTCACAAAACTGTCATTGTGTTCCCTAATACTCACCCTAGCCAGAAGAACACCCTATCCCTTTAAGGTCTTCTCACCATGGGCTGTGGTGCTGTGCCACCTATCTAACAGGATAGAAAAGAAGGGAAGCTCACCCTTTTGCTACAATGGCAAGGTCATTATCACTAAGAAACACAATCTGGTATCCAGTCCCATGACTGCATTGATGGTAGAACAGTTAACGTGGGAGTATTCAGTTATTGGTGCACCACCATGTTGTATTCACCCTCCGCAAAGTGTGCTCTACCTAATCATAAACGTTTTATTTGCTTAAAATAACAGAAAGTGCAGACACACTCTCATCAATTGGTCTTTACTTTATCAAGATGTTTCTCACAATAACCATTGATGCATTATTGGGAAACAAATATAAAACAAGGAACAAAATAAAACCATAACCAATTTCCAGTCATCTAGGCATTGGGTATTTGTGATTGTTATTTTCAAGCCTGTATTTCAGATAACTTTGAGATGTCTGCAAAAGTTCTGGTTGACCGGTTTCGATGACATATTTTTGGGGTCATCTTCACCAGGACCGATTTTTTGGTCACTATGCTGTCAGTCATCTACCCATCAGTTACTGTGGGGCAACCCAACCTAGGAAATGAAATAAAAAAATTACCAATTTTTAGACCGGGTTTTATATAAGGAACTAATTTCTGTCAATAAGCACAATATGTTGTACAGAAACATTTTCCTTTTATGCCTCTCACCCACACTTAGTGCCGGAAAAAGGGAAAGAAGTGCCTCTTAGTATGAGAAAACCACCATTTGGATCAATGTAAGTATCTCAAAAATGTCTATTGTACTATTGGTGGGTATTAGCTGTTCCTTTCAAATATATATCATGGCAAGCCCGTGCTTTATGGAGCAACCCTGTGTGATTCTGGGTGGCGTCCTTAGCGTTTTAAGGAACAGGCTGCGTAAGCACATGGGATTTACCCACTCACATTTCATATTCATATGTTTCATATTTCTTGGACATTGCCCTTCACACGCGCGTCTACGTCTAGTAAACAACAAGCTAGTCACGTGCATTGTTTTTTCCAAACTACGTAGGTCCTTCATTTCTCGAGTAGAGCCACTCACAAGGGGCTGCTCTTTTATCACAATCAAACGTGAATACATCTATTAACCAGCAGGAATACATGGAGTGCATGGCGAGATTGCTTTTTTCTGAATTATAAGGTTTCTTCATTTTTCGAATGCAGCCGTTCATACAGGGGTGGCTCTTTTGTCACAATCAAGCGGTCTGACTGCATGCATGGCTTGTTTTGGTTTCTATACAATGCAACTGTTCTTACCTTATCTACATGCAGCGAGGCTCCGGTTGGAATCTGTCGAAGGGTTACCGTGATGACTGGTCTACATTTTTATCGTGTTGACTCAGAGGCACACCAATATTCTATCTGTGCTACCGCAGTGGCCATCTTTATAGTGTTTGATATTTACTATTGTTTTGTACCATATCTACACGCTGATTCTCTCCCAATTTAATGGGACATCAGCTTTAATGGCTCTGTTGTTCTTTCCATTTGTGTGTATTTCTATTTAACCATTTTTTATGTATATACCGATTATTACTGCACTTAATTATATCACTTTGAAGCACCACTGTTATCATGTTGATCAGAGGTTACCTACTAGATGTGTTACTATGTAGTCAGTTCTCAGGCTGATTTGTACACTTGAAAAAGAGTTTTACATCTGCTGTTCAAAAATGTGTCCCACTCATTAATGGTAGTAGTTGTTCCAAATATAATTTGCCAGGTATGCCCAATCAATGTTATTCTTAAAAGCCATTATGGGGTACTTATTTCAAAAGAACAAGATCTAGTGTTATTTTAGGGTGCTCATTTAAATAAGGCCACATCATTCCACTGGATTTCATCATTCAGACCGTTCTTCACGGTGTCCAAACGAATAATCCAGTGTTGTCTTTTGAACAATAGATTGTGATAATTGCCCCCTCTACTTGTCTGGAAAATGTTTTCAAGGATTGTCCACTTAAATTGGTCAGCTGTGTTTTTCAATGATTTAAAATGAGCTACCAAGGGTGCATTGATTTTTTGTATCCTGGTGCACGACTTATGTTTGATCAGCCGCTTCTTTATGGCTCGTGAGGTCATCCCCACGTATTTTAAATTGCATGGACATACAATTAGATAGATCACCCCTTGATATTGCAATTGGTGAATTTTCTTTGCTGCCAAGGGGTCCTCCAATCTATGTCGATGCTCTTGCTTCTAGCTGTTTGTGCGCATATCACAAAACTGCCACATGGGGTATGGCCACTTGGTGCATTGGCGCTCCAGACAGTATTGGGATGAAATACCTCGTTTGGTTCTTTCAGGGTATGTACCAATCTGTCTTGGATGTTCTGTCGCCGCTTTATAGCGAAAGATGGCAAATCTAACACACTTTGCCCTGTATTGCGAATCGGCCATAACTACTTAATTTATTTTTTAAAGTTTTCAACATTGACAAATAACTTGACACTGATGTGAAGTTCTAGAGTGGTGGTTTTTTCCCATGTTGCTGAAAAGTGATATCTCACAGGATATTCCTTGCTTGTTTGCATGTGCTATTTATAATTCGCTTCGGGTAACCTCTGCACAGTAGTTTGTTTTTTAGGCCAGATGTCTGCATGTTGAAGTCAGAGACATTTGTACATGTTCGTCGATACCGAAGAAATTGCCCAAACGGTAAATTGTCTCGTAATGCCTGTGGGTGGTAGGTCGTGTATGTCAACTGTGCTTACGGTTAGTGTTCTTTTTATAGGCTTTCGAGATCAAGATGCCGTCTTGGACCATAAGATGAAGGTCCAAGAAGTGCTTTTCCTTTTTGTCAAAATCAATTGTGAATTTAAAATGTGGGCTACAACCATTACCATTGATCCACAGGTGGAAGCCTTCTAGGTCATCACTGGTGCCTTTGAAAATCATGAATATATCATCAACATATCTCTGCCATATTTCTATTCTATCGTGATAAGGATTTGTGGCTGAATATATGTTTTCAATTGCAAAATGTTCAACATAGAGGTTTTCGAGGCAAGGTGCAAACATGGCGCCCATTGCTGTGCCAGAGATTTGTTGGTAATATTCATTGTCACACACAAAGGAAATCTTTGTAAGGGCTATTTCTGCCAGCTCCATAATAAATGTGGCATGTCCCCCTGACAGCTCGTCGTCTGCCTCTAAATATATACGCACCATCTCAATGGTTTCTTGTTGTGGGATGCTCGTGTAAAGAGCCTCCACATCCATGGTTACCAGCCATTGTGTTTCCATGTTGAATTTAAAGGACCTCAAAAGGTTCAGAATTGCTGTAGAATCCTTCACAAAAGATGTCATCTTCAAGACATTGTCTCTAAGGAAAACATCCACGTATTGTGAGAGTGGCTCAAGTATCAATTGAATCCCTGATACTCTAGGTCTGCCTGGCATTGGCACCAGGCCTTCTGCACCTTGGGGAAGACATAAAAGACTGGCAACCTGGGATGACCAGGCATGAGAAATTCTGCATGAGAGAGCCTCTTCCACTATTGGGGCTTTCAAAGATCTGTTTGATGCTGTTGGGTCTTCTGGTAATGGTCGATAGCATTTATCATCCCTTAATAGACAATTGACAATTTTGTAATCTGCGAGATCCATGATCACAGTTGCTCCCCCCTTAAAGGACAGTTTTATGATGATTTGTCATTTTATGCCAGGGAGTCGAACGCCTGTAGTTGTTCTTTTGTACAATTGTTATATAATAAAATATGCCTGTTCAAAAGTCACAGATTGACCAATCGATGACAAGTAACTACCTCCTCTTGGACCCTGAAAAAATTGAAATCATGGTGTGCTGCAATACTGCCCTTCTATCACAACCGCTCCCATGGGCCCACTCCCTTGGCCCTCCACCCCCTCCTTTCAATATAGTCAAAACCCTCTGCTGCACTATGGACTCAGATCTAACCCTCTCCAGTCAATCCTGTCACTTCCACCTCAAACTCCTTAGATGCATTTTTCCTGACTCCATTGCTCGTTTTACACCGTATTGCACCCCAGGCGGGAAGCATCGTTGGCGCCCTCCCACCCTGGACTGGCTCATGTCACTGCCAAACTACACCTCTGTCGTGCGACAAAACCTCTCCTCAATATGAATAAATAATTGCTATATAAATGAAGCTAGTTTCATTACATTGTAATTCAAGGACTTTACAGAAGAATTATGATGTGAAAACACAGCTGCTGCTGCCCAAGTACATGGTTTTTCTATCACCTGCTCTTAGGGAAGGCCTTTCCTGAATGCAGTTTCAAACTGTCCTTACTGGCACACTGCGGTGTGACCAGCCTGCCGGGGTCTGATGGCCCACTGACCACTGGCCCTGTGTTGCAGTAGTTCTGTTCGTACCACCTCAAGTATTTCACAAGGGGCAATACTATACTAACCATATGAATAATTTTCTGATAGTAGGTTACACTCGTATTGTACTCTTTCAAAATACCTCTCTGAGAGTGGGAAAGGGGACAAATAGTATCAATGAGGATTCCTGTATGCTTTGCATTAAATCACAGAGCATTTCAGGACTATAACAGTGATCACAGATCTCTACATTTGATAAACAAGTCTGTGATAAAAGGATTCTATGTGTGAATCTCTAAATGCATAACCGATGCACAGCTTGGTGCTCACATCACGGTTCACAATACTCACCCTAACATTAAAATGTTTGTAACCATGAACCATACAAGCTCATTTGGAGAGCTTAAATTGTTGGATGCAAGTATTAAATGGCTGCAACATCTGGACTACATTAAGGTAAGTGAACTGCCGCAGCCCACATGCCCGCATCTTGGCACACTGCCACACCCATTGACAGTGGTTAGCTCAGCAGCACCAGCATTAGCAACACACTGGGCCTCATTGCGACCATGGCACTCCCATAATGAAGGGTGCCGGTACGGGACCGGCACCCTTCATTACGGGACACCCTATTACGAAATTCCCTAGCGGGACCCGGTAAGGACGCCTGGTAAAACCAGCTGTCCTTAGTGGGTCCCGCAAGGGGACCAGGGAGCTAATAACGGGCCCGTTATTAACAGGCCCGTTATTAGCTCCCTCCCCATTGAGCCTATGGGGGCTCAAATGGGAATGGGGATGGGTTTTTCCAATGAGGACCTACCGAGTCTTCCAAGGTTGGAATAGCTCGGTAAGTCCTCATTGGAGGAACCCGGTACTGGAACCGGTATGGAGGCCCCCTGACTTACATTATTGATCGACAGAAGGCAGAAGCACTTGGCACCCGCGGGCTGCACTGTGCCTGAGCCTCCTGACCCATTCATGATTCTGCGCAAATTACTACTAACACAGATTATTCTCGGGACAGCAGGTCAAGGAAGGACAGGCAGCCCATGCCCACAGCTCTCCTCCAAGCTGAGTGAATCAACACTACTCAGCAGAGGTCAAGTCCTAAAAATTAAAGTGGGGGGAATCATGAACAAATGCAATGGGATGTGACGTTGCCAGAAATTAGCATAACAAGGTGAAATATGCACATTTCATTAAATTGGCATTGCATAACCACCCAAATTGCACAGGATGAAGGGCATTTGCCTTTTCATGAAATCAACACACACAAAACCAAAAGAGGATATTTTCTTCTGATAGTGTTTTTGAAAACGTTAAACGGTCTGCATGTTTAAAACTCTAAGAACCACTCCAAATGTTTTCCTTGGGATTTGCAGTACCAAAATGGGACATTTCACCTTTAGCTGTTCGTTATTTTTCATCAGGTTATATAATGCAGAGGTGAAGTGTCCGGCATACAAACCTTGGGGGTAATGCAAGGGTAGTATTATACATGCTGCATTGTATGGGAATGCGGTGCAATAGGCATAGAATGGGGCATATTACCAGTGGACAGATATACACACAAGGCAACTGATGGGGTTTGCAAAGAGCAGTGCATGTGAGTGATTGGGTACAAGGCGAGCCAGGTGCTGGTGCAAGGCAAGTCTGGTGCTGCGAGATTGGTGCAGTCAAGTTTGTTTTTGGTAGTCATCGAGGAGATGAATTTTGGTTGGAGAGTTTGGGGGGACCGTTGGTACATTTTCGGTGCCATTGATGGCTTTGGGAATATTGAAAAAGTCAAGGATGGGTTTGGGGAACGCAGTGTTGGGGGTGCTGCTTTGCTCCCTGTATTTTTATGCCACACACAATCAATATCAAAAATGCTGCACGGTTCCAGCGTGTGTTGGAGAGGCAAACCGCGGCCAATAACACTATTGCTATTTAAATGACCTGCCGGGTGCAGCGTTGGAATTGGGTGACCATAGCAGTTCCGTTACCTGCGGGATGAGGTTGGGGAGCGCCGGTTCACAATGCACAGATAGTAATCAGCACCAATTGTTAGGGGCAGTGACATGCGCCAGGCAGAGAGATATGTTCTGTAACTTGGCCACTAATGATCAAGTGCATAATGCCTGGGAGCTTTGGATCACTGCAGCTAGTTTCTTTTCGGCACACCCACTCCCTCCTTCCCTGCAGCTCTCTGGCCGGCCTCCCTTGGCCCTCTTCCTGCTCCTACCTGCACGGCAAAAACCCTCGGGGTCATCTTCGACTCCACACTCTCCTTCTCTCCTCACATCTCTGATGTCTCTAAGAAGTCACACTACCAGCTACACCTCCTCAGAGGTATCCTTCCTTTTCTCTCCTTCCCCCAGAAGCTCACTGTCTCCAGAGCTCTGGTTCTCTCTAGACTGGACTACTTTAACAGCCTGTATCTAAATCTTCCTGCCTCTACCGTCCGCCCTTTGCAACTCATCCAGAACAGGACTGCGAGACTTGTCCTTGGCCTCAAGCCCAGGGACTGTATCCCTCCAGGACTGAAATCACTACACTGGCTCCCATTGGCTGCAAGGATTAAGTTCAAAACCCTCTGCATTGTCCACAAGGCCTTCTGGGGCCTTGGGCCAAAATACCTGCAACTCTTTCTTCCTAAATATCTTCCTTCTCAAGCCCTTCGCTCATCCACCTCCAACTACCTCAGGGTCAGACGCTTCTCCAAGCAACGAGCTGGTGGTAGATCTCTCGCCGCAGCAGGGACCTCCCTCTGGAACAGCCTTCCTGCCTCTCTGAAACTTGAGGAGAACCATCTCCCTTTCGGAAGCACCTCAAAACATTCCTCTTTGCCTCCGCTTTCTCTCCCTCTCTCCCCTGCTAAAATCACTGAACCTGCACTGCATCTGCAACTGGGCCACTCACCGATCTCATGTCCTGGCCCAGCATCTCTTCCTTGCACTGCCTACATGCACTACGGGACTGTCTCTGTATCATATAGCCCCTTCTCCAGGCACTTACCTTTGCACTTGCCACCAGCTGGCCCTATTATTTATCTCGTATTCTATTAACCATGTACCGCACTTTCCTTGCACTTGCCACCAGCTGGCCCTATTATTTATCTTGTATTCTACTAACCATGTACTGCACTTGCCCTCTCCCCTTCCCCTACACTTTTCCCAGTCCCCCTACCTTTGCACTTGCGTGATCTGAATGACACCTGGCCTAGTATGATCGTTGTCTGTCTCCCTTTGTCCCCCCCCCCGCCTCGTCGGGCCTTGAAACACTTGTGCATAGGCGCATTACAAATGCCATATATTATCGTTACAAATGCCATATCATAGATTGAGGTATTGGGGAGCATTCGACTGCCACTGAAACAGACGAGTGCATCCAGCAGTAAGGGGGCATTGCCACAGGGCATTGGTAGGGAATGGACACTGACAGGTGTCCATGCTACTGGAAGATGTGCACGGCTAGACACGTGGAGGATAGCTAAAGGGCATTGGACTGGCACATTCAGTGAGAATCAGTATAACAAAGATGTCAAGCTACAAAACCATTATATTAAAAAAAGACAGTCACAAGGGGGCACGGATGGGGTGGTGTTCATTCAGCGAGAATCAGTATAACAAAGATGTCAGGTGGCTGATGCTGCTTGTTTTCAGTGTCCAGTGCAGGGCCCGACTCCCGAGGGGCAATGACAGACACAGAGAAGGTATCACAAGGATGATGGCACAGCTCACACAATGCATGCCATGCGACGCAACAACGGGGACCGACTGCTCCCCATCCCCCCTCCTGCCCCCGGCCCTCCCCTCAGCCCAGATCGAAGAACACACAGCGCACCCCCACCCGCCCGCCCAACCAACCATTAGGGCCAGTGGCAGCAGCCAAAGGAGCTGACAATATCACGGCCCCGGGCCATCACCACATCATGCCAGGCAGTGCCCCCAAACACTTACTGTAACCTGCGCACCCACTCATCTTATCTCGTAAAGGTGGGGAGGGGGCCGTCAACGCCAGCCCCAATCAATCCTTCCTGTGTCACTGTCAGTGCACTGTGTGCAGGAGCATAGCCTGGCCGCGTATAGCCTGGAGAAGGGCACGTGCACACATGGGCCTGGCTGGCACCAACGGCGCCAGCGCCACCTGAGGGGAAGTTAAGTGAAATAAAGCAACAAATGTTGCTAATTTTCCAATTGCTGCCCTACCTGAGGGCTGAGGCTGTAGCAGTGTGCTTCTAGCAATAAACATTATCAAAATGATGAATGTGGCTAGCTGGCTGGTGCATGTGGCCTGACCTTGCAGGAGGACCGGCTCGAGGCTGAAGTGAGCTATAACAAATGCAGCAGCAGGACTAGCGCTGCGGACTGCAGGTGTGGCGCCCCCTAGAGGCTGACTGAGGTCAGGCAGCCGCATGAGCTGCCTGACACAAAGACCGGCCCTGCCTGACTCACGTACCCCAACAGACTTGCTGCTGTTATGTCTATTGTTATGTCGAGACTGGACTATGCCAACTCCTTATACCTGGGAGCACTGGCATACCAACTCAACAAAACAAGAGCCCAAAACGCTGCCACCAAACTCCACCTCGCCCTGGGACACAGAGACCACATCCCTCCACTCTACGCACCCTCCATTGGCTTCCTGTCAGACAAAGGGCCACCTTCAAGACCCTATGCATTACCCACCAAGCAGTGCACAAGATAGCCCAGCGTACCTACAAGAGAAGTTAAAACCCTACTTCCCATCACACACCCTACGATCAAGTACTGCCCTCTTTCTAGTGATTCTATCCTCCAATTCTGCCAGGATCGGAGGATCCGCCTTCTCAACCTTGGCCCCAACTCTGTTGAAATCACCCCCCCCCCCCAACATATTCGACACACCCAAGACTCCATAGCCTTCCGCAAAGCTCTAAAAACCTGGCTCTTTCCATAATCCCAATTAAGACCATGTAAGGCCACTAAGACCTTGCAACCGTCTGACAAATGTTCAAAGAGATATCAAGAAATGACGCCATTGAATGTGACTATTAAGTCACTAATAAATTCACTCTGAAAGCAGCAATCGCAAATGTATAATTGAACTCTGGAATAGTGGGCTTGTAAGAACAAAACATCCACCCAGACACTCAGCTCTCCTATCACTAAGCCAACTCTCTACTCTACACCACCACACAATAGAGCACAGCTACATCCCTCTTTCGATTTCAGCAAAACTGCTCACATATATGAACAATACTCCATGAACACCCCAACATTCTGCTAGAACGCAGCTATACCCCACACACAATTGGCCTAGCTGCACACATAAGCGTCCTACACAGGCCTAATGCAGCCTTCAACTGATCTCAAATACCACCACACCTATTGCTAGGATGCAGCTAACATCAAGCAATCGCATCAGTTGCACACATAATCGGCGCACCCAAGCACCCTATGATACCTTACTCTCGACTGACCTGGACTACGGTCCCCAAGGGCATTCAACCTACTAGTGCTTTGAGGTCATATCAAAGATTTATAGAGTGCTATATTTATTTATTTATTTATTTGGCATTTATATAGAGCACAAAACCCTGAGGCATCTGGGTGCTTTTACTTACGAAAATTGGTTACAGGAGTTGCTTAGTTACGGTAGGCATGAAGTACAATTCAGATAGCCACCTCAAGATACAAAGGGGCTGCGTCAAACATAGAGTTGCATGTGTGAAGTTAAGATAAGCATGAAGTACAGTTTGGAAAGCCATCTCAAGATACAAAGGGGCTGCATCAAACAAAAAGTTACATTTGTGAAGTTAAGGTAAGCATAAAAATATGGTTCGGAAAGCCATGCCTCATGGTGTAAGAGGGCTATGTCAAATGTAAAGTTCCATGTATGAGGTTACGGCAAAGTATGAAATACAGTTTGGAAAGCCATGTCTCATGATACAGAGGGGCTGCGTCAAACATTTAGATACATATATTGGAAAGAAACTGTATAATTGCCAGTGTTGTAGGCAGGGGGTGCGTGCAGTAGGCAATAAAGACAAAGGGCCTCATTACACGGTAGGCGGAAGCCATGGCGCTATTGGCTACCCCCTTACCGCATTCCGGGTCCATGTTCCCGAAATAGTGACTTACCGGGTCATTCCGACCCTGGAAGACCCGGTAAGTCCCCATTCCGGGAACCATTCCCCATTCCCATTTGAGCCCCCATAGGGATCAATGGTAATGGGGAAGGAGCTAATAACGGTACCTCAATTTGCGGTACCGTTATTAGCTCTGAAGTCCCTTAGCGGGTCCCTTCCCTAACGCCTTGTAAAGCCAGGCGTTAGGGGAGGGACCCGCTAAGGGACCTCGTAGTAGGGCGGTAAGGGATTACCGGCACCGGTGCCCTTACCGGTGGTGCCGGTAATCCCTTACCGCCTACCGTGTAATGAGGCCCAAAGACAGGATGGTCGCAATGTTGGGCCGTTGCTGACGAATCATGCTAGTTAGGGGTAGCTGCCAGGATCAGAGCACAGTGCAAAATATATTAAAGGTAAGCTGGAAGCATACCAAATAGGTTTATTAGGCATGGTAAGTATATTTGCCAGTTTTGTCAGGTCATTATGGTGAATGTAGAATAGTGAAAGCACTTGCTGCATTGGGAGCGGGTGCTATGAAAGTTGTTGACAGGAGTGCGTGAGACTTTAGCAGGCCTTGCAATGTGTTACTATGGCTAGTTCATGTATACGGCCGTGGATTGGTAGGTGGTAACCGTATACAGGGGATAGTGTACATGAGTAATAAGCGAAGCAGGAGTGGTAGGAGATGCTGGCTCAGTTAGAATAGTCATGCAATATGAAAATGAAAACATAAAGAGACAGGTAGGAGTGTAAGAAGACCTATTCCTGGAGGCAGCTTTGTAGAATCCAGGTACCGAGCCTAAGTCAGGGTGGTTAATGATTTAAGCACGGAAGAGGATCCAGGGGCGTGTACACCTGCTAGCATAGTTCGGTGGCAGTGTATAAGTGGGGGAGGTGGACACGCATACTAGTGAGTCTGCAGGAAAGGTGCAGCTCTTACCTTGGTTGTATTTGTATTTGTATTTGTATTTTATTTATTTGTAGCGCGCCAGGTCCTGAGGCATAGAGGTTGGATCCACATCCGACATCCAGGGAAGACAGTAAAAGACAGTTCTAGCAGCCTTAGAGTTGGGACTTGTAACTGGGGCTATTTTTTGCCTCCTGACTCGAGGCCGCGCTCCTGTTTGCCAAGGGGATGGTCCAATCAGTGCACATGGGGCTGCAAGGTGCCTTTGAACTAGAGACCACAGGCAGGCAATGTGGTGCATCGCTCTGGTGGCCATCTTGCTATGGCTCATGGTCCGATTTTTGAAATGCAGGTCAGCGTGGCTGTGAGGGTGCCAGGGTGGAAACGGCACATCCTCCTCATGCTCTCCTCCACGAAAAGACAGGTGCGGCCATTGTGGAACTGTCCGACACCATCATTATTTTCCAGGCAGCATAGCAAGAAGAGCTCCCGCTCTGTGAAACGATATGCCCTGCTGTGTCCCCCAGGAACGCTCCAATGCTACAACGATAACAGTAGGTCTGAAAGTGCTGATGTGCTTCCTTTCACCACAACCTGTCAGTACTGGCCTTTACTCATAGGGACCATAATGCGCTGCTGCCCCTCACCGCAACCTGCTGTTCTACACAGACGGGTGTAGGGATGTGCGCACTGGCCCCATTTCAGTTCACAGGCGATAGTCCGAGACCCTCTCTCCGAGGCCTCTGATGATATATTATGGGGACGACCTCACTGATCACAGATGGCCCACAGTCATAAAGTTCACGTATGGCCCCATTTGTAACGGATGGCACACTCCCTCCAGCGCCATAAAACTAACAGATGGCCCACTGCTCTATGGTGGCCTAAATTCATAGTGATTGCCAGTCACTACAAGTTGGGTCCACTACTACAGGTGCTTCCCCAGTGGCAAACATCTATAAATGTGGCCCGCTTCTAACTTCTACTGTTTACTCCCACTCCCAACTGCCCCTTTCCTGCTCTGTAACTGTTGTTGGGCCATGGTGCAGTGGGCAGCTCACCTCTAGGGTGTGGGGGGCCGGTGGGTGTCTCCTCTCCTGGTGTCTCACACTTCTGTCCTTCCTTCCAGGTAATGTTCGCTCTGGAATTCCTGGATCCTCTTTGCCTATGATAAATTGTACTCTTGTGCTGAAAGAAGTACTCCATAGCCACAGGTAGGGAACAAGCTGCTTTACTGATGCTGCCTGGAATCAGTAAATGCCAAATAACATAACATAACATAACATAACATATACAGAAGTGTTTCAAGGGGCAAAAAGGCAAGGGCAGGGGCACAGAGGCAGGACAAGACAACGATCTTACTAGGCCATGCGTCATTGCGATTGTGCAAGTGTGCAAAAAAGAAGTGCAGAGTAGAGAGTACAGGGAGAAGTATACCCAGAGCAGCAGAGCCCTGAGTTAACTGCTGGGAGGCTGGGACTGCAAGGGGAATACAGGCCAGTTGT
The DNA here is from genome assembly GCF_040938575.1 of Ambystoma mexicanum. NCBI lineage: Eukaryota > Metazoa > Chordata > Amphibia > Caudata > Ambystomatidae > Ambystoma > Ambystoma mexicanum. Next base: position 878,766,085 of record NC_090941.1, on the reverse strand, counting down.
GCAAGGTTAGCCAGGAGATTCTAAGTGATCCGACAGCAGCTGATTTTGCTGCGGCCGGAAAGTTTGCATGAGAAAGGTGCGAACTACCAAAAGTTTGCACCTTTCTCATGCAAACACACTTACATACTACAGGGGCTGCAGGGGGTTCCCCCACAACCCCTGCGATCCCCGCTCACTATACTGTAAAGTTTAGTGAGCGGGATGTTGCGGGGGACCCCCCTGCAGCCCCCGTTTTCTTTTCATCTTTTTTGTGGGTGTGCTGCAGGGGTGTCCACCGCAACACCCCGCTCACTATACCATGCAGTTTTCAGTCGTATTGCACGTACTGACCTTTTTTTTTCGATTTGATTGTACAATACCAGCCAGGAGGCAGTGCAAGTAGGGCCAGGCGGCAAGCGCAGGGGGACTGGTCAGGGGGTGGCCTGGTGTCCTGTAAGACTCAAAAGACAGCCAGGCAGCCAGGCAGCCAGCCAGCAGATGGAGCAGGAACAAGGGAAGGTTATCAGGGTAGAGGGAGAAAGAAAGAAGAGGAAAAAAGGTACGTCTTGAGGAGTTTGCAGAATTTAAGGAGGTCCAGTTCAAGTCAGAGAGAGGCAAGGAGGCCATTCCAGAGGGAGACACCTGTAGTGGAGAGAGTTCTACCCCCAATCTCCGCTTGGAGAACTGACCGACTCACAAAGATTTAGAGATAGATGAGCGAAAAGCTCTAGGAAGAAGGTACTTAAGAAGAGAGAGTTGAAGGTAATATGTGCCCACTGCCTGAAAAAAAACTTTGTTTAAGATGCAGAGGGTCTTAAACCTGATGCTTGCAGCCACCAGGAGCCAGTGGATGGATTTCAGGGCCAGAGAGATGCAGTCGCTGGGCTTGAGGCCAAGGATAGGTCTTGCGGATGAGTTGAAGAGGGCGAAGAGTAGTGGTAGAACGATTGAGAAAGAGGCTATTTCAGCAGTCTACATAGAGAGAACCAGAGCTCTGGAGACAGTGCGGTACTGGGCGAAGGTGAGAAAGGGAAGAATATCTCTGAGGAGGTACAGCTGGAACCCCTCTCATGCGTTGCGGATGCTTTCCTTCAACCGCTGGTTAAGAAGGTGGCCTCCTATGTGCAAGACACCATGCAAGTTATAAAGGAAGTCAAACATATGGCTTTTGACCCGACCACTGAAATCCTGGTAGGGCTTGACGTGGTTGCTCTATATAACAGCATTCCACAAATGGCATCTATTGAAATGTTAGAAGAGAAACTGTTATCTGATCACACAGTTGACAATACTCCCATCTCCTTTATACTGTGGTGTGTGGAGATGAGCTTGTCAGAGAGTTACTTTCAGTTTAATTGAGAATTCTTCCAACAGATCCAGGGTACCGCAATGGGTGCTACCATATACAAGTATCGCAAACTTGTATATGGAATTTTTTGAACGGAGCAAGATAATGAATACCACCAACCCGTTCTTCAACATGATCCATAGCTGTAGAAGATACATCGATGACATTTTTATCATCTGGCATGTTTCAACAACTGAATTACTCAACTTCCTACAATGGATCAATATCCAGGATAGCTTCCTTAAATTCACTTTAAGCTATAGCTCTAGCACTTTGAATTTTCTGGACATCAGCATCTCAGTCAATGCCAACTCCAAAACACTGTTCGTCAGGCCTTTCAACAAAACCTACAGATAGGAACTTGTTACTACATTTCAACAGATTCCATCCAAAACACGTAAGAGATAATCTCCCACTGGGACAATTTCTGAGGCTTAAGCGCAACAGCACCAATAAAATCGATTTTACAAAAGAAGCTTAGGCAATGGAAGAACGCCTAATTGACAGGGGTTATCAACACAGTGTCACCAGCAAGGCACTGAAACGAGCAAAAAACAACCATCGCGATTCTCTTTTGGAAAATAAAAATTGATCTCGGAAGACTGATACTCCACAAACTCTGGTATTTGTCAACACATATAGTCAGACCTCTAATGCCAAAAAAAAAATCATTCTGAAAAATTGGAAACTGCTAGAAAAAGGTGACATTTCCGTCCAGAAACCTGTGATTGCTTTCAAACGGAGCAGTAACTTAAAAGAACAACTAACCAGAAATAATATCAGCCTGAAACCTCGGAAACAACCTACCCTACCTGAACAATGGGGCCATACCCCAGTTAGAGGTCACTTCCCATGCGGAAGCTGTATCTACTGCCATCTGACCTTTAAGAGTACAGAGGTTGATCTAGGCTTACATTCGCCCTGGCAACAGAAGGCACACACCAATTGCAACTCTTTTGATGGTTGTCTATGCCATATGGTGCCCATGGAACCTTCTCTACATAGGGAAAATGGATATTAACATTAAGACTAGAATTGGGGAAGACAAGAGTTGTGTCAAAAACCATACTAGTTGATCACTGGATGGAAAAAAGACATAGCCCGGAGGATCTTAAAAGGACAGTTCTATATAAAATCACTCCTAGCATGGATGGTAATCAAGACAAAACTGCTATTTTTCGTAAAAAACAAAGATTCATTTTCTTGACAAGAAGTTCAGAAACAGGACTTAATGAGAAAATCGAGTGGATACCCTAACCCCTGCACCTATGAATTGCCCTGGTTCTCCACATGCTTTTTGACACCTTCCTCTATCTCCTCAAGACAACACATTAGGTCACCAGGTTGAGACCAGCAGTCACACTGCATCTCCACTTCCACGAGGCAATCTATTAGACCACTGTGTCTGAGACACAATACTACAAAGTGGCGACTGAGTACACCCATGCATTCGAAATTAGGACTTTCTCTTTGTGCTTTTCCAGTATGGATTACCTGTCATGAGCCTGGGCTTGGTATTTATTTTACCTCTATCTAGGAGTTTGGGAATATTTTTTCCTTTTTCTCTTTCACACACACCATCAGAGACGCGGTTGGGGGCATTCAAACGTGAGCAGTATCTATCAACCAATCCCATCATACGTTTTAGTAATGCACACGGTTTATATCCGGGCTTTGCTGTCATGTGATTGACAAGCCACGCACTTGCCGCAGCCCGCAGCCAGGAGCACTCCTTCACTTCTCCTTGATTGAGGTAAGCCACCTTTCTTTTGGGCTTTGTCCATGCTCGGCCTGCCTGACTTTACTCTCTACATAGAGAGACAGTGGCCTGCAGCTTACCAGTCACGCTCATTTGATTGTGGCCGGGTCTTTGATCCCCGTTTTCCTCTCTTTACTTTTCAGAGCTGTACGGTCTCAGATTAACACCGACCCACATACCTGTAATTTGGCAATCTACAGCCGCTCTCAGGTTCCGCCCACTGTCCATGTAAGACGGCCGGCATACCGCGAGTTCCTGGTTTCAGGTACTCTTCCCCTCAGGTTTCACTATCACTCTGTACTCTATCTAGTGCACTGGGAGACTACGGGTAACGCTGAGGTAATTTATCAATCCTTTCTCCTCGCTTAGATCACCTTTGAAGAAACTAGCCTGTCAAACAGAAAAAGACACCCTGACGTTTCTACAATCAGTCAACGTTAGTCACCATATTTAGGTTTCAGGACAGCTCGTAGTAGAACCAGCCTACAGCGGCATGTGTATACAGCCAGCCTAAGTGTCGTGCCTCCATAAATAGAGGTATGAATCATGGGACCCTTTTCCACTAATCTTTATGGTAGCTCTTTAATCATATAACCTTCTCAGATTAAACTACTGCCTTTGTTTTAGCCACATGTGCTCCATGATCACCAGGTTGTAGGTGACAAGCCGTCCTCACGGTGACTTGACAGACGCCACCTCAACTTGAAGTCAACTACACACTGACAAAAACCTTTTGTACTGACATCACGTGGAAAGAAAACCTAACCAGCCGAAGAACCTTTCCCTTCTGAATTTCCTTGAGGGGGAGCTTTTCTCTCTACCATGCTAAACTTTATGGGGTTCCCCCCTCTCTAGGATATAGCATATCCATAGTATATGGATGTGAGTTTAAGCAAATCTGTTTTCAACCTCTGTGATTCCTGATACTGTCTGTTTTCTGGATGTGTAATATAATCATTACACCTATTTTTGCCATAACAGAATCATTACACCTATTTTTAGTGGCACCCTGTTTGATTTATACAATTGGATGTTTGCTGTATCACCATGAGATTTTGACTGTGACATATGGTCATTTACACCAATGTCTGTTTACCTTTGCAGGGGATATCTGTTGCCTGTAGACCCCAAGGAGAACCGATGATGGGCTCTTCACCATTGTACTGATGATAGACCTTTGTAGCGACCTTGTATATCAACATCAGTTGTTGATCTGATCGATGTATAACTTTGCTTTGTATATTTTTTGAGTTTTGCCTCTTATGCATTGTACAGAATACAGTTCTGTTATATGTCTAATATTTTTTTTGTTGTTGCTCACCTTGGACTACATTTAGAACCTGACAAATTTCCCAAGATTTCTCTTTTTTCACTTGTGTTAGGAAAGAAACATGTTGGTTGAAATGGTTACGAGTAAAAATTAGTATGAATGATTACTGATTGTATGATTGTAGTGTGTGATAGTGTTACATTGCTTTATTTTGCACAGCACCTGACACTTCAGGCACGGTACCCTTATATTAAATAATCTTGTTCTGTGGAAACCACCTTTTTATAACCCTACTTGTTTTCGCTGACGGACATACCACCTAGTAATGGTTTTTTATTACTTGTCTATATTGTGAGCCACCTGACCAACTTGCCTGGTCATTACTTTGTGCATCTTTTTCATATTTTGCAATAACAATTGTGAACTCTTTTGATTTGTGGTTGTTTGGTTTGTTTGAGGCTTTGGCCTCTGCTCCTTTAGGTCATGGTTCAGGCACCTAGCCCCTGCTCTAGGTATGTTTGCCCCCTGGCACATTATTGTGCTTATTAAAGTGTTCTAACCTTTGTTGTGGCATTATCAGGTTTTGGGCTCTTTTCGTCCCTTTTACTTCTCTTTGTTTGCTTTGAGGTACAGCTGGAAGCAGGCCTTCTTGGCAAGGTCTGTGATGTGTGGAGTAAATGACAGTGTTGAGTTGAAGATCACTCGAAGGGGGTGTGAAGTTGAGGTGTCTTTACCCTAATGTCAGGGGTTTTGTTGTGATAAGTTCTCACCTTAACGTCAATTTGGTACCGTTTAATGCTCACCTTAAGATTCCTGCAACTAAAGTATTTTCCTTGAATATATATATATATATATATATATATATCAATGAAAAAACTTTGTTAAGGGGACTGTTGGGTATTTTTGTGGAGATTTGGGGTCTGACGGTATTTTCTTACTGCCAAAATAATCATTCAGATTGGGCTATGTATAACAATAACACAGTGCATATGCATTATTTCAGCACACAGACCTATTTAGATGGCATGCGCGGTTGGTATGTATGTATAGTGGTGAGCATAATTCCTTTGGTTTATTTGTGACCCCAATATCCAGAACCCCTTGTTTTGTTTAGATTTTTCGTGTGATCACTAGAGAGACCTCAGGCCTACATTTCAGAAATACCACATCTTCAGTTTTAGTGTGCCACCATGGGCGATTCCCACTGAATTATTTACAACAGTGAGCTATATGTGGTAATTTTCACTACCTCATATACGGTAGTGAACTATGTCCCGGGTCTCTAATTTTTGCTGACTCATGTACCTTCAGCAAAAGGCTATTTTACACCCAGTCACTTATTATGCTCTGTCCAGAAAACACCCACTTATATACTGAATGGAATCATGCACACAACTACCGCCAAGCCTTATTTTTTAGTTACCTTAAAAATGACAATTGCACTGTTTAAACATTTCCCCACCACAAAGGAAATAGAAAAATAAAACACACTATCCGTCTGCTTTCAGATATTTTTTTTGTATTATAAAAATTGATTTTTTTTATTTACAGAAATAAATGAAATGGCACACTCAATGTTGTCAGTAACAAAATGAGAATAGAGAATAGAACGACAAGAGCAGTCTAATTAGCAACTTTAAACATGTTGATAAAACACTGGAATTCCCGCTCCAACACTGACTGAAGAGCTTCGCACCCATACACTGCCCCCACACGCTGCAGAGTAATTACCTTATCTATTCCGCATGTATTTTTCTCCGACTGTTCATTTTCTGAATGTGGCAATTCCCTTGATGAGCACCCCAGCGAAAACAGGCATCTGTTCTTAAACCGGGGTTATTGCCTGGAACTCCCAGCTTCTGCAATGTAGTTGGGATCTGCTTCTCCCTCAAATATGAACTGCCCAGCCAGCCAAAAAGGTCCTTCTCCCAGCTCTGACAAAATCGTCTCTCCTCTCCCCCTTTTCAAGATTCTACAGGAAAACTTGGTTACCGAATGCTTGTCCAATAATATTCTATCATGTCATCTCCTCCCTCACTACACAATGGCTTATTTTTTTTACAGTTGCAACTGTAACATACTGATTTCCTGCTTATTCTAAGTCTTTGCTTCCTGCAGTTACTGTGGACAGAGCACAGAAAGGCAAAAGAAAAAAAAACTTGAATGTGTGTTTAAAACTGATTTTCAGAGTAGGCCTCATTTTGCAGTGAAGACACATTCTTTTATTAATGAGTTATAATTATTAGTCTTGTTAGTGAGATTAGTTTGTGAATTACCAAATGTGTCTCTTGAAACATAGGCATTTCAGGTGAGAAATGGTGTGCATTCTGAAGGTACAGATGTGTGCTTTTAACTGTGAAAAATGTGTTTGCATTTTATATGTAAAAATCGTTTTTGACTGAATAACCTGCCCTTACTTATATGTCCATGTTACACTGGCAACACACAGCTTGAAACAACTGCATCATAGCAATGCACCAAACCCATGCAGTGGTGCTGCATAAAACAAAAACATGCTAAACGTTTATCCTGTGCAGTAGTGCTGTACTCTGTGCTGTAGTCTGTGCTGTAACACGCTAAATAACCTTACATATATCCTCCTTTTTTTTAGAACTTGGCTACAATCCAAGCCAATTTCTAAAAACAAGTTTGCCCCCCATCCTTCTTTTAAAATTCATGTGTATTGGGATATCTTTCTCTTCCTGACGTAGCTACCAGAATCAGCAACATTTTCATTTTTACTGATAGCACAATCAACCATCCACCTATGATTAGCACCAGGACAGCCAAACCCACTATTGAGCGTTCCCCCCAGGTTCCCCAATTAAATCTTTCCACTTCTATTATCCCCAGATTACTAACTGTAATATTGTTTTTTCTCAAATTCATTTTTATAACATGTCTTTCTTTGTGATTCAATAAATATTCCACATCCGGATCTATTGGAAAAGTGTCCCTTTGAAAAAAACCGATATTTTCCACTTGGCTTTCCCAAATATCGTTTGTTACATGAAACAATGTTAACCCTCCAATTGACACAATTGTATCCTTTGGAACCTGTAAATAAAAAACATTATACTTCACCTGTTTAACCACGTATGTTCCATGGTTCAAATGTACTACTGTCATGTTCTTTAAGCAGGTGCTGACCAACCATTTATCTCTGACCATCTTAACCTTTGACAGTTCTTCACTTCCCATATTGCTAATAATCACTTCACATCCTTCTGATATACTTGGGTCAGATTTCAAACCACAAATAGCATCTGTGGCATCAGGAACAAACGGTTTACCTGGACACATATAATTTTGTTCTTTAAATTTGACACGTTTCCAGGTTTGGTATTAAGTAAACTTCAGGTTCCCATGACTGAAATGCCACCACTTCTGGAGTCTTAATCTTAATAAATTTGTCCTCTTGCCAAAATCCCACGTTGTGTACCAACTTTGTTTGATAAATAAGTTCAGGAACTACATATGGGATGCATAGCAAAAATCCAATTTCTAGTCTTTCAAGTCCACATATAATGGCATTGCATTACCCATTTCAAATGCAATTTTTACCTGTACCACATCAACTTCCCTCCTGGTCAATCTTTCTATCATTTGAAGAATAATATCCTGCGAAACAAAATACAAGGGGATATGTCCCTGAATCAATTGTGAAACTGCAGTTTGAACTTCTCTCATATAATTCGTTAATAGTCTATCAACAGGACTCATTATGTCCAATATTTCATTTAAAGTTCTGTCATGCTTTATAATTAGCTTCGTTGCCCGTTGCATCACATCCGCTTGTCCATTTAGAATGATTGCAGTTTCATTTATGAATCTTACTTGTTCATCCAGTCCCCCTCTAATCCCATCTAATGTTTTTTATATTATTTCTGGGTCAATACTCAGTTGTTGCGCATTAGTACTCAGTGTTCCTACCGAAATAGCATTGGCTGTTGATATTGTGGCACCTATTATGGCTCCAACTATAGGCATTACCAATGATATTGCGAGCATCACCGCACCTCTCTTTCCTCTACTCTTCTTAATGTCTGCTGAATTCACAAATGTTTTCTCCAATTACATCAATATATCTCTTATCAACTGCTTAGCGTCCTCTTTTCTTATTTCCAGCCACTCTTTAGTCTGTTCAATTTTAATTCCGGTATTGTTCAAATGTTTTTCAATCAAAATCTCAGGATTCAATGGTATGTAGATATTTTGGAAAATCATCCTTCTATCACTCATGATGAATCCTGGTGCCTCTTCCACCGCAATACCAGATGCTGGTCCAGGTTCAATGACCACCTGTGCTTCTGAATTCTTGAAGATCCCTCCGAATATCATCACCATTAAACATATTGTTGGTGTCATCTTTAATGCTGATCGCTTTGCAGCCTTGGTCTTCACCCCCCTTCTGGGCTTTCCCGGAATCCGTCCACATGGGCTCCAGGACTCCATCGTCTCCCATGGCCTCTGATCCCGGAACCTCCGATCAAATAATGTTAATTTTCTAAATCAAATAGAAAAGAAACAAATTAAATACATAGCACAATACCAACTTCACCCTTTTGCCAAAAATAAAACATGCGTGGTAAAAACATTTCACTTTTTTTTTTTCCTTCTGAAATTAAACACAAGTTAAAAAAAAACAAGCATACATAAAACAACATTTAACATTCAATCCATTTTCATTCTGCAAACTAATCCCATAAACTCCTTTATTTATGTATTTATTTATTTATTTATTTATTTATTTATTTATATAATATGTATTTGCATTATCTATATTTTATATATATATATATATATATATATATATATATATATATATATATATATATATATATGACAGTGTTTATGTGCCATTATAACAATCAACTTTTTAACTTCTCTGTCACTGCCTCTTGACTGTACCCATTTATTTTATCTTTTTGTGTTTAAGGGACTTTATCTGTTTCTACATGCTCAAGCTGCCTGATCTCATGTCTGGGATGGCATGGCTTGATCTGATGTACGTGGACAAACTGCTCTACCGCCGTTTCACCTTCATTTTTCAAAATTTTATAAACCACAGGAGAGACCTTATCTATTATTCAAAATGGCCCCTGCCAGGCTGCTAGAAATTCAGAATTTTTCTGTTTACTTTTTCCAAAATGAAACTTGTACACATGATCCCCAACACTGTATTCCCTCACTGATGTTCTTTTATCATAGTGGGGTAATTCATAGAATTCAGCGCACAAGTGGCGCACGCGGCTGGCGCACAGTGTGCGCGTGCGAATCCCTGCGCCAGCCTCGTGCGCCAAAACCCATTTCAGCGCACAGTGTATTCATGGATACCAGCCACCAAAACCAGGCGTGGCGCACAGTGGCGCAGCGACCCTGCAGCAGCACCAGTTACGCCCCCAGGAACGCCTCTCGCGCAGGGAAAAGCCATCAAAATCCCCAATCCAGCGCAAAGGGCTGCGCTAACCACTTACCAGCACAGCAAGCGGGCTACGTGTATCACTGGGGTGCGCGGGAAGTACCTCACGTCATTTCAGCTGGGTATGTGCGTTTCAGGGGTGCGCAGGAAGTTCCACACGCGAATGTCCTGGCTACGTGTATTTCGGGGTGCGCGGGAAGTTTCATACGCGATATCAGCAGGGTACGTGTATTCCTGGGGTGCGCTGGAAGTTCCACACGTGAATGTCCTGGCTATGTGTATTTCAGGGTGCGGGGGAAGTTTCACACGCAATATCAGCAGGGTACGTGTATTCCAGGGGTGCGCGGGAAGTTTCACACGCGATATCAGCAGGGTACGTGTATTCCAGGGGTGCGCGGGAAGTTCCACACGCGAATGTCCTGGCTACCTGTATTTCAGGGTGCGGGGAAAGTTTCACACGCGATATCAGCAGGGTACGTGTATTCCAGGGGTGCGCGGGAAGTTCCACACACGATATCAGCAGGGTACGTGTATTCCAGGGGTGCGCGGGAAGTTTCACACGCGATATCAGCAGGGTACGTGTATTCCAGGGGTGCGCGGGAAGTTCCACACGCGAATGTCCTGGCTACGTGTATTTCGGGGTGCGGGGGAAGTTTCACACGCGAATGTCCATGCCACGTGTATTTCGGGGTGCGCGGGAAGTTTCACACGCGATATCAGCAGGGTACGTGTATTCCAGGGGTGCGCGGGAAGTTCCACACGCGATTTCAGTAGGGTACGTGTATTACAGGGGTGCGCTTGAAGTTCCACACGCGATTCCATCAGGGTACGTGTACATCAGGGGTGCGCGGGAATTTTCACACGTGAATTCAGCAGGGTATGTGTATCTCAGGGGTGCGCGGGAAGTTCCACACGCGAATGTCCTGGCTACGTGTATTTCCGGGTGCGGGGGAAGTTTCACACATGATATCAGCAGGGTACGTGTATTCCAGGGGTGCGCGGGAAGTTCCACACGCGAATGTCATGGCTACGTGTATTTCGGGGTGTGGGGGAAGTTTCACACATGATTTCAGCAGGGTACGTGTATCACAGGGGTGCGCTTGAAGTTCCACACGCGATTCAATCAGGGTACGTGTATTACAGGGGTGCGCGGGGAGCACCACACGTGAATTGCACGTGTGGGTCCTCCCAGGTGTTCCCTCTACACCCTCCACGGCCCCTGCAGGTGGCTCACACCACAGGGGCCTACCCTGCACATGTCCTGCAGGCACACCATCCACCATGGCCATGCCCCCCAGCCAACCCACATGTCAACTTGCACTACTGCCCACCAACGCATGTCCCCCTGCACCCCCAGCCACCAGAGGCACCCTCCACCAGGCCCCCACCCATGTCTCCCACCACCCCCACCCCGCAGCACTATGGGGCACCTGCCAGCAGGCCCCCACCCATGTCCCCACCAACCCCACCCCCCAGCAATGCAGGATCACCCTCCACCAGGCCCCCACCCATGTCTCCCACCACCCCCACCCCCCAGCAGCGCAGGGGCAGCCTCCACCAGGCCCCCACCCATGTCTCCCACCAACCCCACCCCGCAGCAGTGCAGGGGCAGCCTCCACCAGGCCCCCACCCATGTTTCCCACCACCCCACCCCCCGGCAGTGCAGGGGCAGCCTCCACCAGGCCCCCACCCATGTCTCCCACCACCCCCACCGCCCAGCAGTGCAGGGTCACCCTCCACCAGGCCCCCACCCATGTCTCCCACCACCCCCACCCCCCAGCAGTGCAGGGGCAGCCTCCACCAGGCCCCCACCCATGTCTCCCACCACCCCTACCCCCCCGCAGTGCAGGGTCACCCTCCACCAGGCCCCCACCCATGTCTCCCACCACCCCCACCCCCAGTAGTGCAGGGGCAGCCTCCACCAGGCCCCCACCCATGTCTCCCACCACTCCCACCCCCCAGCAGTGCAGGGTCACCCTCCACCAGGCCCCCACACATGCCTCCCACCACCCCCACCCCCCAGCACTGTGGGGCACCTGCCAGCAGGCCCCCACCCATGTCTCCCACCACCCCCACCCCCAGCAGTGCAGGGTCACCCTCCACCAGGCCCCCACCCATGTCGACCACCACCCCCACCCCCCAGCAGTGCAGGGGCAGCCTCCACCAGGCTCCCACCCATGTCTCCCACCACCCCCACCCCCAGCAGTGCAGGGGCAGCCTCCACCAGGCCCCCACCCATGTCTCCCACCACCCCCACCCCCCAGCAGTGCAGGGGCAGCCTCCACCAGTCCCCCACCCATGTCTCCCACCACCCCCACCCCCCAGCACTGTGGGGCACCTGCCAGCAGACCCCCACCCATGTCCAACTCATGTTCCCCACCACCCCCACCCCCCAGCAGTGCAGGGGCAGCCTCCACCAGGCCCCCACCCATGTCTCCCACCACCCCCACCCCCCAGCAGTGCAGGGGCAGCCTCCACCAGGCCCCCACCCATGTCTCCCACCACCCCCACCCCCCAGCAGTGCAGGGGCAGCCTCCACCAGGCCCCCACCCATGTCACCCACCACCCCCACCCCCCAGCAGTGCAGGGGCAGCCTCCACCAGGCCCCCACCCATGTCTCCCACCACCCCCACTCCCCAGCAGTGCAGGGGCAGCCTCCACCAGGCCCCCACCCATGTCTCCCACCACCCCCACCCCCCAGCAGTGCAGGGGCAGCCTCCACCAGGCCCCCACCCATGTCCAACTCATGTTCCCCACCACCCCCACCCCCCAGCACTGTGGGGCACCTGCCAGCAGGCCCCCACCCATGTCCAACTCATGTTCCCCACCACCCCAACCCCCAGCAGTGCAGGGGCAGCCTCCACCAGGCCCCCACCCATGTCTAAGACCACCCCAACCCCCCAGCAGTGCAGGGTCACCCTCCACCAGGCCCCCACACACGCCTCCCACCACCCCCCAGCACTGTGGGGCACCTGCCAGCAGGCCCCCACCCATGTCCAACTCATGTTCCCCAGCCAACATGTCATCACAATCTAGATCCCTGGTCCCTATGGTCAGCCTCAAATGCAAAACACCCACCCGATTATTGCATCCACCCACTCATAATTGGAAATTACATGACAGAACACCAATTGCAAGTTCCGAAACAAACACATTTCCCTCACATACACCCAAAGGGTGTGAGTGAATCTCAAAAACCATATCATGATATGCATGAAACCAATGAGATACTACACATTGAAGTTCAATAAAAAAAATACGTATTAAAGGAAACATAAATAGAATCAAAAATAAAGAAACAGAAATGGGAATGTACAAAAATGAAAAGAAGCATGTCCGTGAAAAAAAGCAAAACCAAAAATCATAATCCAAAGTAATGGTGTCCAAAGTCACTGTCCACAAAAGAAAATCCAATGGGAAATAATAATTGAAAGCCATTGCTCCATGGTCAAATTGTGAAAGAAAAATACAATCCAACAGTGACCTATGTACATACGAACAAGCCAGGGTCCATTATCCCAACAAAAGAAATGAAACCTATCTAACTACACTAACTAATAAAATAAACTATATACAAAACTGTGGGCAATGTCCAAAAGGTCCAAAATAAATCCAAAAAAAAGGAAACCTAACAATACCTACATAACTATGTACAAGCGCAGCGGGCTAGTTTGACGGCTCACTTTTGGATGTCCCGGGCCAGGGCATCATCGAACTCCTGCTCAATGTCCCAGAGGTGGTCCTCCTCCATGGCCCCGAGGGTCCGCAGGGCCGTCGACGTGTCCACCTCCAAACCCCTGCGGAATGCCTCGAGGCACTCGGCCCGCCTCAGGGCCCTCCGCATGGAGTTCTCCGCCCTGACCATTGTGAGCCGTGCCTCTTCCGTCCGCTGCCGCTCCGCATCTATGGCGTGGCCCAAACGCTGCCACACGGAAGACACTCTCTGTCCTGGTACCTCCTGCCCTCCGGCCGATGCCTGCCCCTCTGATGTTGAAGGCCCCGAGCCTTCATGGCTCCCACCACGTTGCTGCTGCTGCTGTGCCTCTGCCCGTGCACTGCCTCCTGCTGCCTGCACATCCTCAGCCGGCTGGGGTGCAGTCGTTGATGTGGCCACCCCTGCTGGACGTCCGACTCCCGACTGTGGCAGGGATGCCTCCTCCACCAGCCTGGCCGCACTGTCAGAGGCAGCTCCAGAGGGCACCCAGGTGACTGATGGGTGGGAAGATGGCACAGAGGACGACTTGCGCATAGGGGGTTCAGTTGAGGAGGGGGTCGTAGCAAGCCCCAGCAAACAGAGGAATCCAGACTGGGTGACCTGTCCCAGCAGGCTGACGTGGTCAACGAGCCATTCGAGATGACGTGCAGTCTCCTCATGAAAAGACTGCAGGTCACCTCGCATGGCCCGTTGACGCAACGCCACACCAGTCAGGACAGGCTCAACCCGGACCCGGATAGCCACGTCCGCAGGCAGAGGAAGGCCAGTTGTCGTTTGCTCATCCCCTGCCTGAAAACGGGTCTGGACGTAGGCATCTCTGCTGGTGCAAGATGATGCAGGGACAGGATCAGGGACAGGATTGCACACAGGCACCTCCGCGGCGGCCTGTGCTGCTTCCTGTCCCTGGTCCTGCACTGCACCACTAGCACCAGTGGGGTCCCCACCTCCAGACCCCGTCTCTGTTGCTTGCACGGCCTCCTCCTCCACCAAACCCCCCACCAACCTGGATGACTCTGTGCCATCTTCCCCCGTTGGGCCCTGTGGGGTCCCAGCTGCCCCTTCTGCTGCCGAGGAGTCTAACTCCAACCTCCGCCTCTTGGACCTCCCCCGGCAGCTGCGGCCTGGGACGCGGCACCCGACTCCTCACTCCCCGACGAGATGACAACATGGGAGGGGAGCCGGGCCTTGCGTCTCCGGCTGGCGGTGGGATCCCCGCCGCTGTGCTCCACAGCACCTTCTCCGCCCTCTTCATCAGTTGACGCTGCAGACAGGGAGAAATAAAATGGACACATACACACATGACAGTTGTACATGAGTGGCATTGGCAAACCTCAGACATGCCATCACAATCCCCAACACACATGTCATTTCAACTCGCACACAAACAACAGCATGAGCAGGCAAAGCTGAGCCAGACATCACATGCAACACAGGAAGTGCACCACACATGTACACACACCACCACACTTGCATGTATGTGTACACCTCTGCCAAGTGTCGCAGTGTTCAGATGGGCATCCATGTCACATCTGCCAATCAGGCTTCCACATCCGGCTGTCACATGCATCCATGTTGCATCACTGTTGCACCCTTGTCAAATACACACAAATGCACACGCACACAGTGCTGATACATGCAGCTGAAAACAACATACATGCGTGACATCATGGACATTTCTACTTACATACACATTCATCCAAACATGTGTGCCCACACAACTGCATTTGGCATGCAAGCCTACACACACAAGCACCATCCATGTCTCACACATTCCAGCCCTCGCATGTGTTAGCCCCACGGCCCTGTACACCCCCACCCATACTCGACCCCATACAAACAGATGTGCAACCTGCACACTACTGAAACATCATCACACGCACAGCTCACAATCAGGATGCATGTACACTTACCTCTCGACTCCAGACGGGTCTGCCTCTCAAGGATCTGGACGTGGAGCGCTGGGGATATGCGTTCCAGGACCCTCATCTGATCTTCCGACAAGTGGCCCCGGCGCCCCTTTGCATCTGTTGCCTTCAAGAGGCGCCGGGCCTTGTTCAGGGTCCTGGACCTGAAGTCCTCTCAGCGCTTCTTGACATGTTGGAAGTCGCGGACTGCCACCCCCTCCGCGTTGATGGCAGTCACGATGTCAGTCCAGATCCGAGTCTGTCCTTCCTTGTCGGCGCGGGAACTTCCGAAGAGGGCATCATACTGCCCCAGGACTTGCTCCACCAGGACACCAACTTCGGTGGCACTGAAGCTGGTGCCCCTCTACCTCTCTGGCCAGGGATTGTCAGTGGTCTCAGATGGTGTTTGCCCCGACATGACAACCCCAGAGGCAGGAGTGGGTGGGCAACTGGGTCCTGAGGCTGGGCTGTGGAGCGATGGAATCCCAGTCGGGAGTCTTCGGTTCCAGTAGGGGTGGTCACAGCAACAGCACCCCTGGCTGATGTGCAGGCAGCAAATGGCAGGGCACGTGGGCAGCAGGCAGTCAGGCAGCAGCAGATGGCAGGTGGGAGCGTGCTCGGGGCTCTGGGGGGCAGTAGTTCGGCCTTCTGGGCAGGAGCGTGGTCTTCCGTGTGCTTACGCGTGGCCAGCTTGATCCGGAGTGATTTGGCACGTGAAAATTCGGCACGTCAGCGTGTAATTCGAGGAAAGGCCCTTAGCGCGTAAGCGCGTCTGCACGCATACGCAATTTCATTGGACAGAAGGCCCCTGAAGTGCAAGCGCCCCTGTGACGTGACGCGCACAGGCGTGCATGGGCATTTCAGCGAGCGTGAAAAACTGCACGTCCGCGTGTAATACGAGGAAAGGGCCCATGCACGTAAGTGACGTGACGCGCACGTGCGTTTCCCTCAGCACGAGTTAAAGGTGAGCGGGCCCAGCAGTTCGCTGTACGTGCCTTTCGTGGAGACCGACGTGTGTTGCTGCTTCCTGTTGTTTCGCGCGCCATCACAACTTCACAGCTATCAAGGACGTATCTCTTCTTTTGGCGGTGGTATTGGCTACGTGTGTTTTTCTGCATCACGCTAGTCAGACGGGGAGTCGCACACGCTCTTTTTCCCACTGCTGGTGCCCCTGTGTATCGCACCCATTTTCGATGTCATAGTAGCCTGCGTGTCCCACGCGTACCCGTTATTCGTGTTACTGGGTGCCACCGTGTACTACGGGAGGTTGAATCCATGCACGTAGGCTGCAGGGTTGCGTGCACGGTTTTACTGCAGGTTTGGGGTGCCTGAGCGTTGCGTGTCCCGTCACCACATCACCGGGGTCACATACAGCCTTACAGGTGCAGAGGGGCTGTTAACATCTTGCTTCCCACCCCCTTCACCCCAATTGCCCAGGTCAATTGTGGTGTACACCTCCCATTGGCACCACTCCATCTGTGCCAGCACTACTACATCTGTGCCATGGTTGGGAGGGCACGAAAGGTGAGGGGTGCCTCAGCTGTGCGTCCTCCTCCTGGCGGGCATGGTCGGGGACGTGGCCGTGGTGACCAGGGAGTAGGAGGACTCCAGGGTGTCCAGGGCGGCCACAGAGGGGGAAGAGGCAGGGGTGCGCCACTTGAGCACAATGTTGTGCCAAGTGTCGGTGCAGTCATGCCATCACCCCCTGTGGTTCCGGGGGATGCAGCTTCTGCATCTGGCACTGGTGCCCGTGTGACCCGGCAGTCCGTTCCATCGACTGCCACGGGCCCAAGGGTAGTGGTAGCTGCAGGTGCAGCTATGGACACCGCAACCCAGGCTCGGGGTCTGCCAGCGCAGGCTGCGTTGGCACTTGAAGAGCCCTTGGTAGATCTCCAAAAGGCCAGGGGGGAAACCATAGGGGCAGGCCGGGCTGCTCAGACCAAGACACGTGTCCCTGGGGCAGTCATGTCATCTGCAGCCCCGAACAGCCGGGTGTTGGCAAGTGCAGGGGCAGATGCACCCAACAGCACCCCGGTTGTGAGTCTGCCAACCAGGACTATTGCGGTCAATGACCAAGCCACAGCTGATGTTGCTGTGCAGGGTCCATTAGTGGGCACCCAGCTGCCACTGACACAAGTCAGGCCTTTGGTCATCTCTCCACCTGCCACTCCCTTGGCTCAATCCACCGAACCCACTGGCCATACTGGTCAGGGTGGCATTAGCCAGCCAGGGTCTGCGCCACAGTCCAAGAGGAGGAAGGTTTCACCTGCAGCACAGGCTGGGACCCCACACACAGCCACGACCTCCTGCACGTCGAGGAAGAAGCCTTTCTGTAAGCAGGAACTGGACTTCCTCGTGGACTACGTGCGGGGCCACAGCTGTGACATGCTAGTGGGTGCCAATAGTCAGACTACGGCTGCCCAACGTGACACCCACTGGAAGCATGTTGCGGAACATGTCAGTTCATTCGGCCATGAGGTGCGCACGGCGCAAGAGTGCAATAAGCGTTGGAATGACATCAAACGCAGCACTAAGCTAAGCGTGCCTCTAATTACAACTTGACTCTGGTGACTGGCGGTGGGCCTGCACCAGAGGAGGAAGAGCTCACTCCGCATGAGGCACTCGTTGTTGAGTTCATACCACCTGAATTGGTCGAAGGAGTGGGAGAGATGCTGGACTTTGATTCCCAGTCCAGTGAGTGTTGATGCGTGTTTGTTGAGGACGTGTGTGTTTCACTTGTGGGATGTGTTGTGCATGATTGCCGCTACATGTGACGTGTACATGGTTCTGATGTGTAAGTAATGCAATGCTTCCGTCATGCATGTCTCCTCTGCCTGCATGCGGGGACTCCATGTAGGCATGCTCCCTTGCCCCTCCTCCGCCACTCTGCACCCCAGTTCCACCTTTGCACTGGTGTTCTTCAATCTTGCCAATGTGTACTTTCTTGTTCATGCGTCCTGCGTAGATGCTAACTTCCAGCGTAGAATCTGCCAAACATATGCCGTGTGGTACAGCCTTAGTACTTGATGCAGGGTATCTCACTTGTACTGTGCATAGGTCAGATCTCCCGCAGGGACATGAGTGCCCATTCATGCTCCATGTGCATTGCACGCAAGCCCCTATGTGTCCTTGACTGGATGATCACTGTAATACAAGTCCTTGGTTACATACATTGCCTGCCATCTCATCAGCCTTCCCATGTCAACTATGGCTCAGTCCTGCGTTGCACACATGTTTAGGGTCTGACAATCTGTGTGGCTCACAGGCCTCAGCCTGTTCAATGGCCAATGACTCTTTCCAACTGTTGTTGTGTCTTCTACACACATGGCGGAATCCAGAGTTTTCATCATGTGTCCTGCTTACTGTCCCTGCATCATTTGCAGTGTTGTCACTTGAATCACATTCAGCTGTTGATGCCAGTCAACACTGCCTGTCAATACACAGGTGTATGGTCAGCCTTTTGATACCATGCTAGGCATCCCTGCTTTGGTACTGGGGTGGAGGGGTGCTTGGCTTCTAGATATGGTACACATTGAATGCACAATGCACGTGATGTCTGAATTTGACATTGCACTGCCTTCACATTTCCTGGCACGCACCATGGAGTCCTTGTACATGTAGGTAGTGAGTGGCGTACACATTTTCTGCACTGCATAGACCCACTTCCATGGAAAGTGCCACCTTTCAACAGGTCTGATCACAGAAGCAATTCATAGTTGACCCAGCATGCATGGCAGGTTATATGTTGTGTGTCACATGCCTGCCTGATGCGTTTGCTGTCAGTGTGTGTGTGTGTTGTGTGCTTCTGACATGTGTAGTGACCTTTTTTCTCTCTATTTTTCAGGTGATGACGCAATGGAGGCGAAGGATGGTGTTGTCATGCCAGACACAGGGTTGGTACAGCTACATCAACCCGGCACTAGTGGGGGTTGTGGGGTGGTAGGCCACGAAACCCCCCAAGTGCTACAGTCCATCTTGTCTCTGGCTGCCTATGAGTCCAGCCTTGATGACGACTCTGATGTCCATGTTGAGTTGGATGAGCATCAAGTCCATGTGTCAGTCGTGAGTGATTCTGATGTGGACACTCCTCTGTCTGCAACCCCTGCACTGAGGGATCAGTCTTGGTCCTCCACCCGTGGCGGATCGGGATGCAGGGTCACCCTCCACACCAGTCACTGATGTGCCTGGGACATCACGTTGATGGGGGCATGTAGTCGTGCAGCCGGGGGCGGTGCCAACACAGCGAGGACCCCGGTCCTTGGGTCCCGCAGGGGTCAAGCCCGGCAACGCGGTCGCCGCGCGCAACCGCAGTATACTGAGTTAGAGCAAGACATGACTGCCAAATCAGAACTGCATGGGGCAGCAATGGAGAACATCGCTGAGAGCATGGAGCGTGTGGCCCGATCTGTGCTCCCCCCTGCTAGGAAAGTGCTTCTCCAGCAGCAGGCGGCACGGTCCACGGCCCACTCGCTCAGGCTGGGCATGGCGGCCTCAGACAGGGCACGCCAGGCTGAAATGTCGTCTCTGCGTCAAGCAATTGCTGCTCACGCAGAGGCGCACATGGATGCCCTGAGGGAGGAGTATGCTTCCCTCAGATCCACTCTGGGTGTCCTTATGATGTCCCAGAGGCAGCAGGCAGAGGAGAGGTTTGCACAGCTTGAGCGTACCATCTCGGCTGAGCTACAGGCTTGCCGGGAGGTGCAGCGGTTGTCCAGCCAAGCCTTGCAGGAGGAACTCCGTGTTACACGTGCTACCTTGCAAGAGGAAGCACGTGTATCACGTGAGGTTCTGCATGCAGACCTACGTCACATCGCCACACAGAACCAGGCTCACCTGTCCGGAAGACTTGCTGCCGACGAGGGGCAAGCTGCGGCTAGGCGTGGCCAGGCTACTGTGCCACATCCTCCTTTCCAGGATGAGCCAGACTCGGACGACCATCTATCTCCCACATAGGTCGGGCTGTGCAGGCGTTGAGCCCATGGAGGTTTTTTTTTGGCTCAGCATCATCGCATGTGGATGTTGAGCAGCACCCTGTACCTCCCCCCTACGGGTCGTATGTGGCCATTTTTGATTTTTCTTTTAGTTTAGTTAGTTAAGTTTCTGTTTGATAGTTAGTTTAATTAGGTAATGTAGGTTTTCCATAGTTAGTGTAATTAGTTAATAGTTACTATAGTTTAAAATTGCCCGTCTATTGTGCTTTCATGTGACGTGCGGTGCTTTGTGGCTTTTGAAGGCATCCACTGTCTGTTCCAGCTGGGCCCTTCAGGCTTGTCTTGTTTATGTGTTTGCTGCTTGGGGTCCTTGACTCACACATGCCACTCCTGCCTCCCTTATCCATGGGCTCGCAAGGAGGGTTCGTTGTTACAAAATTTTACACAAGGGCCTTGGACTGTCATATCTGTGGCATGTCTGGTGCTGTGTGACTTGTGTTTACACCCCTAGTGGGGATGATTTTGGTGTTATTGTCCACTGTTCAGCTTTTGCTAGATGGGGTGTTTCATGATTAATGTGTACATTCATTGCTATGCATTGTGTAGTATGTTTCTTATCTTTACTGTACACATGCTTGTTGCAGTTCATGCTGTAGATAGTGTTACACACTTTGGATGTGAAAGACGGAGTGATGGTGTGATTTATGCTGTGACTCTCTGACATGGTCAAGTAATGAGATGCCTGAAGAGACACACACAGATGACTTTGAAGCATTAATCATGTGTTTCATGCCCTTTCTGCAGGGGGATGTGCCTCCAGAGCACCTTAGCCAGCAGACATGGCCCACTGGACGACGGAATTCTAGACACGTTTGTTGGTGCCCACATGCACATGGGTGCACAAACAGAGCACAGGGATTGCAGACCTACATCCTAGAACTGCTGACGCGTTCCAAGGAACTCCAGGCAAGGTGAGCAGCACAGGGGTGCCACTACACAGCAAAGCTTGCACCAGGCGAGTTGCACATGCAGGCTTAGTCACAGCACTGAGGGTGAGCTTGGACGAATATTGGTGTTGAAGCACACAATGCAGCTCAGATGTGTTGGTGGACTGATGGCTGTTGATTGTAGGGTTGTCTGGGACACCTGCAGGGGCAGTGGCACATGCCCTCCGGTACACCAAGGTCCATTGAGGCACTTGTATCAACCATGTAGCCTTCCGAGACATGGAAAGGGGCAGCTCACAGGGACATACAGCAAGGGACATACTCAGGTGCAGTGCATTTCGTTTCCATGTACTTTATGATAACTGCACTTCCAACTTTGTTTCGGTCATGGTGGTACGCAACTTGCTCTGAAGTCATGGCTTTCTATATGGGTCTGTCTGCTTACCCAGGGAACATTGCATGTTGTGTGAATTGTGACACATTGGTGTTCCATTTGCCACACACCCACCGGCAGCTGACTTACTGCATTGACTGTGTGTGACCCGTCACAGGGGTACTGTTATATATGGGTACGAAGCATCTACACCAGATTGTCTGTTTGTAGAGTAGTTTGTTGCTATGGGGCATGCTTGGTGGTGTGTTTTTTGTGTAATTGGCACATACAGGTTGTTGACTGTGGCTCTCTTTGCAGCATTGCAGTGCTCCTGTAACCGGACCTGAGAGTGCGCAGGCAGGAGGCCAGCACTCAAAACCAGAGCTAAGTGTCTTGTTGTTTTTCTTTCAAACTGCTCTGCATAGGCTTGCTGGGGGGTGCACTAATGCATGGATGTATGTGTGATTCAATTTGGTATGTTTTTTTCCCCCTAATCACCCGGAATCGTATGCAATTTTGAACCCTGTACCCTCTACCCGGTGTTCCTGCTTCCCGTACCTATCCAAGCAACGTTCCCTAACGCTCTTTCCCTGCTGGGGTTGCGGATGCCTGTGTAAGCCCTAAACTTGCATGCGCCAATACCCTAGAGGGGGTGGTTGGTTCGTACCACTCCTAAGCCTGGACTACAGAAGACTATGACAATGATGTCCAAGTTTGTTTGGATTGTGTATGTGTTCATGCAGGTAGTACATTTTCGTGCATTCCCTACTTTCATGTGTAATTCCTCCTCCCCTCTTCTGCCACTCATTCCAGTTATCCAGTGTGCCAACACCTGTCCCAACTGCGTATCCCTGAACCTCCTTCCCCACTAGGGTCTCAGGGGCCTGTGTGAGTTTGACCTTGCAGGCTCCCGGGACACGGTGGGGTTGGTTGTTTCATGACACTCCTGCGCCTGTACACGGGACCTGTAACAATACACATCCGTTCATGATGCATCATCCTATGTTATGTACCACACATGGTTTACATCCTGTTGTGACATTGTTTTACTGTGCTACCTTGGTTGTTGCATCATTGTGGTAGTACTTGGCCTTTGTGAGGTACTGCTACGTCAAGTCATCTACTGGAGGGTGTTCGGGTTCGTTTTTATGCCTTGGATTTTGTGATTTTGGAAATGAGTGTGGATTCTGAGGGTGCAGGCATCTTTTTACACACAAGGTGGGAGATGGTGACGAAGGGTAAAGGTGATCCTGTGGCCAGGTGGAATTGAGGGTTGAAGGCTCCATGACCCAGGTGCAGTTGTTCAGTAGGTCATGGTCATTTGTGAGGGAGGGGGGGGTTGTTGTTGATAGTTGCCTTGCCCTGCAGTCTGATGGGAACTCTGACATTGTAATGGTGGTATCCTATGTACATGTTGTGTTCTACTGATCAATGCCTGTTCATGTGTTGTGTTTAGCTTTCAGGTGCGAGGGGATAGTTGTGGTTTGACATGCTGGGGTGTACACATGGTGAATGTTCACATGTGATGTGTAGAGAACACTGATGGTCACTTGAGTGCACATGCATATGTTGAGTGCGTGTCCTTGCAGACCCACACACTTGCACTCTGATGCACTACATGTACTCCCACCCTTGCATATCCACGTGTACACTGTTTGCCTTCTGGTGGCCACTGTGTCCCTGCAGCACATATTCTGAGACCAATTATGGATCCTGTACTTGCCTAATTTGCTTTTTGATGTGGTCTGTCGCTTAGATGTGATGCTCAGGGTGTGTATCACACACAATGGCTGTTCACTGTGCTGTGCGCTGAGCAGTGTGTTGCAGGAGTAGGACACAGCACACAGAAGCTGCAGTGTTGATTTTGCAATGCACAATGTGCATGTAGACAGGCATTCATTGTTATGTTATGTGTACAACTCTTGTAATGCATTTTGAAATGACTTATTTTGGGTGGGAGGTTGTTGGTCTGTCATTTCATCTTATTCCTGGTCAGGCATCATTGTCTGATGCCACTGTACATTTTGGACATGGCAATGTGTACCTTATTGTTGCTGTGTTGGTGTATTGGTATTGCTTGCCATGTCATGTTGTTGTTTGGGAGGGTTTGAGTGACATAACAGTGATGGCCATGGCCTGTTGTGCAGGTGTGTGTGATGCACACCTTGCATGTCAGGATCATCCGCTTCTCAGAGCAACTAGCTGGGGGTAGATCTCTCTCCGCGGCAGGGCCCTCCCTCTGGAACAGCCTTCCTGCCTCACTTGAACTTGAGGGGAACCATCTCCGGTTCGGGAAGCACCTCAAGACCTTCCTCTTTGCTTCTGCTTTCTCTCTGCCTCTCCCTTGCGGAATTCTTCACTGGAACTGCACTGGATCTGCAACTGGGCCACTCTCACCGACCTCGGTCCCTGGCCCAGCCACTCTCCACTTGCACTGGCTCCCTGGCAACCCCTGCACTGCGGTACTGTCTCTCTATCCCTACAGCCCACCCTTCCCAACACTTGTCTGCACTTACCTTTGCAGTTGCCACCAGCTGACCTGTGTATTTGTTTTTTGGTCTACTTCCCCTGTACTGCACTCCCCCTCCGCCCCTTACCCTTGCACTTTTCCCTGCCCCCTACCCCTGCACTTGCACAATCTGAATGACACCTGGCCTAGTTGTACCGTTGTCTGTCTTCCCTTGTTCCCCCCGCCCTGCCTCATCGCACCTTGAAATACTTGTGTATAGGCCATATCATGTCATATGTCTTATGTGTGCCTTTTGGTCACACAGGATAGCTTGTGTTTAAGTAGCTAGGGATGCAGACGATGTGGCACTTCCATGGCAACATTCTCAGGGTGGTAGGATTGTGACAGTTGACTGTCTCTTTGTCATCATCGATTGTCACCTGGTATGTGCCAGGCCTGTGTGCACTCCGCAGGGGTGGGAGTTTAGGTGAAAAATGTGGCCACAAGCTGGGTCCGGGCTTCCTCGCTACGTGCCCTGTCCCCTCCCATGGGCAGCACCTGTGCCTGTGGTTGGGGATGTGGGGGCACCACCATGTCCACCGGTACGCCCTGCCATGTTGCAACATTGTGCAGGACACATGCTGCCACAATGATCCTGCACACCACTGGTGGTGCATAGAGTAGTTGCCCACCAGAGCGGTCAAGGGAGCGGAAACGTGACTTGAGCACTCCGAATGTGCGCTCCACTATGGCCCTGGTTGCAATATGGGCGGCGTTGTATCTTACCTGGGGTGGTGTGGTGGGGTTCCGGATTGGCGTCATCATGTGGTTGCTCAGAGGGTAGGCACTGTCCCCTTGGGAGGTGATAATAGCTGAGATTGTTAGGGTTTGGGTATTTGTCTGTGTGTGACTTGCATGCATGTGCAAGGGCATTTGTACTCACCTAGGAGCCATGTGTCGCCATGCTGCCCAGCTTCCAGGGCCCGGCTCAGGACGGACATTCTGTATATGAAACTGTCATGGGTGGAGCCAGGGTAGTTTGCATAGACAGAGGTGATGATTCCCTTTGCATCGCATACCACCTGTACGTTGATGGAATGCCAGTGCTTGCGGTTTCAGTAGATGTGCTCAGTGGCCCTAGGTGGACGTAGGGCCACATGGGTGCAATCTATGGCACCGAGCACTTTGGGGAAGTGTGCCACCCTGAAAAAATCCAGGACAACGGCCTGCCTTTCTGCGGGTGTTCTGGGCATGTATATGTGCCTGCGGACTGAGGGGCGCGCTGTCATGATTGCCAGTACCTGGTGTAGGCAGCGTGACTGCGTGGCCTGTGAGACCCCCCCCACTATGGCAGTAGTCCGCTGAAATGACCCAGTGGCCAAAAAATGCAGGACATTGAGCACCTTCTCCAAGGGGCTCAATGCTTGGGAGCAAAGGGGGGGGATGTAAGGTCATCTTCCCACACCCTGACCAGGTCTAGGATGATGTGGGGTGGATACCTATACCTGCCATAGACCAGGTCGTCAGGCATCCCAAAAAGGCTTGTCTGTGGTGCGAAAATGCGTGCCCTGGCTATTCTCCTCCTCCTGCGGTGTCCCAGGATCAGGGCTGCAACAAATGGGGCATTCATCATAGCTGTATATACATGTTTGTTGTTTGCGCGCACTTTTGTACTGTGCGCGGGGACGCTTCCGCCTGCCTTCATGTGGCGGACGCATTGACGCCTGTGTGTGTCTTTTTCCGTGCGCGGGTTTCCCGTATTCATATCCATGAATACGTGTTGTTTGCGTGCATGTGGTTGTTCTGTATAGTTCCCTGCAGTACTTCCCCAGTTATGCCTTCTTTTTCACGCGTTGTTCCCCATTCCGCGTGTTACGCCCACTGTTCCGCCCACTTTGGTTGTGTGCGCCGCGCTATGTGCGCTTTTGCTGTGCGCGTAGCGCACGCCGTGTATGCCTGTGTGCGCCATGGCTGGATTGGGCGCACGGACAGCGGGAAACACGTGCAACGCTGCGTTTCTCACGCTTGCGCTCCCTTGCGCCTGCTTGCGCATGGATTTTCGGCGCACGTTTGTTCCATGAATCGGCCCCAGTATGTCTTAGCACTGTCAGCAGCCCTTTCCAGATTTCTCTGCACAAAAGCAAATGCATGTCGCAAATGCTTCCTCAGTTCATCAATGTACTCATGAACTGTGGATGCACTCACAAGTGTCTGCTCATGTGTTCTGTATAGCAGGTGTTGTGGTAACACCATTTTCCTACCTGTCAAGACCTCATGGGGGCTAACACCTGTTGCTTTGGCAGGAGTTGATCTGATTGCCATTAAAACTAAAGGTAGACGTAAATCCCAGCTGGAACCTGCTTCTGCCACGAATTTCTTTAAAATATCCACAACAGACCTATTGCTGCTGTCAACTGTACCTGAAGACGCTGCCCGATATGCGATATGTAGTTTCCTTTTCACACCTAGTATTTGCCATACCTTATTCATTAGAGTACTTGTGAAATGACTTCCTCTGTCTGACTCAATTCTTTATGGCAACCCAAACCTTGAGAACACATGGTTCACCAGCAACGTGGCTGCTGTTTGCGCACTACAATCTGGTGCAGGAATGCATTCAATCCACTTCGACATCAAACATACCACACTTAAAATATAACGTTTTCCCCTGCTCGACCTTTTTAAAGGGCCTACATAGTCTATTTGCAAATCTGACCATGGGGGAGTTAGGCCTCTTTTCATCAATGGTGCTCTATGCATTGGTGAAGCAGGTTTAAATTGGGCGCATACTAGACATCCTCTAGTATATAATTCCACATCTTGGGACATATGTGGCCAGTAAGCATAATCTTTTAGTATCTCCAGTGTTTTTTGTGAACCTCTGTGGCCTGCAGTTATGGCATCATGTGCATGGTGTAGCATCAGCCCTCTGAATGAAAGGGATACCACCCACTGTATTTGTCCTGTTATTGACTCTCTAATCATGAGTCCATCCTGTAATCTTATTCGTTTTTTATTCTTTTCTAGCACACTCAACTCTTCTTTTCCCATGCAATCATTTTCTGTTAAAGGGTTTTGTTCAGGATCTATTAAATGATTGTAATAGATTGCCAAAATTCGATCATTCTTTTGTGCCTCAATCAAATCTTGGTCTGCCGTATCATGACTCCATTGTACCGCTGGTTGATCTACCTCCTTTGGTGCTTTAGAACGTGTTACTGCATCAATCTGTATTTCACCTATTAAATCATCAATAGGTAGAAATTCTCCCATCACAGCCCCAATTTTAGATAGGTTGTCTGCCTTATCATTTCCCTCCTTATCCTCTCCTGGTGTTCCAGTATATTGTTAGATCAATCTCTGACACCAATTTGTCTATGGCTTGTATAATTTTTCCATGTTTAAGTGGCTTTTTGTTGTATGTAATCATTCCTCTTGCTTTCCAGCCAGGTAAATACTCCACAAAACTATTCCGTGCATAGTCAGAATCAGTCACCAGGACAATTTCACTGAACTTTCTATCAACTGCAGTAGTAATTGCTTTATAAATGGCTGCCAATTCCGCCACTTGACTGCTCCTAGCTCCAATCCTCATCCCTATACTGGGGACTCCTTCACATTTCAACCAGACATTTCCTATTCCTAACACAAATTGTTTATTACTGTCATTTTCAATGTGAAAAGCACAACCATCCACATATACAGTTGGCAAATCCTTGCATGTTTTTTCATCAAAAGCTTTGTGTGGTGATTGTTCAAATTCCTGCCAATTAGGTTCCACTTCCATTTCATTTGATATTTGTTCAGCTGCGCAGTCATGTAAGTCAGCTAACCCTTGAGCAATTGGGCTCTTTTTATTTTGTCCATATCTCACTTCTATAGGAAAACCTTGTAATGCCAGCGTCCATGAAGTGATTCTGGACTGCGCTAGATTACCTGACCTAATTCTTTTACTCTCTAAAAACTGCAAAGGTTGATGATTTGTTTCAATAATCACCTTTTCTCCCTGAACAATGGGGTGGAAATGTTGTAGCGCCCACACAGTGGTTAATAGGGCCTTTTCACATTCATTAAATTTCATTTCAACTTGGGAAAATGCCTTACTTGCATTGGCAATTGTTTTGTGATTCAAATCATGTTTTTGTGATAACACTGCTGACATTCAATGTTCAGAAAAACCTATTTCTATAAAGAAATCCTTACCTTTTATGGGATATGCTAAACATGGTGCCTTTACCAGACATTCCCTCAGTTTAGCCACTGCCTCAGACTGCTCTTTTTCCCATTTCCAGGGAGTATTCAGTTTAAGCAGTTTAGTCAATGGTTGAGTGATTTCAGCATAATTTTCAATGAATTTTCTGTTATACCCTGTCATTCCTAACAAACGTTTTACTCCGTTCACATTCTTAGGATCTTTTAATCTTTTTACGGCCTCTATCTTCTTCTTTTGTGGATTTAGCCCATGTTCAGTCACTTCATGGCCTAGAAAGCTTTTTTCTTGCACCATTGTGCTTTTTGCAAAGATAATTTGCCGCCTGCTTTCTGCAATTGGCCAAGCACATGTCTTATTTCATAAAAATGGCTTTTCAGGCCTTCATTTTCTATCAAGACATCATCCACGTAAACTATGGTTCCTCTTTCCGCTGCATCAGGCATGGCCTTTCTCAAAAATATGCCAAATTCACTCCCACTATTGATGTACCCGAACGGGTAAAGGAAAATAAATTCTGTATCTCCTCTGCCAATGGCACGCACCAATATCCAAATGTGAGATCTAATGTGGTAAACACTTTTAACCATGTACCTGAGCTAGGCCCTGATCAATGAATGGCAATGGCCATCTGGACACTGGTACTCTTTTATTTAACTCCCTCAAGTCTGCACATAGCCGCCATTTACCATTTGGCTTTAACACACCTAAAATAGGTGTATTGGATGTGCTATGAATGGGCCTGATGATTCCCCGCGATTCCAAATTTTTAATAATCTCTGCCAATGATTCTAAACATGCCAGCGGTAGTCTATACTGGCGTACAAACACTGGACTTCTGCTACACCCTTCTGGTAGTGTGGCCACATGTAAATCAGTTAAACCACAATCATAAGCATCTTTTGCAAATACATCCTTGAATTCCATAAATATCTCCCTCAGATTGTTTCTATCCTCATCGCTGTTACATGCATCTGCTAATAAAATCTGCTCTTCTACCATTTTGGAAAATTCTGGAAAATCTTCTGGTAAGGGAATCTCGGCTTTCTCCTGTGTGGCTGTGTCTTTTTGTAACGCTGCCACTTTTAAATATTTTGGCATAGCAGCTTGCACTTCAATGGGCTGATTTTCTGTTTCATTTTCATTTAATTCAAATGTGATGCATTTTTCTTGATGGCAGCACAATGTCTCATTTGAATCATAAGGGTACACAGAATTAATTTTAAATATTCCTTTGGGCTCAGAATTCAGGTATTCTGGCAACTCACCCTTAGCATCTACATACCTTTCAGGTATATTTCCAATCACCATGTTATTTAGATCTGCAGCATAATGTGATTTTTGTATAGCCATTCCTAATGGGGAGTTTTCCTCTAAAAGAATGTCTTGACAACCTTTGTTATTCAACATATTTTTTACAGGCCTTTCACCAATATCTACCAATGGAGTGTATTCACAATCCAGTCCCTGCTGTTTTATGGATTCATTCAGGCACACAAATGCATCAGAATCTTTCATCTGCTGTCCATTTCTGCACTTCAGTGTTATTGCAACCTGTTTGGTGAATGCAGGAATAATAGTATCCTTCCTCATCTGTAATTCAACTGCATATGGGACCAGCTGCGCGCAATGAAAAGCTCTTATTTTGTCTTCAATTTCAGGTGCAGGCCCACCTAGGCGTGACCATATCTTTTGATTAAGGAAATCTAACACCATGCACATCCTATGCATGATGTCGTTGCTCATGTAAAAGTCATTTTGTGCTCCACTCACTATCCACACATTATGGTGAATTGTTTTTTGTCCAATGTTAATTTTCAGCATGCATCTGCCTGCAATTCGGTTTTCAAAGTCTGGACTGTCCAAACCAGAGACATATTGGTACTTAATTCTAAATTTCGGGATCTCCTCCCTCTCCATCATTTTTTGCAATCATTTCTCATTAATGAAACTCCTTTCCTGTTCAAGCGCTAAAGTGGCTTTTATTGTTTTCAAACAGTCTTATACCAATATGAACTAATGGTTGCTCATGCTCCATGTGTATTTCAGCAAGAGTGGTAATGTGTTTTTCTGAATCTGTTTTAGGAGCAATATTCTGTTTGCATGTTTTCTCTTTTAAATAAAAACGTAATGTGTGCTCATCTATGGCAGTCTGCCAATTTTTCCTTGGGTCCAAGTATATTTGTACAGGTAGTTTTTCATTGTCGCTCTGCATTTTGTCTTGACACATCAATATAACAGTGACACTAGGTATGCAACTATCCTGGAGATATACCTCCACTGCATCATTTGTTTTGGCAATGGTGTGACATCCATTTATGTTGCTGTTTTGTGATTTTAATTTCTTAGGCCTCAATGGTTTTTTTGTTAAAGACCATAGTACTCCATTTACCCCATCTATGAGAGGAGACAATCTTTTCAGGCAATCTGTCCCCATCAAAAATGGAATTTCACAAATAGATGTGATCAATACCTCTTGTTTCATTCTGTGCTTTCCTATTTTTATGTCAACCTCAGTGACACCTACAATGGGCATCTCCTCCCCATTAAAGTTATGCCCTGGACCTTGGTTTTCCTTCACTGTGACCTGATTCTGTGGGGATCTCCCTTCATTGATACTCTTTACCAATTCTTTAGACATAATTGTGGCCTGTGCGCCAGTGTCAATCATTGCAAATGTTTGGCATTTTTCTTCTACAGTGATGGGAGCATAATACCTGTCCTCAACTTCCTCTAACACACATAAGAAATGCGAATTATTACTTATTTCAGGGATCACCTTTCTCAGGCCTTTTTCACTTTAGGCTAAGCATATTGGTAAATGAAAAGACATTTTTTCCCATTTCTGCGCGATATACTTTATCCATTTCTCCATTTTTAGAGGTTTTTTGGAGTGTGGCCACTGTTCGCCCATCCATCCGGGTATCATCAGGACCACATTACAACCTTCCAACTGAACATGTGTAACAACATCATCCAGCAATTTGTCATTGTTTAATTCTGTGCATTTGTGATCATTATGGGGCCGATTCATGGAACAAACGTGCGCCGAAAATCTACGCGCAAGCAGGCGCGTGTTTACCTCGGGATGTGCGCCAAACCCGTGCATGGCGCACACGTCACTGCAACATCCCGAAAGACGTGCGCAACGCGCACAGTGAAAGCGCACAACCTCGGCGCATACACTAGAAAGTGGGCGGAACACGGGGCGTAACGCGCGGAATGGGGAACAACTCGCGAAAACAAGGGCGTAACTGGGGATGTACTGCAGGGAAGCAGACGGAACGCCCACACGCACCCGAACCACACGTATTCATGGAATCGAATAGGGCAAAGCCACGCACAGCGAAAGACATGCACAAGCCGAAACACGTCCGCCACACGAAGGCAGGCGGTAGCGTCCATGCGCATTACAAAAGTGGCAACATACAGCAATTGGGCCTGTGCGAGCGGGGCACATGTATATCGGGGGTTCGCGTGAAGTTTTCACGCGATCGGGCCTGGGGGAGCGGGCTACGTGTATATCAGGGGTTCGCGTGAACTTTTTCACGCGATCGGCCCTGGGGGAGCGGGCTACGTTTATATCAGGGGGGGCGGGCTACGTGTATTTCAGGGGATCGCGTGAAGTTTTACACGCGATCGGGCCTGGGGGAGCGGGCTACGTGTATTTCAGGGGATCGCGTGAAGTTTCTCACGCGATCGGGCCTGGGGGAGCGGGCTACGTGTATTTCAGGGGTTCGCGTGAAGTTTCTCACGCGATCGGGCCTGGGGGAGAGGGCTACGTGTATTTTAGGGGTTCGCGTGAAGTTTCTCACGCGATCGGGCCTGGGGAAGCGGGCTACGTGTATTTCAGGGGTTCGCGTGAAGTTTCTCACGCGATCGGGCCTGGGGGAGCGGGCTACGTGTATTTAAGGGGTTCGCGTGAAGTTTCTCACGCGATCGGGCCTGGGGAGCGGGCTACGTGTATTTCAGGGGTTCGCGTGAAGTTTCTCAAGCGATCGGGCCTGGGGGAGCGGGCTACGTGTATATCAGGGGTTCGCGTGAACTTTTTCACGCAATCGGGCCTGGGGGAGCGGGGTACCACTCACCGTCTGCCTTGCGTGTAGAAGAACGCGTAGCCAACACCCGCTGTGAAGTAATAGCGTGTGAACCCCAACGGATGGAAAACACACGCACCGCACGAAAAGCACGTACAGAACATAAAGGCACGCGGGATCTCCAAGCCCTGCCAGGGCAACACCCGTGCGCAAAACGTCACAGACGCGCTTACGCTGTAAGGGCCTTTGGTCCAATGAAATCGCGTACGCGTGCTGACGCGCTTACGCGCTAAGGGCCTTTCCTCGATTTTCACCCTGACGTGCAGGATTTTCACGTGCCAAATCACTCCGTATCAAGCTGGCCACGCGTATGCACACGGAAGACCACGCTCCTGCCCAGAAGGCCGAACTACTGCCCCCCAGAGCCCCGAGCACGCTCCCACCAGCCATCTGCTGCTGCCTGACTGCCTGCTGCACACGTGCACTGCCATTTGCTGCCTGCACATCAGCCAGGGGTGCTGTTGCTGTGACCACCCCTGCTGGAACCGAAGACTCCCAACTGGGATTCCATCGCTCCACAGCCCAGCCCCAGGACCCAGTTGCCCACCCACTCCTGCCTCTGGGGTTGTCATGTCGGGGCAAACACCATCTGTGACCACTGACAACCCCCGGCCAGAGAGGCAGAGGGGCACCAGCTTCAGTGCCACTGAAGTTGGTGTCCTGATGGAGCAAGTCCTGGGGCAGTATGATGCCCTCTTCGGAAGTTCCCGCGCCGACAAGGAAGGACGGACTCGGATCTGGACTGACATCGTGACTGCCATCAATGCGGAGGGGGTGGCAGTCCGCGACTTACAACATGTCAGGAAGCGCTGGGAGGACTTCAGGTCCAGGACCCTGAACAAGGCCCGGCGCCTCTTGAAGGCAGCGGATGCCAAGGGGCGCCGGGGCCACTTGTTGGAAGAACAGATGAGGGTCCTGGAACGCATATCCCCAGCGCTCCATGTCTAGGTCCTAGAGAAGCAGACCCGTCTGGAGTCGAGCGGTGAGTGTACATGCATCCTGATTGTGAGCAGTGCGTGTGGTGATTGTTCGGTAGTGTGCAGGTTGCACATCTGTTTGTATGGGGTTGAGTATGGGTGGGGGTGTACAGGGCCGTGGGGCTGACACATGCGAGGGCTGTAATGTGTGAGACATGGATGGTGCTTGTGTGTGTAGGCTTGCATGCCAAATGCAGTTGTGTGGGCACACATGTTTGGATGAATGTGTATGTAAGTAGACATGTCCGTGATGTCACGCATGTATGTTGTTTTCGGCTGCATGTATCAGCACTGTGTACATATGCATGTGTGTGTATCTGACAAGGGTGCAACAGTGATGCAACATGGATGCATGTGACAGCGGTATGTGGAAGCCTGATTGGCAGATGGGACATGGATGCCCATCTGAACAGTGCGACACTTGGCAGAGGTGTACACATGCATGCAAGTGTGGTGGTGTGTGTACATGTGTGGTGCACTTCCTCTGTTGCATGTGATGTCTGGCTCACCTTTGGCTGCTCATGCTGTTGTATGTGTATGGATGGTGGTGGCAGTTGCGATATGGCTGTGGTATGGCTCATGTGTGCGAGTTGTAATGACATGTGTGTTGGGGATTGTGATGACATGTCTGAGGTTTGCCAATGCCACTCATGTGCAACTGTCATGTGTGTATGTGTCCATTGTACAGTGCCCTGATGCTTGTGTTTTTTTTCTCCCTGTCTGCAGCGTCAACTGATGAAGAGGGCGGAGAAGGTGCTGTGGAGCACAGCGGCGGGGATCCCACCGCCAGCCGGAGACGCAAGGCCCGGCTCCCCTCCCGTGTTGTCATCTCGTCGGGGAGTGAGGAGTCCGGTGCCGCGTCCCAGGCCGTAGCTGCCGGGGGGAGGTCCAAGAGGCGGAGGTTGGAGTTGGACTCCTCGGCAGCAGAAGGGGCAGCTGGGACCCCACAGGGCCCAACAGGGGAAGATGGCACGGAGTCATCCAGGTTGGTGGGGGGTTTGGTGGAGGAGGAGGCCGTGCAAGCACCAGAGACGGGGTCTGGAGGTGGGGATCCCACTGGTGCTAGTGGTGCAGTGCAGGACCAGGGACAGGAGGCAGCACAGGCCGCCACGGAGGTGCCTGTGTGCAATCCTGTCCCCGATCCTGTCCCTGCATCATCTTGCACCAGCAGGGATGCCTACGTCCAGACCCGTTTTCAGGCAGGGGATGAGCTGACGTCAACTGGCCTTCCTCTGCCTGCGGACGTGGCTATCCAGGTCCGGGTTGAGCCTGTCCTGGCTGGTGTGGCGTTGCGTCAACGGGCCATGCGAGGTGACATGCAGTCTTTTCATGGAGAGACTGCACGTCATCTCGAATGGCTCGTTGACCACGTCAGCCTGCTGGGACCGGTCACCCAGGCCGGATTCCTCCGTCTGATGGGGCTTGCTCCAACCCCCTCCTCAACTGGACCCCCTACGCGCCAGTCGTCCTCTGTGCCATCTTCCCACCCATCAGTCACCTGGGTGCCCTGTGGAGCTGCCTCTGACGGTGCGGCAGGCTGGTGGAGGAGGCATCCCTGCCACAGTCGGGAGTCGGATGTCCAGGAGGGGTGGCCACATCTACGACTGCACCCCAGCCGGCGGAGGATGTGCAGGCAGCAGGAGGCAGTGCACGGGCAGAGGCAGAGCAGCAGCAGCAACATGGTGGGAGCCATGAAGGCCCGGGGCCTTCGACATCGGAGGGGCAGGCATTGGCCGGAGGGCAGGAGGACCCAGGACAGAGAGTGTCTTCCGTGTGGCAGCGGTTGGGCCACACCATAGATGCGGAGCGGCGGCGGGCGGAAGAGGCGCGGCTCACAATGGTCAGGGCGGAGAACTCCATGCGGAGGGCCCTGAGGCGGGCCGAGTGCCTCGAGGCAATCCGCAGGGGGTTGGAGGAGGACACGGCGTCGTCCCTGCTGACCCTCGGGGCCATGGAACAGGACCACCTCCGGGACATCGAACAGGAGTTCGATGATGCCCTGGCCCGGAACACCACGGAGTGAGCCGCTGGACTTGCCCGCTGCCTTTGTATATAGTTCTTTAGTTTTAGGTTTCCTTTGTTTGTTCTTATGATTTGGAGTCGACGGACACTGCTCCACTTTTTGTATATAGTTGCATTTTAGTTAGGGTTTTTTGTAGGTTTCCTTTGTTCAGTTGGGCTCATGGACCCTTGGAAGTTTTGTACATAGTTCTTCATTGGATTGATTTTATTTTTCATTTGACTTTGGACAACTTTTTTTTGGATTAGGATTTGGTGTTTTTATTTTTTTAAATGGACATGCATCTTATCTTTTTTTCATTGCCATTGTAGTTTGTTTCATTTCTTTTGCATTCTTTTTTTTTAATACAATTTTGTTTTCATACTTCACTGTGTGGTATCATCTCATTGGTTTCATGCATGTCATGTTGGGTGTTTTCCCATTCAATTGCAACCATTGTGTGTGACGGACATGGGTTCATTTGCTTTATGAACATTGGGGGTGTAACATGTAATTTCCATTTCCATGTGGGTGAATGGGTTACTTGGTAGGGCTTTTTGGCTGTGGAGGCTGACCATAACGCACATGATTGGGGATTGTGAGGACCTGGTGGAGGCTGCCCATGGTGGCTGGGGGGTGGGGGTGATAGGGGACATGAGTGGTGGCCTGGTGGGGGCTGGCCATGGTGGCTGGGGGGTGGGGGTGGTGGGAGACATGGGTGGGGGCCTGGTGGTAGGTGCCCCTGCACTGCTGGGGGGTGGGGGTGGTGGGAGACATGGGTGGGGGCCTGGTGGAGGCTGCCCCTGGTGACTGGGGGGTGGGGGTGGTGGTAGACATCGGTGGGGGCCTGGTGGTGGGTGCCCCTGCACTGCTGGGGGGCGGGGGTGGTGGGAGACATGGGTGGGGGCCTGGTGGAGGCTGCCCCTGGTGACTGGGGGGGTGGGGGTGGTGGTAGACATGGGTGGGGGCCTGGTGGTTGGTGCCCCTGGTGGCTGGGGGGTGGTGGTGGTGGGAGACAGGGTGGGGGCCTGGTGGTGGGTGCCACTGCATTGCTGGGGGGTGTGGGTGGTGGGAGACATGGGTGGGGGCCTGGTGGAGGCTGCTCCTGGTGACTGGGGGGTGTGGCTGCTGGGAGACATGGGTGGGGGCCTGGTGGTGGGTGCCCCTGCACTGCTGGGAGGTGTGGGTGGTGGGAGACATGGGTGGGGGCCTGGTGGAGGCTGCCCCTGGTAGGCTGGGGGGTGGGGGTGGTGGGAGACATGGGTGGGGGCCTGGTGGAGGCTGCCCCTGGTGACTGGGGGGGCTGGGGGTGGTGGGAGACATGGGTTGGGGCCTGGTGGTTGGTGCCCCTGGTGGCTGGGGGTGCAGGGGGACATGCGTTGGTGGGCAGTAGTGCAAGTTGACATGTGGGTTGGCTGGGGGGCATGGCCATGGTGGATGGGGTGCCTGCAGGACATGTGCAGGGTAGGCCCCTGTGTTGTGAGCCACCTGCAGGTGCCGTGGAGGGTTTATAGGGAACACCTGGGAAGGCCCACACGTGCAATTCACGTGTGGTGCTCCCCGCGCACCCCTGAAATACACGTACCCTGATGGAATCGCGTGTGGAACTTCCCGCGCACCCCTGGAATACACGTACCCTGCTGATTTTGCGTGTGGCACTTCCCCTGCACCCCGAAATACACGTACCCTGCTGATATCGCGTGTGGAACTTCACGCGCACCCCTGAAATACACGTACCCTGCAGAAATCGCGTGTGTGACTTCCCCTGCACCCTGAAATACACGTACCCTGCTGATATCGCGTGTGGAACTTCACGCGCACCCCGAAATACACGTACCCTGATGGAATCGCGTGTGGAACTTCACGCGCACCCCGAAATACACGTACCCTGATGGAATCGCGTGTGGAACTTCCCACGCACCCCTGAGATACGTGTACCCTGCTCGCACGGGCCCAATCGCGTGTGGAAATTCCCGCGCACCCCTGAAATACACGTACCCTGCTGGAATCGCATGTGTAACTTCCCCTGCACCCTGGAATACACGTACCCTGCTGATATCGCGTGTGGAACTTCCCCTGCACACTGTAATACACGTACCCTGCTGATATCGCGTGTGGAACTTCACGCGCACCCCGAAATACACGTACCCTGATGGAATCGAATGTGGAACTTCCCGCGCACCCCTGAGATACGCGTGCCCTGCTCGCACGGGCCCAATCGCGTGTGGAAATTCCCGCGCACCCCTGAAATACACGTACCATGATGAAATCGCGTGTGGAACTTCCCGCGCACCCCTGAAATACGCGTACCCTGCTCGCACGGGGCCAATCGCGTGAGGTACTTCCCGCGCACCCCAGTGATACACGTAGCCCGCTTGCTGTGCTGGTACAGGGTTAGCGCAGCCCTTTGCGCTGGATTGGGTATATTGATGGCTTTTCCCTGGGCGAGAGGCGTTTTTGGGGGCGTAACTGGCGCTGCTGCAGGGTCGCTGCGCCACTGTGCACCACGGCTGGTTTTGGTGGCTGGAATCCATGAATACGCTGTGCGCGGAAATGGATTCTTGCGCACGCGGCTGGCGCAGGGATTCGCACGCGCACACTGTGCGCCAGCCGCGTGCGCCACTTGTGCGCTGAATTCTATGAATTACCCCCTATGTGTGGAACCAGCCTTTTCAGCCTCTTCAAAAATACATGGCTCAAAGAATTCTTCAGGTGATTGACTTGTACCCTCCTTTTGAGTATTTCCTTTTTTCTGCCTGTATTTGGTCATTGTCTTGCTTGCCCAGGGAAGGAGCTGTAGCATCCCCACTTAATCCCTGTTCACTGATATTCCCCATGCATGAGTCATTTTTCTTAAATCTGTCCCTTTGTTCTTTTGGAATTCCTGATGTTTCTTTTTCATTTGTACAAATCTTCACTGTTTGATTTAGCTCCAGGTTAAACCGAACCTCTTTTTTAGAAGTATTTGCATTTTCTGTTACATGTTCATTTATTGGTGCTTTCACTTTTAAATCATTAGGCATCTCAGAGTCATTATGTAAAATTACATCAGAGCAATCTGTCTTTTTAGCACTGCAGGTATCATAGGTACTTAGTCACTTCACAGAAGCCCCCCGGTCATTGCTATGGCCATCAGCCCCCTCATTGGATGGTTGTTTTTGCGCTGTATATAGCTTTCCTATTTGCTCAGCTAACATTTTCACTTGGGCCTCGAGGCACTGAAACCTTTCCATCTCTCTAGAATCCTCTTTCTGTGGCCTAGGTCGATATTGGTTGTTTTCCCTCCGATTGGATCTATTCTGATACCTCTCAGGTGATTGATTTCTATTATGATGGTTCCTGAACTCTTGATTCATTTGTGGAGGGGAGCGGGGCGCGCCCATCCTTTGGTTATAGACCCCTGGTGGAGAATCATTGTACTGACGTGGATTGTAGTTCATGTTCTGCCTCATGTCCTGTCTCTCAGATTGTGAATACTGACCCCTATGTTGATTCCCATTATCAGTAAACCGATCCACATATCGGGGTCTATCCTGATTACCATATATCATAGTGTTGGGATCAAATCTGCTCTGTGTCCCCAATGTCTGGTAGGGACCACCATTTCTTTGATCTTGGTTTTGTCTCTAGTTATTATTCAGACCTGACATATCAGGCCGATATCCTGCCCGGGGTCTATCCCCTAAATACCTAGGGCTGATGTAGCAGGATCATGTGATTGGAACATTGGTATAGGAAAGGGCGATCTTTGTTGATTACCCCTTTGTTCAGATGTCACATTATTTTTGCCTAGACTTTGGGCAGACTCAAGGGACATTTTGGCTGACCTGATTTCCATCACTGTGGCTGAGGGTTCTTTAGATTTAGGTCTATTATCTTTCATTTTATCACCTTCTCTACCCTGACAATAGAGTACCTCATATAGTTTTGTGCTTTGATGTACAATCCATTCAAGGGACTTGTCACGGTCAAATTCACGGACCAATTGTGATATGATGTCTTTCTGCAGCCCATAGTAGTATGCAGTTTTAAACTCATTAGAATTGGGGTCAAAAGATACATCGAAGCGAGAAAATGCTCTTTTTAAGTCCTGTAAAAATTGGCGAGGGGAATAAGCAGGAAATCAGTTTGTTACAGTTGCAACTGTAAAAAAATAAGCCATTGTGTAGTGAGGGAGGAGATGACATGATAGAATCTTATTGGACAAGTATTCGGTAACCAAGTTTTCCTGTAGAATCTTGAAAAGGGGGAGAGGAGAGACGATTTTGGCAGAGCTGGGAGAAGGGCCTTTTTGGCTGGCTGGGATTGTGCAGTGATTGTGTAAGCAACTTTCTTTGCCTCCTGCAATGACTGGAAAGGAGAAAAATAACGCCTGATTTCTTTTTCAAACTCTGCCCATGTCATACTCTGCTGTTCATTCAATCCTCTTATGATAGTGGCCGTCGGGGCATCTAAAGTTAAATGAAAATACTGCCTGTACTGTTCCTTAGGTATCTGGAGTGCTTTAAAAATGTCATGCATCGCTTCTAAATGGTCCTCTATGCAGCATTCACCCCCCTTTTTAAATGGTTTGATCAGAGTTTTAATAGATTACATTATCTTTATGGGGCTACTTATTGTAATGCATGGAATTGCACCACTTTGTGAATCAATCCTGGTTTCAGGTGTATGGGATTGGTGGCGGCCCCCACTGGGTGTATCAAATCCCCCAAGGGCGCTGCAGCCAAGCCCACTCACAGGCCCAATCACTGGGGCACCAACTCTTTGGGTAGAAATAGAATTCACCTCAACTCCATTTAAGGTGGTGCCTTGCCACTTATCCTGGGACCTGGGAATGCACATTTGCTGTTCTAAGTCCTTACACTTTTTAAGGAGTCTGTTTGCTTCATTTTGCAAATAGTTGTTTTCATCACTCATCTTATTAATCACCTCCTGCATGTCGCACATTTGATTTGGCATTCATTGAACTCTTTATTTCTCTTGTCTCTTTCTTGAGTCATTTTAATCATTTCTTGTTCTG
This sequence comes from Ambystoma mexicanum, assembly GCF_040938575.1. Taxonomy (NCBI): domain Eukaryota; kingdom Metazoa; phylum Chordata; class Amphibia; order Caudata; family Ambystomatidae; genus Ambystoma; species Ambystoma mexicanum. The sequence goes on along the minus strand of NC_090941.1, from coordinate 878,725,685 downwards.
CACTCTGGAGATCACATTCTTTTTCACAATGTTCTTTTTGTAAAATCTGCATTTCTGAAACAACCTCATCTTTATCTTGCCTAATGCGGTCCATTATTGCTTTTAAATCTACCAATTGTTGCTCACTGTCTTCAAACTGTTTCTTGCTTTTGCACAATTGAGAATCAAAATCCCTGCATTTTAACTGCATGTCTTTTTGGCATACATCCAATTCTGCTCTTAACATTTCCTCTTTCTTATTTGCCCCATCCAGGTCAGTCTTTAATCTGTTAATTAGCTGGGTGTCATTTTCTTGCATTCGCTGGGACCTATTCAAAATAAACCAGATCTTGGCACAAAGTCGTACCAGACAATCTTTCTCTGCATGTTTGTCAGTTGCATTTAATAATCTCTAAGGCAAATCTGAATTATGCTGCCTGCTGCAAAAATACTGTCTAGTTTTTCTTTCTGCACTTCACCATGAATGCGGTCGTGCCATTCTGTGGCATTGTTCGACGACCACGTCCCATGTGCAAATAATTTTGCCTCTGGATATTGCACTAGCTCTGGGAATGTGGCTTCCATTTGAGACATTCTGAAATTCGTTTTTAGTGGCACACTGCTATTATAAAATGGGTTCCCTTTAATGTGCAAATGGCAGTGTGAGACACGCTTGCCACGCCCAGTAGGTACTCTATGATCACTTTCCCGGCCTGCAACGCACCATAAATATGTTGGGTATTTTTGTGGAGATTTGGGGCCTGACGGTATCTTCTTACTGCCAAAATAATCATTCAGATTGGGCTATGTATAACAATAACACAGTGCATATGCATTATTTCAGCACACAGACCTATTTAGATGGCATGCGTGGTTGGTATGTATGTATAGTGGTGAGCATAATTCCTTTGGTTTATTTGTGACCCCAATATCCAGAACCCCTTGTTTTGTTTAGATTTTTCGTGTGATCACTAGAGAGACCTCAGGCCTACATTTCAGAAATACCACATTTTCAGTTTTAGTGTGCCACCATGGGCGATTCCCACTGAATTATTTACAACAGTGAGCTATATGTGGTAATTTTCACTACCTCATATACGGTAGTGAACTATGTCCCGGGTCTCTAATTTTTGCTGACTCATGTACCTTCAGCAAAAGGCTATTTTACACCCAGTCACTTATTATGTTCTGTCCAGAAAACACCCACTTATATACTGAATGGAATCATGCACACAACTACCGCCAAGCCTTATTTTTTTGTTATCTTAAAAATGACAATTGCACTGTTTAAACATTTCCCCACCACAAAGGAAATAGAAAAATAAAACCCACTATCCGTCTGCTTTCAGATATTTTTTTGTATTATAAAAATTGAATTTTTTTATTTACAGAAATAAATGAAATGGCACACTCAATGTTGTCAGTAACAAAATGAGAATAGAGAATAGAACGACAAGAGCAGTCTAATTTTCAACTTTAAGCATGTTGATAAAACACTGGAATTCCCTCTCCTACACTGACTGAAGAGCTTCGCACACATACACTGCCCCCACACGCTGCAGAGTAATTACCTTATCTATTCCGCATGTATTTTTCTCCGGCTGTTCATTTTCTGAATGTGGCAATTCCCTTGAAGAGCACCCCCAGCGAAAACAGGCATCTGTTCTTAAACCAGGGTTATTGCCTGGAACTCCCAGCTTCTGCAATGTAGTTGGGATCTGCTTCTCCCTCAATTATGAACTGCCCAGCCAGCCAAAAAGGTCCTTCTCCCAGCTCTGCCAAAATCGTCTCCCCTCTCCCCCTTTTCAAGATTCTACAGGAAAACTTAGTTACCGAATGCTTGTCCAATAATATTCTATCATGTCATCTCCTCCCTCACTACACAATGGCTTATTTTTTTTACAGTTGCAACTGTAACACACTGATTTCCTGCTTATTCAAAGTCTTTGCTTCCTGCAGTTACTGTGGACAGAGCACAGAAAGGCAAAAGAAAAAAAAAACTTGAATGTGTGTTTAAAAACTGATTTTCAGAGTAGGCCTCATTTTGCAGTGAAGACACATTCTTTTATTAATGAGTTATAATTATTAGTCTTGTTAGTGAGATTAGTTCGTTAATTACCAAATGTGTCTCTTGCAACATAGGCATTTCAGGTGAGAAATGGTGTGCATTCTGAAGGTACAGATGTGTGCTTTTAACTGTGAAAAATGTATTTGCATTTTATATGTAAAAATCGTTTTTGACTGAATAACCTGCCCTTACTTATACGTCCATGTTACACTGGCAACACACAGCTTGAAACAACTGCATCATAGCAATGCACCAAACCTATGCAGTGGTGCTGCATAAAAAAAAAACATGCTACACATTTATCCTGTGCAGTAGTGCTGTACTCTGTGCTGTACTCTGTGCTGTAACACGCTAAATAACCTTACAGGACGTTATGGTTAAGTTGCACTAATAAAAACCTTTGTAATTCACTAAAATAACTTTGTTAAAGGGATGTTATGATAATGTTGGACTAATAAAAACCTATAAAATTAAATCGAAAAACCCCAAAACTTCGCCAGATATGGTAAGCTAAACAACCATAGTTCACGCCACCACTGTGCACTGCTAAGACTAATACCCAGGACAAAACGTCCCCTTAACAAATTTTTTTCATTGAATTTCATATGTTTTTATTATTGCAACTTAACCATAACGTCCCTTTAACAATGTTTTTTCATTGAATTTCATAGTTGAATTTCATAGGTTTTTATTGTTGCAACTTAACCATAACGCCCCTTTAACAAAGTTTTTTCATTGAATTTCATAGGTTTTTACCAGTTCATGCTATTTTCCTACAACTTACTAATATCATTCTTACCCAATATAGCAATGTTTGTGTCCAATTTACAAAGTGTCACCTTAAAACTCTGCCATTTCCCAACTTCTGGAGTAATTGTTAACACTTCCATACACTTTTTGCAACTATTTCAACTAGTTTTGCATCCGTAGACGTCTACGAAGTTCTGACTTCATAGCGGACCTTCAGGACAGTGCCACATGACCATACGCTGGAGCGCGGAATGATGACGTGTCCAAGAACCCGTCTGCACTTCACGATAAGATCTCTGCTTCACAGACAGTTCAGAACTGCATTTTCTACTGATCTAGGAACTTTCAACTTCAAAATTTGCCTTGCACAGCTCCAACACCTATTCCTACTCATTATCCATGAACAATCTAGTACACAGTACATACTTTTAGCAAAACTGCTATTTATCTTAAAATGGCATCAGCTAATGCCATCCCTCCTCCCAAAAGAGACACCACCACTGCAATAATAGAGCATAATGCTGTGTGTTGTGTCGCTATTATTTTACCAGTGCAAAATTGCAAACTATAAAGTGCTAGTGCATTGTGCATTCTAATTCCCATGAGAGCCATGACTGGTTTCATAGACACATGTTTATACTGAGCGAGATACATTTCTATAATATAAGAATGTGACCCATTCGTAAAACAGCATAGACAAGATATAAAGTGCATAGTGCCTTCCTATGATTAATGGTACATATATGACCCACATGGAAAAACCAAGGTATGAAATACTGCAACATATGTATTCCTAAAATTATATCCTGCTGGATGTAAAAGGGCAGCTGGAAAAATATTCTATACAACATCATATGAGTTATGCATCAGTTAATAAATGTCCAGATATTTTCCTGAATCCATGTGTTGCCCTTTTCAACAATTATACGTATAAGTGGCCTCTGATCATGACCAACCATATAATGCAAGTGACCAAGAAAGTGAATAAAGATGAAAAAACATTAACCAAATTTGTGTTTAAAAAATGTTATAAATATTAGATAAAGGAGAAGAGAAAGAATAAAAAAGGAAAAACCTTTACAAACAACCAAACATCAGGAATTATAATATGGAAACCTTGATATCTGAACATTCTGTTACTGAAATGCAAAGATTAAGTCCCCAAAAAGGTATTTAATTCCTCATCGATATTATGGCCAACAGGAGTCTTACTCTCAAAGTCGAGAATTAATTTGGTTTCTTCTTGTCGGAGTGTTTTCTCATTATCACCTCCTCTAGGGCTTGGAATAACCCTATATATACCAAAAGATGTAAGACTTGCTGGGTCTCCATTGTGGAATTCTGAAAAGTGCTTGGCCATGGGATATGTGCAGTCTTTATTTATGATGGCTCTGACGTGTTGTAGGATACGTACCCTTAATTTACATTTGGTACTTCCTACATACCATTTCAGGCATGGGCATACCAAAACATACACCACCAGTTCAGATTCACAAGTGATTTTGCTTTTTATATAAACCAAATGTTTCAGAATGGGATGTGTATAACTTTTGCAATTTTTAGCATACTTGCAGATCTTACATCTGGTGCATTTCATGAAGCCACTTCCAGATGCGGAAAGCCAGTTGGTGCCAACATCACTCTTTTCTACAGCCATATAGCTGTTTACCACTAGATCTCTAATGGAAATGCTCTTTCTAAAGGTGATATCCGAATGATCATTTAGTAGGCTGCCAATATCTTTATCTGCTTTCAGCACCTTCCAATATTTTTTAATTATCCGTCTGATAATTGGTGCGTGGCTTCCAAATGTCAAAATCAATCTGGTGGTCTGACTTAGATGTTATTAGCATATCATGTCTGCTCATTTCACGGACTTTCAGGTATGCCCTTTCGATGATCTTCTTAGGGTACTGTTGTTGCAGAAAATTCTGGGCAGTTACTTTGCTTGCTAAATCGAAATCGATTATATTGCTGCAGTTTCGCTTAATACGGATGAATTCTCCATAGGGGATGCTCCATAGTAGAGTCTTGGGATGTGCACTGTTTGCGTGTAGTGGAATATTGGCATCTGTAATTTTTCTATACAGTTCAGACTCCATTTTTTGTGCTACAATCTTCACTCGCACATCCAAGAAAACGATTGATTCTCTACTGTGATGTTCAGTAAATTTATGATTCAAATTGTTGGTGTTAAGCAATTTGACAAACTCACACCACAGCTCCACTTTGCCATCCCAGATAATGAATAAGTCATCAATGCAGCGACGCCACAGTACTATTTTTTCCGTGAATTTTTCATGTGCATCTGCCCACACTGTAGTTTTCTCCCAGTGTCCCATCATCAGATTTGCATATGGCAGTGCAAAGGTCGTACCCATCGCAGTGCGTTGGGTTTGGCGGAACGTTTCATTGTTGAAAATGAAGATGTTATTTTCCAGGCATAGTTGAATCATTTCGAGGATCATTTGAGAATGTTGTAATTGATTAAGTGGTCGCATGTTGAGGAAGCTTTGACAAGCAAGTATACCATCCTTATGCTTGATTGACGTGTACAGAGACACTACGTCCATGGTTGCTAATAAGTAGGTGGATTCACATGGAAGTTCGTCGATTTTTAACAAGAAATCAGTAGTGTCTCTCACATATGATGGTAATGTAAATACGAATGTGCAAAGAACCTCATCCACAAATTTTGACATGTTTTCCAATAATGACCCACACAAGGTCAAAAGGTCTCCCTGGTGGTTTGAGGGGATTCTTATGGACTTTAGGGAGGAAATAGATTGTAGGAGTAATGGTATTCTTTGAAAATAGAAATTTCACAATTTCTTCCTCTCTCTCTATATATATATATATATATATATATATATATATATATATATATATATATATATCTATATATATATATTACACCGCCTGTGGTAGTGGCCGTGTAATTTTTAGTTTTGAGATCTAGTTTATTTAGAGGGCAATGTCTTGTTTTATGGCCAATTTCGCCACAGGACAAACAAGGTTTCATCTCAAAACTGAGGACGGTTGGATTTTCTCCTTCGGGATTAGAGTCCTCAAAACAGGGCTGGTCTTTGTGTCAGGCAGCTCAGGCGGCTGCCTGACCTCAGTCAGCCTCTAGGGGGCACCACACCTGCAGTCCGCGGCACTAGTCCTGCTGCTGCATTTGTTATAGCTTGCTTGAGCCTCGAGCCGGTCCTCCTGCAAGGCCAGGCCGCATGCACCAGCCAGCTAGCCACATTCATCATTTTGATAATGTTTATTGCTAGAAGCACACTGCTACAGCCTCCGCCCTCAGGTAGGGCAGCAATTGGAAAATTAGCAACATTTGTTGCTTTATTTCACTTAACTTCCCCTCAAGTGGCACTGGCGTCGTTGGCGCCAGCCAGGCCCATGTGTGCACATGCCCTTCTCCAGGCTATACGCGGCCAGGCTATGCTCCTGCACACAGTGCACTGACAGCGACACAGGAAGGATTGATTGGGGCTGGTGTTGTCGGCCCCCTCCCCATATTTACAAGATAAGAGGAGTGGGTGCACAGGTTACAGTAAGTGTTTGGGGGCACTGCCTGCCATGATGTGGTGATGGCCCGGAGCCGTGATATTGTCAGCTCCTTTGGCTGCTGCCACTGGCCTAATGGTAGGTTGGGCGGGCGGATGGGGGTGCGCTGTGTGTTCTTCGACCTGGGCTGAGGGGAGGGCCGGGGGCAGGAGGGGGGATGGGGAGCAGTCAGTCCCCATCGCTGCGTCGCATGGCATGCATTGTGTGAGCTGTGCCATCATCCTTGTGATACCTTCTCTGTGTCTGTCATTGCCCCTCGGGAGTCGGGCCCTGCACTGGACACTGAAAATAATCAGCATCAGCCACCTGACATCTTTGTTATACTGATTCTTGCTGAATGTGCCAGTCCAATGCCCTTTAGCTATCCTCCATGTGTCTAGCCGTGCCCATCTTCCAGTAGCATGGACACCTGTGAATGTCCATTCTCTTCCAATGCCCCGTGGCAATGCCCCCTTACCGCTGGATGCACTCGTCTGTTTCAGTGGCAATCGAATGATCCCCAATACCTCAATCTATGATATGGCATTTGTAACAATATGATATGGCATTTGTAACGCACCTATACACAAGTGTTTCAAGGCACAACGAGGCGGGGGGGACAAAGGGAGACAGACAACGATCCTACTAGGCCAGGTGTCATTCAGATCGCGCAAGTGCAAGGGTAGGGGGACAGGGAAAAGTGCAGGGGAAGTGCAGTACATGGTTAGTAGAATACAAGATAAATAATAGGGCCAGCTGGTAGCAAGTGCAAGGAAAGTGCGGTACATGGTTAATAGAATACGATAAATAATAGGGCCAGCTGGTGGCAAGTGCAAAGGTAAGTGCCGGGAGAAGGGGCTGCAGGATACAGAGACAGTCCCGTAGTGCATGTAGGCAGTGCAAGGAAGAGTGGCTGGGCCAGGACATGAGATCGGTGAGTGGCCCAGTTGCAGATTCAGTGCAGGTTCAGTGATTTTAGCAGGGGAGAGAAGGTGAGAAAGAGGAGGCAAAGAGGAAGGTTTTGAGGTGCTTCCGGAACCGGAGATGGTTCTACTCAAGTTTCAGGGAGGCAGGAAGGCTGTTCCAGAGGGAGGCCCCTGCTGCGGCGAGAGATCTACCACCAGCTCGTTGCTTGGAGAAGCGTCTGACCCTGAGGTAGTTGGAGGTGGATGAGCAAAGGGCTCGAGAAGGAAGATATTTAGGAAGAGAGAGTTGCAGGTATTTTGGCCCAAGGCCCCAGAAGGCCTTGTGGACAATGCAGAGGGTTTTGAACTTAATCCTTGCAGCCAATGGGAGCCAGTGTAGTGATTTCAGCCCTGGAGAGATACATTCCCTGGGCTTGAGGCCAATGACAAGTCTGCAGTCCTGTTCTGGATGAGTTGCAAAGGGCGGAGAGTAGAGGCAGGAAGGTTTAGATAGAGGTTGTTACAGTAGTCCAGCCTAGAGAGAAGCAGAGCTCTGGAGACAGTGAGCTTCTGGGGGATGGAGGAGGTGTAGCTGGTAGTGTGACTTCTTAGAGACGTCAGAGATGTGAGGAGAAAAGGAGAGTGTGGAGTCAAAGATGACCCCGAGGCTTTTTGCCGTGTAGGTAGGAGCAGGAATAGGGCCAAGGGAGGCCGGCCAGAGAGCTGCAGGGAAGGAGGGAGTGGGTGTGCCGATAAGTAACTAGCTGCAGTGATCCAAAGCCCCCAGGCATTATGCACTTGATCATTAGTGGCCAAGTTACAGAACATATCTCTCTGCCTGGCGCATCTTACCGCCCCTAACCATTGGCGCTAATTACTATCTGCGCATTGTGAACCGGCGCTCCCCGACCTCATCCCGCAGGTAACGGAACTGCTCCAGTCACCCAATTCCAACGCTGCACCGGGCAGGTCATTTAAATAGCAATAGTGTTATTGTCCGTGGTTTGCCTCTCCAACACATGCTGGAACCGTGCAGCACTTTTGATATTGATCGTGTGTAGCATAAAAATACAGGGAGCAAAGCAGCAGCCCCAACACTGCGTTCCCCAAACCCATCCTTGACTTTTTCAATATTCCCAAAGCCATCAATGGCACCGAAAATGTACCAACGGTCCCCCCAAACTCTCCAACCAAAATTCATATCCTCGATGACTACCAAAAACAAACTTGACTGCACCAATCTCGCAGCACCAGACTTGCCTTGCACCAGCACCCGGCTCGCCTTGTACCCAATCACTCACATGCACTGCTCTTTGCAAAGATCATCAGTTGCCTTGTGTGTATATCTCTCCACTGGCAATATGCCCCGTTCAATGCCTATTGCACCGCGTTCCCATACAATGCAGCATGTATAATACTACCCTTGCATTACCCCCAAGGTTTGTATGCCGGACACTTCACCTCTGCATTATATAACCTGATGAAAAATAACGAACAGCTAAAGGTGAAATGTCCCATTTTGGTACTGCAAATCCCAAGGAAAACATTTGTAGTGGTTCTTAGAGTTTTAAACATGCAGACCGTTTAAAGTTTTCAGAAACACTATCAGATGAAAATATCCTCTTTTGGTTTTGTGTGTGTTGATTTTATGAAAAGGCAAATGCCCTTCGTCCTGTGCAATTTGGGTGGTTATGCAAAGCCAATTTAATGAAATGTGCATATTTCACCTTGTTATGCTAATTTCTGGCAACGTCACATCCCATTGCATTTGTTCATGAGTCCCCCCACTTTAATTTTCAGGACTTGACCTCTGCTGAGTATTGTTGATTCACTCAGCTTTGAGGAGAGCTGTGGGCATGGGCTGCCTGCCCTTCCTTGACCTGCTGTCCCGAGAATAATCTATGTTAGTAGTAATTTGCGCAGAATCATGAATGGGTCAGGAGGCTCAGCCACAGCGCAGCCCGCGGGTGCCAAGTGCTTCTGCCTTCTGTAGATCAATAATGTAAGTCAGGGGGCCTCCATACCGGTTCCAGTACCGGGTTCCTCAAATGAGGACTTACCGGGCTATTCCAACCTTGGACGACCCGGTAAGTCCTCATTGGAAAAACCCATCCCCATTCCCATTTGAGCCCCCATAGGCTCAATGGGGAGGGAGCTAATAACGGGCCCGTTAATAACAGGCCCGTTATTAGCTCCCTGGTCTCCTCGCGGGACCCACTAAGGACACCTGGTTTTACCAGGTGTCCTTACAGGGTCCCGCAAGGGAATTTCGTAATAGGGCGTCCCATAATGAAGGGTGCCGGTCCCGTACCGGCACCCTTCATTACGGGAGCGCCATGGCCGTAATGAGGCCCAGTGTGTTGCTAATGCTGGTGCTGCTAAGCTAACCACTGACAATGGGTTTGGCAGCGTGCCAAGATGCGGGCATGTGGGCTGCGGCAGTTCACTTACCTTAATGTAGTCCAGATGTTGCAGCCATTTAATACTTGCATCCAACATTTTAAGCTTTCCAAATGAGCTTGTATGGTTCATGGTTATAAACATTTTAATGTTAGGGTGAGTATTGTGAACCGTGATGTGAGCACCAAGCTGTGCATCGGTTAGGCATTTAGAGATTCACACATACAATCCTTTTATCACAGACTTGTTTATCAAATGTATAGATCTGTGATCACTGTTATAGTCCTGAAATGCTCTGTGATTTAATGCAAAGCATACAGGAATCCTCATTGGTGCTATTTGTCCCCTTTCCCACTCTCAGAGAGGTATTTTGAAAGAGTACAATAAGAGTGTAACCTACTATCAGAGAATTCTTCATATGTTTAGTATAGTATTGCCCCTTGTGAAATACGTGAGGTGGTACAAACAGAACTACTGCAACACAGGGCCAGTGGTCAGTGGGCCATCAGACCCCGGCAGGCTGGTCACAACGCAGTGTGCCAGTAATGACAGTTTGAAACTGCATTCAGGCAAGGCCTTCCCTAAGAGCAGGTGATAGAAAAACCATGTACTTGGGCAGCAGCAGCTGTGTTTTCACATTATAATTCTTCTGTAAAGTCCTTGAATGACAATGTAATGAAACTAGCTTCATTTATATAGCAATTATTTATTCATATTGAGGAGAGGTTTTGTCGCACGATAGAGGTGTAGTTTGGGAGTGACATGAGCCAGTCGAGGGTGGGAGGGTGCCAACGATGCTTCCCGCCTGGGGTGCAATCTGGTGTAAGACCGGCCCTGCCTCAAAAGAATTGGTGACACAGCTATCCTTCCCTGGTACTTTTGTTCCGCACACTCTAGATGGTATCAATTCTAAAAAATGAGGGGGATACATCTCTGAGGAAGACGGTGCCTCCAAGCTCTCTTAACTTTTGCGGGTGCCCCCTACCTCTGATCCAATAAGGATGGGCTTGGTCACTTTGAAATTAGAGATAGGTGTCTCCTCCATCTCTATTTGCAGGTCTCAAAGTGTTTGTTCTTTTGGCTCCATCAGAACAGAGAGAATAGTTAGGTAGGATATCTATTTTATAAAAATGGATACCCAGGGCCTGTGCTGTTCTGCTGGGTCCTCTGACAATCTATCAGATCTACTAGCCAGAGGCACAGATATTGATTCCTCTGAGGAATCACTCTGGAGGTCCTCCCCCTTCTCCCAATGTGATTCTTCACTGGAGGATGTTTTATGGTGGTTGTTTCTATCATTTCCCTATTTTCCCCCAAAGGTCTAGTTGGGACAGAGCCTCCCAAGAATTTTCAGACACTAATAGTCCCATCACTACACTCCTCTCGATCTGTATAATGTCACACAATAATTTCGAGAGGGAAACTTTGAGCTCTACCTTTTTTGCCATGAGGGGTAATATTTTCAGTTTTCTTTTCCATCTCAACAGAGGCATAAGGTACATGATGGAGTGGTGCGGTACCTCTGCCTTAAGCTCCAAGGAAATGATTATTGTATCCCTTTTTGGAAATTGACAGTTGTGGGGGGAAAATGTTATACAAATTGTTTTCTACATGTTTTCTAATGGGAAGGATAGCTTGCTTGGATAGAGGAGCAAACTGGATCCCCATTCTTTGAGTCATGTTCCTAAAGGGTTCCTGAAGATCTGCCATAGACTTCATCCCTGGGATGACAAATGGGATGTGGTTATAATGACTTTCGTCCCTCATGGATGTTTGAGCCATTTTTGAGGAAACTGTTGGTAATTTGCTCTCTCTCTGAGGCTCTAATCGGGGCATTTAAATTTAAAGGTTGTTTAGTTTGTGGGCGGGTCCCCAACTAGTATCAATTGGGTCACGTCCCACTCCTGACACCATTTGTAAAGAAGGCATGGTATCAAAGTAAGACAGACACAAGTGATCGCAGTTCAGGGGTGGTTATTAAACTGTTAAATGGGTGAGATAAACACCTAATCTAAACCTAAATCTAAGATGGGAGCAAGGTACAACCATCAAATAATAATAATACTGTCCAAGTGCAGTCTAGTCAACTAATAAGGGCTCATACAAAAAAACTATTGCCAATCCTTACTGCTATGTTACAAAATAGTGTGGGATAATGATCACAAGAAAAGAAAGACATGTTCACAAAATAATAAGTAAGGATGTTATTGCCGTGGGTCTCTCCTGCCCATGTTTTTAGCATGGGACAAAGTGGGACTCTTGAGCACAGCACACGCCTGGGCTTCTCCAGCACGAGGTTACAATTCCTTTTTTCAATATCAGGACCTTATGTATCCTAGTTTTGTTCATGCAAAGTCTCTTGCTTTAGAGGGCCTGACATGCCATAAACAACAAAACAAAAGTTCCTTCTACTAATCTTCATGTCGGGCAATTACTCTTCACACTTGGATCCCACTCAGCCGGGCTCCGATCATTCTCTCAACGTTAGCCTCCCTCAGTCGGACTCAGACCAACAACTCACTGTGGACATCCCTCAGTCGGGTTCACACTTGTCATCACAATGTTCACGGGTGTATTACTACTCATCCTAATTCGAAGTCATCCTCAGCCAGGTTCACATTTGCCAATTATCATAGTTCACTTAGTTTTAACACCATGCAGGATTCACATCCCTTAGCTTTCTCCTCTTATCCCTACATTGGGTTCACATTGCCATTTTACCATAGTTCAACAGAAAGTCATTCTAGACCCCTTAGGTTCTTCCCTTACCCAAGCCTGGGTCTCAGCCACAGTCAGGCTTTACACATTTCAATCATCACAGTGAATTTGCAGGCATACCTCGGTCCGATTCACATTTGCCCCAGTAACACTGTTCACTTTGCTTCCACAAATCAACGACTTTCAATTGTACAAGGGATTTGGCTTGACCCTCGTATGACCATTTTGACATTTAAGCCAGTCTCCCATAAGACCCCTGAGTAATTGTAGTTTCAATAATCTTTCAATACTTTCCTTGTTCAGGAGAGGGGCACAAGCCAGAGACCTTCCAATGAGCACCCACGTGGCACCCGACCACTCTGTTGCTGATGACCATTTCTCTCACAAATATTTGCAGGGATCCCCTCCTTTTCCAACTTACAGGCCTGCATGTACAGTTGATGTCACATAGGCGGAGTCAGAATACAGTCACCTCCTCATCCTCAAAGCTCAGTAGCACATCAATAAGCACTGCTAATTGTGCAGCCTGTGCTGAGTAATTTGGGGCCAATCTTCTGTTAATCATCACCTCAAATGTACCTTCTCGGTTCAGTTTTACAACTGCTGATCCAGTATGTCTCATGCCCGGCTTTTGATGAATTCTCGATGACCCATCAATGAAAACCACTTCCCCCCTTCTCTCTAACTTGGGGAATATCATCATAACATTCAGTATAAGTTATACAGTCATGCACATCATCATCCCCCACTGGTTCAGCTATAAACATTGCTGGATTCACTGTGCTACACCTAATAATTTTAATTGCAGGATTTGAGATACTTACCTCATACCCTGCCGCTCTCTGTGTGGTCAATGCACTTTTGGGATTCTCTAAAATGGCAAATAATGCGTTCTCTACAAATAACATTATTGAACGCCCCATGGTTATACTTGAGGCATTTTCAATTGCAAATGCATCTGCGGCTAAAGATTGCTCACAAGGATGATGTCCCTTCAAGAATGGATCCAATATCCGACTATAATAAGCCTGTGGTGTATGACCATGTCCTGGTTTTGTTTTCTGTGTAAGTACTACTGTCATTCCAATGAGAGAATAATTACAATTCTTCACTATAGTTTGGAATTCCTATCACAGGAGCTGTGCTGATTGCGTATTTTATTTAATGAAATCCCTCAGTCATTTCTTCTGTCCATATTATTTTATTTGTAGCCACCTGTGCCTCTTTGAGTCCTCTTAAAAGTGGACGAATATATGTACTGTAATCAAAGACCCAGGCCCTGCAATAATTGCATAGGCCTAAACAGTGTTGCATTTGTCTCACTGTTTTTGGCTGTTCAGTCCTCATAATATCCTCTGCCCTTTCATGTATCACTTTTCTTCCTTCGTGCAAGATCAACTGTCCCATATACAGTACTTCTTTTTGAAAATATTGTAATTTCTCCTTATCTATTTTGTACCCTTTCTCTGCCAGTATAGTCATATTTTTGACAGAGTCTACTCTGCTGCTTTCTTTTGTATCACTGCAAACTAAAATGTCATCAACGTATCGAATTATGATACTTTCAAGTTGAACATTACCCAAGTGCATCTGAAGGAATCTATTAAAAATGAATAAATGGGGCAAACAAGTGTGTTTCAGGCGAATCGGAAAGGGCGTCATTTCATGTCAGTCTTCATGAAGGGGAATTGAGAAAAATGAATTTTTTAAATCTACAACAGTGAAATACTTTGCTTTCAATTGTATATTGCACAATATTTTTGTAGGATTTGGAACTAAGGGAAACTCTGCTTCGACTATATGGTTCAGAGGGCACAGGTCCTGGATTAATCTCCATGACCCCCCAGTACATTTTTTGACAGGGCACATGGCTGTCTTACTCAGGTAATCAGATGTACCAAAATGCCTTGATTCATTAAAGCGGATATGGTTTTGTATATACCTTCATCCGCTTCACTGGACATTGGATACTGTTTTGAACGTGGCAGAATTGCTTCGGGTTTAAGCTTAATTTTAACTGCTCCTACTCCTTTCAATAGGCCAACATCATATGGACTTGTTGTCCATAAGATACTTTGCACCTTTTCAAAATCTTCCTACAAATTAGTGGCTTCTTTGTTACCAATGCCATTCTCTGCGGTATTTCTACATTCTCTACTTTGATCCAATAAGTGAGGTTTATGGAAAATACAAACTCATCATTTGAATAGTCATACCTAAATAGCTCCTCGTATGTCAAGACTGTCAACGTATATCCTTCACTAAGGGCAATCACGTTCTGCATCCCCTCACCTCATCTTCTGTCCCATGAAACGTCACGCATTCTTCTCTATCTATTGCTGCTTCTAGCTCTAAAGGAATAATTTGCCTGTCCTCATCGTCCATATGGATTTCTGGCTTACACAAAAATGTATCAGGTATTTTCAATAGCTTACCGATCAATTTAGGTAACCATGATAATAAGACAGTCATTCCATACAAAGCACTTCCTCGACTAGAGATACTCCTCATAATGCTTTCTTTCCTGTACATGCTAATATGAGCTCTCTCACATTTACTTAATGTATCCCTGGAGTTAAACACACTATCCCCTCATCGGTGAAAGATATTGTTGTGTTTTATCATCAAGTCACAGCCAAGTATGTTTACCAGCGCTTATCTAGATTATAATAATGGCATAGACATGTCATGTTCACCTATAGAAATTGGTAATTCGTCTGTGAAAGAAACTAAGCTCATCACCCCTGAGAATTCCTGCACATTCATGGCAGTACCTGACATTGGGTATTGTCCCTCGCTGACACAGAATTGAGTAGCTCCAGTGTCCACAAGAAATTAAAATGTCTTGCCTCCTATCATCACCTTGACCCTTGTTTCCTTTTGGGGGTCTGGTGTCACAGATAGTACTGAACACATCAGGCTGCTCTGTGGGTTGTCCTATTGTGGATATAAATCCATCTCTGTGCCTATGAAATGATTCTCTCCTACCACAGTCACACTATCTGATTTAGGTGCCGCTACTTGAGTGTCTTCCGTATCCATGTGCCATTGTAATGCACCTGCCTGTTGCATTGGAATACATTGCATTTGTTGTGTCGGGGCCTGCTTGTGTTGCCCTTGCAGTGATTACATCTGCATTGGGACTTGTTGTATTTGCTGTAATTGCAGTGCATATGTCTTAGGTTGCATGTGATGTTGGGCGTAATTCCTTGTGAATCTGTGTTATACTGTTGAGCATATCCCATCCGCTCTCTTGGAGATTGCTAATTCTGTTATTGCATGCCTCCCCTGTTTCTGCATATTCTAGCTAAGTGTCCAAATTTACTGCAACTCTAACATTGTGGTGACTGTCCACAATTAAATGCTCCCCTTCCTTGAGGGTTTTGAAATCCACCTAATTCTCCTCCTCGAGGCCCATTCTCTCTCCGCATAAAATGATACCTGTCCTGATCCTTAACGTATGCCGCATTATTTTGCTGCAGTAACTATATTATTTGTGGTGCTGCGCCCTCATTAGTTGTCAATACTGCTCCTTCTATGGTGTACTTTGATAATTTTTTCTGCACCAACTTCGCCTCTTCCTGTTTTCTACTCTCGCCTTTCTTTTTATCTTTCTCCCTTAATATTCTACAGTAATGCACAATTGCCAATTGTATCTCTGGCCATGGTTTAGCTTCGATATCCACTTGCTTCTTTAGCTGCCATTGAACCGGCTCTGGCAGACCTTGCCATAAAATGTGGTAAAATAATGCTACCATTTTATCCCAGGATTCATGCATCTCTAAATTCCATCTATCCTGAATCTCCTGAATAAAGGCAATGAGGTATTTGTTCTCTCCTATTTTCCCAGTCATTATTGCCCCAATATCTGATGTATCAGGATATTGTACTCACAGTGATCGCTGTACATCTTCTATACATTTATTAAATGGTGCTCCATCGTGCACCGTGTTTTGCGCTGTGATTTTTTGATATCCTGTTGTTTTGGAATATTGAAGGGGTACGAGTGGACCACTATCTGCATCTGGGTTTTAATGAATAGCCCTTGTTTTAACTTCTGAGTCACATGTTAGGAGATCATGATTTTGACCATTTCAGCCTCTTATTTAGGACTATTTTATGTTATTAAACAGGGTGCCATTACCCTCTGTGGCCTTTAGAAACTTGCTCACTCCACGTCACATAGGCTTTTGTCCTTGCAATTGGTCAATACTTGGCACTTGCAAACGTCCTTGTCTCTCCTAATCTCAGCTGAAATATGTCTTATGCACATGGTCCGTTCCTTCAACTCCCTTTGTGCCTTGCACCCACCTCTCGAAATAGCCTTCTTGATCCCAGGCTAAGGTACTCCCTTATTCTGCACGCAAACACAGTTTCATCATCAGTTCTTCACTCTCCAATCCTAGGCTCATTTTTTGAGGTAACAGGTTTGATTGATAACACAGGTCGTCGTCCATGTTCTTCCAATGTCCATCCTAAACATTGTGTCTATACCTCTTTTCAGCAAGCTTCTATGTATCATTTCTACCTTGCATTACAGCGTATTTACAGATATTGGTCAGCACGTTATTACATCTTCTTATATTCCTGATTACTTTACCTGTAGGTATATGTTTCTCTTAGTGCTTCAGTATGTTCATATCGTTTTGGCATAGGTTAATACATCTGTCATCTTCAGATTTAGAGTTCATACATATTACTCACAACCACATTCTGACATCTTGGTAGTGGGCACCCCTCCTGGAAGCATCCTTCTTCTGCTTCTACGTGAGGGTATAATCTGAATGCTACTTATCCCACACACTCCAGAGGGATTCAATTCTTTGTTTAAATCTAAAATGCAATTCAACAATTTGTGCACTTATAATGTGGGTTGGACCCTTTTCTACAACTGAAATTGAAATAAATTGCACAGGAGGTTAAACAGGCAGGAAAAGTTCTGGCTAATAAAACAAATAATTGTTCTTATATCTGAGCAAATCCCTTTGAAAACTAACATTAAATCGTACCTGCATAATATCAGTTTTGCCCAAAACAAAAACACCCTTAAGGGATCTAGAAAGGCCAATACATTTACGTGAACGTTGTAGCACAATGAGGATTCTCAGAATGGGCAGGATGCTGTCATCTTACTGTCTCTCTGTTGATTTATTAATGGCTGCTTCATCCCTCTCACTCCACCCACATTTCTCTCTTTAACACATTTAAGACATGGGTAAAGTTGAAGGTATTTTTGTTGAGGCAATAACCACCATCCCTCGGAAACAGGTAGAGATCCAATACTTTGACAAGTGGTTACGCTGTATTTTTTAGTGATAGTGTTAAGACCGACCATGTATAGAACTGATGTGCTTCCTATCAATGCCCTTCATGCTAAGTCATACTTAATAGGTTTGATTTTATTATCAGGGAATATATTTAGTATTACGTCAAAAGTACTATTAAAATGAATGTCACATTCACATTGCAGAAACAGGTAACTGTAAAGTTGTAACCTCTATATCTGTCCTGGTAGGGAGATTATATTCATTTAAGAAGACAGTACCTCTTGATAATTCTGTACCCTCTTGATGTGTTGGTTGTGAACTGGTTCAATTCATTCTTTCCAACATAGACACAATCGTTATTATATTTCAAAACGTTCACTTATGCTATCATTCATTTATTTGAATAAAAGGCAAACATTGGTTTTCTATTCCTTTACTTTCAGAGATACCAGTGAGGTTTGCTCAGGAGGCAGCCAGTATTGCATCTGCAACTGCTGAAAACTGATATGCTAACTGGCAAAAGTACCCGTTCTACGAACGGGTTCTGTAGACAGACATGATACAACTCTCACAAACTGCTGAAAATCAATGATCCTGTAGATCACTGTTCTGAATCCCTTATAAATTGATGTGCTTTGCACCCTGAAGTAAACAGCACTGAAAATGGGCACATGGGCTGACATACCTCAAGCAGATATTTGGGGAGGCAAGAGTTGATCTGCTGCTGCATATTGGGACCTTCTTTGCTCTCTCACCACATGTTAACTCACACTGGCATGGTGCAGTTCACTGTGTTGCATTGCGGTCCAAATATCTCATAAACAGTGCATCCTAGGGCCTTGATACATGGTTTTCGTGGTCCATTAGCGATCTCGAGTTTTGTTCTTTGTGTCGAGACTGGTCCTTCTACAACCACATTGATCTTTCACAGATTTCAGGCAACCGTCTCATATGTGAAGGTACTGAAATCTGGGGAAAGAGGTGGGATGTCCAAATGTTATGTAGCCAGTCATATCCGGAGGCTCCTAACAGGTAACTATGCACAATTTGGTGCAGATTGACTGAACGGTTTGGAATTGTATAAGGAACAATGCTTTGCCAAGTCACAAATTCTCAAATTAATTTTGGCTTGTGCTGAAATCCAGGGAAAGGGGTGGGGTGTCCAAATGTCATATAGACAATCATTTCTGAAGGGTCCTAACAGGTTAGTGTTCACGATTTGGTGCAGATTGGTGAAACGGTGTGGAATTGTATAAGGAACAATGCTTTGCCACAAACCCACAAAGCCAGACAGAACATTTCACTTTTATAGATATAGAAGATGGATGTCCACATGGGAAGTAATGGTATCCCTATAATTACACAAAATATTGGGCCTCAACATGAGTTTCCCGGTCCGGAAACAACGGTACCGGTAAGCCTGCCAGTACTGTTGTTTCTGGACCGGCAAACTACGAGTTCTGTGAGTGGGTGCCTTTTAGTTTGCCAGGTCTGATCTGCTCGCAGACATTGACGGATGCACCGGCACTGTTGCACACAGTACTGGTGCATCCGACCTCCCCATTCCCATTGAGTCTAATGAGAATGGGCATTTACTGGCACGGCTACCGCCAGAGTCATAATGAGGCACATTGTCTTTTATTGGTGTCAAGTTGTGACGGATGGACTGGATGAAATTGTATTCATCTCTACTTATTTAGTAGAACAATTAGTGAGGGCATGTTGTATGTGTTGGAAATCAACACAGCCGGTGAGTTGGGGAGACCGATACAAGACCAGTCTGTGTTGAAGCCAAGTTTGCAAGCAGCAACATTGTATGAAAAGCACTGGAACGAACATTATTAAAGCCCATGTTATAAGAGATGCAAGTAAAGTGGAACTGCTGATGAGTGATTGAACTTTCAAAGTAAGATACAATACCTTTGACAGAGTGGTCCAGCACTGCATGGGTTCTCAATTGAAGGTCTCTGTGAGGTAGTCAGCTGAGAAGTGACAAAAGTGAAAGTGAGAAAGAGGTTATATCGACAAGAGAGCGAGTAATTGTGAATCAAAGTGGTCCTGCGACGAATTTCGCAAAGTCATGAACACTGTCGAAAATCTTCCATTTTTGAAGTAAAGAAAATGTTTCAAAGTAGATAAAGTTGGTCCGAACCTGACAGAGAGAGATCAATTGGAAGCTTAGTGTTAAAGTGGGTCTGAGCCCAGTGGAAGGGGATCCGGGGTGAAGTGAAAATCACCCAAGACGGTTTTGTGTTAAAGTGGGTCTGAGCCAGGTTGTATTTAGAAGTCATGCTTGGCAATAGATTTATTAGTATAGGCCCTTTTATTTTGAAAGACTAGACTAGGACTGTGTAATTATTATTTGATGGTCATAGCTTGCTTCCATCTTTAGATTTAGGACTAAATAGGCATTTTTCAAACCCAATTGAAGTTCAATAAACACCCTTGAATTATCATCACTTGTGTCTGTCTTACTGTTTGATACCATGCCTTCCTTACACCCCTTATCGCCAAATTCAGGAATGATGTATTGTACACTCTAAGCAAGACGAATGGAATTGAAATTCTATCTGCACTATTTACACTGACTGGTGGGCATCGAGGTCAACTGTAACTCATTCAAGATGATAAACATTGTATTACGTTAAATGGAAAATAGCCTCTGATGTTTCTTAAAATGCTTGGTGTAATTTGACCTGTGATACCCGCAGGTGTTGCAGGACTTCATAACCAGAAGACAGCTAACATCAACGTCTGAAGGCACATTGAGGTATATTAGCAAATAATGCACTGAAATAACTCCAAAAGTGTGAGAGCTCCAGTGCTGGTTGCTCACTCAAAACGACCTACAATCAAGTGTTGTCTTTCTTTTCCATACCAGAGGAAAGGTATCCATTGGCATTTTGCTCCGGTTTTGGCCACAAGGACAGAGCAGCTATGAAATGCCAGCCAATTCCTTTACGAAGGAAATATCTAGCAACTTCCAGGCACGTTTCTGCCTTGTTGGGTGTCATCATTGAGGTGTGGCTAAAATGCAGATTCTCTGTGCTAGAGTCAGGAGTCCACAAATGACTTACCTCTGCTGAGAATGAGGAAGGTCAAATGATCCGTTAGATGGGTTGGCGACAAGTCATGAGGGTTCACAACATTTTAGCTCTGTATTCAGTACCAGAGGGACAAATCACTTTGCATATCTGCCTGGTCCTTCAGACAAGGACGACCAGTACCTTAATGACAGGGTATTCTTTTGTAAGATCCAGGAAGGCAGAATCCTGTTTGGCACAGCAATCTGAGTCAACAAATCTGCTGTGTGATTTAGTGTACTCAGGGATGTTTGGGAGCCCTATAAAAAGTCCTTCTCACTTTCACTTTCTCTGTGTGGGTTCTGTTCAGGTGTAGTAAAAGGGGAGCATAGGGAAATCCCACAACTTGTGTTTTGGGAGATGTTTGGTGCATTTCTGAGCGTTTTGGTGATCTTCCTTGCCAGCACATTAGATGTGTGTTTTTACACTATTTGCCATTTATTGAATGTGTGTTCTTTTCACACTTTTATTATCTTTTCCTTTTTTTACCTTACTTTAATTTGAGAAACTACCAAATACATCTTTCTTACCTATTCTTTCACTTGCTCCTTTTCCCATTTCAGTTACCCCAAAGAGTTTAAAACAGCAAAATATCCCCCTTCTACTCCCATAAGGCTGTGGTGTCTTCTACCACACCTTGTATGACTTCTTCCATGTCTTGCCCTTGCCTTGCCTTAACCAAACAAATAAAAAATATAGAAAAACCTGTTCCCTTTGATGTTCCCTTTTGTTTGTGAAACCTAAAACTAGTTCCTGTTTGCGTGTGAACCAGAGAACCTTTCCTGTTTTAGTCAAGTTCCTAAATGTGTCTGAGAACCCTGTAAACATGTATTTGCTTGCCCTTACTGGTCAGTCACTTGTCTTTGTTTTTATTGTCCAGTGTTATTTCTTCCTGAGGAGGGACATGGAATCATGAAGCGAGGTAGGGATTTGAAAAGGAAGTGGAGGTTACAGTCTGTTAGAATGAGGAAGTTAATTTCCAGGTAGAATTTGGAGAGGACAATGGTTTTGCTTGGGCTATTGTGTCAGACACCAGAGCCATATCAGGTGTTGACTGTGTTGAAGTGTGAGCTTGGCAATGAATGGTGCAACTTGGCACAAGTAGAGAAAGCGAGGGCTGAGACAGAGCTACTGGAAGAGGGGATATGGAGGCAGCATGGCCTGTGCAGGAAGTCCTCATGACAGAGGTGTTTAATATGACTGGGGGAGAGGACTGGCAACCAATGACAGACTTAATGGGGGATCAAACCTTTGTTGCTCCATGTCGTCTTGCTTCCAAGGCGAGCATGTTGCCCCTTGAGCTATCCTCCCGAGACTATCATGTCGAGTAGGCTGAGGTTGTCCTCCATCAGATATGTTTAGGAGGAGGAAGAGACTCGGATCTTTGCATCTGCGGCTGCTTTTGCAGAGTATACAAGACAAGGGCAGACATCCCTTGTCAATTTTCAGGTGATATAGGGGAAATTCTGATACCAGGCAAGGACATGTCTCCTCTCGTTCATCTTGTTAATCAGCTTGCTGTTGCAGAAGACTGTCAGGTTGCAGGAAGGCACCATTTTTGTTCACTGATTCGAGACTCCAGTAAATAAGTGTTCCTACTTTAGGATCATGGCAATACACAGGAAAATACAATGGAAGCATGGTTTGATTAGCCATGATGCATGTATGTGAACATCCACTGTCCCCTCTTACACAAGCCTCCAGAGTTTCGAACTGCTTAGTGGGAGTGACCTCACAGAAGGAATGCCTGTCACTAGTTCCCCACACACAGCTACAAGTAGTCCTTACACCTGCAAGCCCACTAAGCCCATCATATCACCACCACCTATCATCACCAGCAACATCACACACTGTTGTTGATGATGATGGTGGTGTCCATGTGGTTGTGCTGCTATTTGGGTCGGCAGTGGGGAATTAATGATTCATCCAACCGGAATTTATTACCTTTACTGACAGATGAGCATCATTCTGCGCTGGCACCTGCATTAGTGTAATATGATGTAAAGGGGCACATTATCAAACACCACCAAACCTTCTTGAGGGTCACTGTCTGGGCATTGGGCAAGATGGGTGAAAAGAAGGCAGGTGGAGTGACTCCTTTGGAGCTGGAAAGATAGTCTCCAAATATTGCAGGCACTGCAATATTTGTCGGACTCCATGAATGGGGATTAACACTGTCACTCTGGCACCTGCCAGACTGGGTGCCGGAAATGGTAACAACATTATAATGAGGTTGATAGTCTTCTGCAAGCCTAGTTAACCTGGGGCTGAGCATTGGTTTGATCCAAACAAAAACATTAGCTGAACAAACACATAAGAGTAGGATTTTCCACAGAACGATTGACAACAAAATATACTTGCTAAACAAGAGACAATGGGCCTCATTCCGAGTTGGGCGGTAAGGGTTTACCGGCACCGGTAAGGATGCCGGCGCCAGTAAACCCTTACCGCCCCATTCCGAGGTTCCTTAGCGGGACCCGCAAAGGATGTGTGGTCTGACCACACGTCCTTAGCGGGTCCCGCTAAGGGACCAGGGCGCTAATAACGGGCCCGCTATTTGCGGGCCCGTAATTAGCACCTTCCCCATTACCATTGAGCTCTATGGGGGATCAAATGGGAATGGGGACTGGTTTACTGAATGGGGACTTACCGGGTCCTCCAAGGTCAGACTGATCCGGTAAGTCCCCATTCAGCCAGACCGGACTCAGACCCAGGTTTGGAGGCAGCCATGGTGCTAATAGCAAGGTGATTTATCCAGAAACACTTACAACATCAACATAAAGAACAGTATACAGGTCAAAACTTTACCAGGTGTGTTACATAAAGGGAGATGATAATACGTGACTAACCAATTGATGTTAATGGATACAAAATGCATACATAAGGCATAATACAAGACAAATACCACTGACCGAGGGGCTGGATATGTACAAGGTCCTAAATACAGTGGTGTTAGGGACAGGGTAGTCATTGAGGAAGAATGATGAGGCAGCCTAGTGCCAATTTAAAGCGATGGGCAGCAGTGGCTTGGGAGGCTATTGCATTCATTGATGAGGAGCAAGGACTGAAAAGGAGTAAATATTAGAGGATGCACAGGGTACTTAGTTAAGAGAGAGATTAAGAAGAATGTTAGATTAGGAGTTGTGAGAAGGAGGTTAGCAAGTGATAGTGTCAATAGGGGGAGATAAAGCCATGGATGGATTGTAGAAGACCTTTCTTTGAGAGTCAGACATAATGCACATAGTGCTCGGAAGTGACAACAAAACAGGGGATTACATAGGGTACATGTGGTGAAACTTAGTTGTTTGTCAGGTAAGTAGAAGGGGCAGTGAGGGAGGCCAAGGAAGAGAAATTATGAGGGTTTTGACAGAATGGTAGGTGAGGAGGTTACTGATGTTACACAGGTAAATTCTGGAGGCAGTAGAAGAGTAGTGATTGTGTTTTTAGGATTAGCATGGACAAGAGTAACCAAACAATACACATTTTTGAGGCTCTCATTTTACAGAAAGAACTGAAATAGGTTTAAGGAGTAAAACTGTATGACCCATGGGAAAGGGCTCTCCATGCATTACAGGGGTTGTACAAAAGAAGGAGCAGGACTCAAGAAGAGAATTATAATAGCACAAGTTCTAATGACATTCCAGGAGCAGCATTTTGTGGATTGACATTATGGACTGGGAGTGGTGTGGTGACTAGCTGCTTGTGAGAGGGCAGCAGTAAAGCTATTCTTGGTTCATCATTGTCCTGTACATGGTTTTGTGTCATATGGAGCTGCAAAGATGATGTGCCTTAGTTAATGATGTAAGAGGTGGAGGAGTTGAGGGAACCGTTCTTAAAGCCCAGTATAGCAAGGGTCAAAAATAGAGAAGGGTGATCGACAGTAGCACATTCAGCAAAGTTATACACCTCTGTGGGTATTGAATCCATGGAGTGTTTACACCACAACCCAGATTGAAGATGTTGAAGATATGTTCAGTTTCAAGTATGACAGATATGTTCAGTTTCAAGTATGTTCCAAAATGATTAAAACAACACTTGAACTGTGTAAGTGAAGGGAGGCATTTTAGCTGGATTGTCAAGGGTCTGCTGGGTGTTTCTTGAGGATCAACTAGAGAGTGTGGTCACCTTGAAAGAGCCTATACATAACTATGAGGAAGGTGAGAGGTGAAAGCACTTTGATGGTCTGGGATGCAAATTGATCAATGAGAGTAGATGGAGCATTTAATAAACTATTAAGGAGTGTTAGTTTGGCATCCAAGATAAGGTGAACAGGCAGATAGTAAGAGTGTCAGCATACAGGGATTGGAGGAGAGAAGGGGAAACTAAGAAAGACTAAGAAAGAGACAACAAAGGGCAGTTATGGTGCCATGCACCCTAGATATCTTGTAGGACAACTAGGAGATAGAGACAGTAGTTCTATTAGGTGGAGAACAAGCAGAGTTGAGCATGGACTGTTGGGTTCTGGAAAATGTACAATGATGAAAGCAGAAGTCAGATATAATACAGTGGGGTAGAGTGAAAATTAAAAAGGGCAGTGGATATTTTACAAATTGTAGGTGGAGACACATGATGGTCCTACACTTTTGGATGCCAAGAGAGATCCTGTTTGGCATTGTGTGTGGCAAGTTGGGGAGCATAATAGTCAATTTCAAAAGAAACTGTGATTGGGGAGTGAAAACCTGGAAGGACTGGTCAATCCAAGAAGTAATGGGAGTGGGGGATGCAGCCTAGCAGTTTGGGCTGGCTTGCCCCTTTTGGGACCAAGCCTGATTTGCATTTGGTCTTTCAACTTTTGTAATGACTTGGCAGGCAAAGAACGATGGTCTGGATGTTTGCCCAGAGCAATGCCAGAGGTTAAGATTAATTCTAAACCTGCGAGCCATCACCTCTTTTGTTTTGCTTTGTTACCCCAAGTGGGGAGAACATTCGGCAGGGCATATGTTGGAAAAGGTGGAGGCAGGGAGTCAGCATTACATTTCTTTAAGTGATTAGGGAGGAAAATGTAGAGAAGGCAGAGATAATGTAACTAATGAGTAGCCAGATATGAATTGATAAATGTAGAGAACAATAGTCCTTAGAGCAGAAGATACAGTCACATGAGTTGCCAAGAGATTATGTAGGTTGATTGTGTATTGTGATTAGAGAGCGTTATGACAGAGTGGAGTTGTGTTAGTCTGTGAGCTTTGGCCATGTTCAAGAGGTTAAAGTCATGCATGAGAATGAGCAGATTATGTTAAGGAAGGGATTCAACTAGTAGACATAGGTCAAGGAACAGGGAGTTGGAAGTGTCAAGGGGCTGGTGTTTAAGAACAATTAAGGGGCTGTGCAAGAAGTTGGACAGTGATGTGTTCCAAGGAAGAGGGTAGAAAGGCAGAGGGGGAGGGGAGCAGATGGGTTGGAAGCCAGCTCTGTCACCTGTTTTGGGAGGGCAAGAAGACCACAGAAGTTCAATAAATTTTTGTCTTGTACCAGAACCTTCTAGGCATAGCAGCGACATGCCATATTGTGGTAATATTCTGTTTGAAATACCATAACATACTGTAAGTGGTGAGCCACTACTAAATACTAGTGATGCTTCGGGTTCTTGTAAGTTATTAATTGGTATAAGCTGCATAAGGAGAAAGGCCCTCCTTCCATTTCCAACCAACAGCACCACACTGAAATGGAACTCACAGGGCAGGGACATTTATACAAGGAAAGGGAACGTGGAACACAGAACACATGAACAATAGTAAACATTATTAGTATGTAACAAACGTTATGATTTGCCCTCGCCGGGGCTTTACCCAACCAGGAATCCCTCGGCTGGGATTCCTTGCCATTGTTCCCGGCAGGGCGTGTGGCAGCCCATCAGCCAATGAGGAGGCTCCAAACGGGGCCATCCCCGCTCGAGCCTCCACACGGCTCAAGGATGCCATACTCTCCCGCCGGGGATTCAGGTATCTTTTATTTTGTTCTGCCCCTTCCCTTCCAAGCAATCCCCTCCACGCCCACCCAACCCCACTTACCTTCTGATTTTTCCTTCCCCAGCGGCTATTTTCTTTGACATTTTTTTTTTCTGTTCTGAAATGCAGCAGCCTTTCGGAACAGAACAAATGCTATTAGTACCCTGGTCTTGCGGCCCGGGGTACTAATAGAAATAAGCCCATCACCGTGGGGGCATTACCAAGTCAGTCAGGTAATGCTCCGTGGCCTTCATTAACTATGGGCCCCAGGGCATTACCTGCCTCGGTAATGCCCCCGCAGCTCAGGGCTTATTAGTATCAACCTGACAGGGTCAGGACACCTGCATAAATAGAATGTGAACATTAACACATTTGAAGGGGAACAAAGTCCCTGCAATTGAGGTACATTAGATATAACCCAAAATAACACACCTCTCTTCCTCACCCAATAGTAAAACATAGTAAAACATAGTAAACCATTCATCTTCTTGCAGCAATGCTGCCTTTGTTCCAAACCTTTCCATCATTGAGTACCACAGCATCACTCATCACCTTAGCTACTTGCATGGGCCCAGCAAACTTTCTTTAACCCGTAACTACCATACCAAGTTTCTGAACCCATACAGTGTCTCCCTCCTCCACTCTGGTCAGCCTGGCCTTCATCAGAAAGTCAAATCTGGCCTTTATGTCATCACTTCTCTGAGGAACGTGCTCTTTGAGAGCCCTTTCATCCCACTCAACAAATGTCATCCTGCCCAATCAAGCTGGACAGATAGCAGTGACAGCTTTCCTTCTTCTAAGAAATTCAAAAGGGATTAGACCTGTTGTGGCATGCAGGGTGAATCTGTAGGTACAAACTGTTGTCTCTAGCTCTGCTTCCTATTCCTTGCCATGCTTGATGGCCATGCAGATCCCTTCCATAAGTGTCCTGTTCAACCACTCTACAGCAGCATTCATGGAGGGATGAAACAACAATGACCAGACAGGTACAACAGCCCTGCCAGTGAGAACATTCTTCATCAACCTGGTGATGAGCTGCACCCCATTATCAGTTAGTGGCTTGTTCAGGAATCCCTTTGTTTGAAAGACCTGACCCAGAAATGCCACTACTGCATGATAGTCAGTCCCTTGTACGACCTTGGTCTCCACCTACTTGGAGTACATAATAACCAACACCAAAACATACTTCTTGCACCCGCCAACACCACTGAGCAGTCCTAGAACATCCATAGCAACCATTTCTAGAGGGAATCCAGGAAACTCTAAAGGCCTTAAAGGTTGATTGTATGTCTTCAATGCTCGGTCAGATTCCCTACGCACAAAGCGTCCCTTATCATCTCCTGCATCAATTTATCAATGCCTGGCCTTAATAATTGCCTCGATGTGACCCTTGACCTTTGCCATACCTAAGTGACCTTCATGGGCCACCTCCACAATCATTCTTCTAAAACCCACAGG
Source organism: Ambystoma mexicanum (assembly GCF_040938575.1). Classification (NCBI taxonomy): domain Eukaryota; kingdom Metazoa; phylum Chordata; class Amphibia; order Caudata; family Ambystomatidae; genus Ambystoma; species Ambystoma mexicanum. Next base: position 878,697,560 of record NC_090941.1, on the reverse strand, counting down.
GGGAATTATGCGTCCTGACCTGAAAACACACATCCCCTATTTTTTGGAGTTTGCAATCCTACAATCACATCAACCATACTATTTTTGGGTAGTATGCCCTCACCACAAAGTTTGTGTCCTAGATATTCAATTTCACTTAGCCAGAATTTGCACTTGTTCTTTTGCAACATCAGAACTGCTTAACACAGCTCACCAAGGACAACAGATTGCCTAAACTCCTTTTATCTTCCCTAATATTGCATGCAAGAGGTACTGAAAAAACTTAGCTGCTCACACTAACCCAACCGGCATGTGTCTGAATCTGAAAGTACCTGCATTGGTTGCAAAGGTGGTGACATCTCTAGCGTGTTAAAAACCTTCAAGCCAGCCGATAAATTGACAATTTCACCAATGTTAGGCAGGGGATCCTACCCACCACGACACACCTGTTTAACCCTTGCAGGTCACACATTCTGATATTGCCATTCCTCTTGCACATGACCACAACCGGAGAGACCCACTCCAATTACTACACTGGTTCTATAATCCCTTCTCTCATGAGTCTCCTTTTTCTACTTTAAACTCCTCCGTAAATGCCAAAGGCACATAGCAAGCATTGCTCACTACTGGCACCGCTCCCTCCTTGAGCTTAATTTTAGGACAAAATCCCCTGAGACATTCTAAGCTGTCCCTGAAAACATCATCATACCTGTCTTCAGGAGCAGAGACCGGCTGATTGACTGTAGCAATTAGACCCAGAACCTTAGGATCTATCACAATGTCTAAATCACTCTTCTGATACCATCCAGGAAGACAGCCTCCTTTTTCAGATACAAAAACTCTGGCTTTGGTTCTTCTTCCCAAACACTGTAAAGTGGCCTCAAAGTACCCCAAAATGTCAATCCTTGTAACACCATACGCATTGGCCCTAACCTTGGATTTTAGTAACTGCATGTCTTGAAATCTCGTAAACCAGATTCCTTTGTCTGACCTGAATCAATTAGCACAAACACACCTTCACCATTGACACACACTTCAGCATGAGGCTTACCACCTCTCCAACCTCACTAAATGTCCAACACATGTGTTTGCACTCATCCTCACAGGCCTCTTCTGAACTCCCACCCTCTTGTTCAGTCTCTGTCCCACTCTAGTGAGAAAGGCTGTGGCAACACCAAGCAAAATGTCCCTTCTTGCCACACCTGAAACATATAGCGTTACGACCAGGACAAAAAGGTGCACTAGCACCATGAGAAAACTGCCCGAACTGGAAGCATCTCTTCCCTTGGTGATTAGTGTCCATCTTGACCCTAGAGGGCTTCATCTCCAAAGCCTCTGCCCAGTCTTTCTTCTTAGTGGAGTGGTTGATTTGTGACAAGCCCTTCTTCCCAGAAGCAGAGCTTTTCCTGAAATCATTGGAAAAAACGTTTATTGAGTTGGTGTTTGCTTCCTTGTGCTTCTTCCTCATCAACTCCTTAATGCACGCTTGTGTGTGTTCCACCCTCTTGGCAACGTCACTTATTCCTCATAGGAAGGGTCACCCTTCGGCCATATCTCCTCCCTGGTCTTGTTGTCTTGGACATTCAACATAAATTGGTCTCTTAACCTTTCATTATATGAGGGGCCAAAGTTACATCTGTTGGCAAGTTCTCTGGGTGCAGTAAGAAAAATGTTGATGCTCTTCTGTGCTGAACGAATATCTCTGGAATATCTCTGCAGAATAATACTGGTCTTCTTTCAAAGTGCCAGTCCATCTTCAGTAGGATGTAAGCATTAGGCGATTCAACACCTTCTCCTGTGCTTACCAATTCTAGAAAACTTTTAAAAATCCTTCTCCCATCAAATCCCAAGCTTTGCATAATTAACGCTCTGTGGTGCTCCATGCTAATGGAGGAGCCATGTTTTGCTAAAACTTAATCTTGTAAATCTTCCTTCCAAGTTTCTCATTTTACAATTGTTTCCCCAAAGTTGGCAGAAACTGCACTGGAACCGCTGCCATGTTATTCCCTACTTGTTTCAACTGCTGAGACTGCATTTATGGCCAGAAAAGAAAATCAATCTAGCAGTGCTAAACCCCTTGAGCAGTTCTGTTCCTTTTTCTTTTCAACAGTGTTCAGGAAGCAATCTGCAAATCTGCAAATAACAGGCGCCAAGATTAAAGAAAAACTAAGTGCCAATGGGAAAGAAACCAAATCCATATGTACTGGCCTCACACGACACTCACTGCGGTATTCAGGAAATAGCACACCACTAACCACAAGACAGCTCCTTAAGCTAGCCTTCTTCTAGATAGGTCAATAGGTCAATCCAGCTGACACAATGATATCAAGACATAGGAGGGAGCTAAAAGTTCCACCAAAGTCTGCAGTTGCAATGTGGCTCTCGGACGCCGCACTGCCCCTTTGCCAGGCAACTTTACATCAGAGTAAATGAAAACAAAGAACGGCGCAGGATCCTTTCCTTGCCCCGGAACTGCTTTGAACTGTGGACTGCTCGCAGGGATCACAGGCACCTTCCACACAGTCTTCAAGACACACAGGCTGGGGCCATCTGCGTGTCAGAGCGCAGCAGCAAACCCAAAGCACAGAATATAAACAACAACACATTTGAAAGGCAACACAGTCCCTGCAAATTGAGGTACATTATATACAGCCCAATATAACACACACCTTTAGGTGAAAAATGTAAGCACTTTAGGTTTCTAAGTTGCTTCTTCAACGTTGCTCCTTCAAACATATTAGTACAGATTTTGGTTTTACTAAAGTATTGTTAATGCAATTTTGCTGATTGTTTGCTTCTGAAAAAGCTGCAACTTCAGACATTCAATGAATGAATAAATTATGAAGCAGAATAAACAGTTCAGCTGAGGCATTTTTTAAATATGTGATATATTTGCAGAATCCAAATTGCCATGTTTTAGTTTCCAAAATTATCTAAATTCAGCAAGTAAAATCTATTTTTGAACAAAAGGAAAGGCCATCCAGATGGACTATGATAAAAAAATGTAAGTGTTCCAAGAAATATGTAATTACTTGATTTGACCTTTGCCGGTAATGCTGCTGCTTTAAGGGAAAATACCAGCTGGAACACAAGCTGACTCATATTTTAGCAGTAGGAAACTGTGTACTCCAGACCTATAAATGTGCTCATATACATGTTATTGTAACACTGTTTTGGGCTCCCATGTCTTATTAAAGGGTGGTGGTCCAATTTGGTTGAAAGCTGGCAAAACACCACCCCTACACCCCCCCATCACCCATGCCCTGGATATTTTTGAAATTATTCTTTTACAAAAAAATAAACTAAAAAAACAAAGAAACTTAGTTTTGGCCTAGTCCCTACTAATCGATTTTCCACTAGACAAAAAAGCTAAATTTAATGTGGACCGCAAAGCCAAAACAGCTGAACAGACTTGGACCCTCATATTTGATGTCCTGGATGTTAGTCTTAGCAGTGCACGGTGGTGGCGCGTTTTATGGTTGCTTAGCTTACCATAAATGGTAATTTTCTGAGGTTTTTCGTTTTTACTTGTAACCATAACTTCCCTTTACCAACGAGTTTCATTGAATTAAATAGGTTTTTATTAGTGCATACTAATTTGCTACAACATTTGCTACAACTTAAACTGTGCTATTACCCACCTCCTAGCAACATTTGTAACACTTCTATGAACTATTCAAACATTTCATGCAGTTTCATTGAGTGGCGACCAAAGTTATAAGCCATCCAAGAACTGCTTTTCACCAACCCTCTAATGCAGAAATAGGCATAGATGTACCCGAACATCTGACGTGTTCGCAAACATCACAGGATGGTCCCAGAATATCCGGACCATTTATGGACTTCGGGGGTGAAAAACAGCAGTTTTTTGGCTTCTTACGGCCATATCCCATCCTCATCAACCCTCACCTCCCCAGAGATTGTTTGAAAAGTTTGACAAGTGCAATGTTGTGTTTTTTTTATATGTTTCTACCTCAGTGTCTGTAGACACCGGTAGATGTCCACGAATCCCACATGGTGGGCGTTTCCAAAAATAAGATGCACTTCATGCTTTTCACCATCCAATCAGTGGGCACGTCTGATGTCCGCGGACATCACGGCACCCTCTGGGCCAATCGGATGCCTGTCTGTTGACCGAACAGGGAAATTGGTCCACAAAGCCAGATATCACACATTATTTTTACCAACTTTTTGGTTGTTTACAAAAAAACTACTGGACAGATTGACACGAAATTTACAAAAGCACGCTTTCGGGAACACGCTGCCACTCCTGGCGCACATTTGGTGAAAATCCGTCCAGCGGTTTGGGCTGTAGACATGAGGAAAAATATTTTCATTATGTCTACAGAAAAAAAATGTGGTGCCCTCTATAACTTTGCCACCACTTGATGAAACCTCATCAAACTTCAGAGCAGGCCATATACCTTTTATGCAAAGTTTGGTTAGGATTCGTCCAGGCAGAGCGAAGTTATAAGCCACTCAAAATGTGGTCTTCTTATGAGTTCAGCAACTTAACCATAACTACACGGCTGCTACGGCAGGCCGTGTAATTCCATGGCCCACGGTAGCGGGCGTGTAGCAATGGTTAAGTTGCTAAACCCATAGGAAGACAACTTTATTGGCAGTTCATAACTTTGTTCCCCCTGGGGGAATCCTCACCAAACTTTGCAAAAAAAAAGTATATGTCCCGCTCTTAATTTTTTCAGCAAGTTTGATGAGGTTTTGTGCAGGGGAAGAAAAGTTATAGGAGGGGTCCCAATTATTTTTTTGTCCATCGACTGAATGGGGGAAAATTTTGCGCACAGCTAGAGCCCAAATGGCTCGACGGATTTGCACCAAATTTGCGGCAGGAGCGGGGGCTTGGATCAGAAAGTGTGCTTTTGTGTGTTTGGTGGAAATCCAACCAGTACTTTTGTTGCAAGAAATTGAAATGTATGTCTCAAAAAAAGTGTGATATCTGGCTTCGCTCCAAGGACCCATTTCTCGTTCACTCCGCGGACAGAAGTCTCATAGGCTTGCAGTAAGCCGTGCCGTCGGCAAACTTTGGACGTGTTAAGGATTTCAATCAGGCGACACACACCTTAGTCTCGGCCCAGTATGCAGGGCGCAACTGAAATGCCTATGTTAGATTAGATTCAATATTGAGATGATACGCCACTCATATCCCTTTTTCAAATACCCCCGGTCACAATGGACCAGGAACCAGGCTGGTTGGTAAAGGTAAAATTTATGTATTTATTTAAAATTCAAGAAAATCATACACTTTTTAATATATGGTGCAGAAATCATCAATGCAGTGACAATAACAATAGGATTGTAGGCAATGCACTTAAATTAACCCTTTAGCAACACAAATAGAAAACACCAGAGAATAGAGACACTTTTGCATTTTTAGAAAGAAAGCACTCACGTTAGGATTTCCCCTTGCAATATTCCTCAACCCACAAATAATCAATTCTAAATAGATATAAGGAAGCAACAGGTCATCAGGAATGAGGAATAAGAAACAAAATCCAACTAAACCCTTGCAACGTCAAAATGACACTCGAAAATGGCTGAATAAAACAATGAATGTGTGCAAAAATCCTTAAATAAGTACAATTCTCTCCGGGAGAAACACTGGAAAGTTACAAGCAATCATAAGCAATAGATTGAGCAAAAGCATACAATTTGAAAATGAATGCAAGATTTAAAACAATTGATAGTAAAAATAACACGTGTAAAAAAATGCTCATTCCCGCCTGAAATTAATCAAACAGTTTTTGATAAAAACAGGTGAAATTCACTGATTTCGAGTGTGGTTTTTTGGTTGGGGTGTAGATATAGATCTTAGAACATTTTGCAGTTGGTACACCACCAGAGGTGGCATGAAGTGTCTGCACTTGCGTATGAAGTACGTCTTTGGACTTGTTGCCATTCACGGACTGACATGCCACCATTTGTGTTTTTTATGGTGTGTCTCTGATAATACCATGTGATTTGAGCGTGAAGGAAGATATTGCGGCATGACACAACTTACTAAGCAATACACATTTAAAGTATGGATAATGTACAGATCGACCCATATACATTTGCACCGGAGAAAATAATGAACGCCATTAAGTCCCGCCATATACAGGAGGGCAGCCCATCTGATTTAGCATTCTTTTGCAACAAACGCGGTTGGCGTTTCTATTGTGTGCAATTCTAATGTCTGCACGCTTCCATTACCTGTACGTGTGTGTGGGCGTCATACACCATCGCAACAGTCACTGGCATAGCTGACTTTAGTTGTGGAGAGTCATTGCTCATGGCCTGAACTGCAGGTATTTTTGTTATGTCCGTGCCTAGCGTAGCACACTCTGTCATGTGAGCACCTAGCTCTGGAAATGAACCACATAAACAAAAGCAAAAGCTGACATGCGCACAGCGAGCGTAGGGTTCCAGAAAATTCCCATACTTTACCAACACACTGTGATTTGTTGTAAGTGCTTTATTTTGCTACAGAATGTTCACGCAAACATGTAAAGTGGCTGCCATCCCTGCTCTTTTATGTTGCAAACAAAATCCAGTGTGCAATGCCGTCTGTGCAATTCTGTACTTCTTTTGTCGTCTAGCAAAGTGGACAAAGGATAACTTTTTGCTCCTTGGTGGACCGTGTGGAAGAACACATTTTCTTTGCAAGGTAGACAAGGTAGCAGCTGTTGCCTCTGTGATGCTTTACCTAATAAAGGTTTGCAGGATGGTTTGTATTGCCGGAACTGCAAACGGACATACAGGCCCATATTGGTCGCCCATTTAACAACGACGGAAAAGACATCGCTTATGGTAATCTTGCAATGCTTGGTCCACCACCCGCCTGATGGAATGTGGAAGGAGGAGCATGCGCAGTAATGTACCAGGTATCTGAAAAGAAAGAGGAATAAGAATAGATGTAAGTAGCTGTTATTAGTGGCAGCGTACAGAACAAGAGTTTGCGGTAAGGATGTCGTAATAGTTGGCTGTCTCATGGACCATGTAGTGTGTGTTACTGAGTAGCGTCATATGTTAACCCACTGCTTTGCTCTCTGTTTTGTAGGTGATACTGTCCTTGAACAGCTCCAATTAAGCAAAATGTGTTTGAAACACACCAGATGCTCCTTTCATGTGTTTCCTTTTTACAAAAAATTACAGTGCTAGCGAGTGTTGTTAGACCCACGGCATAATGTCTCTGTGTGTGTCCAAAGAAAAAAATAAAAAAACAACCCTCATTGGGGTCCCCTAGGATTGCAGGAGAATGCAGGAACTGGTTTGCCTTAAAAATGCAACATTGAAATGTGAGCTGTCGATGTGTGTGTGCTGGTTGTCCGCTGCTTGAACCTGTGGCTGTTATTACTTTCAATACAATGAGGGTGAGTAGAACTGGTATTTGTTTGAAAGGGCATAGTAAGGGCAAACAGGTAATCTAGCACTGCGTGAGTGAGCAAAAGGTGTGCTGTTTCACTGCACGATTTTCAGGGGCTGGGGAAGAATGGGAACAAAACGAAGTTCAATCACTGTTGCAATTTACAGGGAATGGTGAAGACATGCCACTGTAACGGCACGTGATTACTGCTGTCACAAACCTCTGTACAAGGCACACAGATAAAGCGTGCGGTACAGTAAATGTATAATTATGCAGCTTAATACATTTTAGTCGTAATACACATGATGTCAGCAAATTTCATGCTTGTATTGGGTGGGCGACAATTTGCAGTGTACGGTGTATGGAATTATTGTAGACTACCTTTGGGGCATATGGGCAGAGCAACTGCATTGTAAGTTATGTATCCTTTTTTTTCTACAATTTCATACAAAGTCTGCCCTTGCAGCTAATCATGCTTTCCACTCAAGGCTGTTTTACAATGCGCATTTGTCCTGTTGCAGGAGAGGTATGTTAGGTTTCACTTTCCGGAGATGATTCTGGAGAAAAAAAAGGATTCAGCCGGCAATGTGTTCCGATTGTACCATTCATTCCCGAATGTGGGTAGTGTCATTACGAAGAAGTTTGTATGACGGATAAGTAGAGATGATGGTGCCATACACATGCTGCCCTGCATGCACACATAGCAACATACATAAAATGTGATTTTACAGTCCCTAAGGAACATTTATGTGTGCAGTGTGTTACGAGCCAACGGTGGAGGATGGCACACTGTGTGTGCGCTGCCTCAGCATATGTGGGTGGCTGGACCATCGTACGCAGTTTGGTGTCTTGCAGCGTGCACTTGTTTGGGACTGTCATTGATGAAAGAAAAGGAATTACTGCGTACGTCCTTCAACCATTGTAAGGGGGTTATGGTGTGCAATGGTGTTTACATAACACAATAAGAAAGGGAAACAGAATTTTAAAAATGTAAGGAGTAACACAGTGTTTGAAATATGGCTGCTGAGCTATGTACCATGTGCTGCCGTGAAATCTGTGGTGTATACCTTCTTTTGAAATGGCCTAAATGGTGCCAATGGAATGTGAGGAGCCAAATGTTGCAGCAGGTAGGACAGTTACGTTAGATATATGGATGCATTGATCAATTTGAATTGTGATTGTGCAGTTTATCGGGAAAGTTACTGTAGCGTAGTGCATTCAGTGTGTCCACTTATTATCGGCTTAGGTGAACAGTGTACGTAGGAAACAGGTTATGTGGAGGAAATGGCAGGCAATGACAACTACAGTGGCTAAAGAGTATGTGGCTGTGTTATGTGTGGGGTTTCTGGTACGTGGATAGATGTTTGTATGCATAGTTGTACAGTGCAGCTGCAGTTGTGGGTAGGGTCTGCAATATTGAATGCATCGCTGGAGCCCCTACACTGTACTGGGCGTAGTGAAGCGTGTAAGGTGTTGTGTAATATATGTGTGAATTGCAAATTGTGGCATTGCTATGTGCATTGCAGAAATAATTGCAGACATTGCACTGTGGACATTGTAGAAACGCATGATACCAATAATTGCATACTTACTGTTTGGATTGGGGAGGGCCTGTGCTTTTTTTTCTGTATAGAATGTGACATGTTGTAGTCATTGTTGCTGCATTATTTATGGGAAAAGAGAACAGAACATGTTAGAGCAGGTATTTCATTATTTTTCAGTCCACTACATTGCATAAATATATTTACTTTGTGGACCCTAATAACTAGTACTTTATAAGTACTATGCTTTGAACCAGTGTACTGTGCAATGTGCGCAGTTCCTGTTTTTCTTTGCATAATCATTGGGTCTGTGGGGAAATAAAACCCATTCTGGATAAAAAAATAATCTTCCAAATATATTTGCTGCTATGGTGCACAATTAAATACAGTAATGTTTGGAGTGGCTATAGCACTTTTTAAGGTGTACTCTTGAAGTAGGAGTAAATGCAATGGTTTACGCTTTCTGTCCTGTACATGTTGGCGGGGTAGGTGGCATTGTATAGCAGTTGTTGTTTTGTAAATGTTTACCTGGTTCCTTTTTGGTAGCACTGTTTCTTTATGCATTTGGTTGCTGCTGGTGTTTTACACGTATAGGGCCATTGTACTGTGCTACTGCAGAATTGTGACAGTAGTAACATACCTGTTGGCGTACTGTAACTGCTCATACTTTGGAAGTGTTTAGGATATGTTTGTAGCACAGTCGTTGAAGGTTGAGTTGGGTTGTTTTGATTTGCAAAAACATTGTAGTATTCTGGTTGCAGTTAGATACCAGGTGGTGTATTCCAACTATTTACAGTGTCCCATTCCTAAAGGGTACGTTTACAAGCTCCTGCATTCCTGTTGCTAGTTTCCCATCTGTGTACATTCTGAAGTGGTAGTCGCCCATTATGGGTTTACATAGTGATAGTTGCATATGCCTTGCAGTTGTATGAGTATTCTTAGAGAGCAGGTGACTCATTTGCGTACTTGGTGGTTTCAGAGGTTACTGAGGATAGTTTTGAACCCTCATACTTAGTACTTTTCCTTTTACGTATCCTCTGGAAAATACTGCAACTGTGTACACATACTGTTTGTGTGAGAGTACTCATTGTTTTCATTGGGGATACAATTGTCTAACACACACTGTAATGTATTTCTTCAATGCTTGCTGTATGCTAAATTGCTTTAGGTCGACAGTGTTTGTTTGTTTGTTTGTTTGTTTGTTTGTTTGTTTGTTTTATTATTTGTAATGCGCGCCAGACCCGAGGGTATCAGGGCACATAAGAAACAAGACAATTTTCAGCTTGGGAAATTTGTGGAAGGACATTATTTTTAGTGCAATTACGAAGGTACTGGTTGGTGCTGGGGAGTAAGGTATAGTAGGTTTGTACATCAATGACTACATTTTGGCTTCAAGAATATTAGATAGGCATTTTTAAGATTTGCAGGTAATCTCTGCTTTGGAATGATATCATTATCATTGCATTCCCACCATGACCATTGCTTTCTAATGTATGCAGTATAGTGGCCTCCAGTGGTTGTGTCGCCTATGTGGTCGATTATGGCTACTGTTGTGAAGCTTTTCTTGCCAAGTGAGACCTGTATGTGTGTGAAGGCAGTAGACAGTAAGTTTGCAGTTGTCTTTGGTTCTTTCCGCATGGTATCTTAAAAGCATTAATATTACATATTGACTATGTGAGTCTATATGTAGGGTCGAACGATTATCATAATTGCATGACGTATACAATATGCTATGATTTGTATTTTGCACCAGTTGCTGAAATGGAATGGAGTGACAGGTATTGATACATACACAAAGCATTTGTTAGGGACTTGTTCCTGAATGACATGGTTGCAGAGACTGCATGTATGTTTCCACATGTAGAAAGCGTGAAAGCTTTCATTTATGAGTATGTTTTTTTTTCTAGTGGTTGTAGTAAGTACATTAGAAATTCCTGTGGATCTTCTTGTCGATTTAAAGTGAATTTCACCATTCCAGCACAGTAGTCCAATTCTTGCCTTATTCCTGAGAAACTGTAAATGTTGTCAGGATTACTTACTGCATTTCTGTGAAGGACGAGCATTTGCAAACACAACTGGTCTGTGCCATTTAAATAAATGTGTTCAACAATTTCTGGCATTTGGAATTGAACATTCATGGTTACATTTGCATAGCAATTAACACCTATTGTATTGGAAAATTTGAATGGACCAGCTACTTCTGTGTCTGAGTACTTTGATGGAAGGGCACATGGTTTCTTTGAAGAGGCACGTTTTTGTGTGTGGAGTTGGGTATGTCTTGTCTTGTTTACTCCTTTGGTCTGTAGTTTTGGTAGTTGATGTTGTATGAGTTGATTTCAATTTCTGTGGTGGTAGTGTTGCCAAATCATTTACAACATCTGATTGAATGAGCATTCTTTTCAAACCTTTGGGGTTCTTAGGAACAGGGTACATGTTCAGATGGGGTGTGTACAGTGCACATAGTCTATTGTACTCTATGATGCAGGGAATGTCTGTGCTGACTGCAGTTGCATCAAAATTCTCTAGATAGAGTCCTTCCAGTGTACGTAGCCATGACAGTGCTACATAACTCATGCCTACTTTGAAGACAGTGCTGCCAATATCAATTAATGCTTGATCTAAGGTTAGACCTTGCGATTTATGAATAGTTACTGCATAAGCTAGCAGCAGAGAAACTGTTCTCTGCATACATACATGTCTTTGAAAAGAATGAATCGCGCTGTTGTGCGTCCTATCTTTTTAACTTGTGAAAGTTTGCCAAACTGGATGTTCATAAACTGAATGCTGTTGTCCCATGGTTATGTCTGGAAGCCAACAACTGTACCAAGTGCTCCATTAACTAACCCCTGCTCTACGTCAAGGTTACACTTCAGCATTACTCTACAGTTCACACATAATGTTAACATTATCTCCAATCCAGCAGTGTTGGAGATAGAGTTTTCTAAAGTATGTAGTCGTGCTATGCCTTGTTGACACATAGGTATTGTCATATGGTGTACGTCCAGTTTGTCTCTGGCATGAATTTCCACTAGTGGTTGTTTTTCTTTATTTAGCATTGTTGCATTGAATTGTGCACAACTTGATAGAGTTGGCATTAAGAACATACAGGTGACATTTTTGTGAGCTAATTATTCCATGACATCAGTAGTACATGTGTTATGCCCGTACAGCTCACGGATGCATCTAGTATTGAGTGTAGACTGCGCCTCCTTTGATAGCACACCAATCCGTATGTTTTTTAAAATGTTGGCATAGGTGAGGTCTGCAGACTGACACATGTTTTGAGTTAGTTCTCTGTATTGGAAATGTTGTCAGAGATTTACACTCCCAATGCTTCCAAGACTTTTACAGCACACTTTGTGTCCTAAGGTTTTGAAGATAGGTTCACCTTTCACTGGTCTTAATTGAAGGAGATCTACGAAATGACATGTTTTCCCCCAAAGAGTTCTTCATAGTCTGTTTTGAGGACCTCTTGCAATCTGAGGTGAATCAAAGCCAACATTAGGTTGGAGACCATGCTCACCTCATCTACTAGGAGCATTTTCATTCGTTTCAAATCTCTGCGTAGCTCCATAGCAGATTCTAGTTTATAGTACTCTAATTTGTTTTGGTGTTCTACTGGAAGGAGTAGCAATCGGTGTAGAGTGACTCCACCTATGTTGTAGGCAGCCACACCTGTAGGGGTGGTTACAACAGCATAAAGGTTGTTGTTTGTTAATTGTTGGAGGTATTTACTGATAATATTTATTAAGAATGTTTTCCCCGACCCAGCTTCACCCCTTACATACAGCAGGTACAGGTTTGTAGTTGTCACAGGTGTAAGTTTTACTTTCGTGCTGTATACCATGTTCAATTATTTCACTTACTTCTTGAAAAATGGTACGCTGTTTATTGTTTAGTTGGTTACTTCCATCATGGCTAGTTCTGCCTCATTTGCTATGCGTGGCTGTCCAAGTGGTTCTTGGCTGCCTGTTACAGAAGGTTCACTGCTGTCAGAAGTGTCTACATTTAGTTGTGCTTGAAGTTCTTCTTCTTGTTGGTCTTCATTGTCCAATATGGTTTTGTACCGTGGACATTTTTTATCTGTAATTGTACTTTCACTTGCTTTGAAAGCATCTTCATAGGAGGTGTGGGTGCCTAATAAATAATCTTCTTTCCTCCATGGTTTGAAAAGTTGAAGTAGAGCCATGTAGTACAGTTCTTTTTGTTGAGGAGTTTTTTGATTAATTTCATATGATTAATTAGGCTGCATTTGGTAAGTTTCACCAGGCTGCCTTCACAACTTTCCACTCTGTATCGACCTTTTTTCTCATCTGGTTTAATGTTATTTTTGTATGCAAAGTTGTGGGCTATCTGGTACAGGCACAAGGCTTCTAAAGAAATACTCCTGTTCAGGTAGTGTGTGTCCAATAAATTGTTCGTCAAAATGCCCTGGCTGCTGGGATCAATTTTGGCTATTGTTTGTATGTCTTAGTACGATTTAAGTACTCTTTTTCTGGATGCAGCAGGACCAAGGCTTAGCCACACTATGTTTTCAGATTTCCCATATAAGGCGGTGCTTCGCTCCTTTTTATGCAGTATGTGTTCTTAGGAGATTTCCCTTTCACACTGTGTCAAACCGAAGACACAAAGCTGTTTACTTGCCCCGTTGTTAAAACTGGTCTAGGGAAACCAAAGGAGCATTTGGTGTAGTATTTGCCTCTGTTCTTATATTTGCGTCGACAATACTTGCCACAATTGTGTCTTTGGAATTGCAAAAATCTGTGCTCGTAGGTCACTATGTGTACTTTCCGAATCGATTTCTCAAGTGACATATTTGTGAATGAACTGCAAAACAGTTACATCACTCTCCTCACCAAATTTAGAAGCATTTTTAATCCACAAAAGCATGTAGATGTGTGGCTTGATAATCTTTTCTCCAAAATAAGTGTTCCACTACTCAGAGGGGAGGAAGTGCTTTATTGCAAATGAGGTGCAGCATAGCAAGGAAGTGATGATGGAAGTACTGTGAAACATTCTCTGAATCAAAAGAGCAAAGTTCTCCTGGTGTTTTCATGTCTCCACTGTTTTGTTTTGGTTTGCTATGCATAGGAAAGTGTGCAAGTCTTCCCATGCATACTCTGTACAACTTAAATTGACAAACCATGTGGGTGGCCCAAGGTTGCGTAGCATACACCGTACATCTGCATGACGTCGTAACCAGTACTCTTTCGTACCACACATGTTTGCCAAGAGATTTGTAATACTTGACTGTAAAACTTCGTCCTTCTCTTGAACATTTTGAAGTAGCTGTGTAGCAGACATGTTTTGAAAATGGGAACCTGTTTTCAATGGGTGGGCAACTCCATAGCATAGCGTTGCCAGTTCACTTTCAAAGAGGATGTGGAATATGTACTCCATGTTCTGTCTAAATCTAGGGTCTTCAGAAAAAATTCATGAACAGTGGTATTCTGATGCTATTATTTGTGTGCATCTTTCATCATATCTTGCACCTTTTCCAGTCAGGAAGAGTAGACGAAAGGCTTGTGATTCGACACTTTTTTCCCGTATACTGATTGGCGCTCCTTTGGCTTGCCTCATTTTATATGTTTCTAGTGCATTGTCTATGGTGTCTTTGGAGTGCAGTGGGTGAATTGTACAGTGGTCTAAAATATTGGGGGAAGCACTAGGATCTAGACGTTCAAATTGGCCAGTTGTTGAGGAGTCCTGAATGATTTCGGTTGTTTCTCTCAGGTTTTCTTCAAAGTTTATTTCCTTGTAGTATTCATTGTTTTGTTTAAGGTATTGCAATGCATCCCTAAGTTTTTTAAGTGCACTAGTTGCTTCCAATTGTTTTTGTCTTTTGTAGGTACACCATTTACCAGGATAATCAAAGATTTGTCTATTGGCCTTTGCACTCGTAGAGTGTCTACATTTTCTTTGAGATCTAATGGTAAATAAACTACTTTCCCACAAATGCCTCTCAGTAATTCGATGGGAGGCAATTTTGCAGTTTTCGCGTGATGTCGTGTTATTGCTTGAAATGGGTGCACTGTGTGGATTATAATGCTCTCATCCAAAGTAAGCTGCTGCAGTGTGTTTGGCAGTGGAAATACTTCCAAATTATTGCTGATTGCCTGTGAAGTCCTTTCGTTATTGTCAAGTTTTGCAGTGCAGTATGTGCATGGAGGTGTTTGTAATTTTGTATTTGTTTTCAGCTATAAGGTATAGAGCTATTTGAAACCATTGGGATTCCTTCTATTTTCTCCATTATATCTACAATTTTGGTGCTCTTTCTTTAGAAAGTTCTACGACAACACACACATACTTGGTATGGCATTTCAGCAGATGTGCTTTTGAACTTTTGTATTTCTTTTCTGTATGTGTGATATTAAAAGTTGTTAGCTCCAATGTTGTCAGTACTGCTGTCTGAAAATGCTGGAGTGTGTAAGTGCCCTTCAGTTTGACACTATTTCGTTTGGATGTGCTCTATTTCTTCTAGAACTTGTTTGGGTGCACTGTGTGGGAGAATATCATTTAAAGGTTGCAGTGCTAAAGCTGGACTTTTTGCATAGTAAAGTTTGTAAACTAGATTTCTGACTGTTGAATGGTGGGTTGAAAACATTTTGATATGGTGGAAGGTGCTTTTGCAAACAGGTCCAGAAATACAGGCTAAGGAATGTCCTTGTATTCCTGTGTAGTTGCGTCCATAGTTTGCAGTATTTTTATTTTTATTTTCTTGTTGCCTTTGAAATACTGATTGAAGAATTGCTGCAAAGATTAGATTAAGCATTGGCGAACGTTACACATTGATGTGCAAGGTCATTTGTAGTTGAGGCATGTTGGTTTGGTGGAATGGAGAGTGACATCTAAGTTTGATGGGGATATTTCTGAAAGCAGTGTTTCTTCTTCCATTATGTTATGGTATATCTTTTCATACCCTCCTCCACTCTGATATAAGGCAATTTGGTTTGTTTGTTCTTGTTTGTATGATTCTTCATTGAAGTATGGCTCTGTTTTGGTGGTGTGACTCCACTCACCTATACAGATGTGGGCAACGGTTTGTACGCTGATATTGGGTTTGTTTCGAAGTAGTGTTTGCAATTTACCAAGTAATTTTGTTAGTGGTTTCATTCTGTTCAAAATTACTATAAACAATTTCCGTTTCACGATCATTGCACTGTCTACAAGAGCTTCCAGGAGGACTTTTCTGCAGTAGGTTTTGAGGGTTGAGCTGCTCTCTATTTATAAGGTTCTGAAGGACTCTGTGGTGGAACATTTTTTGTAAAATGAATTTGGAATGCTTGCTTGTGGTTACATTACCATTTGTACGTGCTCTGTTAGCAGTCGTGCGCGTTGCACTGCTTTTAGTGATTTTCTTTTCATTCTCACATGTTGAAAGATGAACAACACTGCCTTCACTGGTATATGCATCAATTTTCCTTAATGACTGGATTAGCTCTTCTCTTTCAACTTTCTATAGAAGTTCTGCTTGCAGTGGATGGCTTCTTTCTATGTTTTTAGATGGTGTGGCTCTATTTCTGAATTGTTATCTACGGAGTTGCAGTTTGGTAGGAATTGCATGGTAGCTGTTGCCGAAGAAAGGTAAGGGTGGGTGTGCAGATTTTCAAATGTATATGTCTGCAATGTGCATGAGTGGGGCAATAGTAGGGTAGGCATATAAATGGAAGTGTGTCACTGTGTTGCTAGGCCATAAAGTCTGCATATGGAAACTAAGGCACAATAACCATATACTAAAGTGACACGTCAGACACGAGGATCGTTTTCCAAACAAGTCTGGTTTATTTCAAAGTATTCTCAGTCGGCCGACTGGATCTCACCACCTCACGACGTGTGTTCCCAAACACTGTGAGATGCGAAAGAGAGCAAACAGCACTCAAGCAGCAATATATATATATTAGACATATCCTTTGCTAAAACAATTTAATCCGCCCACATACATGTCATACAGGCTAGGGTTCAGTGATTGACAATTATGACAATTATGACATGTTATGACAAGTCTTCATTCAGCCTAAACATAGTTATTTTAGCAAAGGCAGCAGAGATAGCTTTATGTTATGAGAAACATGGAGCTCTGGCTCGGCAAGGATTTTGTGTTTTTAGCAGGGAAACATTCCTTAGTACGTTGTCTGTGTGTTTTGGCTCATGAGCTAAGGGTCAGATAGTCCTGAAGCAGAAAATACCACTCTCCGTGAAGGAGCACCGCTAGGAGAATATAATTCATGTTTAACTGCCTTTTACAACAGTGCTTGCAAGACAACCCGACATCTGGACTACTGATTAGATGCGGCTTCTGCTCAACTTCAAGGACTAAGTGAGAGATTAAAACAATGTGTTTCTGCACAGTTTGACATCCCTGTCTGTGTTAGTATTTCAGAGTTCAAGCCGTGGCCTCGAACGGTGTGCGAGTTTAAAGCATAGAATACATTTGCAAAGCGTTTTGACAGAAAAGAAAAAGCAAATGGCCGACATTTCACAAAATGGATGTCCTTTGGTTACATTGAAAATTCTAGGATTGTGATGTTTGTCACATGATGCGATTGGTTTCTGGCCAACATATTTTACATATCATTCGACTTTAGGGTTGCTTTTCTGGTCTAACAAACTCTCCTATTGGCATTAAGCCAATAGCATCATCCAAACATCGCGTCTTCATCGGACTACCCATGTCGCTATGATCATCATCAGAAATATGAATTGCCATAAATGTTTTAATTATTTCATTTTCGTGTTGTGCACCTTCACTTAACATGCGAGGAGGTTTTGTACTAATTGCATGAACACACTCATTTGAAATTTGGGAACAGAGGTCTGGCTCGCATTGTATGCAACAACAGCAGAATATGAGGATTCCAAATATCCTAACCAAAATTGCAATTAGTTTCCATCCCCATGATTCTAGCAGTTCCCAAAACCATGAACTTATATTCAGATTCCAACCACCTGTGGGAACATGATTTTCAGAACTTAGGACATGCAATTTCTTAATTGCTTCAAATATCGTGGAGGAGGAGTCATCTATGAATACACAGCATGCTGACCCAACCAATTTGCATACTCCTCCACGATCAGCCAAAATTATATCAAGCACCATTCTATTCTGAAGTGCAATTAATCTGATTGCTTTTTGTTCCAATGTCATATTATAGAGTATATATGTTGTCCCATTTATCGTTTTTTCTAACACCCTGGAGAGTTATCTTATATTCCATGAGTTTATTGCTTGTCCCCAAAATGGTATACATAATTTTGCTATATCCCCAACAATCTGTCCTGCGGTATCATCTCGTCATGGCCGAGATCTAGATAATTATGCTACTTCAGAAGTTTCGGAAAGAAATACACCAGGTAAAAGTATACCTAAATAACAGGTCCCTTCTCAAGTTCTAGGTAACCATGGATAGGCCTGATGTCCACATATAAAATAGACAGAACCTACTATATATACAATTTTTTCTTCTTGTTCAAGCACAGCAATATTCATGCATCTAGTGAATGTTACCACTGGGTGGGAACCTTTTTTCTGCAAGCAAAATGTGACAAAACGTGGTCTATGATTAATAGTATAGGAGGGAGGCACAGCATCGTTATTTCCTACCGGAGCCATTTTAAAGGTGATTAGGGACGGGTAAGGCCTAGAGAGCCTATCTAATGGACTAGTTGTTACTGGTTTTATTTTGCTTCTGCTTGTAAATACGGACCAACCCAACAGTTCCAGTACCAATCTTTCAAATTCATTTATGTTTGTTCCATCAAACTGACCAGTGGCACTATCATTCAATTTTCCAAAGAATAGTGCTCTTAATGATGCATAACAGGCGGTATTAAGTGGCAAAAGATGTACATACTAACCCATTCCTCTTTCCCCATGCTGGGGTAAATGGGAACAGGCCCAACAATTAGACCTATTCAAGATAGCATGGGTCATATTCATAATCAATAGCAATGTATTATTATCATATCCTTTTCTATGTTTCACTTCTTGTGAAGGGAGAGTATAAGAGAGCACATGTACTGGGCTGCTCATGGTAGGAGCATTGGTAGCAGTCAGGAGAGAGTTTAAGGGATGCACAGTTTCTAGATACCAAAATATTGGGACCAGTGTAATCAAAATGCAAAGCGGTATCATAATCATTAGCATATTATTCTTTCCGAACCAAGTCTTTCTTGGAGCAGGCTTAATCTCTATCTCTATATCATCAACAGCATCATTGCAGGAGGGAGCAGAAGAGTATATAGGCATTGTCTGTAATGTTTATTTCAGAAAAAGTTTTTCAGTGCCCGCCGGGGAAAGTTCTCCACAGCAACACATGTTAGCAACAAACGTTCAGGCCAGTCCAGGCTAGCCTGCTTATAGATGATAGCAAGCTGATGTTAATTTGCAAAGAGCTCCAAAAAGGCATGAGCAAGTATCAATTTTATAGTGTCGGTACCATTTGCCCCCGCTTGTCCGTGCTAGGTTGCAACGGTCCTTCACTTTCAATGGTAGTACTGGGAAACTGCATGTCAGAGCTTTCAACGAGATACAGCTCATATGCTCCTTTTCCCTAGGCCTCCGTTCCCAGCTTCATCCGTGAGCTAGGAACAAAGGTGAAACAAAAGCTGATCGCTTCTGATTTTGTGAACGTAGATTGTACCTTTCAGCTCCAGGTACAGTATGATCGATGATCAATGCCCTCTCATTCCCAGATGCAGGATCAGTGCCAACTTGTGATGCACTGCGTGATGATGATGAGGCAGCAGTCGGACAAAATTTAGGCAACTTTGGCCTTTCGATCTTCGTTGCAATCTCCCCAGGACCTTTCTCAGGCTTAGGAAGTACTTCTGACAGGGAACTGGTGATGATATCTTTGTGATCAAGTGCAGCTGTCTTTCTTTCGACGTCAGGATCATCAATCTCTTCCTCACATGGCAAAGGAAACAGAACTCTTTTTATGTGTGTTGCGTGGATCCAGTGCTTGCGGCCTTTCAATCGGACTACAGCCTGCGTAGCCAGAAGCACCTGGAAGGGTCCCGTCCAGCACAGTGCAAATGAAGATTTTCTTTCAAAATATTTCACAAAAGTCCAGTGTCCAGGCTGCAGACAAAGTCCTGGGCCAGTATATCTGACAGGAAGAGCCTCCTGCATCTGCTGATGAACCAAACACAAGTTTTGAGTCAACTGTTGGCAATAATCAATAAGTAATGTGTATTCAATATGTCTCAACCGTTTTGGTGGAGGAACGTTCCAGACATTTGCTGGTCTCCCCATCATGACCTCATAAGGGGAGTGACCAGTCCTCACCTGTACAGCTGTTCACATGCAAAGTAAAGCTAGGGGTAGTGCATCCGGCCATTTCAAATTACTCCCTGTGCAGATTTTACTCAGCTTGTTTTTCAAGATACCGTTTTGGCGTTCTCACAAACAGGCACTCATCGGGTGTCTGGCCGAATGGAATCTATCAATTTAGAGACCTGTGCAAATTTGCAATATAACGACTGCAATAAAGTGCAGACCATTGTCTGACCATATGACACGGGGTAGCCCGAATCAGGGAAAGTATTCTTTTAGCATGGCTTTAGCTGTGGGCATAGCTGTACAACATTTCAGGGGATAGGCCTCTACCCATTTGCTGAATGCGCAGACCACCATGAGGACATACTTATAGTTTTGTCACCTCTCCATTTCTATGAAATAAAAATGGATGACTTCAAATGGCATAGATGGTGGGCCAAAACTACCTACTGGTGTCACTGTTCCCTTTCCAATGTTACGTTGTAAACAAGTCATGCAATTCTGAACCAATCTTTCAGCAGTTTTTCTAATGTGTGGATTCTGCCATACAGAATCCAGGTGTTGAATCATTTTTCTAGCACATATGTGTGTCGGACTGTAGGCCATAGACATCACATAGGCATTTGGCAACATCCATTGGTTATTTTGCTTGTCCACCCAACAACCCTTTAATTCTGCTGGACCCTCAGACCAGTTTTTATTTCATCTACAGTAGCTTCTGCTTGGATCACCTTAACTGTTGCAATTCTGTTTTCTATCATGCAGGGTACTTCTTCTATTCTTTCGACATATATTTTTGTGTGTAAATCAGTGGCAGTTTGTTTCACAATTTTGTCTGCAAATGCGTCTCCCTTTCCATCATTACATGTTACTTTTTTATGTGCTTCACATTTCATTATCGCTAATCGTTTGGGAAGCACAAGTGCTGACAACAGTCTCACTATCAAAGTGCCATGTTGGATTTTGGTTCCGTGTGATGTCAGGAAACCCCTTTCAGCCCATAATCGACCAAAATTGTGTACCACCCCAAAGGCAAACTGACTGTCAGTATATATGTTTACATTGAGGTTTGCAGAAATTTCACATGCTCTTGTTATCACTATTATTTCTGCAGCTTGTTATATGGGATTTGTTTGCTTTCTATAATAGTTTTCAGTGTAGTGATGGCATAAGCAACAGTTGATAAGCCATCTGGTAATTTAAAACAAGAACCGTCACAAAACAGTTCTCCATCTGGCTCTTTCTGTGGGGTGTCAGTTATGTCAATTCTTCCTTTTGTCTCTTGTTCAGTAACCATTAAGCAATAATGGGGGAATTGTTTTCCATCCCCTTTCTCATTTGGAGGAGGCTTTAACTCAGCCAAATTTAAAGTGCAACATCTCTTAATTTGAATATGCGGTGCAAATAGAACAATTTCATACCTTGTTAATCTGGCTGATGTGAGATGTTGCGTATGCGTTCTATTTAAAAGAATGTCCACTTATGAGGTACCATTATGGTTAAAGCGTAACCTAAAACCATTCCCTCGGTTTGTTTTACTGACGCAGCAGCAGCACCAACAGCTTGTAAACAACGCAGCAAAGCACATGCAACAGGATCCAACGTGGAAGAGAACTAGCCGCATGGTCTATTTCGCTCACCGTGTTCCTGAGTCAAAACAGCCAAAGCACATCCATTGTTTTCATGCTCAAATAACTTAAAACTCTTGTCGTAATTTGGCGTGCCCAAAACTGGAGCCGAACACAATGCAGCTTTGAGCAGGTCAAATGCTTCTTGACATTCCATGTTCCATGGCAAAGGAAAGGTAACATCCTTCCTTGTCAATGCCACTATCGGTTTCACGATCATTGAAAAGTTAACGATCGACTGCCTACAATATGAAGCCATGCCAATTAAAGCCCTGACTTCTTTCTGCGTATTTGGAATAGGCATATCAGAGAGGCTTTCTATTCTTTCTGGTGTCAATCTTCTTCCCTTCTTCGAAAGGAGGTAGTCCAAGTAGGCCACTTTCTTTCATCAATACTGGAATTTTTTTAGCAAAGCTTTATGTCCATGCCCTGCTAAATGTGTCAATAAGGCAACAGTACTTTCTTCACTTATTTCTTCTGTATCTGCTGCTACAAATCATCTATGTATTGTAGTAATACACAACCTGTTGGTAGTTCAAGCATATCTAGTTGTTCCTTCAATACTCTACTGTAAATACTCTCAGTGTAGCCCTGTGAAATTTATGTCAATGTAAATTAATGTCCTCCTAGTGTAAAAGCAAACAGATATCTACTATCTGGATGCACTGGGATACTATAAAATGCATTTTTCAAATAAATTACACTAAAATATGATGCAGAGGCTTGACTCAGAGTCAGAATTGTAGTCACATCCGGGATTAATGGAAATTGCGGATCAACCCCTTTATTCACTCCGCGTAAATCAATTATAAAATAGTAAGGTATATCATTACCTCCTTTCTTGTAAACCGGAAGAATTGGACTATTGCAAATACTACCAGAAGTTTCTTCAATTACGTTTCTGTTAATTAAATCTGAAACAATATATTTTAACGCTTTTTCTCCCTCGGTTGAAATTTTATATTGCGGAATACGTGGCAATGTAATTCCTTCTTTCAGAACAATTTTTACTGGCTCTACTTTCAAACAACCAACATCATTGTCGTTCACTGCCCATATGCAAGCCGGTACTTTACTCAATTCGGTTCGTAGTGGCATAGTTGCAAATTGTGATACAGAAGTCTTTTGTGGCGAAATTGTCAAACACACTCCATCAGGAGAACAATAAATGACCACATGCAATTTCTTCAACAAATTTAATCCCAACACATTTTTGCTGCAATTTTTCATCAAATGAAATGGGCAAGACTCTGTGAATGGACCTAGTGCTATAGGTACTGGTTGTGACACTGAACTCATTACTGGCATACCTGAGAACCCTACTGAGACATTTTTATGTTGTGGTAGGGTGGTGTTAAGATGGATTTCTGAACTCTGTCCTGGAGGGGCAGAGGTTCAGAAGGCCAGCCTAGTTTCTTGGAACAGGGTAACCTCTGGACAAGCCAGACCAATCAGGGTAGCGATGATGGCGGTCAAGACTAGGTCTCAAGAGGGGTGAGGGTGACTGAAAGCCTGCAATGAGCACACAAAGCAAGGACACTTACAAATTACTCCAGACAGGTGTTATATTAAAAATATAGACACATTTCTTACAAGGCCTTTGTAACATCGACCATAGTAAAGAATCACACTAAAACTCCAATAAACCAACACATCACAAGCAATACAATATATATACAAGACCAAGAGGTCTAAGGAATTAGAAGCATGAAATATGCAGATCACCTAGATGGGGAGGAAAACAGGCAGTGCAAGTAATCGTTAGACCCAGTTCGACTTCAGAGGCCACCTAACTAGAAGGAAGTCCGAGCCCTACGAAGAGTGGATCCTTGTGCTCAAAAGTACCTGCACATGCTGGTGCCAATGGGCAAAGGGAAGTCTCTTCAAGGAAATCAGGCAGTTCAGAGAGGTGAACAAAACGATGATGAACAGATCCCCGCTACTCAAGCGCGGCCTCCACTTGTGGGCAGAAGCAGGGCGCGAGTGCAGAAAAGGGTTGCTGTTTACGACAGCGGTGGAGAGCCACAGGCTCCTGCGGGAGGGCAACCGGTTAGGGTATTGACTACTCACCGGTCCCCGATGCAGGCAGACCCAGGCCTCTCCGGTTCTGTTTCGGTACTGGCAGGTTCAGATGCGATCAGCAGGATGTCTCAACGGCGTGTAAATTCGACGACAGCAGGAGTCAGGATCGAGGGTGTCCCAAATGCAGCGAACACGCACAGGTTTGTTACCACAGCAGGGCAACTCGGCAACCGCATGTATTCCGGTCCCAAAGCACACGTCTCACTTCAGACCTGGGAACGCCAAGTGTATGAATCGTGTGAGAGTGCCGAGGACACAGGATTAGCAGTAGGCCAGACGGCTGTGACAGAGCAAGGTTCCTGTGTAGGCTGGTCAGTTAACTGGATGACCCAGGGATGCTTCCGAAGGCTTACGTACATGATTTGGTGAAGATGCCGAGAATAGTTGTTCCCACTATTCTAAAGGGTCGAAGCGCCTTTACAGACCTTCTTGTTTGATCAGAGGCCGAGTGGTCTCGCAGGACGATAGCAGTGCAGGGTGCCAAACCTTCAGCGGGTCACCAGCGATTCCTCGATTCAGCTTCTTAGTTGCAGGATACTTGGCTCCTTATCCTTTGTTCGTGAGAACTCAGGAGATTGACCTGGTAGTGGGGTTTTCAGCCTCCTCTTATTCAGAGTTCCCTTCGTGCCAAAACGGAGAGGGCCCAATGGGAGATCCGCTCACAAACACTCACACCATATGTGGACCTATCACGGACCATGGTGGTCCCAGGCATTCAGGACACTCTAGACTCTCTGGCACCCAGGATGGGTATTGGGAACAGACATCCCAGCCCACATCCTGGAGGCACACACAAGGCATGCAGCCTGCGAAAGCGTTAGGTTTCGCGGGAAAGTGCATGACCAAATAAGGACTGCCCTGGGTCGGCTCGACCTGGGGGAAGGTGAAGGGGCAAGGCGGTCAGTGGACAGGACAAAGAAACTCGTGGCATGGCCATTTCGGAGGCCAGGCCACCCATTTGGGCCAAACGCGGGAAGCGCGGTTAACATGGCAAAAAGGGGTTCAAAACACAAAAAAACGATTGCCCGTCCGTGACACACTTGTACATTTCATGATAAGTCCAGCGGGAGTTTCTAGGGCCTTTGGAATGACTAGAGACCCAAGAGCGCGGTAATGTAAGTTACGCTGCACTCTTGTTTCATGTTGCTCAAAAGCTGCAACATGAGGAAAGGACTAAGGGAAGCAAAGTCTCCCGGTACTGACTGTCTTATGGGCATGTCAGTTTCCCCGTAAGAAGTGAGCGAAAGCCCAGAGGAGTGCGGCGGAAGGCTGCGCTTCTCTGGCAAAGTCTAGATCAGGGTGTAAAACAACAGCAAAAAGTTTGGGGGTTGCCACATGGAAGGAAAATTGCCTACAGTTATGAAATCTTTCCAAAGACTTGCCCCTCCAAGACTAAGGACAGGGGGAACTAATCCACACCCTGGATGAGTTTCTTGTTCAGGTCGGTTAAACATTCTGGACAACCCATCAGCATTGCTATGTTGGACACCTGGCCTATGCTCAATAGTGAAGTCAAAGTCTTGCAGACTTATGGACCACCTAAGCAACTTTGGATTCTCTCCGTTCATGTTCATTAGCCACTTTAAGGGCTTATGGTCACTTTTCACAGTGAAGGGGGTCCCATAGAGGTAGGGCCTCAGCTTCTGTAGGGCCCACACAACAGAGAAACATTCTTTCTCTACTGTGGACCATCTGAGCTCTGTGTCCTTAAACTGGCGACTAATGAAACCAATAGGGTGTTCCTTACCCTTCTCATCTACTTGCGATAGTACAGCTCCTATCCCAGTGTCAGAGGTGTCTGTCTGCACAATAAAAGGTCTTTGGTAATCAGGGGCCCTGAGAACAGGGGGCTGGCACAAGGAGTCTTTTAAGCCATTGAAGGCCTTCTCAAACTCGTCGTTCAAGTTACCTTCTTGGGTTTCTTTGGAGTGGTGAGAGCAGTCAGAGGGGCAGCTATGGTACCATAGTCTGCCATGAAGTTGTGGTAATACCCTGTGAGTCCTAAGAAGGCTCTCACTTGGGTCTGTGTAGTGGGGTAGGCCAGTCTTGTACTGCTTGTACTTTACTGGGTAGAGGCTGTATCCTCCCTCCACCTACTTCATGTCCAAGGTAAACCACGGAGCCTTGTCCAATCTCGCATTTACTAGCCTTTATGGTCAAGTGTGCTTTCTGAAGAGCCTGTAGCACAATCCTGAGGTATTTGTCATGGTCTTCCCAGGTGCCGCTGAAAACTGCTATATCGTCCAGATATGCAAGACAGAATTCATCCAACCCATTTAACACATGATTCACAAGCCTCTGAAAAGTGGCAGGTGCATTCTTCAACCCAAGTGGCATTACCCTGAACTGGTAAAGACTGTCTTGAGTTGAGAACGCTGTCTTCTCCTTGGCATGTTCTGCTAGGGCTATTTGCCAGTAGCCTGCAGTGAGGTGAAACATGCTGAGATACTTGGAGGCACCCAAGGTATCCACCAGCTCATCTGTTCGTGGCAAGGGGTGTTCATCTGTCTTGGTGACAGCATTCAGAGCCCTGTAATCCATGCAGAACCTCAATTCAGAAGTACTTGCCTTTGGAACCAAAACCACAGGGCTGGACCAAGGACTACTAGAGGGTTCAATCACCCCAAGATCTAACATGTTGTTGACCTTTGTCTTAATGTAAGACTGTACTTTGTCTGACATTCTGTATCCTCTACTTTTGGTAGGTACGTTGTCTCCTGTGTCTATGTTGTGTTTGCACTAAGTTGTCAAACCAGGGGACTGCGAAAACAGGGGGGGGAAATTGCCTAAGCAAACTTTTCACCTCAGCCTGCTGATCAGAAGTCAGGTGAGGGGCCACTAGGACACCCTCAAAGGAGCTATCTGAAGGACCGCTTTGGAACAGGTCGGGGAGAGGTTCAGACTCCGCTTCCTCAACATCTGAAGCCAGCAGAAGTGCTGCGATTTCAACTCTTGGCATGAAAACCTTCAGCCTATTTACATGGAACACTTTAGGAGCCTGTTCAGGCCTTCCAAGGTCCACTAAATAGTTGTCCGCACGCAGGGGCTCCACCACTGTGTAAGGGCCTGACCATTTATCCTGTAAAGCTCTAGGCCGTATGGGATTCATGATCAGGACTTGCTGACCAGGGGTGAAGTTGATGAGGGAAGCTTTCTGGTCATACCAATGTTTCCCCAGGGCTTGTCCTGCCTTCAACTTGTCACTAGCCAGACCCATCACGAGTACCATCCGTTTTCTGAGCCCTAACACATAGTCTACTACGTTTGTAGTAATAGGGGGAGTGGGCATCTCCCACCCCTCCTTGACTATGGCTAAGGGTCCCTGCAGAGGGTGACCAAACAGAAGTTCGAAGAGGCTGAAGCCAACACCCTCCCGTGGTAGCTCTCGGTAGGCAAACAGTAAGCATGGTAAAAGAAGATCCCGTTTTCTTCTTTGAAGTTCTTCCAGAGCCCCAATCATACTCTTTAAAGTTCTGTTGAACCGTTCCACGAGACCATTGGTCTGGGGGTGGTATGCGGAAGAGAACTTGCAGGTGACCCCACATTCTTTCCACATAGCCTGCATATACTTCGACATAAAGGTGCTGCCTCTGTCAGACACAACTTCTTTAGGGAAGCCAACCCTAGTAAAGATGCCAAGTAACGCTTTTGCAACTGACTTGGCAGTTACAGTTTTTAATGGGATGGCCTCAGGATATCTGGTAGCATGGTCGACCAGCACCAGGATAAACCTATTGCATAAGGATGTTTGTGGGTCAAGGGGACCAACAATGTTGATCCCTACCCTTTCGAATGCTATTCCCACAACTGGGAGTTGTACCAATGGAGCTTGGATTGTTGAGCCACTCTTACCAGATAACTGGCAGGAGGCACAACTCCTGCAGTGACTTTCTACTTGCTCCCCCATCTTGGGCCAGTAGAAGTGCATGTATAACCTTTGCTTGGTCCTCTTAATACCAAGGTGACCAGCAAGGGGAACTTCATGCACCAACTGCAGGAGGAAGGGTCTTACAGCAAGGGTAACCACCAACCTCCTATGGTCTCCTTCTATAGACTCTGTGGGCTCACTATACAGGAGTCCACCTTCCCAATAAATCTGATGCTTCCCAGGAGGTTCCCCCTCAAGCTGGGAGCAGGCCTGTCTCCTTAGGCCTTCCAGAGATGGGCACTCATGTTGGCCTTTACTGAATTCTTCCCTGTCAGGACCACCTTCTACTAACAAGTCGTTTAGTTCAGGATGGTCATTGGGGTCAAATACTTCAGGTATCACCGCCTCCTCGTCAGGTCTGGGCAATTGACCAACTTCCTCCACCACAGTGGTAGGTGAGTTCGGGGGAATATTTTCTTTCCCTCGTTTTGGTTTTCTGACTCCTTTAGCCTTGGGTTTCCCCTTTGGCTGGGGCAGCTCACTGATCTTGGTCAGTGCTGCCCTTGTTTGAGACCTTGTGCAGGGTCTGTCAGCAGTGTCTCCCACGAGCCCTAACGCTCAGAGATCATTGCCCAACAAGACCTTTCCTGGGACGCTTCTCTGTATGCTCACTGGAATCCTGACTGCTGTACCATCGATAGTAAGATTTACAGGTATTACTGGAAACATGAGAGGTGGGCCGTCAGCCAACTTAGTGGGCATCAGAGTAGCTCTGGCAACTTCCTCTGAGTCTACCAAGGTAGAATCCACTACAGTTCGACTGCACCCACTATCCCTAAGAGCAGGAGTATCTACTCCATTGATCAGCACACGGTCTTTAAAGTAGTGCTTGGTGTTATCTGGAATCCTAGCATAAGCCTCTGTGACTTTAGGCTCCCAGGAACCCAGGGAAACTAAAACTACCTCAGCTTCTATCCCACTGGGGAAGCAGTCTGAGGAGAAGGATGCTCCAGTAATCTCTTCTTCCTCGTAGGAGGAGAAGGCCAGATTAGCAGAGTGGACCCCCAAGGTTTTGACCTTACATCTGGGATCCCCCTTCACGTGGTCAGTTGCTCCACAAGCAAAACAAGATCCATTGGGTCTGTTTACATAGGGAAACTTATTATAACCAGAGTTCTGTTTCGGAGGCTGACCTCCACTACCCTGTGAGTTCTCTTGTGTCTTACCCTTATTTTTCTTTTTGTGACCCTTTTGAGAAGAAGATTTATCAGTTTCTCCACCCTCCTTATCTTTGGACTTTTTCCCCTTCCTCCTGCTTACCAGGATGAGTCTTGTCCTTATGGGACACTCGATGTGACACCCACAAATCTGCTGCAATGGCAAGCTTCTTTGTATCTATCTCTTTAGAATCTGCCAAATGCTGCTTAAGCTCAGGGGAAGAAGAGGCAAAAATATGTTCCAGCATGACAAGACTTATCATACCTTCAAAGGTAGAAACCTTATAACCTTCGACCCAGCCAGTCAAGTTGTTTAAGGATTCGGTTACATAAGATACCCAAGTACCACCTTCTTTTTTCTTATACTCTCGAAATCGTTTTAAATATTGGGCAGGAGTCTTTCCAAACTTTAAAATGAGAGTTTGCTTCAACATTGCAAAATCTGCTCGCTCAGCCTTCGACATTTCCATAATGGCACTGCAGCCAGAATGGGGCAGTCTGCTCAGTAACCAGACAATTTTATCAGCATTGTCAACTTGTTGAACTTCACATGCATGCTCAAATGTATTCAGCCAGTCCATAATGTCATTCTTTTCCTCATACACACTGAGCAGATGTTTTGGAAACCGTGGATGAGAGGAGGCCCCAGACCCATGTCCAGGACCCTTGGATCCATTGGCAACTTGAAGCTTGGCCAGTTTCAACTGGTGTTCCCTGTCTTTCTGTTTTTCTGCCTCTTCGATCTTTAGCTTGGCCCAATTGAACTCAAGCTCTTCTGGAGTTTGGCCATATTGACCTTAAGCTCCTTCGGCCTAAACAGCAGCTCTTGCTTCTTGAATTCAAGCATGGCTTCCCCATCAGTACTGGCAGAGGAAACATTGGACATTTCATCCTTCCCGGCCTCATGGTCACAGTGGACGAGTGCAGCAGCAGAACTGTCTGTTCTCCCAGTGAGAGCAGCCCCACCTCCTTCTGCACTGTCCTCTGAAGCTATAGCGCTAAGCTGAGCTTCTTGCCACGCCATGATTCTTTGGATCATTTCCATTTTTGTGCCTTGCGAGGAAACACCTCTTTCAGCACACATCTTTTTCAATGTTTCAGATTTAGAAGCATTTAAAGTTAATAAGGTACTTGTTTCCATACTGTTAGATAGGACTATGGCCTTTAAAAAGTTATACTACGACAATTCACTACGTGTCCTGTTAGGAATAACTTGAAATGCCTTCGCTCGTGCGCAACACTGGATACCTTCAGTCGTATCCCACCGCTGTACACCAATTTGTAAAGATGGATTTCTGAATTCTGTCCTGGAGGAGCAGAGGTTCAGAAGGCCAGCCTAGTTTCTTGGAACAGGGTAACCTCTGGACAAGCCAGACCAATCAGGGTAGCGATGGTGGCGGTCAAGACTAGGTCTCAAGAGGGGTGAGGGGGACTGAAAGCCCGCAATGAGCACACAAAGCAAGGACGCTTACAAATGACTCCAGACAGGTGTTATATTAAAAATATAGACATATTTATTACAAGGCCTTTGTAACATCGACCATAGTAAAGAATCACGGTAAAACTCCAATACACCAACACATCACAAGCAATACAATACAAGACCAAGGGGTCTAAGGAATTAGAAGCACGAAATATGCAAACCACCTAGATCGGGAGGAAAAGAGGCAGTGCAAGTAATCGTTTGACCCAGTTCGACATCAGAGGCCACCTAACTAGAAGGAAGTCCGAGCCCTACGAAGAGCGGAACCTTGTGCTCAAAAGTACCTGCACACGCGGGTGCCAACGGGCAAAGGGAAGTCTCTTCAGGGAAATCAGGCAGTTCAGAGAGGTGAACAAAACAATGATGAACAGATCCCCGCTACTCAAGCACGGCCTCCACTTGTGGGCAGAAGCAGGGTGCGAGTGCAGAAAAGGGTTGCTGTTTACGACAGCGGTGGAGAGCCACATGCTCCTGCGGGAGGGCGACCAGTTAGGGTATTGACTACTCACCGGTCCCTGATGCAGGCAGACCCAGGCTTCTCCGGTTCCGTTTTGGTACTGGCAGGTTCAGATGCGATCAGCAGGATGTCTCGACGCCGTGCAGATTCCTCGACAGCAGGAGTCAGGGTCGAGGGTGTCCCAAATGCAGCGAACACACACAGGTTTGTTACCAAAGCAGGGCAACTCGGCAACCGCATGTATTCCGGTCCCAAAGCACACGTCTCACTTCAGACCTGGGAACGCCCAGTGTACGAATTGTGTGAGAGTGCCCAGGACACGGGATTAGCGGTAAGCCAGGTGGGGGTTACAGAGCAAGGTTCTTGTGTAGGCTGGTCAGTCCACTGGATGGCCCAGGGACGCTTCCGAAGGCTTACATACAGGATTTGGTGAAGATGCCGAGAATAGTTGTTCCCACTATTCTAAAGAGTCGAAGCGCCTTTACAGACCTTCTAGTTCAATCAGAGGCCGAGTGGTCTCGCAGGACAACGGCAGTGCAGGGTACCAAACCTTCAGCGGGCCACCAGCGATTCCTCGACTCAGCTTCTTAGTTGCAGGATACTTGACTCCTTATCCTTTGTTCGTGAGAACTCAGGAGATCAACCTGGTAGTGGGGTTTTCAGCCTCCTCTTATCCAGAGTTCCCTTCGCCCCAAAACGGAGAGGGCCCAATGGGAGATCCGCTCACAAACATTCACACCATACGTGGACCTATCACAGACCACGGTGGTCCCAGGCATTCAGGACACTCTAGACTCTCTGGCACCCAGGATGGGTATTGGGAACAACCATCCCAGCCCACATCCTGGAGGCACACACAAGGCATGCAGAAGCCTGCGAAAGAGTTGGATTTCGCGGGAAAGTGCATGACCAAATAAGGACTGCCCCGGGTCAGCTCGACCTGGGGGAAGGTGAAGGGGCAAGACGGTCAGTGGACAGGTCAAAGAACCTCGTGGCATGGCCATTTTGGAGGCCAGGCCACCCATTTGGGCCAAACGCAGGCAGCGCGGTTAACATGGCAAAAAGGGGTTCAAATCACAAAGAAACGATAGCTGCCACCAGTCCCGTTCGTGACACACTTGCACATTTCATGATAAGTCCAGCGAGAGTTTCTAGGGCCTTTGGAATGACTAGAGACCCAAGAGCGCAGTAATGTAAATTACGGTGCACTCTTGTTTCATGTTGCTCAAAAGCTGCAAAATGAGGAAAGGACTAAGGGAAACAAAGTCTCCCGGTACTGACTGTCTTAAGTGCATGTCAGTTTCCCCGTAAGAAGTGAGCGAAAGCCCAGAGGAGTGTGGCGGAAGGCTGCACTTCTCTGGTAAATTCTAGATCAGGGCGTAAAACAACAGCAAAAAGTTTGGGGTTTGCCACATGGAAAGAAAATTACCTACAATTATGAAATCTTTCCTAACAGGTGGTATTTCTGAAACCCGCTGGTGGTCAATTGAACATGTTTGTGCACCTGTGTCCACTAAAAACAAATTGCTCCCTATTCCCAACCTTCATTTCTAAGTAGGGCCCTTTCTGGTCTACGGGAATAGATACTGGTTCCAACTCCTGTCTCGGGCTGTCCTAGTAGAACACTACATCCTTAGATGTAAAGTCACCAGAGTAATATGCATTGGACTGATTAGCAAAAACATTCCCACCATTTGTATTGTTTCATTGTTGATTCTGATTACCCTGATTTTCCTGAAATTGTGGTTCCTTTTGGTTTCTATTCTGTCCTTGTATTCCCGGATGACCTCTATTTTCTCTTCTCGGAAAAGTCCTATTTCTATTCTGTATATGCGGGCAATGTGCTTGCCAATGGCCTACTTGTCTACAATAGGCACATTGATTAATCCCTATTGGACCCCCTTGCATATTGGACGTTAATGCAAATTCGACTCTGGACGGTGTATTCCCACCACCTCTATTATTGTTCGCTACTTGCTGTAACAATACTCTTGTTTTCAAATTCCATTTGTCCCTTAGTTCCTTATCCTTTTCTGGATTTACTCTGTTCTCATAATATTGGGCCATATGTAATACTTCACTTTGTGTTTTTGCTTGCCATGCACTTTCAGATGTCATTATTAAACTTTGGATTTTCGGTAACAACCCTCGCACAAACTTATCAACAAACAATCACTTCCTGGGTTCAGTACTTAGATCTTGACCACTAAAATCTGCGAATACTTCTTTAAACCGATTAAAATAATCTGTCGCTCCTTCCTCTTTGCCCTGTAAACAAGCAGTCAATTTATTCCAAACTATTCTCTTTTTGGGCACTAAAGTTTAACATTTTTCTACTATTCGCGATGGTAGAGCCAACATTACTTGCAGTGGTTTTTCTCCAGCCTTTCTCTTTACTATCAATGCTAGTCAAATTCTCCCATGTTTCGCCTAATATCGGCCCGTCATTTATATTTCTAACCTGTTTCCATATGTCTACATTAAGAATCATGGGAAACAGTAAATCAATGTCACTCAATGTAAAAACAGATGAATTCAAAACATATTCAATTTCCTTATAGAATCCTGCAGGGTTTTTCCTAATATCAGGGATCGTCTGCTTTATAGTGTTTACCTCTTGACTAGAAAAAGGAACATGTACAAACAGTGCGATATAATGAGCTTCTATCGTTCACGCTGGAGCTCCTCCAATGGCAGCAACCTCTACTATCGGGACAAACGTGAGAGGCACCTCCCTCATGGGTAATTGCAAACTAGGCGATTCTACATTCGTTCGTCTATTAAGCAACAAAGCTAAATCAAGTGAAAAAGCAGTTGTTCCAGTTTCAGGCAAAAATGCTCTTTTATAAATTGTCATTAGATCAGCGGGACAACATATCTTATTCTTCATACATTCATCCTGTAGGTACTCTACCATGACCTGTAATACCTTTCTCTGCATTTCTGGTGTATACTGAATAAACTTATCATGCACTTCAATTTGGGAAATGGCGGCATCTGTAATCCCTCTGAGCGCATCTTGTGTACAAATTCTCTTCACTAACAGGTTTCAACAGCGGTAAAAACCGTTGCTGAACATACGACATATGCGGTTTGTCTTTTTTCAATAATTCTTTATGCAATCGATCAAGATCTTGCTTAAACACAAATATTCGGCCTACGTGTTCTTGTTCTTTCGTCACATTATCTCACAAATTCGAAAGAACAACCAAATCACGCAATTCTTGTGGTACCACTGTATCAGTCAAATCACTCCATAGTTTCACAAGATAACTCCCCATGCAATCTAACAATACCTGCTGTTCACCAAGGCCTCTATGATCAGATATGGAACCTTGCACATGCACTTCATTGTAATCATCAATATACGTTTCGGCCATTCTTTCAGTTCTTCTTTCCTTCTTTTGCTAATCATGCTATGAGTCTGTCTAATACTTTCTTGCGCAGGCCTCATCTCTGTGGAACCGCCTGCTAAAGCGGCTAACTCATGCTCTGAAGGCAGTGGAGGAAATGATGTCACAGGCACAGGGGGAGACAAACTGCTTACTACAGGTGCAGATGGAATCACGGGAATAGGAGGTACATAAGGACAAGGTGCAACTGGGTCAGTACTTTGATGTTCATTTCTTCGATGATTTAATATTTTGTTTATTAGTTCATTTGATGCATGTAAATCTTGCGATGGATATATTTTCTGTACATCTAATTGGAAAGCCCTGTCCATGTTTCTAATGGCTTCTATCTGCTGATGCTGATCGTGCTCTAGTGCTTTCTCTACATTTGTTTTTCTCCCTACTTCTCAAACGGAGATTAGCTTCCTTCCTCCAGTCTCTTACAACGTCGGGCCTTTTTGCGTAGCAATACTGATTGTAGGTGTTCTATATGTGCTAATTCAAAGCTCCCATTATTAGGCCAATGAAGGTCTGATACACATCTGAAAAAACAAGAGGGTTTCTGCACCCATCTATTAAAGCGTCACACATAGATTTATCTTTTGACTGTATGTCTCTGTGGGATAAATCCGTACATCATCGAACATCCCCATTACTAGGTTTGCCAATGCCGGTGCATATTTTACCCCCATAGCCACACCGCGTTTCTGTTTGAAGAAGCT
This sequence comes from Ambystoma mexicanum, assembly GCF_040938575.1. NCBI lineage: Eukaryota > Metazoa > Chordata > Amphibia > Caudata > Ambystomatidae > Ambystoma > Ambystoma mexicanum. Next base: position 878,662,550 of record NC_090941.1, on the reverse strand, counting down.
GTTGTTAAACATAAAGACACTATTATCCAGTGTAGCCATGAGCATCTCTTTGAGCATACAAATGAATGGAAGATAGGATGCTGATTCATGTCTGAATGTGTGATCAATTGCGTCCAAGGCGAGGTCATGGCCTATAGAAGTATAAAGGGCCTTAACGTCCCAAGTTGCAAGTAAGTAAGTTGAATGCCATTGGATGGTTTCAATGATGTTTATTGCTGCAGTTGAATCTTTCAAATAAGCTTTAACCGTTAGAACCTTTGGTCTTAATATGTTGTCAATATCATCCTATAGGATGGGGAAGCGCCTGCGTGGGTCCGCCCACGCTTTCGATAATTAAGAAGAAGAAGAAGAATATATTCTGAAATGGACTCAGTAGCCCTGCCTATTCCACTTAGTATAGGTCTGCCTTCTGGAATAGTTTCAAAGGGTTTGTGTATTTTAGGGAGAAAGTAAATGGTTGGCAAGATCGGTTTGGGAATGAACAGACATCTTTTTTCCTCATCAGTTATGAGGCATTGTCTGTACAAACCATCAATTGCATCTTTAAGGTCTTGTATAATTTCAGCTTTTGGGTTCCTGGGTATTTTCTCATAACAGTTTGGTGTGTCTAGATGGTTTTGGGCCATCTTGATATAATCTGGACGATTCATAATAACTATGTTTCCGCCCTTATCAGCCTCTTTAATGACAATTGCGCGATTCTTCTCCAATTTTTTAAGGGCATTTCTTTCTTGTGATGTGAGGTTTTCCTGCTCTCTCCTTCTACCCATTATTCTTTGTCTGTCCTCTGTTTCTTGTAAGTCTTTCGTTACTAATTTGTAGAAAGAGTCAATCATGTTATCTGCTGGAAATTGTGGTAACAACTTGGAAGTTGCTTTCAGCTATTTTGTGGTTAAGCCTGTTGGCACAATTGCTAATTCTTCAATGGTTAGATGAATCGGAAAATATTCTGTTTCTTGCAATGATCTTAGAAGGTGTATATTTCTTAGTTCTTCTATTGTCACTTCACTCCTTATTACTTTGCTTGGTTGTTGTTTTCCTGATGTCGTTGCAGTAGAAAAGAATTTTTTAAGTTTAAGTTTTCGTACAAACTTGAACATGTCTATGTGTACTTGCATGGGTTCCATGTATGATGTAGGGGAAAATGATAATCCTTTATTTAGTAAACTAATTTCATCATCATTTAGTTCAAAATCTGATAGGTTCATCACAAGATTGTTTATTGACTCTTTTTGGCCGCTTGTTTTGTTGCTGATCTCGTTAATCTGCGGAAGTCCTCTAAGGCACCTGGGTTGCCGGAGGCTACCGGAACCCCTCCTTCCTCTTCTCCGAGCAAAGGTTGTTTTTTGGTAGGTTGATTCATCAATTGAAAACAGACTTGTTTGGGTGTTTGATTTCTGTTTCCTTTTTTATACCTGCGGATTTGGTTGAGGAAGCCTTTGCCTGTTTTATTTTGATTAGTTGTTGCACCTAATTCTTCCTCTCCTTGTTCTTCTACATCTGAGCTCGCTGCTGAGCTAGTAGGTGAAGTATTTGGTGTACTTTCTTTTGATTCCAGTTTCATAAACTTATTGTATTTTTCTTGAAATGTATAAACTCTATCTTCGTTGTAATCTCTTTCATCCCTAAAGAATTTTCTCAATTTCCGTAGTTTTATGTCGTCCTGATATTCTTTTAGTACTTCATACATCTTAAGGAAGTTCTTTTCCTTCATTACTTCTAATGCCTTCGCATCTGCGATTTCCTATTTAATCACCTCTATTTGTTCACTAGCCCTCTTTTGTTCTCTCGTTGCATGTTCCACCAACATTTCCAACATCTGTGTAGAACATGAGCCTAGGTTTCTCTCCCAGTCTTCTGCAAGGTCCATGTCTGCATCATTGTTAAAGTCTGAGAAGACCAAAATTCGTAGACCTCTAGGTATTTGTTTCTTGCTTAGATAGTTCTTAAGTGAGACAATCTCCCAGTATTTGTCTATGGGCCTCATTACGACCCTGGCGCTAAGTGAAAAACGATGGCGGTAAACGGTTACCGCCATCGTTTTCCACCAGGTCCGATCATGACCCGTGACCGTTAACTACAATGCCATTAGCGGCATCGTAGTTAACGCTGCCGCTAACTGCGCCAAGGGTGCACGCACGTGACCGCCCACACCGTACTTAGCGCCATGGCAGAAAGGTACGCAAATGCTGACCCAAGCGGACATGCACCTAACGCCGTCACCCAGCCCGTTAAGAACCTTACCGCCATGGTGCTAATAACGCCATCGCAAGCCAACCGTAAAGGGCCATGTTAAGTGAATGCAGCTGCCACAGGTGCACAGAAACAGCACAGGTGAAGGCAATACAGACTCAGGAAGTACAAAAAGAGCACACGCCACCACTTCACACACCCAGTCACACTCCACAATGATACCAATACGACTAGCAATGTTGGGGCTGGAGGACCTGATAGCAATGCATGTGCTACAACAGCAACAACAACAACAGGCAGCACAGAGGAGACGCAGGAGGAGAAGGAGGGCAAGGCAGGCCCAGCAAGCCCCACCAGCACACCGCAGGCAGGCAGCCCCCAATCCCACACATCAGAGCCAATCCATTCAACCTCACTGCTGAGCAGATCCACACCCTGTACCGTTTGGACCGGGACACCATCACCGCCATCGTAGACATGACACACAACGACATCGTCAGCATGATAGAAACTCCAACCGCCATCCCCCCCTACTGAAGGTAGTGTCTGTGCTCCACTTCCTGGCCACAGGCACCTACCAGCACACAGCGGGGCACCTGCATGGCATTTCACAACCATTATTCTCACGAACACTCATCCAAGTGCTCGATGCCCTCCTCAAGCACACAGACGACCACATCTCATTACCACGGACTGGCCAGGAGATTGCAAACACCAAAGTGGGTTTCCATGCACTAGCCGGCACACCCGGTTGCATTGGTGCCATCGACTGCACCCATGTGGAATTGGTGGTTCCACGTGCCATGGAGGTACCGTACCGCAACCGGAAACAGTTCCACTCAATCAACGTGCAAATGGTCTGTGACTCCAACAAGATCATCACACATTGTTGTGCCCGATTCCCCGGATCAACCCATGATTCTATGGTCCTGAGGAACTCCACAATACCACGCTACATGGAGCGACATGCAGGGCCAAGATCCTGGCTACTCGGTGAGTCCAATGTCATGGAAGTGGGCAGGTGAATGACGTACCGATGCAGACTCCACCTGGCTGAAAGGGGGGGGATGATGCATACTCCACCTGGCTGAAAGGGGGGGGGATGATGCATACTCCACCTGGCTGAAAGGGGGGGGGATGATGCATACTCCACCTGGCTGAAAGGGGGGGGATGATGCATACTCCACCTGGCTGAAAGGGGAGGATGATGCATACTCCACCTGGCTGAAAGGGGGGGGGATGATGCATACTCCACCTGGCTGAAAGGGGGGGATGCATACGCCACCTGGCTGTGAGTAACACAGACAGAGACAGAGGATGGGCACTCACAATGCACACAACCCCTCTGCATACATTGGGTGATGGCATGCAAAACAGGCCATGGGAGCCATGAGCATATACTGGTTGCATTGTGTGAATCAATTAGTGCATGTAGAAGTGAGCCAAAGTAACAGTTGGATGCAAGCCATGGTGGAACATCATGTTCTTGATCAGACAACATGACTGACACATACATTCTCGCCTACATACAGGTGATGCAGGCTATCCCCTGAAGAGGTGGCTCCTTACACCAGTCCGGAACCCGCAGAACCAGCATGAGGAGGACTTCAACCGTGCACATACACGTACTCGTGTGGTCATAGAGCAGACATTCGGCCTATTGAAGGCACGGTTCCGAAGCCTCAGCAGGTCTGGTGGGGCACTCCTGTATGGCCATGAGAAGGTGGCAAAGATCGTCATGGCATGTGTCATGCTACACAATATGTGCGTCAGACGGAATGTGCCCCTGCCCCCTGACGCAGAACTGCAACCACCTGACGATGAGGATGAGGAGGGTGCAGATGGGGCGGCACCCCATGGAGGAGGCGATGCACAGGAGGGGCGTGCAATGCGCCAAAGCATCATCGACCACTGCTTCTAGCACACACGGCTGGTGTGTATCACATGGTGACTGCACTTGGGGCACTGTGTGGCTCTGGGACATGCACACTGTGGACTGTACACCAATAAAGCACACATACGCAATGAAAATGTCCACACATTTCTTTTTCGGAAAGAAAAAAGTGTATTCAAACTATGAAACGTCATGACACACCCCCTCCCACGTCCCCCCTGCACACCCCAACACACCCCCCCACCTCCCCCCTGCACACCCCAACACACCCCCTCCACCTCCCCCTTGCACACCCCAACACACCCCCCCACCTCCCCCGTGCACACCCCAACACACCCCCCCACCTCCCCCCTGCACTCCCCAACACACCCCCCCACCTCCCCCCTGCACACCCCAACACACCCCATGTAGGTGTCAACAGATGCCTGTGACAGTGGCCACAGGCTGTTACAAGCCCCCTCTCCCGGCCCCCGGGGCACCCCTGGCTGTGGAGCGCAGGTTACATCCGGAACGTCGCACGGGGCTGCTCTGTGCAGAACTGGCAGTGGAGGATGTCCCTGCCTGCCCCCGTGCATGCATGTCCTGTAGGGTGTGGGTGAGCTCAGTGAGCGCATGACGCAAGCCGGCAAGTTCAGCACAGATGTCCCTGGACATGGCCTGCATGGCATCCCTCAGGGTGGCAGTGCTCTGCGCTACTTCGGCCCTTAGGGTCTCCGTGGCCTGTTCAATGGTTGCCCTAGCCCCCACACATTCCGCGGCATGCTCAGTCAGCATCGTGGACAGTTGCTGCTGCCGTTCTGTGATGTCCTCGAGGGACTGCTGCCCCTGCTGGCCCATGGCCAGTGCTGGTGGTGTGATGGAGGGGCTGCTCCCCTCCTGTGGAGTGAGGACTGGTTATGGGGTGGAAGGCCACTCCTCTACCTCTGTGTGCCCCTGTGTGTGATCCTCATGGGGGCTGGTGTCTGAGAAACAGGGGGAATGTAGTAGGTCAGTGGGGCTTCTGACCTCTTGCTCCATGTCTGAGTCTGAACATGCAGCTATTGCAGCTGTCTCACCGATGTTGCTGCTGGCCGCTGACCCGGTGCCTTCTGTGGCAGGCAATGTCGGTAGAGGTGGAGCAGCTGCTGCTGGCCTGCTGCCTACAGGGGTGCTTGCCGGTGGGATGTCCGGTATGCTCGCAGTGGGTCCTGCTTGTTGTGGGGTCTGCCTCACTGCAGCTGAGGTTGAGGGTGCGGGGACGGTATTGATGGCCTTCTTGGCTCTCTTCGTCGCAGGGGTGTCCTCGTCCTCGGGGTGTGAATCTGTGCCTGTGGTGGAGCAAAGGAGGGAGGGCGTTATTGATGGGTCTGCGGACTTTGGAATGACAATGATTGACATTATTATGGTCAGTAGATGAGGCAGATTTCAGGCAGGGCCATGCAGGTTGTCTCCTTTTAGTGTGGAATGTGGATGCAGGTATACGGGTGCCAGCAGTGTATACAGGGTGGTGCTCGCATGTGGCTATGGGCAGTGTTGAAATGTGTTGCATTTACACTGTAGGGCAACCTTGTGCTACACATGAATGGACTGCAGTGACTATGGCATGTCTTGTTTGAGGTACCTACCTTCATCGCCTGATGTCGGAGCTCCCCTTTCCATCCCTCCGACGCCTTCAATGGATTCCATGCCAATCGTGGTTGCACAGATCTCCTCCCACGGTTGGAGTTTTAGTGGGGATTCCGACCCTCCACCGGTACCCAGGGCAAGGTTGCGGTTTGCAGAGATGACGGCTCTGACCCGTATGCGTAGGTCATCCCAGCGCTTCCTGCAATGCTGTGCGGTGCGGGGTACGGTCCCCACCGCGCTGACGCGCTCGGCCACCAGGGCCCAGATGGCCTTCTTCTTCGATATCGCTGTCCTGGTCATTTCCGGAGAGACAGCGACACCTACGTTGTCTTGCAGGGTCTCCGCAAGCATGCAGAGTTCCTCCCGGCTGAATCTCTCCTGGCGCTGGCGGTCACATGCCTTCTTTACAACTTTAGGCATTTTCGGGTACTTGGATGGGTGGGTGATTAGTTGGGACAGGTGTCAGGGTTGGATCTGGTGTTGTTCGGTAGGATGGCAATGGATTGTGTTTTTAAAGATGGCCGACGTGCTGTTCCCCGTTCCGGCGCGATGACGCTATTTCCGGTCCAGCTTTTTACGGCCACCGCAAATTACGGTGGCCGCTAATTACGGTGGGCGCTAATTACGGTGGCCGCTACTTACGGTGGCGGAAGTGCACCTTGCTCGCTTTACGATGCATGTAGGGGCCTTTTCCGCCATGTCGTTAATTGCATTACCGCCATGGCGTAATGCTCGTGCGCTATGGGTCGTAATGTGGCGCTCTTTACGCCATCGGCCCACGGCGTAAACGCTCATTACGCCATGGCGGTAATGACAGAAGATTACCGCCTGGGTCGTAATGAGGCCCTATCTCTTTACGTGAGATTCTTTCTAGTTTTATGAATTTATATCCTAAGTCTTCACGTTTTGGTGTACTTGTCTCAAATGCGTGTGCATTACTTCCTTTGGGTGTAAATAAGTTTCCAGCCTCCTCTTCTCGGTTTTCAAGATATTCAGCCATTTTGATCCGTAGTCAGCGCGGTGAGTGATTACTTGTGAGAAAAGCAACCAGTGGGGGACTTTTTTGACGTCACTCTTAAACCTCTGCGACTCTAAATATAATACCAGATTCTTTGTGTTGCAATGGTGCATGCAGAAAAACGAAGACACAGAGTTCCCCACTTCGTTTGTTAGTACTGAAAAAATAAGAGGGTTTCTGCACCCATCTATTACAGCGCCACACATAGATTTATCTTTTGGTCAAGATTTATTAGGTAGCCCATAGTGATTACACGTGTTTCGGCACCTTTGACGTGCCTTTCTCAAATCTGGGCAATACAGTACAAGTTACTATTTTCAGATTAGTTCACAAATGCAAAGAGTAAATATTTTGTAAATAAAAATAAAAAATATGAAAAATAAGTAAGTATCGTCATATGAGTCGCAGAGGTTTAAGAGTGATGTCAAAAAAGTCCCCCACTGGTTGCTTTTCTGATACACATCTGGTCTGCCAATGCCAAATAGCATTAAACACTATTACCCCTATACCATACTTGATATACATTTCATGTGCCGGTGACCCTTCGGGTGGTGCGACCTGGCCAGTTTCCAAAGATTGTCTATCACAGTGAAAAAAACTCACTAAACAAGAAGACAATTTCCCAGGCATGGTTAATTCTTACCCTTTTCTTACCCTGGGCATTTGAACTTGCAAGTGCAACTCTCTACCAATATCAGGACGTTTAAGAATTGGGGCATGACTCACCTGATCAACCAATTCGTTACTCAGGATGCAATTCGCCCGTATACAGACTCAACCAAGAATCGCTGTGACTGCTTGTCTGGCTCAATCTGCTTTGTTCCAGGACCCTCACCTTGATGCTCTCTGGTCACTGCTCGTCGATCAGGGATCGGCTGTGTACAGATTTGTAGAGGTGTCTCTCATCACTTCTACAGGGGCGCCCCGAACACCTTCCGATCCCGGCTCGACGGCTTCGTCCTCGACTCGTTTTTGCCTTCCTTCAACTTCAATGTATACGATGGAGCATTAGTGGGAGGGTCCCTGTTCGGGCACCATATTTGCTAGGCCATAAAGACTGCATATGGAAACTAAGGCACAATAACCATATACTAAAGTGGTTTGTTTTCCAAACAAGTCTGGTTTATTTCAAAGTATTCTCAGTCGGCCGACTGGGTCTCACCGCCTCACGACGTGTGTTCCCAAACACCGTGAGATGCGAGAGAGAGCGAACAGCACTCAAGCAGCAATATATATACATTAGACATATCCTTTGCTAAAGCAATGCTATCCGACCACATACATGTGATACAGGCTAGGGTTCAGTGATTGACAATTATGACACGTTATGACAAGTCTTCATTCAGCCTAAACATAGTTATTTTAGCAAAGGCAGCAGAGACAGCTTTCTGTTATGAGGAACATGGAGCTCTGGCTCGGCAAGAATATTGTGTTCTTAGCAGGGAAACATTCCTTACTACGTTATCTGTGTGTTTCGGCTCATGAGCTAAGGGTCAGATAGTTCTGAAGCAGAAAATACCACTCTCCGCGAAGGAGCACCGCTAGGAGAATATAATTTATGTTTAACTGCCTTTTACAACAGTGCTTGCAAGACAACCCGGCACCCGGACTACTGATTAGATGCAGCTTCTGCTCAACTTCAAGGACTTAGTGAGAGAGAGAAAAACAATGTATTTCTGCACAGATTGACATTACTGTCTGTGTTAGTATTTCAGAGTTCAAGCCGTGCGAGTTTAAAGCATAGAATACATTTGCAAAGCATTTTGACAGAAAAGAAAAATCACATGGCCGACATTTCATAAAATGGACGCCCTTTGGTTACATTGACGATTCTAGGATTGCGATGTTTGTCACATTATGCGATTGGCTTTTAGCCAACATATGCTTTTCTGGTCTAACATTGTAATTGCCTCTAACTTTTGGTTGGGGACAGTATCTATTTGTGGATTAGTCTGATAGTGACAACATAACAAACACTGAGCACCTGTAGAGGTGTCATGAGTAACAATGACGTACATACTGGTGGATTGCAGCAAATGTTTATGCTACATACAATACAACAATAGTGCACTCTTTTACCAAGACGTTCAACACTATGATGGTATTGTGCTTGCTTTGTTAGTTGGTGAGAGTAGGTTTTTTGCAGATTGTATTTTGAAGTGCCCACGGCAGTGGCTTTCGGGAGAGAGGTGGGTATTGCACCTGTATAAGAAGATGGTAAGAAAATATGTTGGCTAAGGGCATAGTGCTTACATTTGTACAATACATTATTTAGAACTCTTGGGAGATGGCTTGGCAGGCAGAGCAAGTGTGTGTGTATAAATGGATGGCTTACAAAATGACTGTAATGTGACGTTTGTGAAGGCGTTAGGTGGGTTATTTGGGAGTGTATTGTATGACGTCTCCTTGAACACTTGTGTGTATTAGTGTAGGACTATTTAATTTCAAAATTGGGTACTTTGCATTGTAGAAGGATGACAAAAAGGTGCAGAACGATGTAGAGTTCAAAGCAGAATGTTTTTGTGTGTGCATTTGCATGCACTTCTCTGCATATATATGCTTGCTACATGAGTGGAGCCATTGTTTCCGGTGTTTAATTTCCTTATGCGTATTTATGAATGTTACTGCTGTCAATGCACACATAAATATTTTTCTTTTTTAAGTAATGTTGAGATCTATGAAGTGTAAAAGGTAAGTGGCAGGAAACTGTTGTAATGCATGCAATGCATGCATTTGGCTTAGTTTGGTGGGATACGCTGACTGATCCTTTTGTGTGCAATTTTTACATATTTGATAGGAGGTGCGTTAAAGGGGGAAAGCATCGTAAAATCAAACAAAAGGACAGAGTAATCGTTTCCATATAACAATGGCTGCTATGGGCAAATGGCAACTTTGAAACCACCTACTACTGTAGGAGCCATTCAATGGGAGGTGATGGGAGAAATAGTATGAATGTTGAGTACCTTATGGAGATTCAGTGCAAGGTACCCTGTTGCTATGAATGTATGACACAGTTTAAAATGTACTGTACAAAAAGTAGTAATACCTACAAGGCATGGTGACGGGTAGGGATGTCGATGTATGTGGATGCAGAACTTGTAGATTGTTTAACAGTATTTTCCCATGCAGGTGCTTTTGATTTACAGGGCACTTGAACTCTGCATGTTTAACGGTTGATATGGACTGTTCAACAACAGAGGTGATAGCGTTAGATGCAGAATTCTTGGATCTAATTGGTGGATGCGTATGTGACCGTTTAACAGTAGCCAATGAGGGAGTGTTGGAAAAAGACTAGTGGAAAGGAAAGAAGGTCTAGCCCTGCTGTACTAGGGCGTGGCCCTGGCAGTAGTTGGGGAAAGCCCACGTGCTGCATGCTGTTCTTCTTAATATAATATGCTTGCCATGGAAATGGGACTATGGATTTTCAGATCAGGTGTATGTCTGCTTTTCTGTTTCATTGTAGGATGTTCTTCTGTGCCAATGAGAACCTTAGTGCTTCTAGTGTGACGTTTGTCAGTGGAGCTGAAATTTTGTTTCCGCCTATTGCAATTAGTCTTCTGTTCTACAATGTATAATTTACGTTGCAGACACTCATGTTATAACGTAAGGAGGACAAGCAGACAGCACCCCCAACAACTAACACACAAAAAGGTGTTTCTTTACACGTCGCTTTACATAAATAAAAAATAAACACTTTTCACAACTACCAACAAAGCGTGGATTCTTTATCATGCTTGAAATGTGTTTCCGCAGCCCCACCAGACAGGACAATATGCTCACGAGAGCTGCAACATTTGGAGCTGCGCACATGCTACATCCGGGTCTTTTCAGGGTGGCTGCAATGGAAATGGGGCAGGAGTTGGGATTGGTCAATACGATTTTGTGGGTGTGGTGTGCAGCAACAGATTGTGCCAGAACGTGTGTTTGCAAATAGGAGTGCAGATGGCTATGGGTACGGTTGTGCCGTTCGGTAGGCAGACTATATGACTTTTGGCCAACTCCTGGATACATTGGGTACAAGTTTATACAGAACACTGTGCACTGGCAGTACACCTTGGGTTCCATAATGTTGATATACACTGGTACGGAATACGTGGATGATGAAGTGGCTCCATGTCAGTCCTCTTTGTGCCAGTTTGGTGACTCTCGCTCATCCAGACATTATTATTGTTCATTGTGGAGGCAACAGTTTTGGACATGTTAGCAGCATTTCACTGCAGTTTGCGATGAAGGAGACCTTTCGGAAATGTTTCCAAAATCGCACATCATTTTTTCTCGCATAGCTCAGAGACAGATGTGGCTACGTTCTTCCTCGTCTGGGCCACAAATGGAGAAAGCGTGACGCAATGTGAACAAGTCTGGTTGTGCTTTTTTGCGAGACGTTGGCATGTTCTCCTTCCGCAATGAAAACATTACATTTCATAGAAGCAATGTTTAGATGGAGTTCATCTTACTGATGCTGGCAATGAGCTGTTTCTGTGTAGTATCCAAAATGCAGTGATGTGCTTCCTGCAAGTTTAACAAGCATTTTCCCTGTGGGTGTTCACCACTTTGTTTTGCGAATGCGTACAATGTTTTTGTGATGTCATTTTTGAAGGCATGGGTGTTAGTCTTAGCAGTGCACAGTGCACGGTGCACAGTGGTGGTACAAGTTATGATTGCTTAGCTTACCATAACTGGTGAATTTTTGGGGGTTTTCGGTTGTACTTGTAACCGTAATATGGATAGGTTGTTACTAGTGCAAAGTAACTCTAATTTCCTTTGCAAATAGTTGTTGTACTGAATTTGACAGGTTTTTCTTATGGCAGCTTAACCATAACATCCCTTTAACAAAGTTTTTTGTCAGTGAATTTCATAGGTTTTTAGTAATGCACTTTAACCATAACGTTCCATTAGCATAGTTTTTTCAGTAGAGGGGATAGGTTTTTAGTAGCGCAACTTAACAATAACGTCCCTTTAACAATGTTTTTTGTAACTGAATATATATAAGTGCATGACACATTTAATAACCACAAATATTTATGAAAAAGAGAGAGTTAAAAAAATGAGATTAATACCAAAAAGTGGAATTTAACAGCTACAGTGAGGTGTGGGGTAACCTATTGGTGAAACATGTCAATGGCCGCAATATGGCCCTGGCCAGCGAGCACAAAGTCTGTGGCCGCCTAGTGGGTCCAGAAGGAGCATGTTGGGGTGACGTGTACAGTGGGCACAGCCAAAAGCCATGGCTAGTAGCCTGGTAGTGTTTAAGTTATAGTAGTGGACAGTGGGCACGGCCAAAGGTCATGCTCACTGGCCAGGACCGAAGACACTTGCCAGTGGGTCTGAAAGACATGTGGGTCCAAAAGAAACATATTGGGGGAACACGTACAGTGGACACCATTGAAGGCCGTGTCCACTTGCCAAGGTCTTCGGCCATGGTCAGTGGCCTGTAAAAAACTATGGTATAACAAAACCCTTAAAATTCACTAGAAACACCTTAGTTAAGTTGCAGTTAAGTTGCACAAATTTAACTCAACAAAACCCTTGAAATCAGTGGATGTCAGAAGTCATGATCAGTTTAACTCAGCACAATCCTGTTGCAAAGCCCATGAGCACATACATATTATAAGAAGGAGATTCTCAGTGACAAACAAAATGGCAATATGGGGGACATGGCATTATGGGGGACATCAAGAGGAACACACCAAGTTAAGTTGGTCAGTGAAAAAAATATGTATATATATTCAGTGAAAATGTGTTGTCAAAGGTGTGCTATGGTTAAAAGTACAACCGAAACTCCCCAGAAATTCACCAGATATGGTAAGCTAGGCAACCATTACTAGCGCCACCATAGTGTACTGCTAACACTAACACCCAGGACATCAAAGATGACATCACAAATGTCATTGATCACATGACTGATGACATCACATATCTGGCCCATTTGTTTTTGTTGACTGACATATGTAGGCCAGGCGGTTTTGTTTACTGACAGTCAGAACATTAAAATTGAAAAGGTGATATGTATGTAGACATGTGAGATTTATGAGGGACCAGGCTGCCAGTGTCGGTGCCAGTGGTATCAGTTAGCAGAGAAGAGATTAAGTGAAACAGGAATACAAAAGCACAGTTTTCAAAAGTTTCCAGAAGTTAAGAAAGCCTAGTTCAAGTCAAGTTATACAATTTATTTGTGTGTTTGAAGTAGTTAGATACCCATTGGCGTATTCTAACAGTATTGGATTTTAATAGTCCTAGTGTACTATTTTTGGTGTATTATGTAATTGTAAGTGCTATGGCATGTTTTAAGTGTATTGTAATTAAGGGTATGTTTACAGAAGTTAGATACCCATTGGCATAGTCTAACTGCGTGTTATAACCATTAAGACTTTTAGGTGTAGTTTAATGAGAACATTTGGGTTGTAAAAATATGAAATATGTTTTTGTTAGATTTGCAGGTAACCTATATTTTTGAGTAACAAAAGTATCATTACATTCAAATCAACCACATATTGTTTCTAAATATGCAGTATAGTGGCGTGATGTGGTTGTGGCACCAGCATGCCATATCATGCCTATTTGTAACGATTCCTGCTCCCAGCCCCCGGCATATCAGGCTGGAGTCAGGTCACGGCCACCTAGTCGGCCCCTAAGGGCCTCTCCATCTCCCCAGACACCTACTTGGACTCAGACTTGGCGCCCTTGGCACCAAGCTCACACACAGTCCTGAGATCCACTTAGTATTAGACTTTCAATGTATTATGGGGCAATGGATGCCCCCATGTAATTCAGTTCCTTGAACTGGATTAGCGGTCTAGTCTTTCGGGTGTGGCTCAGCCCAGGGATACCTGGGATGCCTACAGACTATTTAAACTACACCCGGCCTGAGAAACATGCTTTGTGTTTCTCTGCACCTGCAGCATGACACTCACCGTGCTCGGATCTCCTGAAGAGGCCCACTTCTTTCTTCAGCGCCAGCGCACCTGGAAGAATAAGAACTTTGTTGCCAATACTCACCTCGAAGAGCATCCAACTTCTGTCCAGCTCTTCCCAGTCTTGTGGATTCCTACGGCAGAATCATCTGCATCTCGGCACGCCGCACCCTACAAAAGGCGAGAAGAATAGAAGAAAAGACGTTAGTAAGCATTCTGCAATACTTAGCTCTCTCGAATTTGCAAATAGAGTTTAATCCTTACCTGAACTCCCGTCGATCTGACAACTTCTGCTCCGCAGCATCCCGCCGATCTGAAAAAGGGGAGAAGACATATCAGGTTAGCGCAAAACATTTAAGAGGTGCCACACATCACGATTTCTCACCGCAGCTCATGTCCTCAGGTCGCTTCCATGCTGGGTTACTGCAGCACCTAAAAGGACACGGAAAAGACGAACATTGGTTAGTGCTAAGGAAGCCAAAAAGCATCACGCTCCGCATTCCTACTTACTTCAGCAGCGCATCACCAGCTCAAGGCCTTCATCACCTAAGGAAAGAAAGACACAGTATTAAAGGGACTAGAGCCATCAGAACTTTTGTAAGACTCATTCCAATTACCGGTCGGGCTGAAGCCGCAGCAAGCTCCGTCCGCTGGGCCCGTGCCAGTGAAGCAACTAGGCACCCTCCAGCCTGCATCGCCCAACGCACCCCTGCATCAAAGGCAGGACGGAGAGCACCCCACATCAAAAAACAAGGTGAGGAGAGGTCCGGGGGAAGTTTGGGACCCAGGGAAGAAAAGGGGGGCCAGACAAGCAAGACCAATAGGGAATTGACCTCTGATAATACTGTGTTTCAGGCACAGTGCTTTGTTGAGCAAGTCCAGGGAAGGGTTCAAAGTGGTCGGAAGTCCGGACTGGCTGAGTGGCATCCCCGTGGATATCAGGTGAGTGTTACACTATTGTTGTGAAGGTTTTGTTGCCAAGAGATACTTGGCTGTGTGTAAGGCTAGTGAGCTTACAGTTCTTTTTTGGTACTATCTGCATTGCACCTTAAAAGCACCAGTATGACATATTGGTCATGCAAATCTATTTGTATGTTGCATTGATTATCTGAATTGCATAGTAGGCCATGATTTGATTTTGTAGAAGCTGTTGAAATGGAATGGATTCACAATTTAGTATGGTAACATTTACATATCGTTGATTGGGGATGTGCTCTTGTGAAACATGTCTGCAGAGAGTGCATGTATGAAATCAGGAAGATTTCAATTGTTGGGATGGTCTTTATTACTAGTACTTGTAGTACATACATAAGGAATGATGTGGATCTTCCTGTGTGTTTATGGAGAGTTTAATAATTCCTATCCAGTGGTCTCATTCTTGTCTTATACCTGAGACACTATAGATGCTATCAGGATTATTTGTGGCATTTCTATGAAGGACGAGCCTTTGCAAACACAACTTGTCTGATCTGTTTAAGAAAATGTTCTCAAAAAATGGTGGCAATTGGAAGAAATGATTGATTGCTATGTTTGCACAGCCTGTTGTATTCTAGGATGCAATGAATGTGAGTGTTAACTTTGTTTGCTTCAAAGTTAACTAGGAATAAACGATTGAGCGTACAAGGACATGAAAAGGCTACGTAACTCATAGCTTCTTTGAAGACTGTGCTGCCAATGTTGATTAGTGCGTGGTCTAGAGTTAGACCTTGTGACTTGTGAATAGTGACTGCATATTGTGAAGAGTCAGGAATGAAACTCAGACACAAATAAAATGGTTGGAAAAGGCCCCCCTGACACTTCTCTAAGACTAAGGATATGTCTGTGTCAGGATGTCAAAATCAAAACTGTCATTCTGTCCAAAGGTTTTATTCTGACCCTCGCACTACAAACTAAACTAAAAAAGGTGAAAAAGGAAATGTTTTTAACCTTTAAAGCTTTTTGCAAAAGCGTTCATTAAAGAAGGATAACTATTTCCAACACAAACGCTCTTCAAGAATGAAGAGTTCATGTTCCAGAGTGGGGCTCCCTTCCCCTAGGTTTCTCTTCAACAAAAGACGGTTCTTCAAGGATAGCACATCCTTGTTCCAGAGAATGATTCCTTTTCCCTGGATTTCTCTCTAATACAAATATGTTTCCATACAACAGTTCCTTGCATTTTTCTTGGCTGCCAATAGAACTGTCACACACAAGGCTGCTGGTTTTGTAATTCTATTTCTTTTTGAATTCCTGGTTTCCTTATTTGCCAAAAATGTACTTGTCCTCATCCAGTCAACACAGTTCTGATATTCCTTTACTTAGAACTTCTTCTTCCCACACACTTGCAATTGGCTGGTGTACCCTCCTGCCAGTGTTTCTTGTAGTTATACTCTTCTGATTGCCTGGTGTATTCTCCTGCCAGGGCTTCTTCTATTCACACACTTGTAATTTCCTGGTATACTCTTCTGCCAGTGCTTCTTGTATTCACACACGTGTAATTGCCTGGTATACTCTTCTGCCAGAGCTTTTGTATTCACACACTTGCAATTGCATGGTGTACTCTCCTGACAAGGTTTCTTGTAGATTTGCACTTCTGATTGCCTGGTGTATTCTCCTGCCAGGGCTTCTTCTATTCACACACTTGTAATTTCCTGGTATTTGATTCACAAAGCTTGAACAATCACTTTCAATATGTCTAAATGGTAAAGCAGATTTGGATGATGGAGAAATTGAACTGAAGAAGGTGGTGTTGTAATTTTCCACAATGTTATACCTTTTTTCCCTAGGGGAGGGGTACACATATGACAATAGGCCATGGTGGTCTTAGGTATTGGAGGATTAACTTCGAGGGCAAATGGGGATACCATGTATCATCCAAGGAAACATCTCCCCAGAGGTGGTCTCCTCCCATCTGATCCTCAATCATATGGCCGCACCTAGGGGCAGGATCAAGTAGCGGCTGCCATCCCCTCGCTACATGGGAGGAGAATCAGTGAGAACTCCATTGGATTCATCATAATATGCAAGAGAGAAAATTGTTTTCAGCCTCCATACATGTCTTTGAAAGGAAGGAAACATGCTATTGTGCGGACTATTCTTTTAACTTCTGAAAGTTTGTCCAAGTGGATATTGACAAACTGAATATTGTTCAAGTGTGCATATGTTTGGAAGCCAACAACTGGACCCATTGCTCCATTGACTAAACCTTGTTCTATGTCAAGAGTAAGCTTTAGAATTACTAGGCAGTTTGAACACAAAGTTAACAATTTATTTGAATCCAGCTGTGTTGGAGATACATTTTTCTTAGCTATTTAGTCATGCTGTTGCTTGTTGATGCTAAGGAAGTGTCATGTCATGCACTTTTAGTTTGTCTCTGGAGCTGATATGCACTATGGGTTGCATTTCTTATTTCAACATGGAATCGTTGAATTGGCTACAGCTTGCAAGGGTTGGCATTAAACACATGCAGTTTAGATTTCGCTGAGTTCTTTGTTCTTTGACACCAGGAACACATGTCTTTTATGCATATAGCTCATAGTGTAGTCTATTTTTTAAGGTGAATTTTGCTTCTTTAGTAAGCAGACCAGTCTAATGTTTTTTTTTAAATTATAGCATATGTTAGATATGATTATTTTAATTAGTAAGGTTTTGCCAGAAACAGCTTCACAAATTACTTACAAGAATTGATATTGTTAAAGCTACAAATGTTTTAGTTTCATGTTTTAGTCCATTGCCTAGCATTTCGGTGCTGGACTGATATGCAGGGAGATTTCTCCTCTGTGAAAGGGACAGTGAGCTAAATACTTGGTTGACACTCTCCCAGGGGCCATCCACCCAAGAACAGGTCAATGGGCTGTGTTTGTGCTGGTAGAGAGACTCCCAGACCCCCCTTTGATTTGCATATTAAGTAACTTTGGGTCTCACCCTAAAATACCAGGGGAATCCAGATATGGACCCCTTGTTCATTGTTCTTAGAGAGACACAGCTCCACCTCACTGATGAGGCCCAACTAGGCCAAACACGTGTATGGGGTTACTGTTGGTAAGATTTGCCTAGCATTTTGGTGCTGGACTGCTCCTGGGCAGGACAAAGACTGATATGCAGGGATATTTCTCCTCTGTGAAATGGACAGTGAGCTAAAGACTTGGTTGACACTCTCCCAGGGGCCACCCCCCCAAGAACAGGTCAATGGGCTTTGTTCATGCTAGTAGAGAGACTCCCAGACCCCCCTTTGATTTGCATGTCTTAGTCCATGTTCAATTTCTTCAGTGACTTCTAGGAAATGGTGCGGTGTTCATCATTTAGCTGTGATTTGATTACTTACAAATCTTCTTCAGGTTGCTGGTATTTTCTACCTCAGTTTGGGTTATTTCTGCTTTGTTTTGAATAAGTGGTTGTCCTAGTGGTTCTTAGCTTCCTGTTAGAGAAGGTTGACTGGTATTTTCAACCTCCGTTTTGGCTATTTCTGTTTCGTTTTGAATGAGTGATTGTCCAAGTGGTTCTTGGCTTCCTGTAAGAGAAGGTTGACTGCCTTCAGGAGTGTCTTTATGTAGTAGAGTTTCAATGTCTTCCTCTTGTTGGCATTCATTGTACAATATTTGTTTGTACTCTTTAAAATTGACATTGGTTGTACTGCTTTTATTTGCCATGAATGCAGTTTCAAATGTGTCATGGCCACCTAATAATTCTTCCTCTTTTCTCCAAGGTTTGAATAGCTGTAGTAGGTCCCTGTAATAAAGTTCTCTATGCTGTGGGCTTAGTAAGGTTTACTAGGCGTGCCTCACAAGTTGAGACCATTATTTTTGTAGGAGTAGTTTTGAACTATGTTGTACAGACACATGTTGTACAAAGCATTACTTCTGTTTGGATAGTATGTGCCAATTAAATTGCATTATAAATGATGTTGGCTGTTAGGATCATTTGTGGCTAATGTTCGTATCTCTTGATAGTGTTTTAGTATCCTTTTTTGTGATGAAGCTAGACTAAAGTTTAGCCAGAGAGTGTTTTCAGATTTCCCATATAAGGCATATAAGGCTGTTCCTGTACCTGTTAAATGATCTTCATCTTTTTAGGACCCACATTCTCTATGTGACAGTATTTTGAAACCAAAGCTGTACAATGTTTGGGTCAGGGTTTTGTCGGATGAAATGTCATCCCAAATGGCTTTTACATTCAGTCTTATCAGCTTTGGTGAGATGGCTATGACATATCTTGCAACTGGTATTGAATTGTCTGCATTGTATTGAATGTCTATATTCCACAAGAGGGTAATGATTGTATTGGTGTACTTGGATGCCTCATCTCTTTTAATGTGGTATGTGTTTTAGGGGATTTACCTTTTACACTGTACCGACAGAAGACATCAAACTATTTATTTTTCCTTTGGTGGAAACAGGTCTAGGGAAGCCAAAGCGACATTTGGTGTAGTGTTTACCTTTGTTTTTATGTCATCATCGGCAGTATTTGCCACACATAAGTCTTTGTAAGCATATGTTTTGTGTATGTAGGTACTATATGTGGTTTCTGAAATGATATCACATGTAATGTATTTTGGAATACATTGTAAAACAGTGGCATCACTGTCATGGACACATTTGGGAGCATCTTGTATCTACAAAGGATGTGGATGTGTGGTCTTCCTCTGGTTTGATATTCTTTTCTACAAAAGAAGTGTTCTACTTCTCAGAGTGCAGCATGGCAATTAAGCGATGGCGAACGTATCATGAAAGATTGACAGGATCTTGAGAACAAGGTTCTCCTGGACCTTTTGAGTCTATTCCCTCTTTGTTTTGCTTTACAGTGCATATGAAGTCATGCAAGTCATCCAATGCATATTCTGCACAACTTAAAGTAACAAACCATGTGGGTGGGCATAGGTTCCTTAGCATGCAACATACATCGGCGTGACATCAGAACCAGAATTCTTTTGTACCACACACTTGCCAAGAGATTTGTGATACTTGACTGAAAAACATACAGGCCGATTCATGGAATAATTAGCACGGCGCAAGTGGACAAAAATGTGCGATTCGTAGTGGAATAGCGAAAATCGCAGTGCAAGTGCGAAAATCGCATGAAAAGCAGCGCACATCGATTCATGGAAGGCCGTGCGCGAGAAAACCATCGGATGTGCGCTAAAAAAGTGCGTGGCGCACGTTGGCGCACAGGCCATCTAACGGCGTGCGCCAGGTCACACCGAAAATCGCACAGGCCACAGCGAAAATCGCACATAGCGCGGCGCACACAACAAAAGTACGCGGAACACGGGGCGTAACACTCGGAATGGGGAACAACTTGCCAAAATGTGGGTGTCAAGGGGGAAGTACAGGGTGCAAGTGCGCGGAACGCCCACATGCTTGCCTACAACACGTATTCATGGAATCGAATAGGGCAAAAAAACGCACGGTCAAACCAGTGCACAGGCACAAACACGACCGCCACAAGAAAGCAGGCGGTAGCGTCTCTGCGCCTGTAATAAATGTGCGCCAAAAGGTACGCAAACAAATAGCACCTATATACAGCCATGATGAATGTCCTATACTGTGGCCCTCCAGGACAAATGACGTGCAAAGGGGTACCCACAAACATGGACACCCGCTGACTGAAAAATAATGTTTGCGTGTATTCCGGGGTGCGCGGGAACTTTCACACGCGATTTGGCAGGGTACATGGATTTCAGGGGTGCGTGGGAAGTTCCACACGCGATTTGGCCGGGTACGTGCGCAGGAATTTCCACACGCGATTTGGCTGGGTACGTGGATCTCAGGGGTGCGCGGGAAGTCTTACACGCGATTTGGCAGGGTACGTGGATTTCAGGGGTGCGCGGGAAGTTCCACACGCGATTTGGCCGGGTACGTGCGCGGGAATTTCCACACGCGACTTGGCTGGGTACGTGGATCTCAGGGGTGCGCGGGAAGTCTCACACGCGATTTGGCAGGGTAGGTGGATTTCAGGGGTGCGCGGGAAGTTCCACACGCGATTTGGCCGGGTACGTGTGTGGGAATTTCCACACGCGATTTGGCTGGGTACGTGGATCTCAGGGGTGCGCGGGAAGTCTCACACGAGATTTGGCAGGGTACGTGGATTTCAGGGGTGCGCGGGAAGTTCCACACGCGATTTGGCCAGGTACGTACCCTCCATCAGGCCCCCACTTATGGCCCCTATCACCCCCACCCCCCAGCAGTGCAGGGGCAGCACCACCTCGCCCCACTCATGTCCAACTCATGTCTCCCACCACCCCCACCCCCCAGCAGTGCAGGGGCACCCTCCACCAGGCCCCCACTCATGTCTCCCACCACCCCCATCCCCCAGCAGTGCAGGGGCAGCACCACCAGGCCCCCACTTATGGCCCCTATCACCCCCACCCCCAAGCAGTGCAGGGGCAGCACCACCAGGCCCCCACTCATGGCCCCTATCACCCCCACCCCCCAACATCCAGGGGCACCCTCCACCAGGCCCCCACTCATGGCCCCCTGCACCCCCACCCCCCAGCATCCAGGGGCACCCTCCACCGGGCCCCCACTCATGGCCCCTATCACCCCCACCCCCCAGCAGTGCAGGGGCAGCAGCACCAGGCCCCCACTCATGTCCAACTCATGTCTCCCACCATCCCCACCCTGCAGCAGTGCAGGGGCACCCTCCACCAGGCCCCCACTCATGTCTCCCATCACCCCCACCCCCAGCAGTGCAGGGGCAGCACCACCAGGCCCCCACTCATGTCCAACTCATGTCTCCCACCACCCCCACCCCCCAGCAGTGCAGGGGCACCCTCCACCAGGCCCCCACTCATGTCCCCCTGCACCCAGGTCCTCACAATCCCCAATCATGTGCGTTATGGTCAGCCTCCACAGCCAAAAGGCCCTACCAAGTAACCCATTCACCCACATGGAAATGGAAATTACATTTTACACCCCCAATGTTCATAAAGCTAAGGAACCCATGTCCGTCATACACAAAGGTTGCAATTGAATGGGAAAACACCCAACATGACATGCATGAAACCAATGAGATGATACCACACAGTGAAGTATGAAAACAAAATTGTATTAAAAAAAATTGAATGCAAATGAAATGAAACAAACTACAATGGCAATGAAAAAAAGATAAGCTGCATGTCCGTCCAAAAATATCAAAACTACAAATCCAAATCCAAAAAAATGTTGTCCAAAGTCACATTAAAAATAAAATCAATCCGAGAGAGAAAAATAAATGCAAAGACCATTGCTCCATGGTGAATAAATAAAAAATAGAAAAATAAAACAATCCAATGAAGAACTATGTACAAAACATCCAAGGGTCCATGAGTCCAACTGAACAAAGGAAACCTACAAAAAACCCTAACTAAAATGCAACTATATTCAAAAAGTGGAGCAGTGTCCGTCGACTCCAAATCATAAGAAGAAACAAAGGAAACCTAAAACTAAATAACTATATACAAAGGCGGCGGGCAAGTCCAGCGGCTCACTCCGTGGTGTTCCGGGCCAGGGCATCATCAAACTCCTCGTCTATGTCCCGGAGGCGGTCCTGTTCCATGGCCCCGAGGGTCCGCAGGGACGACGCCATCTGCTCCTCCAACCCCCTGCGGATTGCCTCGAGGCACTCAGCCCGCCTCAGGGCCCTCCGCATGGAGTTCTCCGCCCTGACCATCGTGAGCCGCGCCTCTTCCGCCCGCCGCCACTCCGCACCTATCTGCTGGCCCAACCGCAGCCACACGGAAGACACTTCCTGTCCTGGGTCCTCCTGCCCTCCGACCGATGCCTGCCCCTCCGATGTTGATGGCCCCGAGCCATGATGCCTCCCACGTTGACTCTGCTGCTGCCTCCGGCGCAACTGCCTCTGCCAGCACAACGGCATCCAGGCTGATGGAATCCACCGACGCCGTCGTGCACGTGCCCTGCCTGATGATGCCGGCACATCCTCCATCTGCTGGGGTACAGTTGCTGTGGTGTTCACCCCTGCTGGACCTCCGACTCCCGACTGTGGCAGGGATGGGATCCCCACCAAGCTGGCTGCATTGGTCAGGGCAGGTCCACAGGGGGCCCTGGTGGCATCTGGGCCGGAAGACGGCAAGGAGAACGACCGGCGTATAGCCTCCACAGAGGAGGAGAGGGCCGCCAGATTGGCCGACACATGCAGGAAACCCCCGAACATGGAAGATCCCAATTGGGCCACGTCGGCATGGTGCTCTTCGTGATGATGTGGGTGCTCCTCCCGGGAAGCACGCACGTCATCACGAAATGCACCCGCGCGCATCGCGACCCGAATCAGGACCTTCTCCATACGGCCACGGGTTCCCTCGTCCGCAGGTGGAGTCAGGTGACATGGACATCCCCTCTACCTGCGGACGGGCCTGGGACGGGGCATCCCTGCTGGTGCATGGTGGTGCACTCACAGGGTCAGGGACAGCGACATGCACAGGCCCCTCCACGGTGACCTGCTGGTGCAAGTGGTGCAGTCCAGGGGCAGGGGTAGGAGGCTGCCTCCTGCCCCTGCCCCTGGACTGCACCACTTGCACCAGCAGGGATGCCCCCACCAGGCCCCATGTGTGCCTCAGTGGTGGCCTCCTCCTCCTCTGTGGAAACCACCAACCTGGATGGCTCCTCACCGTCTTCCGCCGTAGCAGGCCCCTGTGGGGGCTCACCCACCCCTTCCGCTGCAGCCGTGGGGGCATCCCCGCCGCCTTGCCCCACAGCGCCGTCTCCGCCCTCTTCTTCACTAGCCGCTGTGTAGAGGGAGACATAGAACACAAGCATCAAGGTACTGTTCAATGGTCCCCTAGACAGGAAGCAATAGCAGATGAGTACCACTGTCAAAGTACACTTCCATCATGTCCCTCCACAACACATGGGTCAGTCCAGGCAAAACACACACAGTAACAGGCATGGTGCATGCCATGGACATTTCCATACATGTCCAATGGACTCTTGAAACATACAATGATATGGAACTCACATTCATCATGGGTCATGCCTATCACATGCAAACACTTCACCTCAGTCACATCCCTCTGGCCTCATACACCCCAAACACAGCGGATACAAGGATAACTAGGCTGCATCAGTGAATCTGTGCATTGTCACACACATGTGTCATGCATCCATGGCATTCACAAGTCACAGACACGCAGGTCAGGCACACAGACATGGCTACCATATATGTACCTGGCATCAGCACCCATCCCTCACCCCCACCCATGTCCAGGAACAGAGACTGGCATGCTCTCATGTGTAAAATCTGCATAGGGCTCCCCATGTCGCATTTAAACACATGCAACAACCATGTGGTTCACACATCACTGGTCGCACATGCATTACCATGATGTCCCTGCACACATACATGCATACATGGCCTATGTCACACATACAGGCAAGAATCAGACAACCAGCACACTGCAACATGCCCTGTCTCACACAGCAATGCTTGGCCACTTACAGCTCAACTCCAGACGGGTATCCCTCTCAAGGATCTGGGCGTGGAGCGCTGGGCGTACGCGTTCCAGGACCCTCATCTGGATGGAACTCATGTGGCCCCGGCCCCCCTCCACGAGGCGCTGGGCTTTCACGAGGGTCCTGGACCTCAAGTCCTCCCAGCGCTTCTTGATCTTCTGGACATCGCGGGTTACCACCCCCTCCGCGTTGATGGCAACCACACAGTCGGCCCAGATCCTCTCCCGTCCTTCCTTGCTGGCGCGGGACGATCCAAAGAGGGCATCATACTGCCCCAGGACATGCTCCACCAGGACACCAACTTCGGTGGCAGTGAAGCTGGTGCCCCTCTGCCCCTCTGGCCTGGGGTTGCCACTG
Organism: Ambystoma mexicanum; assembly: GCF_040938575.1. NCBI lineage: Eukaryota > Metazoa > Chordata > Amphibia > Caudata > Ambystomatidae > Ambystoma > Ambystoma mexicanum. The sequence continues at coordinate 878,638,151 of NC_090941.1, read as the reverse complement.
GTGCCAGATGTGGAAGTGCCCGACATGGCAACCCCAGAGGCAGGAGTGGGTGGGCAACTGGGTCCTGGGGCTGGGCTGTGGAGCGATGTTATCCCAGTCGGGAGTCTTCTGTTCCAGCAGGGGTGGACACAGCAACTGGACCCCTGCAGATGGCTGATGTGCAGGCACCAAATGGCAGGGCACGGTGGCAGCCGGCAGGCAGGCAGGCAGGCAGGCAGGCAGGCAGCAGCAGCAGATGGCACGTGGGAGGCTGCTCGGGGCACTGGGGGGCAGTAATTGGGCCTTCTGGGCAGGAGCGTGGTCTTCTGTGTGTTTTCGCATGGCCAGCTTGATACGGAGTGATTTGGCACGTGAAAATCCTGCTCGTCAGCGTGAAATTCGAGGAAAGGCCCTTAGCGCGGAAGCGCGTCAGCACACATACGCGATTCTATTGAACCAAAGGCCCTCAGCGCGTAAGCACGTCTGTGACGTGACCCGCACTGGTGTTTCCCTCATAGCACATGATGACGGAGCACACGTGGAAAGACTGCACGTCAGAGTGTCATCGCGTGTAATTGGACAAAAGTGCACGTACACGCGATTGGCCTATGTACGTGTATTTCAGGGGTGCGCAGGCACTTACACACGCGAGTACATCAGCGCACGTGTATTCCGGGGTGCGCAGGAATTTCCACAGGCTATTGGCCTAGGTACTGGATTTCAGGGGTGTGCGTGAAGTTTCACACGCGAGTACATCAGCACACGTGTATTCCAGGGTGCGCGGGAATTTCCACACGCTATTGGCCTGGGTACTGGATTTCAGGGGTGCGCGGGAAGTTTCACACGCTCGCCTACAACATGCGCAAAGTAACACGTACGCCAGTAGGAAGCAGGCATACGTTGACCCGCGACGCATAAATTTGTGCGCAAAAAACTAACAAGCTCAGACGCCAGGATGAATATACCGTTCCTAGGAGCAGTGGCCGTGGGCTACCAAAGGAGGAGGAGGAGGATAGTCAGGGCCAGAATATTCACACCCAGAACCAGCCTTTTCGGGATGCCTGATGACCAGGTGTATGGGAGGTACAGGTTTTCATCACACATAATACTGGACCTGGTTAGTGAGTGGGAGGATGACCTCACATCACCCACCCTGTGCTCCCAAGCACTCAGCCCCCTGGAGAAGGTCCTCAATGTACTGCACTTCTTAGCCACTGGATCATTTCAGCGGACAAGTGCCATAGTGGGTGGGGTGTCACAGGCCACGCAGTCACGCTGCCTACACCAGGTCTTGAACATCATCACTGCACGCCCATCAGTCCACAGGCACATATACCTGCCCAGAAAACCTGCAGAAAGGCATGCTGCCGCCCTGGATTTTTACGGTGTGGCACGATTCCCCAAAGTGCTAGGTGCCATCGACTGCACCCATGTGGCTCTACGTCCCCCCAGGGCATCTGAGCACATCTATAGGAACCTCAAGCACTGGCATTCCATCAACGTGCAGGTAGTATGTAATGCCAAGGGAATCATCACCTCAGTATATGCCAACTATCCCGGGTCCACTCACGACAGCTTCATTTACCGAATGTCCACCCTAAACCGGGACCTAGAAGCTGGGCGGCATGGCGATACATGGCTGCTTGGTGAGTATGAATGCCACAGCACATGCATGCATGTCAGATACTGAGCAAGGTCACAACCCCACCAATGATACCAATCACCACCTCCACATTGGACAGTGCCTACCCTCTCAGCCCCCACATAATGACGCCAATTCGGAACCCCATCACGCCACCCGAGGTAAGATATAACACAGCCCACATTGCAACCCGGGGCATAGTGGAGCGCACATTCGGAGTGCTTAAGTCACGCTTTCGCTCCCTTGACCGTTCTGGCGGGCAGCTGTAATACGCTCCCCCAGTAGTGTGCAGGATCACAGTGGCAGCATGTGTGCTGCACAACGTTGCAACACGCCGGGGCCTGGCCGTGGACATGGTGATGCCCCCACATCCCCAACCACATGCACGCCCGCTGCGCATGGGAGGGGAAAGGGCACAGGGGAGGCAGCCCGTACACAGCTAGTGGCTAATTATTTCACATAGAAATCACACCCCTGTGGAGTGCACACTGCCCTGGCACATACCATCTGACAATCAATGATGACTCAACCTGACACTGATCCTGAATGTCTGGAGAATCAACCGTCAAAACCATATCAGCCTGAGATTGTTCACCTGGAAGTGTTACAATGTATGCATCCCTACCTACACAGACACCACCAATGCAGTTTTGTGAAAAAACACATTCATGCAGCTAAAATGAATACCCACTTCCAAAATGCAACATGAGGACAGTGCCATGTCACCCAACCCATCCCCAGCACCGCCACACGACACACTGTGCCATGTCATGCTATGTGCAGGTAAACAAAGTAATCCCCACAACATGACACAAGTGTCACAATGTGCAGTGTCCCGATTTGAAACTCTCGACACCTGAAATGCTCACAGTAATGCAGGACCAACAACACACTTGAGCAGGTATTTAGCAATAACACTTATGAGCTACTGACCCTCAAAACTACCATTAACATGACATTACGAATGTAAGGAATTAGTAGTCTCACCACCTGGAAATGCCTGCACTCCCACCACTTCCAACTGTACAGTGTTGCCGCCATGTAGAGTTGTAGGTGCAGTGCTGCCAACATGGACCCCATCTCCAAAGTAGAGGGCCTTGTGTAGACATGAGGAAAGGACCTGCAAATTAGGAGGTAGACACGGATGATGAGTTACACATCAATGCAACATGCAGTGTACAACACAACAGCAAAATGCACTAGGAATGTATACACAGTATTGACTAGACTACCCACACATGTAGTGGGAGTCCAATGTCACCATGTACGTCAATGTCACTTGGGCACACCCTTTGCAAGCCCATGGAAACGGGAAGCAGTGTGACAAAAACCCAAGCATCTGAACCAAATACATGACAAGCCTGCATGTGCCCGGCCACAATGCAGCGTATGCCCACGGGAGCCACACAAGGCAACACATTGTCCCAAAAAAAATAAAACAATAAAATTAAAAAAAAAATAATAAAAAAAAAATCAAAAATGGCCATTAATGGGCCCGGGGGGTTGGGGAGGCCACCCAGGAGGTCCGAGGACAGGGTGCACACCAAAACCCACCTGTGTGGATCTTGCGAAAAAAAAACACCTCCATGGGCTCATGGCCCACACGGCTACCCTATTGTGGGAGTATCACTGCTGTCGCTATTATCACCCTGTGCAGCTGCATCCGGAGGTGGTGGCACTATGGGAGGCAGCCCACGCAAGGCCCTAGTCTGTTCCTCCATGGCTGAAAACATGCGGGTGTGGTAGGTCTCGTTCTGGAGGATGAGTGTGCGGAGGTCCCCATGCAACAACTCACGGGATGCCCGGACCTCCGCCCTAGTTGCCTGCATCTCAGCTGAGAGCGTACGGGTGAGACGCTCCAGCTGCTGTTCTGTCCTTCGGTTTGTTGAAGCCTCAAGCTCAACAAGAGTCGTCCTGAGGTGAAGGAGTTCCAGCCTCAGGGCTTCCCTGTGGCCCTGGGACTCTATGGAGATGGCTTCCTGCAGAGTCGCCAGTGCCGCCCGCCTGTCCCTGTTGGATGCCAACATGTCCTCCCTGTGTGACTGGCAGATGGAGTCGGTTGCCTGCTGTAGTCGCTCCATCAGCCTTTCGGGGGGGACAATGGAAGTGGCCACCCTATCCATGGCCTGAGCCATCATCGCTGATGATGCTGCCTGTTGGGTTGCCAAAAAGGGATTGTTCCCATGCGGTATTGCCAGGTGGCGTACGGCCACCACGTCGGCGGGCACCACACCTGTCTGGGGCAAGGCGAACTGCGCCTTGCTGTGCCGGCACTGCCTGAGGCTGCAGGACTGCATTCCCCCTCTGATCTGCTGGCCCAGGAACAGGATCAGATGTCGCGGAGTGTGACCCTGCATCCGTAACCACCAAAGGCGTAGCTGCCAACACTGACATCCCCATTGAGGGTTCTGATCCTGGTGCAGGTGGGTGGGACAGAACAGAATCCCTCCCAGGAACACTCACCTGCGAGGGCACGTAGGTCTCATCATCCGAATCAACACCTGAGTACAGCTCGGGGGAGGTGCAGCCAGAGACACCCCTTGAGAGCACGACCTGCAGCAGTTGTGGGTTCTCACCCACCACCACACCACGTCCCTCACTGGTGGTCAGTCGGCCCTCGGACCCCTCCTGGGTCTGAACCATCTCCACAACCCCAGCAGTATCAGGTGCGTCTTCCCCTGCAAAGACATAAAAGCAAACACATGGAAACAGGCATTAGCACCATGGCACACAATGAGGGCTGAGAAGCAACAGAACCAGTACTTGATTGACACATGTCCCACATGACTAAAACCCTCCCATGCATGCACCCTCAGTGCGTATGAAGGGCAGGCAAATGGCACACACTGATGACACCAAGATGGAAGATGAACACATTTTCTGCATGCTGCCTGGCAGTGGCATCACACATTGGCCTGTGATTGCCAGGTGAAATACACATGCCATCACACAGATGCCATGGACCACTGCTATTGAGTGAAGATGGAGAGGAGGGCAGCACTTATTCATTCAGTCCAGTTCCCTCATGTAATAGCTTTTCTAATTAAAACAGGTCTGATTTTTCACCTGGAGCTGCCAGTCCAAAATGGCAATGCACAGGGACATGTCTAAACAAATGATATCCAGGTAACAAAGTCACTCCACTTTACCATAGCCATGTCAGACATGTGACTAGAGGACTGAGAAATGCCTAGTAAAAGTGGTGGAATGCAAACAATCTGCCTGAATGAACAGAGAAAAATAAGCAACAATGTTGTGGCAAGGTGACACTTCAAGGGCAACTGGCGTGCTGTTGGGCTAGATGTCTACTGTTGGCAGAAGGGATACTGCTATGGCCAAATGCTGCTGCGCCGAATATATTGCATGAAGCACATGGGTGACCCAAACGACTCAGGCGCACACACCCTCACCTGGCACACAAACAGAAGCCCTCACACACACACACTATGCACATGGATGACACACACATGCATGTGCACTCACCGGACAATGCCTCATAATCAGGCAGATCTCCCACGCCTTGGATCTGTTCCTCCGTGACGTAGGTCCCAGCGACTGACTCATGTGGAGTGAGTTCCATGTCTTCTACTGGAGACCCACCTCCAGTCACTAGAGTTGCGGCATGACTTGAGGCCAGCTTATTCTTTGCCCTGCGCTTTAGGTCATTCCAGCGCTTATAGCAATCATTGGCTGTGCGCCTCACGATTCCAAGGGCACTTACGATGTCCGCAACGGTCTGCAAGTGTGCCTGGCGTTGTGCAGGTGTGGTCTTGGATCCTGCAACAATGACCGTCTCGTTATCATGTGCGGACACATACTCGACAAGTGCATTCAGTTCGGCATCCGTGAAGCTGGGCTTCCTTGACGGGCCGGACTGTGTAGCCGTGTCTGGGGCATCAGCCTGTGCCGGACGAGCACTCTTCCTCTTCCGCTTGGAAGGTGGTGGTGATCCTGAGTGTCCTACGCCGCTCTGGACACTAGGGGCAGGAGCCCTGGTGGACTCTGTATCAGGAGTGTGGGATTGCACACTCAGCATGGGAGTTGGTGCAGGCATTGGCTCAAGTGTAATGGTGTCAGGGGGAATGTCAGCAGGATGGACTAGGACCGACACTGTCCTGGCTGGGTGTGTGAGAGCTGGGGTGGATGGAGCCGCAGCTGCCCCTGCAGCCTCTCCACCCTGCCTACTTGGGGCAGCAGATGACCTTGCTGCCCCTGATACACGTGGCCTGATGACATCAACGTGCACCAGTGCACGTGTCATAGGCCTGCTGACCTGGAAGTCAGCCATGGAGTCAGCCAGGTCTGGTGCCACAATGGGCTGGTCCAACAAGGGCTGAGCATGGATGGTGTCAGCCACATCAGCCTCAACCAGGGGTGGTGGGTGGGATTATGGGTGCCCTTGACTGGTCCTCCACACATGGGGGGACAGGTTCACCCTGCAAGTAACGACCATGTCCCCTACCGGATCCACCACGGCCACCACTTGTGGCTCGTCCACCTTTGCCACCCTTACGGATTCCTCGCCTCCCAACCATGGCACTGATGTTAATGTGCATATGGGAGTGGCTGTAAACCTGGGCAATTGGGGATCAAAGGGGTTGGGTACCAGATGGTAATTGTACTCTAGTGCTCTAGCAAGGCTGAATGTGACCCCTGGGGAAAGATGACGGGTCACGCAACGCACAGGAAGCCCAAAAAAGGGAGATGACGTGCACGCAACCCCTCCTAGACCACGTGTGCGGAAAAAAAAACCTGCACTACGCTGTGGCACCCAGTAACACAAGAATGAACGTATGCGTGTCACACGCAGCCTAGAATGACCTCTGAAGGGGTAGGCTACACACGGGGCAAGCACAGATGTTAGATACGTGCATGACTCACCGTCTGCCAGGAAAAAGAGCGTGAAAAAGAAGTGCGTTTGCGCGTTGGCAACACCCCCACCAAAAGAAGAATTGTACGCTGTCTGAGGAGACAGGACAACAGTAGAAGGGAACGCTGTTTGAGGGAACAGGCCCAGGAAAACCAGAAAAAGAGAAAAAAGAGAAAAAGCTGTCAGAGGTAACAGGGAATACGAACTTGAAAGGCTGTGAAGTAAATCGCGTGTGAAATGACAAGAAGCACAGATTTCACCCACTCGCTCTCCACGAAAAGCACGTACAAGGAAATGGTGTTCTACACATACCTTTTATGCAGGCCCACACGTCCAGCATCACTTCCGCGTGTACGCGCTAGGGCCATTTCCACCAATTACACGCTTTGTCACTTCCGCGTGTAGGGCCATTTCCACCAATTACACGCTTTGTCACTTCCGCGTGTAGGGCCATTTCCACCAATTACACGCTTTGTCACTTCCGCGTGTACGCGCTAAGGCCATTTCCACCAATTACACGCTTTGACACTCGGATGTGTCTTTCATTTTTTTAACACGCAACATTTCAAACGTGTGCCATATTCAATGTGCACGTGAATTCATAGACGCGCATACGCTGGTGGCCTTTGGGCCAATGAATGTACAGACGTGTGCTGACGCGCTTACGCGCTAAGGGCTTTTCCTCGAATTACACGCAGACGTGCTGGATTTTCACGTGCAAAATCACTCCGTATCAAGCTGGCCACGCGTTCACGCACGCGTTCACGCACGGAAGACCACGCTCCTGCCCAGAAGGCCGAATTACTGCCCCCCAGAGCCCTGAGCACGCTCCCACCTGCCATCTGCTGCTGCCTGACTGCCTGCTGCCCACGTGCCCTGCCATTTGCTGCCTGCACATCAGCCAGGGGTTGCTGTGACCACCCCTGCTGGAACCGAAGACTCCCGACTGCTTTTCCATCGCCCCACAGCCCAGCCCCAGGACCCAGTTGCCCACCCACTCCTGCCTCTGGGGTTGCCATGTCGGGCACTGCAACATCTGGCACCAGTGGCAACCCCAGGCCAAGGAGGCAGAGGGGCACCAGCTTCACTGCCACCGAAGTTGGTGTCCTGGTGGAGCATGTCCTGGGGCAGTATGAAGCCCTCTTCGGAAGGTTGCGCACCGACAAGGAAGGACGGACTCGGATCTGGATGGACATCGTGACTGCCATCAACGCGGAGGAGGTGGCAGTCCGCGACTACGAACGTGTCAGGAAGCGCTGGGAGGACTTCAGGTCCAGGACCCTCAACAAGGCCCGGCGCCTCCTGAAGGCAGCGGATGTTAAGGGGCGCCGGGGCCACTTGTCGGAAGATCAGATGAGGGTCCTGGAACGCATATCCCCAGCGCTCCACGTCCAGGTCCTTGAGAGGCAGACCCGTCTGGAGTCGAGCGGTAAGTGTACATGCATACTGATTGTAAGCTGTGCGTGTGGTGTGCCAGGAGTGTGCAGGTTGAACATGTATTTTTATGTGGGCAAGTAGGGGGGGGTGTACAGGGCCGTGAGGGTGACACACGCAAGTGGTCTCATGTGTGACACATGGATGGTGCTTGTGTGTGTGGGCTTGCATGGCACAGGATGTGAAGGAATGATTGTCAGGTGTGACATGGATGTCAATCGGAACACTGCGACAGTTGGCGGAGGTGTACACATGCATGCAAGTTTGGTGGTGTGTGTGCATGTGTAGTGTACTCCCTATGTTGCATGTGATGTGTGGATGACCTTTGGCTGCTCATGCTGTTGTATGTGAATGGATGGTGCTGGCTGTTGCAATATGCTTGTGGTATGGCTCATGTGTGCAAGTTGAAATGACATGTGTATTGGGGATTGTGATGCCATGTCTGAGGTTTACCAATGCCACTCATGTATGACTGTCATGTGTGTATGAGTCCATTGGACAGTGCCCTGATGCCTGTGTTTTCTTTCTCCCTGTCTGCAGCGTCAACTGATGAAGAGGGCGGAGAAGGTGCTGTGGAGCACAGCGGCAGGGGTCGCACCACCAGCCGGAGACGCAAGGCCCGGATCCCCTCCCAGGTTCTGATCTAGTCGGGGAGTGAGGAGTCCGGTGCCGTGTCCCAGGCCGCAGCTGACGAGGGGAGGTCCAAGAGGTGGAGGTTGGAGTTGGACTCCTCGGCAGCAGAAGGGGCAGCTGGGACCCCACAGGGCCCAACGGAGGAAGATGGCACGGAGTCATCCAGGTTGGTGGGGGGTTTGGAGGAGGAGGAGGCCGTGCAAGCGACAGAGGCGGGGTCTGGAGGTGGGGATTCCACTGGTGCTAGTGGTGCAGTGCAGGATCTGGGACAGGAGGCAGCACAGGCCGCCGCGGAGGTGCCTGTGTGCAATCCTGTCCCTGCTCCTGTCACTGCATCATCTTGCACCAGCGGGGATGCCTACCTCCAGACCCGTTCTCAGGGAGGGGATTGGCTTACAACACCTGGCCTTCCTCTCCCTGCGGATGTGGTTATCCTGCACCAGGTTGAGCCTGTCCAGGGTGGGGTGGCGTTGCGTCAACGGGCCATGCGAGCTGACCTGCAGTCTTTTCATGATGAGTCTGCATGTCTTCTTGCATGGCTCGTTGACTGCGTTGACCCACTGGGACAGCTCACCAGGGCTGGATTCCTCCGTTTCCTGGACCTTGTTCCGACCCCCTCCTCCACGGAACCCCCTATGCCCCAGTCGTCCTCCATGCCATCTTCCCACCCATGTGTCACCTGGGTGCCCTGTGGAGCTGCCTCCGACCGTGCGGCTAGGCTGGTGGACAACAGATCCCTGCCACAGTCGGGAGTCGGACGTCCAGCAGGGGTGGCCACATCAACGACTGCACCCCAGCTGGAAGAGGATGTGCAGGCACCATCGGACAGGGCACATGGACAGCAGCAGCTGCAGCAGCAGGAGGCTGTAGGTGGGAGCCACGATAGCTCGGGGCCTTCAACATCGGAGGGGCAGGCATCGGCCGGAGGGCAGGAGGACCCTGGACGGGAAGTGTCTTCCATGTGGCAGCGGTTGGGCCACGCCATAGATGCGGAGCGGCGGCGGGTGGAAGAGGCACGGCTCACGATGGTCAGGGCGGAGAACTCCATGCGGAGGGCCCTGAGGCGGGCAGAGTGCCTCGAGGCAATCCGCAGGGAGTTCGAGGTGAACATGCCGGCGTCCCTGCGGACCCTCGGGGCCATGGAACAGGACCGCCTCCGGGACATAGACGAGGAGTTCGATGATGCCCTGGCCCGGAACACCACTAATTGAGCCGCTGGACTGGCCCGCCGCCATTGTATATAGTTATTTAGTGATAGGTTTCCTTTATAGTTTATTTTTATTTGGAGTCGACGGACACTGCTCCACCTTTTGTATATAGTTCCATTTTAGATTTTGAGTGGGGGCCTGGTGGGGGCTGCCCATGGTGGCTGGGGGATGGGGGTGGTGGGAGACATGGGTGGGAGCCTGGTGGGGGCTGCCCATGGTGGCTGGGGGGTGGGTGTGGTGGGAGACATGGGTGGGGGCCTGGTGGAGGGTGCCCCACACTGCTGGGGGGGGGTGGGGGTGGTGGGAGACATGAGTGGGGGCTTGGTGGAGGCTGCCCATGGTGGCTGGGGGGTGGGGGTGGGTGGGAGACATGAGTGGGGGCCTGGTGGGGGCTGCCCATGGTGGCTGGGGGGTGGGGGTGAGTGGGAGACATGAGTGGGGGCCTGGTGGGGGCTGCCCATGGTGGATGGGGGTGGGGGTGGTGGGAGACATGGGAGGGGGCCTGGTGGAGGGTGCCCCAAACAGCTGGGTGGGTGGGGGTGGTGGGAGACATGAGTGGGGGCCTGGTGGGGGATGCCCATGGTGGCTGGGTGGTGGGGGTGGTGGGAGACATGGGTGGGGGCCTGGTGGAGGGTGCCCCACACTGCTGGAGGGGTGGGGTGGTGGGAGACATGAGTGGGGGCCTGGTGGGGGATGCCCATGGTGGTTGGGGGTGGGGGTGGTGGGAGACATGAGTGGGGCCTGGTGGAGGCCGCCCATGGTGGCTGGGGGTGGGGGTGGTGGGAGACATGGGTGGGAGCCTGGTGGGGGCTGCCCATGGTGGCTGGGGGGTGGGGGTGGTGGGAGACATGGGTGGGGGCCTGGTGGAGCGTGCCCCACACTGCTGGGGGGTGTGGGGGTGGTGGGAGACATGAGTGGGGGCCTGGTGGAGGCTGCCCATGGTGGCTGGGGGGTGGGATGGGTGATAGACATGAGTGGGGGCCTGGTGGAGGCTGCCCATGGTGGCTGGGGGGTTTGGGTGGCTTGGTGGACATGAGTGGGGGCCTGGTGGGGGCTGCCCATGGTGGCTGGGGGTGGGGGTGGGTGGGAGACATGAGTGGGGGCCTGGTGGGGGCTGCCCATGGTGGCTGGGGGGGGTGGGGGTGGTGGGAGACATGGGTGCGGGCCTGGTGGAGGGTGCCCCACATTGCTGGGGGGTGGGGGTGGTGGGAGACATGAGTGGGGGCCTGGTGGTGGCTGCCCATGGTGGCTTGGGGGTGGGGGTGAGTGGGAGACATGAGTGGGGGCCTGGTGGGGGCTGCCCATAGTGGCTGGGGGGTGGGGGTGGGTGGGAGACATGAGTGGGGGCCTGGTGGGGGCTGCCCATGGTGGCTGGGGGGTGGGGGTGGTGGGAGACATGGGTGGGGGTCTGTTGGAGGGTGCCCCACACTGCTGGGGGGTGGGGGTGGTGGTAGACATGAGTGGGGGCCTGGTGGAGGCTGCCCATGGTGGCTGGGGTTTGGGGGGGTGGTAGACATGGGTGGGAGCCTGGTGGGGGCTGCCCAAGGTGGCTGGGGGGTGGGGGTGGTGGGAGACATGGATGGGGGCCTGGTGGAGGGTGCCCCACACTGCTGGGGGGGTGGGTGTGGTGGGAGACATGAGTGGGGGCCTGGTGGGGGCTGCCCATGGTGGCTGAGGGGTGGGGGTGGTGGGAGACATGGGTGGGGGCCTGGTGGAGGGTGCCCCACACTGCTGGGGGGGTGGGGGTGGTGGGAGACATGAGTGGGGGCCTGGTGGAGGCTGCCCATGGTGGCCGGGGGTGGAGGTGGGTGGGAGACATGAGTGGGGTCCTGGTGGGGGCTGCCCATGGTGGCTGGGGGTGGGGGTGGGTGGGAGACATGAGTCGGGGCCTGGTGGGGGCTGCCCATGGTGGCTGGGGGGGTGGGGGTTGTGGGAAACATGGGTGGGGGCCTGGTGGAGGGTGCCCCACACTGCTGGGGGGTGGGGGTGGTGGGAGACATGAGTGGGGGCCTGGTGGAGGCTACCCATGGTGGCTGGGGGGTGGGGGTGGTGGGAGACATGGGTGGGAGCCAGGTCGAGGGTGCCCCACACTGCTGGAGGGGTGGGGGTGGTGGGAGACATGAGTGGGGGCCTGGTGGGGGCTGCCCATGGTGGCTGGGAGTGTGGGTGGTGGGAGACATGGGTGGGGGCCTGGTGGGGGCTGCCCATGGTGGCTGGGGGGTGGGGGTGGTGGGAGACATGAGTGGGGGCCTGGTGGAGGCTGCCCCTGCACTGCTGGGGGGGTGGGGGTGGGTGGGAGACATGAGTGGGGGCCTGGTGGGGAGTGCCCATGGTGGCTGGGGGGTGGGGGTGGTGGGAGACATGAGTGGGGGCCTGGTGGGGGCTGCCTATGGTGGCTGGGGGGTGGGGATGGGTGGGAGACATGAGTGGGGGCCTGGTGGGGGCTGCCCATGGTGGCTGGGGGGTGGGTGTGTGTGACATGAGTGGGGGCCTGGTGGAGGCTGCCCATGGTGGCTGGAGGGTGGGGGTGATGGGAGACATGGGTGGGGGCCTGGTGGAGGTGCCCCACACTGCTGGGGGGGATTGGGGGTGGGAGACATGAGCAGGTGTGCACGGTAGTCCCCTGTTTTGTGGGCTGCCTGCAGGGGCCGTGGAGGGTGTACAGGGTTCACCTGTGAGGACCCACCCAGCCTAATCGCGTGTGATTATTCCCGCGCACCCCTGTAATACACGTACCCAGCCAAATCGCGTGTGATAATTCCCGCGCACCCCTGTAATACACGTACCCAGCCAAATCGCATGTGATTATTCCCACGCACCTCTGTAATACACTTACCCTGGCTAATCGCGTGTAAAACTTCACGAGTACCCCTGTCATACACGTACCCAGCCAAATCGTGTGTGAAAATTCCCGCGTACTCCTGTAATACACGTGCCCTGGCTAATCGCGTGTTTAACTTCACGCGTACCACTGTCATACACGTACCCTGGCTAATCGCATGTAAAACTTCCCGCGTACCCCTGATATGAATGTTACCCGCTTTGCGTTCCTTGTTTGGCAGCCCTATAAACTGGTCCAGGGTTAGCACAGCCCTTTGCGATGATTTAGCGATTTTGATGGCTTTTCCTTGCGCGAGGGCGTTCTTGGGGGCGTTACTGGCACTGCTGCAGGGTCGCTGCGATACTCTGCGCCACGGCTGGTTTGGGAGCCTAAAATCCATGAATACGCTGTGCGCAGAAATCGGTTTTGGCGCACGCGCCTGGCGCAGACAATTGCACGCGGACACTCTGCACCAGCCGCTTGCGACACTTTTCTGCGAAATTCTATGAATTACCCTGATCATCTTTGGCTTTTATCTTTTGAAGGAGTTATGTAGCTAAATGTTTAGGAAATGAGAGCCTGTTTTTTAGTGTGATGGAAAATCAGAAACATAGAGTTGCTAGTTTGCTTTTAAACAAGTAGTGGAACATTTATTCTATATTGTGTCTGAATCTTGGGTCTTCAGAATACATTTGAAAAGAAAGTATTATGATGCACTCATTTGTGTAGCTCTTTTATCATATGTTCCTCCTTTTCTTCTAGCAAAAATTAGAATAAAACATTGTTCTTCACTTTTTTTCCCATATGCTTCTTGGAGATCCTTTGGCTTGAAGCATTTGATATGTTTCTAATGGAACCTCTGTTAGGAAAGATTGTCTATACTCTGACCTGGTGGACAGATGTATAGAAGTCCAACCTAGTATTGTGATAGGAACAACTCTGGGAGCTGTAGCCAAACCAATTCAATTTAGCAAGGTGAGTGGACTAGGCTAAGTCTCAATAGTTGGTGAGCTTGTAAGGGGTCCAAAATGAGCACATATAGTAAAATAGTCAAGGAACACACTTAGAAATACTTATTTACTTATGGGCAAGTAACACCGTACAAAATGACTACTAACAGGTAATATTATCACTCAATACTAAAAATTAGATACATATACCCAATTATTGGAGATTATTGGAGATGGGAAAAATACATTTCAGACCCCTGAAAAGGAAAGTATTGATTAGCATTAGCACTACTAGTCCACAGAGATTAAAAACTAACTTCAGAAGTCCATCCATAAAATGTATGGGGCCGTGTGCCTAAAGTTCAACAAAGTTCCATACAGTTTTGTGAAGCTGGTACAACTGATGGTAGGGTCTCTGGGGTCCAGTGAACAGTTCCAAGTGTCAGAGGATGAGTTAAACTAGCTAACAAATGTGCTCCCAACTTTTGGAGTGCTTGTAATGGTAAAGTCAAAGTAATCTCAAAGTTTCTAAAAGTTGCCAAACTTTTAAAAGGGAGTAAAGGGGTTCAGGTAACTATTGCTACAAATTACCCCCATACTCTGATTCTTCAAATGACTTGGCATGTCAATTTAAGAGGGTCAGATGTCGCTTTTCTTGCTGTCAGCCTCACCCTTGATTCCCAGGGGTTGAAGGTTTGAGAAGCTCTCTGGTCATGTCTAATGCTGGTGCAAGGTCTCAAAGTTGAAGAATGAAGCAGAACTCAATGAAGTGCCCCTCTCTTCGGACAGGAATGGACACAGGTAAGCAGTTTCATATGAAGGCCACTGATGCACAGTGACCCAAAGGGATTCACTTGCCACCATCAGACTTTCCATCTCAGGTCCCTTGATGCTAGGATCATGGAATTTCACAGAGGTTATTCATATTGTACTAGCTGAAGATCCACCATGTTCCAGGCATCAACTAAGAAAGGCAAGGTCTGCAGCCCAGTAGCCCAAACTCAGAGCTGGTCTGGCACAGGGCATTCCCGGGGCACTTCCGAAGGCTCTTCTGCGTAGGACTCCAAGCTGACGCCAGGAATAGATGTTCCCTTCACTTCAAGGGTTGCAGCTCCTTTGTATGACTTTTGGAGATTTTCCACAGGACTTGGCTCTACCAGGGCAGCAGCAGAAGTTTGTCACCAAGCCTTCTTCTGACAGGTCCACAGTCTCCTCGCAAGTCTTGCAGCTGGACAGTAGTCTTGGCTCCTTCAGTTTCTTCCAGGATCTCTCTCGAGTGGGTGCAGGGTCCTCTTCTTATCCTAAATGCCAGGTAATAGCAGCAGTTTACAATAGCCAATGATAGATCTGCCACACACACGAACACCAGCAGTGGTCCATTCAGGAGGAATTCTCTCCCTTAATTTCCACCAACCACTTCAAAAGCTTAGGGCGAACATACACAGTGAAGTGTGTTCCATAGAGGTACGACCTCAACTTCCTGAGGCACCACATAATGGAACCACATATCTTCTCCATCTGGGGCCACCTGAGTTCTCCAGTCCTAAACTGGTAGTTGATTTGATATGTAGGTTGTTCCTCACCTCTGTCAACGAGCTGTGAATGTTTTCCAACTACCCCAGTGTCATAGGCATCTGTCTGCACTATGGAAGGCCAAACAGGTGCCCTTAAACCAGGGGCCTGACCTAAAGATTATTTCAGTCCAGTGAAGGCCTTCTCACACTCTATGGTCCATAGCAATTCCTTAGGTACCCTTGAGTTAGTGAGGGCAGTCAGAGGGACAGCTATATTTCTACAGTCTGCCACTTTACTCCTGTGTTTCCCAGTGAGGCCCAGAAAAGTTCTCACTTGGGCATGAGTAGTGGGGCTTGCCCAGTTAAATGCATCATGTACTTCACTGACAATAGGCTGCATCTTGCCTCCACTTACACCACAGTTATGCTGAAGGAAGGCCAATGGCTCCTGTTCAGGTCGACACTTTGTTCCAGCACAGGGTGGATCTCACACCAAAAGTCAGAATGTGTTGGCTGTTCTGAACCACTAACAACATTCAAACTCAGTGGATTCACTAACTCCCATAACACAGCCCGGTTTGGACCAACCTGTTAACAGGGGTCTCAGTGACAACAAGGAGGGAGATTGCCTCAGCAAAACCTCCAGCTCACCTTGCTGAGACACGCAGATGTATCTGGCTTCCTCTCTGTAGCCTTAAACAGGGCTCTAGGTCTATCTCTCAAGATAAAATCCTCCACACTGTTCACAGGAAACTTTATGGTAACCTTCCAAGGTCCACCAAGGCCTACTGAATAGTGTACCTTGCCAAGCTATGGAACATGGCACATCCCAGACCACCCACATGTGTTCAGGGCTTTACAAAGTAAGTTTGACAGGAGCAGGTCCGACCTCCTTCTCTGAGGCTCACTGAAGGCTCCAATCAAACTTAATAGAGCTTTGACAAGTCTCTCTCTCCGACCATCTTCCTGTGGATGACATTTCAGTGACACTTGACGGGTCAATTCACTGTCCTTCCACTCGGTGTGACCACTAATGAGTACAGCATAGGAGCTACCTCTGGGACTGTCATTCAGTAAGGTGTCAATTACTGACTTGGCAGTCATTCTCTGTGGGGTGGCACAAGAACATATGGGATTGTGATCAACAATCACCAATTGTAATCTATTGCATGAGGTCGCCAGAGTTAAAGGGCTAATCATATTAGGCCTAACATCTGGTGAAAATTAGTACACTCTTAAAAGTTAATTCTGAAGTAACTGAATTCCTGTCTCACACCTGCACAACCTGGTGACAGATAGTGAGACTCCTACATTGTTTTTCTTCTGGGAACCCCACCATGGGCCAGCAGGAATGTGTGTTAGACCACTGGTGGTATGATGATCCACAAGGGGAAAGTCACACACCAACTGCAGGAGGAAGGGCCTCACATCCTAAGAAACCTCCAGCCTCTCGAGGTTTTATATGGTGGCTCTGTGGGCCTACTTTTCAGTAACCCACCTTCCTGTTGATGTCTCTTGTGCTTCACTGGAGGGGAACCCTCCCATTGGAAGCAGGCCTTTCTCCATAGGTCTATCCATG
Organism: Ambystoma mexicanum; assembly: GCF_040938575.1. Taxonomy (NCBI): domain Eukaryota; kingdom Metazoa; phylum Chordata; class Amphibia; order Caudata; family Ambystomatidae; genus Ambystoma; species Ambystoma mexicanum. The sequence continues at coordinate 878,621,521 of NC_090941.1, read as the reverse complement.
ATGGTTTTATATTTTGTTGGCCCATCCTTCTCTCTCTCCTAGTGATATACTCTACCATCATGCTAGGTAGCTCAGGAGTCCTATAGGATCCAAGATTTTCTGGGGGTCCTTCATCCAAAGTTGGAATAGGGACTCTACCAACTACCTCAACAGATGTTGTGGGTAGAGCAGGGAGAATATTCTCCTTCCCTCTAGCTCTGTTTCTGACGCCTCTGGCCATGGGTTTTCCATGAGGCCTAGTGTTTGAAGGGTCTGGTGAGTGTCTATCAACACATAGGTTGCTGCTATTCTGCATCACTGCATGCTTAGCACTTTACATCTTTATCCTACAATCTATTTGTTATGACTTTTAAATTGTGTTGATCATTTTTTTATCTTAGGGATACATTTTACCAGTTGCACATTTCCTGATTGTTCCGTTTCATCAAATATTTAAAAAAGTGTTTGGGTCTCCCATCTTGTCTGCTTTTACATTGCTTTACGCCGTGGCGCCCTAGAACTACAAGTTCCATCCGTTTTGTAGTCAATAACACACATTTTACTAGTCTTGTGGCGCGTTAGCGGCGGCGCATTAGGGACAAGCTGGCTAGTGCCGGTTTGTGCCAGGAGTGTCTTCACAGCTGCTTGGTCTTGTTGCTGCTCCAGACTCTCTTTCAGGTACAAGAACACTGTTACCTAATAGAATGCAGTCTGTTTTGGAAAAGTTAGATACTTTATGTAACACTACATCCTCCATGTTTACTTGCAAGCCTTGCTCATTTTGCAAGAATGACGTGGACATTTTCGCTAAATATTACACTCCTCCAGTTGTTATAATCATCAACACTCTGTGTTGTCTGATATGCTCATACAGACACCCTGTAAAGAGGAATGTCGTCCTTGCACCATTGCTGTGGAAAGCTCTATCAGAAAGGTCCCAGCTCTTGACTCTGCTAAACGGGAAACTGAATAGCAGCATCTCATTGTCAGAGTCTAGAACCCATGATTCAACCAGTTCAGATTCAAGTAAATTCTTTTTATCTTTGCCATTCGATTACACAAAATCTCATTCTGCACCTCTTAATATAACCACAAGGCACTGTTTACCCAAACATAACGCCAATACCCAGAACACTGCTATGCGTTTGTCACCCTTGAATAGTCGTTCCTTGTAAAGCACGGTATCGAAGTGCATGATTATATTACTGAGACATCATGCAATCTTATAGCCATCACAGAATGGTGTCTTCCTAATTCTACTCCCGCCCCTGCCACACTGGTTATCCCCACCGATTGCACTGTCTTCAGGGCTGACACTCTGATCGTAGAGATGGAGGGGTTGCCCTAATTGTCAATAAATGCTTTGACATCTGTTTAAGCCCTCATTCCTCCCCAGATGGCTGCAAATGTCTGGTAGCCAAAATAAAGTTAAATGTAAACCTTTCCCTGACTATTGTGGTTCTTTATTGTCCGCCAACTGACACCCCTCTTTTTGAAGGACAATGTATTAACCTACTCAACAAGACTGCCAAGGCAAACACTGCCATGATTGTCCTTGGAGATTTTATCCTTTGGGCAAACAATCCTTATGATAAACAAGTAGCCTCTCTTCTTCTTGCATTAAATGTCATGGATTTTACTCAGAAACTCCTCGCTCCCACTCGTAGAGAGGGACATACCATTGACTTGGTGTGACTGATTGTCTACCTTCACTTGATACTAGCATCAGCTTATGCCCCTGGTCCAATCACCTTTTAGTGAATTCTACTGTTCCTTTACCAGTTTCTTCCTTGTATCTTAACTCTGACCCAAAACAGTTTGCAATGGTCTGGAACTTGAAGAGATTACTCCCTCAATTGCTATCCTCACAGCTTTTAACTAAGCTTACTCCAGCAGAGGCCATTACCAACTCTAATGATATAATATGATATGATAGTTTATTTATATAGCGCCTATACATAATGGGCCTCATTACACGGATGGCGGAGAACCATGGTGCTATTAGCGCATATGGTTAATGCTGGTAAAATACCGGCACCGCCTTGGCGGCAAGGGGAATTACCGCCCCATTCCAAGGTTGGCGGGGCGGTAATTCCCCCTTCCACCATTGCCCTTCCCCATTCCCATTTTTGCCCCATAGGGCACAATGGGAATGGGGAAGGCGCTAATTATGGTACCGCAAATTGCGGTACCGTAATTAGCTCCCTGGTTCCCTTTGCGGGTTGGTTCTTAACGCCTGCAAAAAGCAGGCGTTAAATTCCCCAACCCGCAAGGGACCTCGTAGTAAGGCCGTAAGGATTTACCGGTACCGGTAAAATACCGGTACCGGTAAACCCTTACCGCCATCCGTGTAATGAGGCATGTGTTTCAAAGTGCTTCAAGGCAAGGGAGGGAACAAGGGAAAATACAATGACATTCTTACAGGCCATGAACAGTTAGAATGTGAAATTAACTATTGTACTCAGCCTGACAACATTTCAGATAGTGCAAGAGCTAAGACATAGATAAGGATGGGAGGGGGAGAGTGGGAAGGAAATGGAAACAGACAGGCGACTACCGTACTAGGCCTGACGACATTTCTGGTGGAGCTTGAGAAAAACAAAAGTTGAGGGAGAGGGGTGCAGAAAGGTAGGGGAGGAACAAAACAAGCGAATATCATACTAGGCCTGATGACATTTCAGATAGTGCTGGAGGGGTGTGGGGAGAAAATAAACAGTAAGCGGAGGGGGGATGAGACAGGCGAGGTTGCTATCATACTAGGTCCCGGGACAATTCTGATAGAGTAAGTGCATAGAAGAAAGTAAGGGAAGGACATAGGAAAATGGAGAAGGGAAAGGAGGAGTGAACAGAGAGTTAGTAGTCAAAAGAGTGGAGAAGCAAGAGGGGAGAGTATATACAATTGCAGAAGTCAGTAGTAACACATAATGTTGCAAGCCAGGATACAAGATGAAGATGGGAACAGCATGATTCAGGGCCACCATGAGTACAAGATTGCTTGTTATTTTACTTACCATTAACAAGATTATTGATGTTTTTGTGTCCAAAAACCGCAAACTGGTTAAGGTGAAATCCAGTCAGAATGCCTGGCTTGATGACACAATTGCTACACTACGATGTACAAAACGGAAAGCAGAGAGGGACTGGCAGAGGAATACCTCCCATCTTTCACTTCTCCACAATAAACAATTAGTAAATAATTTGAAACATGACATCAGTGATGCAAAATCGAATCGTTTTAATAAAATGCTTTCCGCTGCTAGATCCAATGTGCATGAGCTTTTTTCAATTCTTAAATAAATTGAGGGTAAGCTCCCCTCTGAAACTACAATATGCAGGGATTCAGCGTGGTGTCAATCGATACATGATGAGGTTAATCATAAAATCTCAAGTCATTTACAATCTATTGCCACCTGGCAAGGTCAATGCCTCAAGCGGTTGACTTGCTAGTCTCAAATATGAGTCCACTGCAAAGAAATGAAGTCACACCAGTCACGAGGGACAAATATATATAACCAACAACTGATTAACACTCGAGTGGACTCAATTTTACAGTGCATGTATTCAGGCATAGAAAAATTGAGTAAACACCTGAGAGAGTCGAAGTGTTTTCATACAGTTTCTGAATGCCATGGAGGAATCGGGCTAGCTCATCACATGCTGAGGCAGCATGACCTATAGACCTCCAGGCGTGGGCATTTCACCATGGCTTCATGTGTTAGAGTATTCAACGTCATCTCGCAGACAATTTACTGTCTGGGAAGCAGCGCAGAGTCGGGTTTCGGAGCATATTGTGTTCCTAACACAAGATAACATTCCTTGCGCTTCTTTATCTATGTTATTCTAGTCTGAAAGGTCAGTCTGCAATTCCACTCAATAGTTCAGCCTTACTTAAACAACATGTACTTTGAATTGTGCTTCACTTTAATGATCTGGAAGCATTCATAATTAGCTGAGGAGAAAGCATGAGTGCCCAGGAAGACAGGAATGCACCTCATTTACAGATTAGCTATGTCCGTGCCAGTGCTTTAAGGTTCTTGGTTACAGAACAACAACATGCTCAGCAGTTTCTACATTCGTGTGCAGTAGCACATCTAGGGAAGTTTATAAGGCAAAAGACTTTCGTAGGCCTTTACTGCATTTGGAATGAAAATTCGGAAATCATAGCAAAAGTGACAAAGGTGGCATTTCAGAAACCATGATGGCGCAATTCAATGTGTGTGTGCTTAGGCCAGCATTCTGAATAGGAAATAAACATGCTTTTACAAACCCTCCTTTTAGCCTAAGCCAACACATTGCTGCTATTATAAGACCATGTATCATCATCATCAGAACAACCAGAGTCATCATTGTCAGTTACATTGATAGCCATAAACTCTTTAATCACAACATTCTGCATGATTAGAGGGTTTGTCACATTGACAGGAGGATGAGGGCCAGGTCGTAGTCTCATAAGGGATTTAGAACAGCAATCACCTAGTGCAGATCCTAGTATCGGCAGACATTGTATGCAGCAACAACAAAGCAAAACTACTCCAAAAACAAACGCAAGGGCTGAGAACATTTTCCAGCCCCAAGTTCTTAGTAAATACCAGGCCCATTTCTCAAGGTCCCAATCCCCTTGAGGAACCTGAGCCTCGGTACTCAATATGTGTAACCTTTTGATTGCTTGGAACACCGTGGCAGAGGAGGCAGGTAGGTAAACACAACACGCGGACCCAACCATTTTACATACACCACCACGCTCAGCTAACATGACATCTAAAACCATTCTTGTCTGAAGAGCTACCAAACTAATCTCTTTCTGTTCAAGAGTCATGTTAAATAGTATGTCTATAGTTTCGTTGATGGTGTCTAATACTGTTGCCAATTTTCTAATGTCTCGTGAGTTAAGGACTTGTCCCCAAAAAGGAATCATGGCTTTTGCTAAGTCACCCAATATCTGGAAGAGGGTGTCATCATCTAATCCCCTCCTAGCGCGATGTTTCAGTATGTCTTCAGTGGATGTGACATATACTCCTGGTAATAGTATTCCTAAATAACAGGTCCCTTTCCAATCTTTAGGAAGCCATGGATAGGCCACTTTACCACAAAATAAATGGGTCCCCCGATGTATAAGGGTCTATTTTCGTTCACCAAAACTGCAGTGTTTACACATTTATCATATGTGCCCATATACCGGGAACCTTCTTTCCTCAAGCAAAAGGTAACTCTATCCAGATTGCGATTAATGGTGTAGGATGGAGGAATCGCTTCTCTGTTTCCTACTGGTGAAATCTTAAATGAGATCATGGACTGATAAGGTATAGTATGCTTATTCGTATTTCTAGTGAAGGCAGTAAGTATTGGTTGTACTCTTATTTGCAAAGATAACAACCTAGAGGCAGCAAAACCAGTCAGTCAACTCCATTGATGTTTGTTCCATCAAAGTTACCAGTGGCGCTATCATTCCACTTTCCAAACAATAGTGCTCTAAAAGATGAATAGCAAGAGGTAGATTGCAGAAGTGGATAGAAGTACCATCATAGAAATATCTTACTGTGTTGTGGTAGATGAGAACATACCCAACAATTGGTTTTGTTGAGGACCGCATGTGTTGCATTCATAATTTGTATAAGCGTATTATTATGGTAACCTTCTTGGTGCTTCACGAAGAGTGTGAGGGTGCACATAGAGAGGAAACAAAGTAGGGCCAACAGTAGGCAGCAGTACACTGAGCAGATGTGAACTCTCCAGGTACCATAATACAGGTATTAATTTGACCATGACACAAGATGCAATAGTAATTACTACAAAATTCTCTTTCTAGTTGCAATGCTTTCCATGTCCTAATTTCTACATGCCCCAAATAAAGGCATAGTTTTCAGTGTCTGTTAAGAAGCCTCACTGAAACATGCTCTATACATTCATCCGTTGGTGGCACTTGACCACGTGGCCGATCTTGCTTGAAGTCTTCTTCTTGCCTGCCCCCCCCTCTGGAACTCCTTGGACAATCTTTAGGGGGATTGGAGGGAAGGCCATTGGTCTCTTGAGGGTGCAGTATGCAAACTACACTTTCCTAATATAACAAAATATCAATCCCTAGCTATTTCCACCGTCGAAGATTATACGTTGTACTTCCAAATATGGTGTGGTCGGGGAACGAAGCAACAGGATCTGAAGAAAGTGAAGAAAGTGAAGAGTCTTCAAGTCGTTTGGACTCAAAATATTGCTCAGGATTAGAATGGTGGGTGCCCTCATTCAAAGGCACACTCTTGCAATCAGGATCATCGACCCCATCCTTAACCCTTGCATCACAGGGTAAAGGCAAGGGTACTTTTTTCAGATGTGCTGCATGAATCCAGTGTTGTTTTCCTTCAACCCGGACAGCTGTTTGCGTAGCCAGTACTACTTGATATGGTCCTTTCCAACAAGCTGCAAGGCAAGACTTCCTTTCAAAGTCCTTTACCAAGACGAAGTCCCCAGGTCGAATGCAATGACAAGGTCCTTCGTATTTCTCAAGCAGAGAAGCTCGAACCTTTTGGTGAATCAAACGCAGGTTTGGAGTCAATTGGTCACAGTAATCGGTTAATAATGGGTACTCTATTTCGCATAATTTCTTAGGTCTAGGTGCTTTCCATATATTAGCTGGTCTCCCCATGAAGATCTCATAGGGAGAAAGCACCGTAAACGACTGAGCTGCGGTCCTTATTGACAATAAGGCTAATGGTAAGGCATATGGCCATTTCAGTTTACTATGTGCACACACCTTCGCTAATTTATTCTTAAAGATACCGTTATGGCATTCCACCAAACCAGCACTCTGTGGATGTGTCGCTGAATCCAATCTTTTATTTACTTGTAGCGCATTGCATACCTCTAGTATGATAATAAAATGTGGTCCATTATCTGACCAGATTACACTGAGTAATCTGAATCTGGGAAAATACTCTTTTAACATTACTTTTGCAGTAGATATAGCAGTGTTATCTTTCAACAGGAAGGTCTCAACCCATTTACTAAATGCACATATCACCACTAACACTTATTTGTAGTTTTGGCATACTTCCATCTCAATAAATTCAAAGTGACTCACTTCGAATGGTATAGAAGGAGGTCAAAAACTACCCTTGGGTGCTGGTGTACCCTTTCCAGAGTTATGTTGTAGGCAAATCATACAGTTCTGTACTAGTCATTCTGTAATTATTGAAATGTTCTCATTGAACCAGACTACGTCCAAGTGTTTACAAATGCTTTTTCCTATAACGTGTGCTGGCCCATGTGCCATATTGACTATTGCTGTTCCCTAAGCATTAGGCAGCATCCATCTTTGTTTTTCCCGTTGAATCCAACATCCCTCCCTATCCAATACTGCAAGTCCCGAAGCTCAATACTCAATCTCTTCCTTTGTAGCTTCAGCCTGAATTTCTTTCACACTACTAACACCCTCCTCCACCATCCCGGTTTCGGCAACCCATTTAGCAGAATCTAACACATACATCTGTGAATGTGGGTCAGTGGCAGTTTGTTTAGCTATTTTGTCTACAAAGGCCTTTACTTTTCAATGTCGTCAGTCACCTTCTGGTGTGCTGTGCATTTCATCATAGCTAGTTGTCTGGGCACTGCTAATGCCGACAACAATTCCACTATCAACAGAGCATGCTGAATTTTTGTACCATGAGATGTTAAAAATCCCCTTTCAGCCCATAACCGTTCGAAGTTGTGAGCAACTCCAAAGACATACTGACTATCAGTGTATATATTGACAATAAGCCCCTGGGATATCTCACAAGCTCTAGTTAAGGCAGCTATCTCCGCAGCTTGGGCGGAGTTATGTGGAATGCTCTTGCTTTCGATAATGTTGTTTAATGTAGTGATTGCATAGGCAGCAGTGGAAGTGCCATCAGGTAACTTAAAACAAGAGTCATCACAAAACAGCTCTCCATCTGGGGATGTCAAAGGTGTAGCATTCAAATCGATTCTACCTTTTGTATCCTGTTCAGTGACGTACAGACAGTCATGGGATGTATAATTAGTGCAATCCTCATTTAGAGAATGCAGTAATTCAGCCAGATTCAAAGAACAGCATCTCTTCATTTGATGTGAGCGGCAAATAGAATCAACTTATACCTAGTAAGTCGGCCAGATGTGGGATGCTGCATCTGTGTTCTGTGTTGTATTTAACAGAACAGTTAAGGAGTGACCCAAAACAATACCCTCACGTTGTTTTACTAAGGCGGCAGCAGCAGCTGCAGCTCTAAGGCATTTTGGCAAAGAGCATGCCAAAGTGTCTAACATGGAGGAAAAATAACCACATGGTCTATTCCTTCCCCCATGTTCCTGTGTCAAAAAAGCCAAGGCATATCCATCCCGCCCATGCACAAATAAAATAAACTCCTTTCTATAATTTGGTGTGCCCAGAACTGGCGGCGAACATAATGTGGTTTTGTGTTAAACTTCCTGACAATCCGTATCCCACGTTAGTGGTAAGGCTACATCCTTCTTTGTCAATGCCAACATTGGCTTAATCAAAAGTGAAAAATTCAGAATCCATTGCCTACAATATGAAGTCATACCGATAAAGGCTCTAGCTTCCCTTTGGGTATTTGGAACAGACATGCCAGAGATGCTTTCTATATGTTCAGGTGTAAGCCTTCTACCCTAAATAGGCAACCTCATGTTGACAATATTGGAACTTTTTCAAAGATGCTTTATGACCATGTTTAGCTAAATGCTTTAATAATAACACAGTTCCCTCCTTGCAAGCGCTTTCGGAATCTGTGGTAATAAGCAAATCATCAATGTACTGTATCAATGTGCAAGTGGGAGGCAATTCAAGCATATCGAGTTTCTCTTTAAGGGCTCTAATCTAAATGCTAGGACGCTGAGTGTATCCCTGAGGCATGCGTGTAAAAGTAAAAGAGCGTCCTCCCAGAGAAAACATAAACAAGTATCTACTGTCCAGGTGTATAGGTATACTAAAAAATGCGTTCCTCAAGTCGATTATTGAGAAATGTGTAGCCGTAGCAGGAATCATAGAATGGTAGTGATGTCAGGGACAATGGGAAACTGGTGCTACTACCTTGTTGAATGCGCTGAGATCAATGTCTAAACGGTAGGGTAAAGCATTATCACCTTTCTTATAAACGGGCAAAACCGGGCTATTACATGTGCTTCCAGAAATCTATTCAATAACATCTTGATGCATTAAATCAGAAACAATTCTCTTAAGAACCTGTTCACCTTCGATCAATATTTTATGCTGCGGAATACGTGGCAGTGTTACACCAGATTTTAATACTATTCAGACAGGTTCAACATTCAATATCCCTACATTGTTATCGTTCATGGCCCATATATGCATAGGTGCTTGTTGTAGTTCACTCGGTAAGGGCAAAGTTATAAATTGAGAAGTGAATTTAGCTGGGGTGAAATGGTCGAATACACTCCTTCTGGCGAGCAGTAAAATATTATATTTAATTCTTTTAACACCTTTTATCCCAGCAGATTCTCACCACAATGTGTAGTCAGTAAGAATGGACATGTATCTGTGAATAAATCCAAAGCTATTGGCACCAGTCGAGAAACCAGACTTACTACTGGTGTACCGGAGAACCCTACGGAATGTTATTCTGCCCTGACAGTGGGATATCTGGAACCCACAGATGGTCAATGGAGCACAGAGTCTCCTTCGGCTTTCCTAGCCAAACAAAACATCATCAGACGTAAAATCCTTGGTGAACTAGGAGTACAAAAAGTGTTAAAATGTGTTTGTATTACCAGTGTTCTGTTGTTGACTTCCCTGATTCCCTGCATTGTTATCCTGTGACTGATTCTGTCGATTGTGGGCAAACTGATTCCTATTTAGACCGGGCATGCCATTTCGTGCTCTCGATCTTCTACTGATCGTTCCATTCACTGCTCTTTGCTGGAGGGTCAGACGTTGTGCCTTCCAGTGACCCCCTTGCCTACCGTATGCACATTGATTCATATGGTTGGTGCCAATTTGTGGTATGAACTGGCTTCTGGGCTCTGTATTCCCACCCCGTGATCCCCTTGCAATTTGCTGCAAAAGGACTCTAGTTTTCACATCTCCTTTTCTCTTCTCTACCTTTTCTTTCCCATTGTTCACTCTATTTTCATAATATTGAACCATATTCAAGACTTCGGACTGCGATTTCGCTTGCCACGCACTTTCAGATGCAATGATCTGTGACTGAATGTCTGGCAACAATCCTTGCACAAACCTCTCAACAAACAATATCTTCCCAGGTTCTGTACTCAAATCCTGGCCACTGAAGTCTGAAAATACTTGTTCAAACCTATTAAAACATGCAGTTGCTCCTTCCATCTTTCCTTGCATGCATGCAGTTAATTTATCCCAGATAATTCTTTTCTCTGGTACTGCAGTTTTAAGCTTTGTTACTATATGGTTCAGTAACATTAGGATTCTTTGCCGCGGTTTATCTCCAGTATTCCTGGAACTAACAGCTAGTTCCAAGGTGGCCAAGTATCACTCATTCCAGGCTTTTCATCTAGCATCTTAATGTGCTTCCATAGGTCTGTGGGTAGTATTACAGGAAATAGCAAGTCGATGTCACCTAAGGTGAAAACTGACAAATTCAAAATGAACTCTATTTCTTTGTAGAAACCTGTAGGATTCTTCCTAATGTCTGCAATGGACTCTTTAAGGGTGTTTACCTCTTGGCATGAAAATGGAACATGCACAAAATGTGAAATATAATGTGCTTTAATAGTTGTGGCAGGTGCTCCATTCATACCAGGTATCTCTACCTTTGGAACGAGAGTCGGAGGAACATATCTCATAGGTAATTGTACAGTGGGAAATACTGAATGTTTATTAAGGAGTAAGGGCAAATTGAGTGACAATGAAGTGAGTGTGGTGTCAGTAGATAAAGCACGCTTATAAATGGCCATAATTCCAGCAGGACAACACAATTTCCTCTTCAAACATTCATCCTGTAAATATTCTACTATGACTTGTAGCACCTTTCTCTGCATCGGCAGAGAATATTGGCTAAACGTGTCATGAACTTCGATGGGTGAAATGGAGGCATCCGAGATCCATCTAAGAGCGCCTCTCGTACATATGCGCATTTTTTCACTAACTGTTTTTGGCTGAGGCAAAAATCTTTTCTGCACGTACAATGATTGTTGTGTACCTTCATCTAGTGCCCTTTTGTGCAAACGATCCAATTCATGTTTATAGTAAAATTATTTTGATATGTAATCTCGCACTTTCAGTGTTGTATCTCTAGTTCCTAGTTCGGGACTGGAAATTCAAATCATGCAATCCCTGTGGTACCGCTGAATCGGTCAGGTCTGCCCAAATCTCAGATAAGCACATGCCCATTTGTTCTATCAGTATCTTTTGTTCAGGAATACCCCCATGGTCTGGTAGAGAGTGTGAAGTCGTAGCTTTGTCACCGCCTTCTATATATTTCTCTGCCCAATCTCATAACTCTTTTTTTCGTTTTGGCGGATTGTACTACGTGTTACTATCCGCTGACCATCCACAACATCATCATGTGTCAATAGTGGAGTACTAGAAGTAGTCAGTAAGGAAAGCAGGAGCAAGTCGCATGCACTGGGAGGCAAGGGGAATTCATCAGAATGTGTGATCGGGGTAGGTAATGGAGACTGTACCTGTGGAGCTTGTAGCTGTGGCGATACATATGGAGGTGGTGCAGTAGTAGATGTTCTCCTCTCGTTTAACAATTTATTTATTAATTCATCAGGTGCATGCAAATCTTTTGTCAGGTATATTTTCTGCACCTCTAATTGAAACCCTCTATCGAATTTCCTCATACCGCCTCTTCCTTCGCTTGGTCATGTGCTAAGGCTTTATCAGCCTGTGTAAGGTGTTGTCGTGTACTCTTCTCTCTGCTTTTGAGAAATTGGGTGGCTTCCTTTCGCCAGTCCCTGATGACATCAAATGCAGCCGGCCTTGCTTTCTTTTGCTACAGTACAGTGTCTAAATGCCCAAATTCTCGCTATTTCAAAACTCCCTAATTTCGGCCACTGAAGTTCTGGTTCATGTCTGGTTTGACGATGCCAAATACTATACTATTGAATACTATGGCTCCTATACCGTACTTGATGAACATATGATATGCTGGCAACCTTGCGGGTGGTGCTGGTTGACTATGTTTGATTCTACGGTTCAATTGTAAAATCCCTAAGAGCCTCAACACTAGCGAAGGCAGCCATGTTGATCTACTTCATGTATGATGATGATGAAACTAATCTTCTGTACATATGAGGTGGTTTTCGTCCTCAACGATTTTTTATTAAGGCTCGTTTTGTACTTTTTATTATTCGTATTGTATTTGCCAGCACTTCCTTTCACTGCTACATGATCAAGTCAAATACTATTTCCATGTACTATCATATTATTCACTATTTTTAGTGCACTTTGATTCGATTCCATCCAGGAAATACATTTATTTTTATTTTTTAATTTTTATTATTTTTCATTTATTTTATACAAACTTTTGAAAAAGAATTTCCAACTCACAATTACTTGGTGTCAGAAAAGCAGAGATAAATTAGGGTACATCTTAATCACAATGGCTTGTGCAACAGTTTTAATGTCCTTTGTTGCCAGCCATCCTGGTCCAATTTTCCAGTCCTTGTTTGGTTTATCAGTTTATGTTTCTTCAGATGTTATAATCCTCCGGGTTTCATTACTCCCCCTTATTCAGTCTCTGCTTCCATGACACATCTATGGCGTGTTTCTATGCAGTGCTACTCACGTTAATATAAGTTTATAACACTTATAATTAATCAACCCAAAAATGTCCTTTTCTCGCGGTTTGAACCACTTTCGCCACAATTCTTCTCCACACAAGGTAGGATATTGTTTTACTAAATTTCCTAAATGTACAGATCTCATATCTTTCAAGCTTTCGCAATACAATGTAAGATGTTTAAGCGTCTCCTGCTCTTTATTGCAGAAGCGGCAACTTAATACTGCTAACACGTTCCGAGTTCTTATTGCATAGCTTACCCTTGTGTTGAATAGATTCATTCGAAATTTCATGTACAGAAAACAATGTCTAGCACTTGATGATTTCATCAGATATTGCAACATTATGTTCCGATCTTTGGCTGCAGTTGCGGCATCTTTCATTAGGTTATGGCGATTTCGATCGTCCACTGTTCCACACTAATCCAATTCCCATAACTTTTTCTTAACGAAGTACGGATTGGTTTCCAAGGTTCTTTGATCAATGCCCAACTCCGCTAGCTTATTTCTGCATCCAATTACCAATTTGCACAGAAATGATTCTTAGTTTCCCGTAAGGGCATCCTGTAGTATTTTAAACTGGGGGGAGCAATCAGGTATGGTCATCTTCCTGTATATAGATAGCATGTTCCATAGTACTCGGGCTTGCATAGATATTAGATTGAGTTCATATCTAATGCAGGCGCTCGAGATTCCCTTTTGTAGATGTAATACTCGCCTCCAATATTGATTTTCCAGTTCTGGCCATTGGATTGCAGGTACTCCCAGTGCGCTTTCTGCGCTATATATCAATGTTGGTAGAGCTTTCTGGTTGTAGTGGGCCAGAACAGGTAGAAGAGAGAATTTCCCAAATCTTTTATTTATAACCACTCCTTGACTTGATAGTTGTTTGCATTTCTGTTTTACATTCTTTACCCAGGGGGAATCGTTTATGTTGCTGTTGATCCACATTCCTAAATATTTTGCTTTTTTCACACATCTCAAGTTGTCATTGTGTAGAGTCCATTTTGGTACACGATTTTTGTTTTGTTTGTTGTTTCTTGTTAGGTCTTGAAGAATTATTATTTCTGTCTTTGCAGAATTGATCTTTCGTTTGTTTTTCTCCACATAGCTTTCTAGAGCTCTCAATTGTCTTGTCAGACCAATTGGCGTTAGATCCAATATAGTGATGTCATCAGCGTAGAGCATCCAGTTTATCCGTGATCCATTGATTTTCGGTGGGCAGGAGATTATGGATTCTAAGCTTTCTCCAATATCGGATAAAAATAGGGCGAACAACGTGGCTGCCAAAGGACAGCCTTGTTTCACGCCCTGATTAGTTCGTATCGCCTTGCTCAACGTTCCATTGGAGTCTAGTCTGACCTTAATTTGTGTGTTTGTGTGGAGTGCTTTTATGGGTTGGAGAAGATTTTCAGGACATTTCCATTTCTTCATCTTGCTCCAATTGTATCGAAGGCACTTGATAGATCCACAAACGCTACGTAGATTTTTCTATTTTGGCGGATCGCTTCCATTTTTAAGAAGTTCAGAATCGTCAAGTTCAGACCGCATCCAACCCCTTTAACAAATCCTGATTGGTGTGGATCATATTGTTTTGGAACCGTATATCCAGTTTGTTAGTTGGATTTGAATCTGCGAGGCGAAGATTTTCCCCACCACATCAAGGAGCGCTATGGGCCGATAGTTGATTGGGTTAGTACGCTCCCCCTTTTTAAAAATCGGTATGACAGTAGCACTTTTCCAAGATGTAGGGATATTTCGGTTCTTTAGAATGGCTGAAAACAACGTAAAACAGACCTCTGTCCATAGCTTGGGCTGTTGTTTTAGCATCTGATTCATTAACCCATCGGGTCCTGGGGCTCTTTATGTACTTAATCTCTTGATGTTTCTAGAGATATCTTCTTTGGTTATTGTAATTGACCACTCATTCTCCGATGTGGTGGTTTCTTTTATCTTGATTTCATTGTTAAAAAATATTCTCGCATAATGCTTCCCCCATAGTTCTTCTGGTATTGTGTTTTTTATAATGGCACCTTGTGGAGTTGAGATGTTATTCAGGTAGGACCAAAATTCATTGTATTTCTGTTGGCTAACGTTTTCATCATGCTTTCCGCATCGCGTTGCAGCATGATGTGTTTGTGACTGAGAAGCCAGTTCTTGTAGGTTTGTTTCAGAGTTTTTGCCATGCTTCCATTGCTCAGATCCGGTTTCTTTTTTAGCCGTCTTAGTTCTTTATTCAGTTTTTTTTTCTTATCATTGAGTTCTTCATCCCATACATGTTGGTTCCTGAAGTTTGATTTGGTTTCAGAGAAGTTCTTCTCTTGATATTTCTCTAGAAAGGTTGTCTATTCAATTTTCTCTACCACTGATGTTTCTTCTAATGATTTTAGCTGTGAGTTCACTTTGGTCGCGTTTAGTCGTAAACGATTACTGCCCGGTTCAACCGCTAGATCATTTTTGGCAGTATCAGGGAGACTTCTTATATAATGAGTCTCCCAGTATATTTTTACTAGGCTGTGGTCACTATGTTTCATTTCGATGATGTTTAGCTGTGCAACTTCACTTTTCAGTCTTTCGTTTGCAAACATATAATCTATTGTGGAGCTTAGCTCATTTCTTCGCCAAGTTGGACGAGGCGGTATATCTCCCCTCACTTCTCCATTCAACATCTGTAGGTTCCATGATTTCATTTCGTTTACCCATGGATTGGTTGCATAATCTCTGTCTGTTTCCTTCACGTCTCGTCCACTTAGCAGGCAATTTATGTTGAGATCGCCACATATTAAGATATTTACGTCTTTTTCCGTCCTCTTAATGTTGCAGATAATTTCCGAGATAGATTCGATGAATGCCTCAGCTTTGTTTGCAGCATGTTGCCAATAGACATTTATCAACATAAGTAAATTCTCGTTTTTCGTTGCACTCATCGGTAGTTTGATCCTGGATACTTGTATGTACGATGAAACATTAGTTGTAGATAAGATACGTATGCCACTTTTAATTTTTGCTAGTGTCAACATTCCTGACATGGGTCGTCCCTTGTTCTTTTTTATTGCCTGATTGAAAGCAATCTCAAAACCATCTGCAATTGGAATATCAGTTAGCCATGTCTCTTGCAGGCATAATAAGTCAATATCTTTTAGTTCACTTGGGATTTCAATCAGCAAATGCATGTAGCCTCTTGTGTTCCGTGAGGCTATGCATATATTTCCTGACTCGCATGACTTTCGGCATTAGCTGATATTATGGTTATTGATGGTTTTCGCAACCCATGTCCAGTCGAGGTTCTCAGTTCTGGAATCAGATTTCCTGGGGCCTTGGGTATCAGAGTGTCTACTTCTTGTTCCAGTTGGCACAATCTTCAATTCTTCATTCTCAGCAATTTCCCTCTCGGGGAGACATGTTTGTTTTTCGGGACGTTTTCTTCTACCTCGCTTGCGGATCTTTTATGTTCCGCTTGTTTGTAGTCAGAGAAGGATCTTTTTTCCCTTACTGGTTGTCTCTCCTTTAGGTCACCAATCTCATTTATGTCAAACCCTAGGGAGTTGAAGATAGCACCAGTCTGTAAAAGGGAGTCTCGAATGAGTTTAGAGGCTATGTGAAGTATCACACGGTCATTATAGTTTTCATCCTCAAATTCGACCACTTGGATATCTTCAGAAGCCACTGTTCTAAGTTGCGGAATGTGATGTATTAGTCTCATCACGTTTTTTCTATTTAGTAAGAGACCATCTTTTTCTCTCACTACTCGCTTCACTCGCAGAAGATATTTCCCTGATTTCGTGGAGTGCTGATTTTGAGGACATGGAACCTTCATGGGCATTTTATTTATTTTTGCGTTGGTCTGGGTTTTCTCAGACATTGCTTGGCGTAAGTCAGAAGGTATCTTTGAATCCATCATAAGTCCCTGCGTCTGTGGCGACGGAATCGACTCAATTAAGTTAGCATCTTTATCTCTGGAGTTTATTTCCGTAATGATCTTAGGGGTGATAAATCCGGCATCCATTAGGGCCATCTTGGCTTCCAAAGCCTCACATTCTTGTTCATACTTCCACAGATCCTGATTTCGGGATGTAAGTTTTGAGGTGGAGTGGTCCCGGTTGTTACTGGCAATGGTTATCGCTCTTTTCTCCTCTAGCGTTATACATGTTGCTGGGACTTTCGCCATAAATTTTCGAAGGGAACTATCTTGCTTTACTAGTTGCCTAGTGACACATTTTTGCTGATGCTCAGATTCATTCATTATCGCCCCACCGATTTTACCAGTTGGAATATCTTGGGGGATATGGGGCTTCTTACAATTTTTCTTGCCCTCAGATAATTTCTCTTCATGCGATGTAGATCTGAGGTCAATGCTAATAACAGCTTCTGCTGTTATAAACTCTCCATTCGGGATTGGATTAGGAGTCTCAACCCAGCTGTCACTTTCGCTCTGCTCGTATATACAGAGATCAAGTAGATCTTCTAGAGAGTTTTCCTTCTCCGTCATTGTGCTTTTTTCGCCTTCGTGGCTCACCTGTTGCTCAGCAGGTGGATTTGGATTTTGTGTGCTAGGGTGATCCTTAGTGATGGCTCCAGAGAATTTCTTAGTAGTTGTTGTACTACTAAAGCCTTTTATATTTCTTAGAAAAGAACGCACACTAGATCGTTGTTGGTTTTTACGATTTCTCATGTTCTTTGGTTTTTTCGAGGCCATCATCATCTCTGTGTTTCTTTTTTTTTTGGATCTCTGATTTTTTCGGATCGAAGATTGGGAATACAGCTTTTGAACTAGCTATGGGCTGCTTTTGTGATGCTGCTTCAGTGTCTTTCAAGTCGCAGCCTGGGGCTGGATTTAAGAGGTCCTGAACCATCTATATGGACTGCCTTTGTAAGGCTGCTTCAGTATCTTTCAAGACACTGCCAGTAGCTGGATTGGGATGGGCCTGATCCAGCAAGGTAGCTTTAAAGTCTGGCAATTTTACTGATAGCAGGGCTTTATTAGGCTGGGTCAGATCTATTTCCACAATGGGGCTATCACTGACATGTTGCTCCAGTGTAGCTTCCTGGACTCTTTTCAAAGAGGCTGCCGGAGAGTGGACTAGATCTATATTATCAGTAATGGTAAATCCTTTCTCAACTTCTTTGGTTCTTTTTAATTTGTGTTTACATTTGGACAGAGGATCATTCATACATCCATTATCCTGATGGGTCTTTTGTGTATTTAAGTTTGAGTCTTTATTGATCTCAGTTTCCACAGTTTGTTTAGCCTCTTGTAGTGTATTAATTACAGATGTTATCTCCTCACGCACGTCAGTACATTTACTGTTCTGTTTCTCTGTCTGCTCCATAAGAATGGGGTTCATTTATTTCTGTTTTAGCAAGGCAATCGCTTCTCGTGCTACTTCTGCAAACAGTTGTTTATCAGTTGCACTCTTCTTTGTGTGTTCTAGTATAATCTTCACATTTGCCTCAGATTTTAGATTTTCATGTGACAGCATTTGTTGGGTTCTCGTCAGGTCTTGCTCTACGGTTCGCATTTTGGTGTTCATCATGGCCAGGAGTGTTGTTTGGTCCTTTATATTGTCATTCAATTGTTCATATAGCTTCATATATGGTGACATCGATATTGTATGCGCAGCCATTATTAGTGTGTTTAATTCTCTGGTGATTTCTTTAGTTAGGCATTCTGCCAAATTTTGAGTCTGGGGTTTCTTTTTTTTCCTTGCAGTCTTTGGTTTCAGACTGAATGTTTTTAACTTTGGCTTCCAGAGATCGCTTCATTTGGTAGAAATTGTATCTATGTTAGGACCAGCTGTCAGGATTGATGTTAAATATGACTCATCCCAAAGTTCGTCTCGACCGGTTAAGTGTCCTTCTTCAGTATGTCTCTTCTGGGATACAAACAGTAGATCAGTTAGGTCATCATTTGATGAGTTGGTTCTTTTTCTTTTCATCATGGGTTTTAGCCACGGGTTCCGTTTTTCAACATACTCCGATGTACTCGGTAACTGCTTTGGGATATTCCTCGGCAAAGACATGTTTGCATCTACAACCAACTCGGGCGCTGTTGGAAATCCCATAGATGATGTTTCTACCTCATTATGAGAGGTTTGCTGACTTGTCAATCTCGTGTTTATTTCGATTAAGTATTTGAGTATTTTATCAGCTGTGGCAATCGAGCTTCGCCGGTTTGGGCTCCGTGCTTCCTTCGTAGTAGTGGCAGTAGTTCTTGATAATTCCTGTGTTTGTGTTTCATCTATATTATTACCGAAGTCGGTTACAAGATCAACTGCCATATTTCTATTATCTTCTGCCAAATCGCTTTTCTCGGCTTGAGTTGGAGGGCTGTGATTATGCAGGTGTAGCTCATGGCTACTAAGTAGCTGTCCTGCAGTGCCAACATTTTCAGCTTGATTGCACTCCTTCGCTTTCGTATGGTCTTTGTCCTGATCCCGCATGCAGCTCTCTGTGACTGATAAAGATCTCGTCGCCGTCTGCTCTACATCTTCATATGGGTGAACTTCTGTTGTGGCAACCATTTGCTGGATATTTGGATCTATGTCACACTCCGTGACAGAGGAATCAAATTCTGAGAATGCTGCCGGATAAACCTCTGGATGCATCTCGGACACAGCGTGACTAATAGTCCTTACATTCTCTTCTTCTAGGATCGTGCCATAGGGAAAACAAGATGTATGGACTGTCTTCGGTGTTCTAGTGACATTATGTGGGGGTGAGTTGTTTGCCTGGCAATCAAAACAATTTTCAGAGCTGGATGATGAAATTGAAGCATACGTTCTTTTACGAGATCTGAAACCACTTACCAGGGATGTTGTGAGTAGTTCGACAGGCTTGATTCCTCCAGCGGCCAGAAAGCGATGCTGCCGTCTGGTGAGCGGATGTACTCCCCCATCTTCACTACTGGATTGACACTGAACAGCGACATCAGTCAAAAGGAGCCCTGAGGTCCCGGCTCCATCCTGGCCACTCGGGCCTGCTTCTTATTATGAGAGAAAGAGTTGTGTGCACACACCGCCAAACTGGCGTCACAGGTAACACTTAGCTTCACACTGCAGATCACTGTAGCACGTAACAAAATTACCTGTAGATTCACCGTGCCACAGGTAAAATAAATGAGTTTGGTTGGGATCAAAGAGATAAACTCCGCAGTCTCCCAACCAGTGTTCGAGCCACCAGCGCCTAACAGTCGCTCAACAGTCACTGGGCTTTACTCCTGACAGGCTTAACGCCGCAAGGGTGGACTGACCCTGTTTTTGTGGGCAGAGAGTGTCACATGAGCAGTCACGTGACCGCCGCAATGCTCCGCCCCCTCCTGGAAGCGAGCGTTCGGTAGGCGCGAGTTTAGAGAAACTCCCAGCGCTGATTTACAGGCAGCAGCAGCACCAGGTAAAAGTGTTTGTATCCTGAAAAGAACTGCTTCACTACAGAGGAGAAATACATTTTCTCCAAAACCCTTGATAATTTGCGTTGTTAGAGATTAATTTGCCATGTTCATTAGTATGTGACATTTTGTGTGGTTGTATTCATGTATTCTTTTTAGCACTGTCACTTTACATATGGACTGTATATCCTATATGATCAGTAATGACCATCATCTACTGAGTTACTGTGAAACTAAAAATTATCTGGGCTCTTAAAGCAATGTATTCGTTTGGATAGTAACTCAGGCTTCCTTCAAGTCCATCCAATTACTCATTACAAGCTTCTGCCTGTATGGGCACCAAGCACTTAAGCGACTTGTGAATACAGTATTAACTTTATTGCTATGTAGAAGCACTATGCACTTTAATAGTAAATGGAAGCATCATGTTTCATGTCCATGTACAATTCCATTAAGTTTATTTAATTGTGTATCATGGGCCTTTGCGTGTATAGGCACTATTCACTTTACTGATCTGGGCATGCATTAGGAACTTTATTGGTGCGCAGAGGCACTACGTATTCTAATGATATGTGGAGGCACTATGTACCATATGGATGTAAGCTATTGTTTATATAGGCACTATGCACTTCATTGCTATGCACATGCATTATGCACTTTGCTGATTGGCGCACGTTACCTGTACTTTACAGTTATGATACGTGAACTTTCTGCGAAGTCGCTGTGTATTTTGGACATTTTTTTATTCCTCAAGGCACTACACACATTATTAACTAGCAGTAGCGCCATGTACCATATTAAACACAGTTCTGTTTTTCTAAAATTAAGTCTTATGTGGATATGAAATAACTCACTGAGGTGTCAGGGACATCAGAACACCAAAATGCCAGGGGTAGCAGAAGTGACATCACACGACCCTTGACCTCTGATGACATCTCAGAAAGTGATGGCATTTGACCCCACCCTAAAGTGACATCACGGGAAGTGATGGAACACACCCGTTCACCCCTTGACACAACAGGAAGTGGCATCACATAGCATTGTTTCTACATACACTAAAATCACTGTAAAGTGATATACATTTATACAAGAATGGATCACCATATGTTTCATTAATATCAGCGCGTATAAGCCCATATTACCAAATTACTGTGAATGCAAGCAGACGTTCAAGGCCAAACGATAATGATGTGTTATTATGTTGCGATAATGATGTGTTATTATGTTGCTCTTATGATAAGCGCGTTATATAGAACAAATATACATACAATATTACCCAACCTTTGTTGGGATAAAAGGCTGAGTTGATGTTGCCAGGAGTCGAACCTGCAATCTGCAGATCACAAACACACACACATTGCAGCAGTGAGCGCTCAACCCACTGACCTATCTTAACAGCTATAGCTATCAGAAAACCAGCCACTATAGAAACAAAGAGCGGCCACAGCCCAGGAACCGCAATTTAAGTAAAAAAAAAAAAGTGTCACTCTTTATTTTATTTTAGGGGTAGCAAAGGAGACCACAGGGGTAGCAAGGGAGACTTCTGGCAAGCCCTAAATGACGTCCCTGTGAGGTGTGTTTTCTGATGTGAATTGTTATATATGTTTTTACTGCACAATGCACTTAATGATTATTTTGAGCACCATTATCTAATATTGGTGGGGTCTTTTCTTTATTTCTTGGAAAGATTACAACACAAGACTTGTGGCAAGTGCATTTCTTGCTCAATAAGATATAATGAACATTCCTATTTTCATGGTAATTCCAAGACTAAGCTGTGGAAACGTCAGTCTTTCTGGTTGTTCAGTTTTACTGAGGAAATAAAAAAGTCTGTTGGGTAACCCTCGACTCTCGGTGCTACTGTTCCCCCTTTTTTTGCAACCTGCAAAATGCGTGCTTGACATTGCCATTCGATGAGCTTGGTTTATATATATCTAGAGCGATTTAGGGATTAGTTGTGCAAGAGTAAAAAATATGCTGGGGAGACCTATTGAAGGCATGCCCCCTAAGCGCTCTCACCAGAAAAAATACAACCCACTAGGGAAAGAAGGCCAAGAGATTCTTGCAATTATAACACATTTTAATTATACAAAAAATAGGCGTGCCATCAAAGAACTCTGCTGCTTAGGAATGTTCTGAGCAAAAAAGTGCAAGCAAGAGCTTAAAAAGGTGCACAGCGTCATGGGTATACATTAAAAACATGCGCGGTTGGTTGGTGCGACACTATGCATGGTCGGCCTACTCCATAGGGGATGCCAGGCAATTTCCCCAGCCCCGTCTGTCCGTCTTCCATCACATGGGGTCAGCTGAGCTCATGGTCTCAAGGGAGCCAAGGTTGAAAAAAGGCAATTAAATGTATTATTCTAACAATGCTCCTCTATATTTCCACACAGGGGACCTGGCATGATCATGGACTGGTGCAGGGGGAGGCTCGAGGTCACTGTGACCCGCACATATTTCACTCAAACCAGCTGCATCATCCGGGCATCCAAGACTTCCGCCTTTGCTTTTGAACAATAATGTATCTCTCCCCGCACCTCGCACAACAAATCATGCCATTCTAAAATATAGATAGGGGGTCCATTCTTTTATATCTTTTATGATTGTCTGGTTTATGGTTGGTGGCCTGTGGTCACCTGGTATCTTGGAATTCAGGGGTCTTGGAATTCGGACAGTTGTGGGGGCTATAACTTGCAGTTGGCTGGGTGGACGTCAGCGATTTGCCCTGTCCTGGTTGTGATAACACATGCAGCGAGGTGCCTAGCACTGTCTCATGGCCTTGCAGGATACATTCTTTCTCGAGATAAACGTATTGAAAACTGTTTTAGAAGAAAGGAGAGTTTATGTGGAACTTAACACTGTAGGCCTCTCTCTCATCAGTGCTTAGGCCTATTCAGGTTTCTTTTGCCCCCTGTGTCTACCCTGCTGCCATGCAGGCCCTATGTTTCTGCCATAGCTACAAAATGGCGTCTGTTTGTATGTGCGCACTACGTCTAAACATCTACAATTTGCATAATATTATGCCCGTTGGTTAGGTAGAATTTTCATTTTAGTGCTTCATTTCTTCCACCTTATACACCCCCAGCTCTTTTGCTGGACTTAAGGACTTTTTAATTTTAACCCTGGAGTGAGTGAGCGCTTTTATCTCACTCACTCATGTGTTTTGATCTGATTTGGATTATCTGTTTCCTTTGTTTATGGAGTCTGCCAAACTCCATAGGCATCTACTTTTTGTACGGTGACACTCAGCACCCTGAGTGCAGTGTCAGAGAGAAATCCTTTAGATTTCTCATAAGGTTTAAATAACTTTTCTTGAGTGAACTCCTGTTCCCAATAATAGTAAAATGAAATTGGCTTTACTTACCTTTTCATTATGTAAGTCCATCTTATGTGGAGTGTAGGGGGTTACTTAGTAGCCACTTTTCCTACTTACTCATGTAACATTTGTTACCCTCACAACTTTAAATGGCTGGTGGCAGTGGTTTAATTTTCCTACCATTGTGCTTTTCTACCTTAGGCTGAATCCTTAGCTGCGGTATTGCACCCATCGTTGACCATTATGTCAAAATGGCCCGGTCTTCTTTTTTCACCATTTCTTGTTTGTGAGGTGTTTCATGGGTTTTACCCTGCGCACCAAGCCAGGTTTAAACCCTTTGTTCATTTTGCCAATGGCGGGCTTCAGTACTGAAACCTGCCTCTGACTCCAGTGTGTCTGCAAGGGCAGGAAGTGAGGAAGATGCCCGAAACGCCCCTGCCCTTTGTCTCCATGGTTACCTGAATGCACCCAGTCCTGATTGGCTGGATGTCCTTGTCGGAGAGCCAGCCTGCTGTGTGAGTGACAGCTAGGCTGTGCATGAATGGGAGAAACCTGCTTGAAAGGCCAGGCTTCTTGGACTGAAGACAGACTCGACCACTGGGAAGAACAACCCGATGAAGAAACAGTGAACAAAGCTTGCTGCATCCTCCTGAACCATTGAACTGCC
The DNA here is from genome assembly GCF_040938575.1 of Ambystoma mexicanum. Classification (NCBI taxonomy): domain Eukaryota; kingdom Metazoa; phylum Chordata; class Amphibia; order Caudata; family Ambystomatidae; genus Ambystoma; species Ambystoma mexicanum. The sequence continues at coordinate 878,597,430 of NC_090941.1, read as the reverse complement.
TGGTGAAGCTCTGCTACTGTGCTAAAACTCCTTTTTCTGATCGACAAGAGAAGCTATGCAAAGGACGACTTCTTCCTTTGGGTTAGTGGGACCAACTAACCCCGAGACAAACTTTATTGGAAGACCTTCTCCAACTGGTTGTACTTCTTTGCTGCTGCTGCAACTTAGTGCCAAGGGTCGAGAAATCTGTAGTCGAGTGCAATGTCTGTAAGCCAGCCAAAAGCCCCAGGAATCTCCTGAGGACCCACCAGAAGCATGATGACCCAAGCTTGAGTCACCTCACCAGAGTGGAGAACTCAAGGAGTGAAGGAAGCCTAACCAGTGTCCAAGATCAGCGGTGGTGTTGTTTACCGAGTGCTAAAAAAGCGAAGTGCCGCTGATCCGAAAAGTGCCCGTAGCTGCGGCTGACCATCAAATAGCTGTTGCAGGAGTCCCCAGATGTACTCCCTCTTGTCCCCATGACTGAGGCCCAGGAAACAGGATCTGCATCACTGCAACCAGACAGGAGCCAGCCGGATCCTCCTCTTCTAATCAAAGGTACTGTTCTGACTTTGGGGTACTTACCTCATTGTGTGTAGCTTGCTCTTCTCAGTTGAGACTTGCTGTAGTTGCGTTTTCTAGCATTGATTGTAGCTCTAACTTTCACAAGTATAACAGCTTGTGACCCTACACTGATTTTTCTTCAACAAACTCTCTAACTTTGTGCAAGACTTATACTATCTAAGAATTGCCTGTGCTCCATAGACTTCAGCTGTCCTGGAATCCTTGTAGACTTTTCTATTCCATTGACTTTGATTCTTGCTGTCCCTCATAGGTAATGCATTGGTTTTAAACTGATATTTCTGGGAAAGGTTTTTATTTAGACTTCATTGGAATATTTAAAGTGCTCACATGCTCTGAGAACCTGTTTAACCTTTTTCCTTCCTCTGACCTTTCCTTTCTGCCAACCTCAGAATTTACAAAGTGTACATGTGCTATATAAAGGCCATTACTGTCCTAGTTAGTGAAGTCACCTCAGGGTTTAGGAACTGTGTATGAAGCATCGCTAAAGAGTATCTATGTTCCTTGGGTTGATTTTGAGAAAGTATTTTCAAGTGTATTTTTATTGTTGAACACTGCCCTTTTTTAAAGAATGCTTATTTAAAAATAACCATTAAATACATAAAAAAATATTTTAACTAAAAACCTAGAGTCTAAGTGTTACTTTGATACTTGTTTTGGTGGATTTCATTGCTACAGCTTTACAACTCACATTTACCCCCCTTGAGATAGGCTGGCTGCTCAGTCACACTATCAACTTGTGTAGTACAGAGCTATACCAATAGGTGGGTTACCTAATACCAAGAGAACAAGAGTTGTGTAGTCTCCCACAGGGTTACTACATCAATTTTTGCCTTACACTGTGCATGGTCTCTTAGCACGGCCCTCCCCCTGGCACAACACAGGTTTGTTCATGGGATTCGCCTCACACTAAAGCTCCTAGGGGGGCGGGATAGGTTTGTTTCCTTCCCAACACTATTGACAAGATTTGTTCACATCAAAAAATATGGTGGGTGAGGCGCGCACTCCCGGTCCTGGTCAATTGAACCTGTTGTAAAAAATAAGTAGCTGGGTCAAATCCCAAAATGGACAAAAATTCACAGGGTTAGATCCCTTCTGCTGCAAATCAGGTACTTAGTAATAACAGGGTTAGATCCCTTCTGCTGCAAATCAGGTACTTAGTAATAACAGGGTTAGATCCCTCGGCTGCATTTCTGTGGTCTGTAGTTGTTCTCCTCCTAGCGCTTTCTTATCTCAAATAATCATCAGGGAGCCTGTTGAGCAGGTGTGTCTAATTAGACTCAAAGGATTCTGGTAGCTGTAGTGAAAACGTTTTTTTCTGTTCAGGTGACCAGCAACCGACACCCCTCCAAAGCACAAGTCCTTCCCAAATTAGGGGGAGGAGAGAGAACCAACTTTATGATTCTCCAAAGTGGGGCACAGTCACCCCGTGGCGCTGCCTCTGGAGCCCGGGACTCCCATAACATTCAGTTCAAAAAATATGGTGGGTGAGGCGCGCACTCCCGGTCCTGGTCAATTGAACCTGTTGTAAAAAATAAGTAGCTGGGTCAAATCCCAAAATGGACAAAAATTCTCAGGGTTAGATCCCTTCTGCTGCAAATCAGGTACTTAGTAATAACAGGGTTAGATCCCTTGCTGCAAATCAGGTACTCAGTAATAACAGGGTTAGATCCCTCGGCTGCATTTCTGTGGTCTGTAGTTGTTCTCCTCCTAGCGCTTTCTTATCTCAAATAATCATCAGGGAGGCTGTTGAGCAGGTGTGTCTAATTAGACTCAAAGGATTCTGGTAGCTGTAGTGAAAACGTTTTTTTCTGTTCAGGTGACCATCAACCGACACCCCTCCAAAGCACAAGTCTTTCCCAAATTAGGGGGAGGAGAGAGAACCAACTTTATGATTCTCCAAAGTGGGGCACAGTCACCCCGTGGCGCTGCCTCTGGAGCCCGGGACTCCCATAACATTCAGTTAAAAAAATATGGTGGGTGAGGCGCGCACTCCCGGTCCTGGTCAATTGAACCTGTTGTAAAAAATAAGTAGCTGGGTCAAATCCCAAAATGGACAAAAATGCACAGGGTTAGATCCCTTCTGCTGCAAATCAGGTACTTAGTAATAACAGGGTTAGATCCCTTGCTGCAAATCAGGTACTCAGTAATAACAGGGTTAGATCCCTCGGCTGCATTTCTGTGGTCTGTAGTTGTTCTCCTCCTAGCGCTTTCTTATCTCAAATAATCATCAGGGAGGCTGTTGAGCAGGTGTGTCTAATTAGACTCAAAGGATTCTGGTAGCTGTAGTGAAAACGTTTTTTTTCTGTTCAGGTGACCAGCAACCGACACCCCTCCAAAGCACAAGTCCTTCCCAAATTAGGGGGAGGAGAGAGAACCAACTTTATGATTCTCCAAAGTGGGGCACAGTCACCCCGTGGCGCTGCCTCTGGAGCCCGGGACTCCCATAACATTCAGTTCAAAAAATATGGTGGGTGAGGCGCGCACTCCCGGTCCTGGTCAATTGAACCTGTTGTAAAAAATAAGTAGCTGGGTCAAATCCCAAAATGGACAAAAATTCACAGGGTTAGATCCCTTCTGCTGCAAATCAGGTACTTAGTAATAACAGGGTTAGATCCCTTGCTGCAAATCAGGTACTCAGTAATAACAGGGCTAGATCCCTCGGCTGCATTTCTGTGGTCTGTAGTTGTTCTCCTCCTAGCGCTTTCTTATCTCAAAAAATCCCAGCTACTTATTATATTTTTTGCAACAGGTTCAATTGACCAGGACCGGGAGTGCGCGTCTCACCCACCTTCTTTTTTGTACTGAATGCTATGGGAGTCCCGGGCTCCAGAGGCAGCGCCACGGGGTGACTGTGCCCCACTTTGGAGAATCATAAAGATGGTTCTCTCCCCTCCCCCAAATTTGGGAATGACTTGTGCTTTGGAGGGGTGTCGGTTGCTGGTCACCTGAACAGAAAAAAACGTTTTCACTACAGCTACCAGAATCCTTTGAGTCTAATTAGACACACCTGCTCAACAGCCTCCCTGATGATTATTTAAGATAAGAAAGCGCTAGGAGGAGAACAACTACAGACCACAGAACTGCAGCTGAGGGATTTAACCCTGTTATTACTGAGTACCTGATTTGCAGCAAGAGATCTAACCCTGTTATTACTGAGTACCTGATTTGCAGCAGAAGGGATCTAACCCTGTGAATATTTGTCCATTTTGGGATTTGACCCAGCTACTTATTATATTTTTTGCAACAGGTTCAATTGACCAGGACCGGGAGTGCGCGCCTCAGCCACCTTCTTTTTTGTACTGAATGCTATGGGAGTCCCGGGCTCCAGAGGCAGCGCCACGGGGTGACTGTGCCCCACTTTGGAGAATCATAAAGATGGTTCTCTCCCCTCCCCCAAATTTGGGAAGGACTTGTGCTTTGGAGGGGTGTCGGTTGCTGGTCACCGGAACAGAAAAAAACGTTTTCACTACAGCTACCAGAATCCTTTGAGTCTAATTAGACACACCTGCTCAACAGCCTCCCTGATGATTATTTGAGATAAGAAAGCGCTAGGAGGAGAACAACTACAGACCACAGAACTGCAGCTGAGGGATTTAACCCTGTTATTACTGAGTACCTGATTTGCAGCAAGGGATCTAACCTTGTTATTACTGAGTACCTGATTTGCAGCAGAAGGGATCTAACCCTGTGAATATTTGTCCATTTTGGGATTTGACCCAGCTACTTATTATATTTTTTGCAACTGGTTCAATTGACCAGGACCGGGAGTGCGCGCCTCACCCACCTTCTTTTTTGTACTGGAAGTTTTGTTCACACCCTGATGTAGAATTGACTGTCATCGCACCTGACATCATTAAATAAGTAGACATTAAAAATAATATTTCTATCTGTCTTTTCCATAATGAAATGCAAGCGTGACATCACTAATTTGGTTTTAAAAATCCAAAGAATGTTCGTGCACACCTGTGGGCATGTTTCTACAGAGGGGTTGCTTTTCTGCATTTGACAGCACATGTCATTTGTGAATGTGGTTTCAGTTTTGAAAGGCGTGAACATGCCGCCTTCACTTTCCAGTTTGTGCAATCGCATGTGGATTGGAAAAGCACATCTGGGGCCTCATTATGGAAATGCTGCAATAGTGCGAATGGGCACCGTATTGGCACTAGGGTAATCATTGTTCTGGTGCATTGAACAAAGACTGTTTTACTCTTTCGAAATGTTTTCCAAGTGCTAATGCTATGTTAAGTACAATTGCACCTGTGTTAAGATGTAGTAATGAGGCCCCGAGCGTGTGCATATTTTTCGAGCACCTTGTGATGCTCTTTGGGAATCAGGAGCATTTTTTGTAATGCAAGTGGAGGAAATGTGCTAGTGCATCCCTTCACCGTCGTCAAAGAATGTTACCCTACGTTTGTGATCAAGTCGGAAAGAAAAGGAATATATGGCAGTCTTTTGTGTGGTATACAATCGCGGTAGAATATGAGCTACAAATGACATAATAAATATAATGTGATGCAAAGGTACTCTAAGATATGTTGTTCAGGTTAAAACAACATTGTCCATCTCTCTTTATCATCTAGAGACTATGCTGCTTCCAGATCCCAGCTGTTATCCTTTGCTGAATTTGGCGCTAGAGCAGAGACGGACAGCCTTCTCTTTGACTTGTCCTATTTTAAGGCTAAAACAGAGGTACGTAAAGTTCCATCTTCCTAAGCATTGTATACGACCACTAGGTTTCAATAAATTGCTATTCTTGGATTCCATTAACATAGTTGATATGGTGGGTGTGTGTAGTTGCAATGGACCAAAAGAACTTGGGAGAAGACATGCAAGCAATCCACGAGAGTCCAGCAATTTACTGAGTTGGTGCACTTGGAACCGGGAACCGAACCTATGCTGCGTAGTAGGTCTGATGAATGATTTGCTGAACTAGACAGGGGTACACATGCAGAAGGCCTCGGCCTTTCCTGCATAATAAAGCACTCAGACTAGCGCCCATTCGTCCCATTAACAACACACATTCAGAGGTTGAAGTGTACAAAAAGAAGTAGTGGAACAACGTTCTCTGCTGGCCTGTCTCTGCCCCCCACAAACCCCATTGCATGCCCCTCCCACACACCATAGAAACCCCTAAACTAATAGGCCTGCTGTTTAAGGGAACGTCTAGTGCTGTGCCTTGAAGTGCAAGTTTCAACTTCTTCCTACACTTTTATTTTAAAACAAAACCCAGGGAGTTGATTCACCAAAATTCCAGGGTTGGCGGTAGTGACATCACAGACCTGATTACATCACAGGATGTGATGTCATTTGATCTTTGACCTAGGTGGCTTCAGCTCCTCTTTAACCCTGATGGCATTACCGGAAGTGGCTTGCAGGTCTAAAACATTTTAAAATACCAAATACATACCGAAGCAGACAAGAATATTTTAGATACCAGCCCCATTTTAACAAAGGTGCTACCTTCATATGCTCTGGAAGGGGTTGTGATATGATATGGTTGGACCCAATAGTACAACCTAAGCTGATGCAATATTGGTTCCTCCATTGGGTTCGCTATTTGAAGATTTGAATATATCTTTAAGCAATAATTATTACAAAGCATTGATACATTTTGGGGAGTGTTGTGACTCGATTCTTGCTGAAATGGACTCTGACGAACTTACATTGATGGAAAGCCTGGTGAAGATGTATAACAAAATGAAAATTGTAAAATGGTGAAAGCTATACAGAGAATGTCATTGTATGAACTACAAAGGTATAAAACTACACAACTGAGGAAATATAAGGAGACACAGTCCTCTGTGATGAGATTCACAGGGCTGAAATTTTGTTGCATTTATATGCACTTTCATCTTAACTTACTAGGGTACATGCAAAGGTCGGGTCACATAAGAGGGATACCTTGGCAAGAAAGAAATTGTCGGCTCTGAAAAAAGTGGGGGGAGACAGAAACACTAAAACATTGGCTGATTGGCCTCAGCGCAACACTACGGCCAAGGGAAGCATGGTTGGGAAAGTTCATAAGGAGATTAGAGGATTTAAACAGTGGAATCATGTTGGCTAGGCTCTTGTATGCATACTCTGGGCCTAATTCACAGAAGCAATTTATAATGGCAACCCCCATTAGAAAACGCTCTGTGAATCATGGCCTCTATCTCAATGGCCATTGCTTCAGTGAATATTTTAAGAGTGATGCACAAAAAGCTGGGGGGAGATGTTGTTCTCGCTTAGTCCACCATAATGAAGTAGGGTAGGGAGTTCTGAGAGCTAAATTGTACTACTACTTATGGCAGTGCAAAATGTCATCATTTGCATATAGCTCAAGTAACAATGTACAGTGGATAAAATAAACATATCTATATACATATGCACTGCACTGTCAGAAAACTATAAACAAGACCCCCAGACTATACTACAATCTAATCAGTCTGCTTGATCAGAAAATGAGCTAAAGTATAAGATTCATCCCACAATTAAAAAAAACCTGATCAACTACCACCCCCAGCCCATCGACAGAAAACTATGGATCTATTATACATTTGTTCAATTTTCTCAAACTTAGTATCTTCTTTTTAATTTTCACAGAAACAAATACATTACAGAATAATCTCTTTGCAAAAAATAATGTTTCCTGTTTTTCACAAAAGGTAAGTACATCCATGCAAACTTTACAATCCTCTTAACATGTTTCCACTTGTACTGTAGCAATAACAACTGGAACTGCATTCTTCATAAGCCACTTACAGTCCACAGACCAATTTATAGGCCCAAGCAAACCAAGGTCCTTAACACTGGACACCAATAGCACCATTACAGGGCCAATAATCCACGCAGAGGGATTATTATTAATATTAATCTATATTGCAGGTAGGTGAATATTCTGGCCAATGCTCAACTTTAGAAATAAAACATCAGTTGACTAATAATCTCGTGTCAACATTCGACATGAGATTATTAGTCAACTGATGTTTTATTTCTAAAGATGAACATTGGTACAGAGTATTCACCTAGCTGTAAAATAGACTGCATTTATGTTTGACTGTCTAGTTGATAACAGTGTAGGTTAGGCGTCTGCAGCACAAGCACCACAATTTATATACATACAATGTAGGTGCACTGCATAATATTCACTTACCTGAGTCATTATATCAATAATATTAGCATCAACGTTTAAAATCTTGTGTGCTAATAGAAATGCATTTGTTTGCCACAACCAATTCTTCCAAACACATACTCACCCAGCATAACCATCAGGGAAATGAAAAAGAAGGTGCTGTGCAAAGCCACTCTGCCTTTAACATTCTGGCCCTGAGAGCCTGAGAGAATATGACAAATGATACAGCATGACAAAGCTAAACCAACAGATGAGTGGGACAGGGGAGCAGGAGAGGTAAGGGCAAAAGCATCTACGCAAAACATTTGTCTAGATGCACTTTATTAAGCTGTATACAATTCCATGCAGACTATAGCTACAAAGAACTATATTAGCTGTATGAACGATCAGAAAACAAATCACACATTAGGCTTGAGGGACGGACACATACGCCTCTTTGCTTCCAGGTCTTGCACAAATCGGACAGTATGTCATTCCAATCCATTATTCAAGCCAACCCCTCTGAGTCTCCAGTTCACCTCCAAAGTGGCATAACCCCTTCTGTCTTCACAAAACTACGTTTTAATTATTCCCACCACTACACAATCACCCCACCTGTTTCAAAAGACCCCATGGAAGGTGCTTTAGAAACATACCAAATGTGTCAAGCCAAAGGCTCTCCAATGAGTGTATGGGAACAAGTTTAGAAGCACACTGTTTTCAACTAATCATCCCTGCAGGATGAGGAGGGAGATATGATGGCAAACCTTTGAAAATCAGTGTGTCAGAGTATCCTTCTCTCAGAATGTTCTCTGATGAGCTCAGATACCATCAGACATAGAATACATTTTCCATCTTCTATTTGAAAGGGAATTAGCAACTCTATTCTATGGACTTGCCAATTAGCTAAAACTGGAACCCACTTTGTCAATATATCAGCTGGTGAACTATTTCAAAAGATAAAAGACATAGATGACATTTTGGAGTCAAGTATTAGAAATATTTTGGAAAATATTTGTTCCACAAAAGAATACTAGTTCCAACATCTTGCTGACATGCGATGTATGCTAAGGAACCACCCAGGTCCGCCCACATAGTTGTTACACTCAGTGTACAGCACATGTATAGGATGATTTACATGACTTCCTTTGCACTGCAAATCAAAATATAGAAGGATTAGGCTTAAAAAGCACACAAAGTAGACCCGGTTCACTAGATTCAGTGACTGTTTCATGTTGCTACTACCATTGTTATATTGCATGTTACATTTTAACTGAAATTGCCCTCCACTTGGAGAAGCAGAACACTATTGTTAGAGAAAAGAAAACCAGTTTAGAGGAGCACCACATGTACATGTGCTTCTCTGGATAAAATCACCCCCAAATGTTGCCATGATAGTAATAACAATGTCTTAAAATGTGTTGAAAAGGACTTTGCCTGCAACATCCCTATAGAATAAATAAATAATGATCTACAAACTTAAGTCCTTCTTTGAAAACATTGGTTTATATTAAAAAGCAGAATACTTCACATACAAAAATCTCACACCAAATGAAGCATCTGGCAGATGTGTAGTCTTACATTGTGAAGGAAGTTTAGTAAAACATTCAACACCTAGTTTAATAAACCATATTAAACTAATGTTCAAAATTGCAGACCACAAAGAATTGTATAACGTGGCTCTTTATAGTTATTCAAGCCTGGAACAAACTAAGAATTATTAAGTGACCATGATATATTTCGAGCTCCTTTTGATGCAAATGAAAGTAGCCTAATAAATTAGAAATGTAAACAATACAAGGACATGTTAGAAGATTAGTCTTGTCTAGAAGAACAGATAGAAACAGGAATTGGTAAAGAAACGTCAGAAGGGTGTCCACCATAACTGGCAGGTAGCCAAGAACTACTTGGAGACCCACTTATTTAAAATGATTCAGGAATAGCAACAACTGTAATAGAAAACACTATGGTACAATCTGAAAAGTATTTATCAGTGCCCATATCACAGTTAAATGAACATTTACCTGGAAGTCACTAAAGAATTGTACATGGATTACACATGGAATTGTAATTGCAACACATGCAATTATAATAATAACACACCTCTGCTCTTGAATACTAGATGTCAGGTTGGTTCTGGCACACCTTATCTAACTGAATCAATCTGTAAATTCTTGCTAGAAAAACAGACACCAACCTTTTAACTGTTATTACACCCCCACAGTTCTAGCTGCTTAAAACATAGAAGGGCATACCTTTACACTGACCATTACTTCTTTGAGTGGAACATCAGAACAAACTGGAGCATCCCAAATGGTCTGCAAATGCTGAATTAGGCAGAATTCTATGACAAATGAAAGTTCTAATAGATGACGTAATTATGGTTTCTAACTTAATGGTAGCCTTAATTCACAGAGGAATGCAAGTCCTATGAGAATGGATATGAACAATGTTTTGGAGGAAAACAAACAATTTACTGTTAACGTCATTCAAAGGCCAACCTATATTGAAAATATTAGGTCACAAAGAATGCTGGACCACACTCTACAGCATAGGGGATGTAAATCCAGGGTGTCATATTTGCTATGGTGAACACCGACAAAATATGTCACAATTCTAAAGAGCACAACATTTGTTGTACTTATTGAACAAGCAAAAGCATCCTTACAAAGTACATTTTTATATGAATTGTATGGACATAATACATCAGGCACTCAAGTGTTGGACCAATTAACACAACCAAATCAACAATGTAGGTGGTAAATGTCAACTCTTGGATACTGCACCCAGTTTCATGATGCAATGCTTCAAAATGAAAGGCTACCCATAATCCACATCAACTGCATTGGCAAATTTGAAGTTCATGTCATGACACTCCCTCTGTGTCAATATGCTACTAGATGCCTAGAGAAATTAGTATCTAGCACAGCTGAAGTAGAAGAAGTAACAATTCTCTGCTTCAACTTTAGAGTCATTCTAAGATCACACCATGATGTAGACCAGGGTGTAGTTAATAGGTAAATGGGAACAGTTGTTGGTTAACAATCATAGCTAAGTGAAAATAATATCCAACGTGTCCCCATAACATTTGACAAACTTGAAGAAATTAAATAAATGCCTCGCAGTAGAGCACATTTTCTTCTTTTAAAAGGCAGGTATATACACACAGAACAGTTTGGCCTGCCTCTCGCATACACTGCAGGAGTTCAAAAGTGACAAGGTCTACCCCTCAACCATACACAAACACTTGTAGACACTGGCAATTAAGTCTTTAAACAAGGTATGACCTACATTGCACTCTCACGTGTTTGTACACTCACAGATCTATGTTCACTGAATTTAAGTGCAATAAATTCAAAACAAACATCCCTTGCATTATTGAATATAATAGATTATGTGCATTGCACACTCCACACTTGGATATATACCATGTATCTGAAACATTAAACCTTCAAATGGAAAAGTAGTACAGAAAGGAAGCTCCATCATAAACAAAAAACATCACACAGATCTCAAATTCATCACATCCATATCCACTGGTCTTTTTAAATGTCAGTACATCACCACAGCATATAGCTATGCAATTGTAGTAATCAATCTTCTGTTCCAATGTTCACCACTTCTGAACACATTTTACTTACATGGCTCAGAACAGCTATATGTACAGCTCTGTCTCCTGCTACAAGCAATTGGATCTGGAAGTTCCCAAGGCTGGCCCTCTGGTGGATCACTGCTGCATCTTCTATGTCCTCTCTCTCTAAATCCCCCTCTAGTGGCTCTCCTCCCCACTAGAGGGGCATGCCCCTGGAGATTGTGCTTGTTCTCTAAGTTTTACTACATTTGATCTTGGTACAGGACATAGTGGTATGCCACTGTCACAACTACCGAGCATAAGGTTTAGGCCGGAGCCCTGTGACAAATACATTAGTTACTACTTCCTGGACTACATCTTCAAGTTAAACTATGCATGAATGCAGTGTGAATACTATTTTTAAACAGCATGAATAGTCCACCAGGGACTATCTGTTATTCTGCATGCAGTTGTTGATTTTGCCCCTATTCATCTTCCATGGCATGTATCTGGTGTAGTGGTTAGCAGTCTGCTTTGAACTCATTGCAATTCACTTCCCATTTATGGGTCCACTGTGACCTTATTGCACAAGTCTCTGTTGTACCTCTGGTGGCATAAATACCCTCATGAAGTGATTTCTATCAGCCAATGTGGGGTTGTAACATTGGATGGCAGTCTGGAGTTTTTCAACAAATCTCTGGGTTTCCTCTCTATAATATTTAGGAATTTATTGACCGTGTTTCTTAAGTCTCTAGAATACCAAGGAACATATACCTTCACAAAGTTATTTTCTTCCCCATCTGTGCTTGTCATTCTATCTCCGGGCACTTGTCTCAAAGTTTCTTCACGTTTCAGAGGGTTTGTTCCATAGTTTGTACCTTCTGTCTTCAAAGAGGCAGTAAATGGAGATTCATTGAGTATCTCTGAGAAACTGGGTTTGGCTAACTACCCGTGGTTTGCTGTTGGGCCATAGGCTGGCTGGAGTTTGAAAGTTATGGTAAAGCACAGCTGGGCTGCATATGCATTCTTCACATCCAGGAGCTCACAGACCACACTCTAAGACCACAAGACGAGCGAACAATGAGCCGGCAGCATTGCTAGGTAAAGCCCAGCTGGGCTGCATATACTTGACCTGCTATTTGTTAAATTATTGTTTCAGTCACAATTGCACTCCATGACCTTAATATTGCAGCAGGGCTGCTCTAACTTCTATAGTTTGCTCTGCCCATGTAAAGAAGAGGCAATCAAATGTCCAACCATCAGCATAGCCAGTGGAGCTGTTTAAAACCTGTGGCCATATACTTGCTAACATGGCCAGCACAATTTCATGCTCTGGTCTGCCTCCTCTGCCCGCCCAGCCTCTGCTCTGATGGCCCAATCTTTCCACTTTTAGCCATCCTGGGATCCGGCAGGCATGATCTGGCCCCCAACCAAGCCAACACTAATGCACCTGTCTGGCCTCTTCACCCCTTTGCATGTTCGCCTCCAGGAGCTCCCAGGCTTCACTCCAAGACCATGAGGCAACTGAACAACGAGCCGGCATCATTGCTAGGTAAAGCACAGCTGAACTTCATATGCTTGACCTTATATTTGCAATTGTATTCTTTCATTCACAATCACTTTCTATCACCTAATTATTGCAGCAGGGCTGCTCTATCTTCAATAGTGTGCTCTGCCCATGCAAAGAAGCAGCAATCAAATTTTAAACCATTAGCATAGGCCAGTGGGACTGTTTAAAACCTGTTGCCATATACTTGCTGTCATTGAATAAACCAAATGAAGGTCCAACAAGGTAAATCAGTGAACCCAATCCAATCCTCATCACCCTCTGAGAAAAGCCTTGTAACACATATTGGCCAACCTCAAAGTATCCAGCTTATACTTCATTAAAATAAACTAAATGTTATTATAAAATACATAAATACAATGGCATAGCCACCCTATACTTACATTTGAACAATTGTTAAAAAACATACATCCATTTTCCACATCAGATTGTATAAAAATGAATACTCCAATTAGTACAAAGATAACATACTGTTGCATGCTTTGCCTTTTTAATTGCATTTGAACGTGGGCACTCTCTGATACCTTTGACTGTATTCAAACTGAGCCCCTCAGCTGCATCTATAAAATATCGATTCTGGGCATTCATGTTGTGATACAACTGCTTTCTGCATTGTTACCATTTTTCACTGGACCCCTGACATCTGTATTGGCTGCTAGGCTGCCTGGTGAATTCCTCCTGGCTCACGCCTGGTGAATTCCTCCTGCAGTGTGTGGGATGTCTTAACCCACTAATCCAAGCTCTGCAACATCACTGTGCATTGCTGGCAGCAGAAACATCATAATGGCCTCCAGAAAGCATGCTGCTCGCCAGAAATCAACAGAAAGTGTGCAGTGAAAACCTGAAAAATAGGCCACCATCTACTTTTGCCTATGTCAGTGGTAACACAGGAGACCACTGCCAAAACCCATCATTTAGCTGCTCAAAGAGCAAAATCATTGCAAAATAAACAGAGCTAGTTTAAAAAATCTGTTTTTATTTGGTGTCAAATTTGTAGAAATCATGGCTTACAAACCACCCAAAAAGATCCAACCTCCTTGTTGGGTGGTAAACATCATTCTCCCGCAAGAATCTACATAAATATAAAGTCTACAGAAGTGTATCTATATCTGAACAAAGTATACCTTTGAGGATTGCTTGCTGGAAGAAATCTGTCAACAATGGGTGTAATACCGTTACTTGCCTCTACCAGAAGGCGGCGTTTTAAAACCATTTTGGGTAAAGTTGAACATGGAACTCAAACTATGCCAAAGAAAGACTTGCTATCAGAAGCCTAAGAGGTGGATACAATTTAAAACTATATTCTGAAAAGGCTTGAAGCAAGAAATTGTTTAATGTATGTGTTTTAGAAATTTGAGTTATATTATAAGAAAAGACAATTTGTAGACATTGGGTTAAGAGTTAAAGTATCCCACACTGTGTTTCAAACAAATTCCCCACCTTCTCCCTGGACAAAGGAAACTTCCCCCTGCCCTTGGCTAAGAGATTGACAGGCTGTTGTGAATAGGAACTAGGAAGGGCACCCTGGCCTGTTGCTCTGAGTGCAGACAAAGGAGTCCTTCAGCTGAATAGAAAATGCTAATTCGGGTGTGACTGACAACAAACTGCTGGCAGGAAGAAGGACATGTGACCCTCTGAGTCAGCCCAGCTCTGGGGGCGGACCAGACTGAAATGTGGATTCAACATTGGAGTAAATATATGTTTTAGAAAAATGCTTATAACAAATTGCACTGAACTGACAAAAATGTGAAACTTTGAGATTGTTAAAATGAAAAATTCACTCGCAGTTTAAGACTAAGCTGGACTCTGTGCGATGTTCTGAGACCAAACCCCAGAATTATTCATATTGTAACTATTGTCTTTATGCTAGGAACATGATGAATTACAGAAATGTGCCCATATGGGGTGTGCATGCATATATAAAAATTGTTGCAGAACTAATATTGAGAAACCCACCAAAAGCGCGAAAAAGATGTCCTTTCTGAACCAAAGCTCTTAGGAAGATGAGAATTGAACAGAAATGTACATTGGGCAATCTGTCATGTAATGTATGTAGTATTAACCAGTTGTGCATATTGTAAAGATGTTTTTTTTATGAAAAATAAGATATACTGTACAGAGGCAAAGGGGAGGGGTTTTCCTCTAAGCCATAAACATGACACAGGAGACATGCTGCTCCTTTCTCCAGTCAGGGGACAGGGAATCCTGTGACCTATCAGACCCTTAGAGGGTTGGGCATAGAGAATCAGACGCCCCTACTTTGGAAATACATAAATAGGGAATGCTGAGGACAGACAAGACACACACTTTCTACTTCTCAACTGATTTCTTGGCGAAGCACCCTGCAGGAAGATCCAGACATAGATCCAGAAACCAGACTCCAGAACCAAGCTCAGAACCAAACTCTAGAACCTTGAAGCAGAGAGGCCTAACCCACAAGCTGAACCTTTTTTCAGCTGGCTTTCAGAACCTTTTGCAACCTGATCCTAACCCCTAAACTTCCAAGGGGCATCTCAAAATCCAACAGCCTGGCTGAGCTGTTTTGCTATTCCAGCTAAGAACCCTGTGCTAGAACCCAGATCCAGACCCAGAGAGTAGAGCTGTATCCAGAACCCATCAGATCCAGTCCAAGAGGCAACGCAGACCGCAGTGCCTTGCTGAGAGCAGAACCCAGTGCTGAAACCTGTCCGGTGGCGAAAGAACCCCAGCCAAACCCTTGACCAGATCTTTGACGGGGCCCACTCCATTCCAAAGCCATTGGAGTGAGTATCTAATCTAGAACTGTCCATAGTCATCTCTTAATTTAAAGTAACCTAATCCAACCATTCTAACCTATCCATAACTGCATTATTGAATCTCTGTTGTCTATCCTAAGTTATTCTCTCCTCCACATAATCCTTGATAATTGTAGCATCAATCATCTATCCGCTGATATTTTTCTGAAGAGGGACAAGTGTTTTGACGGACAGGGATCAGAGCGGAGGCGCCGCTGTTCTGGTGGCTGCCCGGTGAATGTCTTGCTTCTTCATAGCTCCTTAGTATAAGCCTATCCTTGTTGGTAAATCTTTAAAGCGCATCTTCCATTTTGAAATCTTGACTTTATTTCTGAAAAATCTACTTTCACAAAAACCTCTGTAACATTTGGACCGCATGTCCTAGAACCAAAATATAACTGTCATTTTAAAGCTAAGATCCTAAGCTTTCCAACGAACCCAAAACAACATTCCTTATTATTTTTTCCGTAATCGTGTTTCACGCACGCGCAAAAATTGCTGCAAATTGCAATTTACCTCAATTTCACCACGTCTCAAAATAGCTGTTTCTTGTTTTAAACTGCTGAAATTTGTTTTCAATCTGATAATCATTCATAAATCATTGCTAGTGTTGACCTGAACCAATCCAAAGTCACTCTCACTAGTGCTGAATCCCATTTAGTGAATTAAAGTCATTTTTAGCATTCCCATTCATTGCAAACCACATTTAAAGGTGATTGACCTGTTTTAAAATCATACCTGTTCTCTCTAAGCTTGCTGGGGGGAACTGGGATTGAACTGCATTACTGATGGTATTCCTGAAACCTGTGTGCCCTCATTTCCATCACTTCATATTGCAGAGTGAGGGGAGTGAGTAGTAACAGGGGAAGGAGTGATCATATTGTCTTTTGTGGAAATCATATCAAGTTTTATTTCTGTGCTGCATTCTTTCCTATTATTTCATTTCCTTGAACCCATACAAAGTATTCTCTGCTACCTTATCCTTCCTATTCCTACTCCTAAGAGATTAAAGAGATTGTTGATATTGTAATATTACCCTTACTGATCCCCGTTCATATTCATAAGTGTGCTATTCAGGTATTATTCTATTCATAAAAGTGTGACATATATATTGTTCAATTCTTCAAATAAATCTTTTAATTTGCAAAAGAAACCTACTTCTTGGCTCAGTGAGGTCGGGGAGATCCAAAGAGAGTGGCGTTATATAAGGGTTCATCATCCAGATGTACAGAACTTTTGACATAAAAATATATAAATAAGGGTTTCCATTGGGCATCCCATACTAGGCATTGACTTAGTTGGAGTGCTGGATTGAACTCACTTACAACTGTGCATTCCGTTCTTCCTGAATCACCCACCTCCTGCACACATGGTGCTCTCTGTCTCCCCTATCTGCTCTAACTGTTACTCTATCTCCAATCCTACCTCTCACAAAGTCTGGAAAGAAGAAGTTTGAGAAAGCACTCCTGGGCTCCAACCGAAGCATCCCCATTACTGATCCCTACATCAATGCTTCCTCTAGACAGACTATCACTGACATCCTCTTCACTGTACCTTCTTTTGACCTATGGATTCCCCATATGGTCTCTATCCTATCCCCTTTTTCCTCCTCGCCATTTAATGGTGGAACCAGATGGGAAGCTCTCTTGGCATACTTTTCATCATTAAGGTGCATCATTAAAGTCTACCAAAATGGCACTATGATGGGACAGGGCTCTCATCCCAGCCTCTTCCTTCTGGATAGGCATCTCCCGTCTCTCAATAACTTCCTCCCCTCTCCTACCACTCCTCCAATGGCCATCCCTCTGGGCTCTCCACCCCCTCCGATGGGTGTACCACGTTCCTGATCCCACCTTGTTAGACCCTATGCATCATCCACAAGTCTATCTGGGGCCTGGGTCCCTGCTACATCCAACTTTCTCTCCCTAAATACCCCCCTGCTGGAGTCCTTCAGTCTCCCAGCACCAACTCTCTGCAGAGATTGGGGGGTCGATCTCTTTCTTTGGCAGGAACCTCCCTCTTGAGTGGCTTTTCTGCCCCCTCAGATTTGAGCCTGATCTCCTTAAGTTCCGTAAAGTTATCAAGACTTTCCTTTTCTCCTCATACCCTCTCGCCCTCCCTTGCTAATATCCCCCTGCCACTGCGACTGGTGCCTGGTCCCTTATTGCCTCACAGGGGCCAAGCTCTCCTCGTCCAGTCCTCCGCATCACCCCTTAACCAGCACTTCCCCTTGGGTTCTCTTCCCTGACTAGCCTGATTCTGCCCCCCTCCCCTCACACCAGCTGACCCTTGCCCCTGTTTTCCACTGACACTTGCCCTCCGATGCTCCTCTCAGCACTTACCCGGCCACTGCGGCCCCATCCCTCCTGCACTTTTCCCCTCCGTCCCCTTCCAATATCCCAGACCGCCCCCTGTACTGCCCCCTCCCCATACAATTATTGTCACAGCACTTGCATGGTCCGAATGTCACAAGGCCTACTAGGACCATTTATTGTTTTCTTCTCTGCCCCCCCGCCCCCTTTGTCTTGTGGGATCTTGAAACACTTGTATATAGGTGCCATACAAATGTCCAGTAAATAAATAAATGAGCCTATGGGCAACTGTTGAGAGAAGATCTGTCGTTGTTCAGACTTGGGCTGTCCTTTGGTACCTGCAGCCTGTGCTATCCCGCTATCCACTGGGGTCTGCCAGTCGTAGTAGCTGTCGGGGGCACAACGGTCGCATTGTCTTACAGAACCCTCAGTCTAGGCCTACATGGTGGGAAGAAGGCCTTCCACGCCATCAAGTTCACTGTTGTTATTATTATTATTATTTATTACTTATAACGCGCAACTCGCCAATCGGCCTCAGTGCGCACATAAAACTAGACAGCTACAAAACAAGAAAAGCAAACAGTAGAAGAAAGCAGTTGAGGCACCAGTGAGTCAGAGATTATATCTAATCTTCTAATTTAATCATTAAAATTTAAAAAATGCAGCATATGGAGGATTGTTCCAGAATTTCGCGGCACAATAAACAAAGCTTGTTCCACCAAAATTCTTAAGCATACACCGTGTCTGATGGAGTTTATTGTTCCCGATAGACCTGAGCAGCCTAGATATAGGAGCTTCGTGCAGTCGATCAATGAGATATTTGGGGGCATTTCCTGTTCTGCATTAGTCTACTTGTGTCAGGGTTTTACGGCGTACAGGTAGCCAATGGAACAATCTTCTGGCTTCTGACACGTGTGCAGTTTTCTTCAGACCTTTCACTGCTCTGACAGCCCCATTTTGGATGACCTGTGAAGATTGCAAGTTGGTTTATGAAGTACCCACTAACAGGCCATTATAGTAATCAGTTTTGGTGTTAATAAGGGTGCCTGCAAGATATGCCATATTATTAAATGAGAGGTAAGGCTTAACCTGCTAAACCAGTTAGGTTGAATAAGCACAGACAGATGAAAGATGCGCAACATGAGTTTTCATGGCCAGATTGCAGTCAGAAATTACCCCCAACCGTTTTTACTGATGAAGACCCTGGAATGTCAGAGCCTGCAATTTTGAATTGATGGTACCTGCTACTTGTTTAGATGCTGGCCAGAACCCACTATCAGCAGTTCTGTCTTGCTATCATTTAAAGCCAGCGAGATAGATGCCATCCATGCTTGTAATAATGAATAGGCATGATTCATGGTATAGGTATCAGAGTCATAGTTTTCTGTCAGGTCAAAGACAAGCTCAGTATCATCTGCATAATTAGTGTATTTCACCCCAAATGTGTTGAAAAGGTTGAACAGTGGATGAGTATATATGTTAAATAATATGGGGGATAGACAAAATCCCTGTGGTACTTAGGTGGACAAGCAATGCTTCATGATCTGTCAAGGAAAGGCCTGATGCATGCTGTGGCTGAGTCAGAGCAGTTGGTAAGCCCAGTAAGTCTCTTAAGCAACAGTGAGTGGTCTAAAAGATCAAAGGCCGCTAACAAGTCAAGCAGCATGAGCAGGGCAGTATGGCCTTCACCTATGATTTCAGCAAGATTGCCTCTTAAGACGATCATAGCAGTTTCTGTTCCATGTTTCCTGAAACCTGATTTGACACTGGCCCAGCAAACAATTATCTTCAATATGATTCTGTAGTTGCAGGTATACCGTCTTATCCGAGATTTTAAAATAAAAAAGGGACATTTTTGATTGGGCAGTAATTCCCAGCAACCCTAGCATCCAGCGTGGCTTTTTTGCGTAATGGTGTAACTCAGACCTCTTTCAGGCCCATCGGTACACAAGAGGTAGATAAGGAGGAGTTGACTATAAGGGGGATAAATGTGGCTTGTTTGTTAATCGCTCCCTTTTTAACACTAGTGGGACATTCTTGTTCAATTTTATGGCTACATGCTC
Source organism: Ambystoma mexicanum (assembly GCF_040938575.1). NCBI lineage: Eukaryota > Metazoa > Chordata > Amphibia > Caudata > Ambystomatidae > Ambystoma > Ambystoma mexicanum. Next base: position 878,577,486 of record NC_090941.1, on the reverse strand, counting down.
ATTGCTCGGTGACATAGATAGAGTACCTGTTTCCCAGTTCTGCCAGTCTCAAAACTTAATTCGGCAGCACCAACCCACCTTTCCTTCTCTAGAATATCTCTTGGCCTCCTCTTCTCTGCCCTGTATTTCTACCACCTTCTGAACCTTCTTCAATGTCTTCTTCTTAGATGTCTTTTCCTCATTCACCTTCCATTCGTTTCCCTTTCTTCCTTCACCTGGACTTTTATTTACTCATCTCTCACCCCTCCTTATTAATGATTATTTATCTTCCATTTTCCCCTCTTTATTTTTCTCTTGCCCTCTATTCCCCTTTCTTGGTCCTTCTTCCCTCCTATCGAGTTTCATCTTCTCACTCACCTCCTTTCTCTAGCTGCCTATGGACCTCCCAAATTCACCTCCTCCTTGGCCCAACCTCCTTCTCTCTATTTCCAATTTCAACTTCAATTCTCTTTGTTCCTTCTCCAGTCCCTGTACTGCACCTGCACTTCCTTCAAATGGCCACACCATCATTTGCTGCCTCATGACTTACCTAAGGTTCTTAATACACCGAATGGGATTATTTCAAGTGTTGGGAAGTTGGATTGCCAAATATGATTGGTTGAACTCCTACACAGCGGGGCTTTCCTGTCATTTCATGGGACCCTCCCACCCCCATTTGACATTTGGGTGGTTTCATAGGATGAGCCTATATTGCTGCCCCAAACCATTTTGAATCCATACTTGATTCATGTGCAGACCAAAACCAGACCGTTGCTTGCTCTGCAGTTTTACTTTGCTTTCCTGGATTGCAAACTGAAATGAGTTCTGTTGTTTGTGGTCTCCTGCTTAAGGAATGTAACCCAGCAATTCAGGCAGGACTGCCTATTTTGGGAAGTGTCCTTGACTGATTTGCTTATGATTGTTTCCCCCTTTACTGTTAAGGCAGATAAAGCCGTCTGAAAAACAATAGTTTGGAGGGTTACCATAGCTTTGACATTGATGTGTGATCCTTTCAAAAACTTCCAGTCATCACTCTTTAGTATTGCATTAGTCACCCCGAGGGCGACTGAGATGCCCAGAGGTGTGTTGTGCATAAAGACCCAAGCTACCACCTCACTGATGAGGCCCAATGAGTCTGAACCAACTCTGAGGTTGCTTGTCGTCTTCTGTAAAAGGAACGTGACCTAGCAATTCGGGCTAGACAGCCCCTTTGTGTTGGGGTCAAGTCTAATTTACATACAATCGTTCTACTTCTCTTATAGTAAGCTGCAGAAATAATGGTTTTGAACGTTGTACACATCTTTTCCTAGGTATTTGGTACAATTCAAGCCATCACTCTTCGGTCTTGCAACAACTAATGTGGCGCACCAGGAACAACATCAGAGTAGAGCAACAATTGATGTGGGACATTAGGTACTAATATTACAGGAGGCAGACATTAATATTGACAACAATTAAAAAGAGACCACTAGGGGTGCAAAAGTACAGTCGGACAAAAATAAATAGGGAGCAACTGGAAGTAAACTCACAGCAGGAAACGCAGTGATGCATAAATTAGTGTGGGAAACCAGGCAGTAAAATTGAAATGTGGCAACCTTTAATGTGGGATACCAGGAAGCAGAATCTCAATCAGGCAGTAATTAATGTAAGACACCAAGGAGGAAAACCACACTGGAGCAACAGTTAATGTGGAACATCAGGAAGGGAAATCACAAGGGTGGCAACCATTATTGCAGGTCACCAGCAATGACACCAGGGAGCAAGAACACAGTAGTCAACAGTGTGTGTGGAAGAACAGGGAGGAAATTCACAGTGGGTAAATAAGGCAGGACTAAAATTAAGGTATGACACCAGAGAGCAAAATTACATAAGGTAACAATTAATATAGGGCCACAATTAAAGTGGTAATGCTATGAGCAAAATCACAGTGGCCCCATAATTAATTTGGGACAGCAAGGAGCAAAATCACAGTGAAACAAAAGTTAATGTCAGGCAACAATACATGTAGGAGGCCAAGGAACAGAATGACAGTGGGCCACAATTAGAATAGGGCAGCAGGAACCAAAAGCACACTAGCAACAGTTAGAGAAGCACAACAATTAATATTAAAATATAAGTATGCAGACTCACAGTTGGGCGATCAATAATAAGTGGCAGAAAGGAGCAAAATCAAAGTGGGGCAAACATCTATGTGGGAGAACAAATGAGCAATGAAACTATGAAGACAAATCACAGTGGGCTAATAATTAATGTGTGACACCAGGGTTCAAAATCATAGCAGTGCAACTATTAATGTGGGACACCAGGAAACAAAATAATTGTGGGACAATTAATGTAGGACACCAGAGAGCAACGATAGATAATATAATCACAGTGGTGTAAGGATATTTGGCGTGTTACAGCACAGAGTACAGCACTACTGCACAGGTAGCATTTTTATGCAGCACCACTACATGGGTGTGGTGCATTGCTATATGTGTTGCCAGAGTAACATGGACATATAAGTAAAGACAGGCTATTCAGTCAAAAACGATCTTTACATATAAGATGCAAATCCATTTTTACAGTTAAAAGCACACATCTGCACATTCAAAATGCACACTATCTTTCACCTGAAATGCCTATGTTGCAAGAGACACATTTGAAAATTAATAACTAACCTTATTAACAACTAACCTGACTAATAAAACTTCATTTAACATAACCCACTAATAAAAATGTGTCTCCACTGCAGAATTAGGCCTACTCTGAAAGTGAACTTTTAAACACACATTAATTTTTTTTTCTCTGCTACTCTGTCCACATAACTACAGGAAGCAAAGAGCTCGAAGGAACAGGAAATCAGTTTGTTACAATTGCCACTGTAGAAGTGAGCCATTGTGTAGTGAGGGAGGAGATGACAAGATTGATTCTGATTGGAGCAGCGTCATAGCAAGTATCATGCTAGAGGCTGTGATTAGAACTTTGGTGGAGAAGCTTGAGAAGGGGGAGGACAATCAACATCTTGCAGAGCTGGGAGAAGGATCTCTTTCCTGGCGGGGTATTCCTGCTGCAAAAGCTGAGAGCTCCAGGCAATAACCCCGGTTTGAGAACGGCAGACGCTTGTTCTCACTGGGGTTGATCTTCAAGGGAGCCAAATTCAGAGAGAGAATAGTCGGAGAAAACTCATGCTGAACAGATAAGGTAATTACAGAAGCGAGAGGGAGCTGTGCGAAAGTGCGCGAAGCTGTTCAGTCAGTGTATTAGAGGGAGCCTCAGTCTCTTATCAGCATATTTAATGTTACCAATTGGATATATTCTCGCAGCTCTCTGTTCATTTTATCACAAATAATGTTGTACCATTTTATTTATTTCTGTAAAAAAAAGTTAAACTGTGTTTAAATGAAATTTCTATGATACAAAAATATTTGAAAACAGATAGCTAGTGTGTATTATTTTCTCTTTCATTTTGCATGGGGAAAGGTTTAAACGTGGGTAGATTTTTAAACAGAGCAATTGTCATTTTAAAGCAGATGTGTGCATGATTCTATTCAGTATGGACAGTTGTGAGTGACTGTTTGTAGCATAGACTGTTGGAGGTACATGAGGCAAAGGGAAGAGAGACTCTCTGGACATAGTTCCCTACCGTATATAAGGTAGTGGAAATTACCACAAAAATACCACAATTGCCCATGGTGGCACACAACAGTAACACTGAAAATGTGGTATCCCTAAAATGTAGGCCTGAGGTCTCTCTAGTGATCAAGAACAATCTAGATAAAAAACAAGGGGTGTTGGATATTGGGGCCACAAATAAACCAACCACTATACCAACCAACCACGCAAACTACCGCACATACCTTCTAAATAGGTCTGAATTCTGTAATAATGCAATGTATTATTGTCATGTGTGACCCAATATGAATACAGAGAGTGATTATTGCTAAAGATATTTTGGCGGTAAGAAAATACCGCAAAGCCCCAAATATCCACAAAATACCCAACATATTTATGGTGCGTTGGCCGGGAACCGAACCCGGGTCAACTGCTTGGAGGCAGCTATGCTAAACAGCTAATGTGAAACACTAGGGAACACAATTATCATCATCTAACAATTGGTTGGGACACCAGGGAGGAACCAGTTGTTGTGGAGCACCAGTGTGCAAAATTACAGTGGGAAAACAATTAAGGTAGCGCCATGGGTAGCAACATCGCCGTGGGTCAATAATTATTGTGGGACATCAAATAGCAACATGTAATGTGGCCTTATATAGATCCTACCACCTCCCATCTGAGTAACCCTCTTAACCTATCTCTCATCTGCCTGCAAGCTAAAAAATATCCCTTGCCTCTAAGCTGCCTCTGGACCTCACATTCTCTGCCTGCACTCTAGCATTTCAACCATCATGGTACATCCCGTTCACAGCTGACCGTACCGCCTACCTGCACTTAAAAATGCCCAATGTTGGTTGTCCTTAATATATGTATGTCCACTTATGTATTGTCCCCGGACACTGTTCCATTTACTCCCGTCCACAACCTGGTCAGAATGTCCCTCAAACTCACTGCATTGTAAGAAGTTTACTGCTTCCAGTCAAATCCGTTTTCTTATCTCTTGTACATTCTTTGGTGATAAAAAGGGCGTTGTTCCCCTTGTATGTATACATAAATAAAAAACTTCTGACAATAATGTTGGCCTTGCTGTGCAAGGCGATGTAATAAAGGGTAGGGTAGGAGCAGAAAACCAGTGATGTGAATGGATGTAGATCGGAAGTGCTTGTTACCTGTATGCCAATATGACAATCTCTGTTGTTTGTTCTTGGTACAGACTGGGCAGGTTAGCTGTATGGGCAGCCCACAGATTGTGGAGTGTAAATATTGACACAGTGGTTGTTGACAGACAAAATAAAGGGTCTGAGTATTTTAAGTGCACTGAACCTGGAAGGTTGTCTGAATGAGTGAGGGTAGTGTAAGGATGAACGGTAGTGAGGAGTTAGTTGAGGGATGAGGGGCAAGGGTGGTTGGAGGAGGAAGGGGACTCATGGTGTTGCTTCCTGGTTGTTGGTGTAGATTTCACTGAGATTCAGGTGTGGATCAGTGTCACACAGTAATGTATCCATCAATCAAATAGGTTTTCCACAGTTAGTAGTGCAACGAGTTTTGCAACTGCTCGACATAAAGTAGCCCATGTTATTGGTGCTTAGTTTTAGTCGGTTCCTATGATATTTCCTTTCTTTCAAAATGATTAGTCAAAAAGCCAAGTCTTGAGCTGATTCCAGAAAGTCAGGTGGTTCCCTTCTCATTTGGTAATCTGGGAGTCTAAGTAGGATAGAGGGCTGTTCACATAGTTTAACTTGGATAGTATTCGAGAAATTATGGCTATTGCCCTGTGGGTGAATCTTAAGTAAGGTATGTTGCGGAATAGCATGCACAGCTGGGAGAAACAGTTTCTGATGATGGCTCAGATCTGCAGATCAAGAGCAAAGGTATTTTCCATTATGGTTCCAATATCCCTTACTGTGGTCAACAGGAGTATTTGGTCACAGGTTGTTCACCAATGTGTATATTATTTGTTTGTCATCCTTGTAGTTGTAGCAGGAGATTAGATCTATTGATGAGGTCTAGTAGGGGTGTCATGCAGAGGTGAGTTTGTGGATCCTTGTGTACTCCGCATGTAAGTGGCAAGGTCAGACATTGTAAGGGCTTAAGATAATGGTTTCTGTTCTATCAGTGAAGAAGGAGATGATCGTCTGCAAAGCTGCTTCTTTAATACTGATTTCATTCAATATTTTTAGTAGGCTCTTGTTGCGAAAGGTGTCAAAAGCAGATGAGATCTTGCAGGAAGAGCGCAGTCAGAGTTTTCATCTGCAATATTTTTAAGCGTATCTCAGATGGACTAAAGAGAAGATTTTGTACTTCTAGATTTAAATCCATGCTGTGCCTCATTCAGTAGGTGGTTTGTATCGATGAAATCCCAGACATGACCATATATTAATGTTTCCAGATGTTTCCCAATGAAAGATGTGTTTGAGGTAGGGTGATAACTGGCTGGTCATATGGGTCAGCTCTAGACTTTTTAAGCAGATGTTTGATGTATGTACATTTAAACTAAGCCAAGACTCTTCCGGTGGTGTTTGAGTCATTTAGGAGAAATAGGGAGATTTTCTTATGGATTTGTAAATATTGGCTGGACATGGATCGTCAAGAGATCCTGCTGGGTTGCATGAGTCTATGGTAGCTTGCAGGTCCTCTGCAGAAAGAAGGCAGCACAATTATATAGAGGAGGTAGTGAGAGTTGTTGGGTGAATCATGTTAGTGGCGTGTTAAGGAGCATCATTTATTGTCAAGGTGATCCTGTAGAATGAGGATATTTTGGTTGAAGTATGCAGCAGTCTGGTTACAAAGCTCTTGTGTAGGGGTAGGAGTTGAAATGCAGGCTGCAAGGTTTTTTAATTCTTTGATGATCCTATATATTTCCCTTTCAAAGTGATGCACCAAATTAATATGTTTGGAGTAGTATACTTTCTTTGCTTTGACTACTTTAAAGCTGTAAAGACATAACTGTTGAGGTAGAAAAATGTGCTTGTTTTTCATCCAGACTTTCACCAGTTTACGATTTTCGTTTTTTAAGTAGTTTAGTCTGGGAGTCAACCATGTAGCTTTTTTTTATTTTATTTTTAGAGTTTTTGAAAGGTTTGTTAGGGTCAATATTATGCAATGTGGAAGTAATGCAGCTGTGAGCGTTGTGGAGTGTTGCATGCAGTGTGGTTGTTAGACCATCTTTGGGGATTGTAGATTTCATTGCTTCTAGTAATTCTAGTAGGTAGTTGATGTGTTTTTCTTTTCACAGTCTGGAGGTTGAAGGTGTTTTTGATGGTACTGATAGGTGTGGTGTCTCAGTGAATATTGTGAATTAATCACTAACTGATCTCCCCAGGTCAGGTGAACTGGGGAGCAGACTGTAGTTATGTTTTCATTACAGAAACGTCCGTCCAGAGTCAGTGGCGGCTGGTGACTTTTAAAGGTGGTGGGGCGTAAATGTCTCTGTGTGAATTAGGGAGCGAGCGAGCACAGCAAGCGAGCCCATACCACATCAAGGGGAGTGTGGGGGGGGTGTCCCTGTGACAAAATTGCTCCCAAAATGCGCAATTTGCTGTCCTCCAACCAAATGAAATATGACATAAAAGGCATTGGGTTTTAAATACTAATGGTGGTACATTATTCTTACGTGTACAAGTGTGATGGTGTATTTTACAGCAGCTTGCATTGAGAATAGCTGGTACTGTGTTGTATGCATAAAGAAATACATTATATAGATATCCAGTAATGCTGTTACTGGCATTCATACATGTTCATCCTTTTACTATGGTGGGAATTTAGGCATTAACTGAAAGAGGAGAAACTAAGCTAAAATATGACTTGTTTACCACTTAATTAATGCAACATTTGCCCTACCTCTAATGGCTGTGAGTCTGTTACTTTGAAAGTGCAATATGGTGAATTTTTGAAGAGTATGAAAGTTGAATTTAGAGGTACATTTAGAAGTTGCACTCAGAAATGTGCCCAATAGCCTCCCTGTGAAAGTTGAATTCAGAAGTACAATTAGAAGATGCATTTAGAAGTATACCCAATAGCCTCCCGATGAAACAGAATTAAATGTATGCCCAATAGCCTCCCTGTGGAAAGTTGAATTTAGAAGTGTGGCCAATGGCCTTCCTGTGAAATTTGAATTCTGATGTCCACCCAATAGCCTCCCTGTGAAACTGAATTAAATGTATGCCCAATAGCATCTCTGTGGAAAGTTGAATTCAGAAGTACAATTGGAAAGCTGCATTTAGAAGTGTGCCCAATAGCTTCTCTGTGGAAAGTTGCACTTAGAAGAGCGCCCAAAATCCTCTCTGTGAAAGCCGAGATTAAAAGTGTGTCCCATAGCCTCTCTGTGAAAAGCTGAACTCAGAAATGTGCCCATTAGCCTCTCGGTGAAAGTTGAATTCAGAAATGTACTCTCTGTAAATTTTAGAAGCATGCCCAATAGCCTCTCTATGAATTAGAAGTCTCCGAAAGGGCATGTAACCCATCATATCTCACAAACACCCTTACTCTCTCCTTACATCACCACTCAACTAGAACACAGAAATACTATGACACCATTCGGTATAACTGTTCTCATATCAACATTCGCCGCTTACTCCACATCATTCTAAGTAATCACTGCTGGTTACACACCCCCCAGCGAGGCATTCTCCTCAGGCCTAACGCAGCCACATCCGATCTGGATAAATCCGGCCAGAACGAACACATACTCCTGACCTCTCAACCACCACACCCACCGCTAGAAAACAGCTATCACACCGATGCCGCATGAGCTGTACACATACCCGGTGCTCACACGCACCTTTTGACTATCTCTACTCTCTCTACTGATATGAACTTCGGTTCCCAAGGACGTTCAACCTACCAGCACCTTCAGACCATACCAATGGTATATAAGGCGCTATATAAATGCAAAATAACAATAACAATAACAATATGTGGAATGTATTGCTATTTTCAAGACCCAGTTTAGATTTTTACAAGCGTTGCAGCAATTGAGTTATCATGTTCCCCATGAATGGTATTTTTATAAAAAGGAAGCACACACTCACTTTAGGGTATATATCATGTAAGACCACAAATTAAAATGACAACTCATTAATGTTGTAAAGCAGAAGAGATAAGCACCTATTTATTGTGGGATTTATCTATTGGAAAATCACGCAGCAAGAAACTGAGCACTTTTGAAAAAACGGGGAGAACACAGAGAGCTTGCATAGACTGAGGACCTGTAGAGGAGAGGCCAATTAAGTGGGTTCATCCAATGGAGACAGACACACATATATTTGTACAACCTCAGATAAAACAAACAGCCATAACACCAAAGACTACTACCCCCTGGCATTTCCGTGCAATCATGTTTCTTTTGTGAAAACCAATATTTAATGTATTCTACAAATAAAAATGACCTACAAGACAGTGACAAATGTGAAAGAAAATAACGTGAATAGGTGAACAAGAAGACATATTACAAGATAGTTCTCTGAAGTGAGAACAGGAGATGACAGCCGGAGCTTTGATGAGACTCATCTTGGGTGCACATATCAGCAGGGCTGTGTTTTACAGTAAGACATGATCAAAGCGTTTCTGGCAGTACTCAGCAATCTAGCATTGGCTCAATTACGGCATTTCATGGTGGCTGAGCACAGAGTCCTAACACATCAGGCAAATGCAGCATTTGGCTGATGTGTTAGGACTCTGTGCTCATGCACCACAGATATAGCAAGCAATAAAAAAAACACCTTCACAAAATGAATGATGTGCGGGCCGGCCATGAACGTAATGAGAAGATGTGCGGTTTTCAAACAGGTTAGCAGAAATCATGCTGTACGTTGCTGTGGTAGTGAGCTGTCATTGGTTACAGTGGCTAGGCAAAGCACAATGCCAAGAAATGTCCAGTGACAGCTAGCGAGAGAGAGCACACAAAAACCACAGGCAGGGACTCGTGCCCTACAAGTGGTGGACAGCCACCTTTTGCTAAAATGTCCAAGAGTCACGCAATTCCTCTTGGACGTGTGTCAGCACTGGGGCACGCCTCATTACCCTTCTGCTGCCCATCTTGCCATCTGAAACCTGCCCCTTGCCCCCAAAGTGCAGCGTTACACCGACAGCTCATGGCCTTACTTCCTTCTTTCTTTTCCATCATGGATCATGGGTCACTTCTCTGAAATCTTAATTTTTAAAGAGAGCCAAGTCTTACGCCCTTAGGGTGGGAGAGGAGAGTGCATTATTTCATTCTGCACTCAGGAGGCCATCAACAGGTTGCAGCATCTTTATTTCAGCTGGGAGTCTGCAATTGGGAGAGCGAGGCTCAGGGTGGATATGCATCCCTTGCCAAGAAAAGGCCTAAGCGAAGGATATGTCATTCCGGGCAAGCCATGCGTCATGCTAGAAAAGAGAAGCATCACGTTCACCCACGCAACCCAACCCACTTGGGAAATGTTCATACATGTCTCTATGTGGGACTATGTTCTGTCGTGGGAAAATATTTTTAAAATCTAATTTGGGCCACAATCCTTCCCCCCTGGCAATAACCTGAATTTGAGAAATTTAAGGTATGAAGAAATAGGTCATGTGGTCGTTCAACCCCTTTATTTACACAATGGCATGACAAATAAAATAATTTGACGGGTTTCATGTGACTTTAGAATGGGTGTCCTTTGAGGTGATGAAAGGATGAAGTGCCCTGCCCTTACTCATAGGACAATAATACACAACACAAGAAGTTGTGCGACTTGAGAAAGAATGAAAATGCACCAGACCAGCAAGGAGTGGTGAAGCCCAAACGTAACAAGAATAAATGTGTTTAGCAGTGATCAATTAAGACCTTTCACTGGTATAGATTCAGTGAGTGTGAAATATATGCATCCTATTGTCACGGTTGGGTTTGTATCAGTGAGGGACACTGGCACCAGCAGATGTTAATAGTGGGTCTGTATGAAAGGTGTTGCAGGCTGAGCTTGCTCACTGCTCCTGGGTGATTCATTGATTGGGCCTTTGTTTGCAGCGCCCTCCGTGTTGGGTATATCCAGTCAGGTTGTTTGCTTTTGGCCTAAGTTAGTTGCTCCTGTGATTCAGCAGTGTGCGCCTTTAGTTGCCCGCAATTTAGTAAATACAGGACACACGAGGTATACATTTAAAACCATGTCAGAGTGCACAGAGTCAAAGGTCTTAAGAAGGCAGGAGCCCCCACCAACCCACCTCTGCCCAGGGACCAGGGATCCGACCCTGCATCGAGGAACGAAGCGCCTCCCTACGGGCACACATGCTGCTCGATGCCTCGGATCTCCAATAATGAGAGCACAGTAAGGCAGAGCCCATTGGTGCATTGGTGGCCCCCCAGTACCCTTTACTTTCACCCAGTTTCAGCCCATGCCCCCCAGGACGCGCCTGCATCAGCGCCGACATTCGTTCCAAAAACAAAATGTCGGGCGCGATGCGGCACCATAACGAGGCTGTGCGTCGTGATGGTTGCTAAGCAACTGTGTGTTTAAATTAGTGCCGCATCCGCCGGCAGGCGGAAGAGCCGGGCCACGAAAGTCCATCTAAGGCCCTGTTTGACCCTGCAGTGGCATTGCATCCGGAGCCAGGTGGCGAGGGCAGGAGCCCCCACCAACCCACCTCTGCCCAGGAACCAGGGATCCAACCCTGCATCGAGGAACGAAGCACCTCCCCATGGGCACACATGCTGCTCGATGCCCCGGATCTCCAATAATGAAAGCACAGTAAGGCAAATCCCATTGGTGCACTGGTGGCCCCCCAGCACCTCTTACTTTCACCCAGTTGCAGCCCAGGCCCCCATGGATGTGCCTGCATCAACGCCAACATTCGTTCCAAAAACAAAATGTCAGGCGCGATGCGGCGCCATAACGAGGCTGTGCGTCATGATAGTTGCTAAGCAACCGTGTGTTTAAATTAATGCCGCATCCACCGGCAGGTGGAAGAGCCGGCCCACCGAAGGCCATCTAAGGCCCAGTTTGCCCCTGTTCGCCGTTGGGCGGCACGTGGCGATTTACCCACCTGGATTTTGGACACATGATAATTCATCTATTGTAAGTACCTATCTGCAGTCAGTTTCTCGCTACTCCTTCCAGAATAGCGTTATGTATATGCATCTTGCATGACATTGTTGCCCCATCGTAAGACCTAATGTATGCTCCTACTCTATAGTAGCTAGACAGACTCCATCCTGTCAAACAGTGCCAAACAGTGTCCCACCTATGCTCATGCCTGCATGCCAGCCTATTGCCTCCCTAAACTCCACCACTGTGCGCAGCTCCATACTATAACATACACCAGGCGGCATAAACAGGCCCATTTTTATATACCTCTCCCCTAACGGCCCACACTGATAGCCCCATGGCGGTGAAAGGTCTAAGTGACTCCAGATCAGCACACTGATTGCTGCACTTAGCCATTGCGGCCCAATACTTGATTGTTGCATTTAGCCTATTTTGCCCAATATTTGACTGCCGCATTAAGCCTATGTTGCCTAATACTTGATTGTTGCATTTAGCCTATTTTGCCCAATATTTGACTGCTGCATTCAGCCTATGTTGCATAATACTTGATTGTTGCATTTAGCCTATTTTGCCCAATATTTGACTGCCGCATTAAGCCTATGTTGCCTAATACTTGATTGTTGCTTTTAGCCTACTTCGCCCAATATTTGACTGCTGCATTCAGCCTATGTTGCCTAATACTTGATTGTTGCTTTTAGCCTATTTTGCCCAATATTTGACTGCTGCATTCAGCCTATGTTGCCTAATACTTGATTGTTGCATTTAGCCTATTTTGCCCAATATTTGACTGCTGCATTCAGCCTATGTTGCCTAATACTTGATTGTTGCTTTTAGCCTACTTCGCCCAATATTTGACTGCTGCATTCAGCCTATGTTGCCTAATACTTGAGTGTTGCTTTTAGCCTACTTCGCCCAATATTTGACTGCTGCATTCAGCCTATGTTGCCTAATACTTGATTGTTGCTTTTAGCCTATTTTGCCCAATATTTGATTGCCGCATTTAGCCTAGTTTGCCCAATATTTGACTGCTGCATTCAGCCTATATTGCCTAATACTTGATTGTTGCATTTAGCCTATTTCGCCTATACATAGCCTACTCTGCCGAATATCTAGCCCTATGCTATCTAATATTCAATTGATGCATGTAATAGCAGGCCCCAGTTCGACTAGCCACAACACTATGTACTCTCACCTGCCAACCCCAGTCTCTCTATTATCATTCTTTAATCTGATAGCTCTATTTATTACTACTATCTACATCTCCATGCCCTCCTTACAGCCCCCAGAGGGCCTAGGAGCCTCTCATATGCAACCTATCTCCAAATCCCCGTGCAATATAGCACAGAGAAACCACAGACTCTGGGCACGCCTACCCAAATTTTCGAACCGGTCAAGAAATATAACATTAACCTGGATCACCTTCGACCGAGACTACTCCCACCTCTGGAAACTACCGTTCTTCCTAGCCGCAAACCCCACCCCAAAAGAAACAAGCCCACCACCAACCGACTGACCACCGCTAACCTGCGTCCTACCATAAAGCCAGAACCTGACCTTAAAGGCGCATTAATCAACGCCAGATCCTTAGTTGCTCATGCCGCAGACATAGCACACACTATCCTGGAGAATGACCTTGACTTCATCACCATTACTGAATCATGACTCCATGAGGCAGCAGGTCCAGCACTAACTTTAGCAGTCCCATCCCAGACAACTACACTATCCTTAGAGCTGACAGACTAGATGCTCGAGGTGGAGGAATAGCGATCATCGCCAAAACCAATCTCTCCATGAGAATCACCTCTACACCTAACCTTAAATCCTGCAAGTCTCTTTCCATCAAACTACCCACCGCCAACTCTCAAACACTAAATATCCATCTCCTCTACAGACCCCCAGGCCCAATAAGTACCTTCAATGAAGATATTACCACTGTTATCTCTGAGAAGCTAAAAATCTCCTCACAAACTCTAGTGCTAGGAGATTTTAACCTAGAGTACAATGATATCAATGATCACCAGGCCACCTCCGTAGTCAACATCCTGACAGAACTAGGTTTCACGCAGAAAGTGAATATGTCCACCCACACCAAAGGAGAACTCTCGACTGGATTGCCAGTCACAACTGTAACATCTCCATTACTTCCATCACACCCCAAATATGGACTGACCACCACTTAATCTCCTTTACTATCAATACCAAAAGATCCACTGCTCCAACACCCCCCCGTCGCCGTACCCACATTAACCAGAAACAAGAAAAACATCACAGCGGACAATATCTTGCCCCATATCCTACCTAATCTCAACGCCGTACCAGACCATACTGACCCAGGCCTCCTAGTGGAGGAATTCAACAATGCTATGACCAATGCTCTTGACAACATTGCTCCGCTTAAACTTAGGAACAGTAAACCAAAAAAGCATCTCAACTCCTGGTTTACACCCCACCTAAAAAACCTAAGGCTACAGAAAAGAAAACTCGAAATGGTATGGAACCTACATCCTACTGCAGAAAACAAATCCAATCTTATAAATATCTCAACCCAATACAAAAAGGATATCATCCTGGCCAAACAAGAAACGTATAACAACAGGATCACCCAAGCCAACTCCAGTATGAAGGAGCTCTTCTCTATTCTAAAAGAATTGGAAACCCCTATTGCAGTACAGGATGACTCTATTAAAGATAAAACCTGGTGCACAGACATTCACTAACCAACAAAGTGGCCAACCTCCAAAATAAAATTGCTCTAAAGAAAGTTACACTATCAGCCCAAACCCAATTTCCCCCAAACAAAACACCTACACCTAAATCCAAAGAACTCACCCAATTTAACTTCTCTAAGGTCTCAGTGCTCGAGGTAGAGAAAACCATTCTTGCACTTAAACCATCCAATTGCAAAGGCGACCAATGCCCAGCACAACTGATCAAGGATGCTGCTAGAGATCTAGATCCCTTCATCACCAAACTCATCAATGCCTCCTTCACTACTGGCACAATCCCGCGTAACTTGAAGGAATCCTGGGTACTCCCCCTTCTGAAAAAACAAACACTGGACGCTAACATTCCTACAAACTACAGGCCCATCACCACAGTGCATTTTCTATTAAAAATACTGGATAAGGTAGCATATACCCAAATTCAGAACTTCCTTGAGGTGAACCATCTCCTTGGCGCCCGCCAATCCAGTTTCCGACCTCAACATGGCACAGAGACTACCCTTATCGATTTAAAGGCCCAAATAGACTCACTCAGAGACGAGGGTAAATTAGCATTCCTCCTCCTACTAGACCTCTCAGCCGCCTTTGACCTGGTGGACCACAAAGTCCTGTGTAATCACTTGGACTCTGCGGCCCACTTTTCAGGGGAGGCTATAGTCTGGATACAGTCATTCCTTAGTGACAGGACCATGAGGGTGTTCTCCCCACAGCGGCAGAAGACCCGATACCTATCACCTGTGGAGTGCCCCGGGGTCTTGTGTCTCGCCAACACTCTTCAATATCTTCACCAAGCCACTCTTTGACGATCTTGACAATCTGGGTATCACCTACACCAATTACGCAGACGATACCCAGATTCTCCTACCACTTACCGGGGATTATGTGGAAGATCTGGCTTTGGTGAACAGAGTCTATAGCATGGTTCAAGCATGGATGGCCAACCATGGCCTATAATTGAACGATGACAAAACAGAGCTCATCATCCTGGGCACCACAGCTCGCATCTCTAAACTCAACCCTAATTACTCAGCATTCATCATCGATGGGAACACTATCAAGGTCGCCAGAGAAGTAAAAACACTAGGTTTCTATCTCGATTCGACCTTATCCTTTACCAAACAGGTAAACTCACTGGCCTCATCCACGGCCTATACATGTTAATTAATTCGAGCCGGGAAACAATTCCTATCCGATGACAGTTGCCTAATTCGATCCAGAGCCCTTATCCTCTCAAAATTAGATTATTGTAATTCCCTTTACATTGGGGCATCTAAACAAACCATCAACAGAATACAAGTGCTCCAAAATAATGCACTTAGAGCGGCCCTAAGTATTCCCAGAAGAGCACATATTTCTGAAATAAGACAGAAACATAAATGGCTCTCTACCCAAGAAAAAATCAACCTCAAATCTGCCTCCCTCATCCACAAATGCTTAAACGACAAAGTCCCTAGCTACCTAACAGAGCGATTCACTAGAACACACTCTAGTAGACCTACAAGAATAACCAGCCCCAACAGCCTTCTAGTGCCCAGCTTTAAACTGTCCACTATTGGAGGGTCCAGCTTCCCAGTTAGGGCAGGTCAATTGTGGAACTCCCTACCTCACGCACTTAGATCTGACCTAACCTTCAACAAATTTAGAAAGAACACAATAAAATGGATCACTGAGAAAGCTATGTAACCCGCATCCTCCCCACGCTCCTACCGCATGTATTGTACCTGATATAGATTTGCTATTATGTTACGTCAGCCTTCTGACTTGTTGTCAGCATACTGTTGTACTTGTACTCTATTGCCTAACTTTCATCCTGTGGAGCCAAGAAAATTGTTCTACCATGCTCTGTAAACTTGTAACTACTGTAAACTTGTAACTTCTGTAACCAGCTGTAAGCCCTCTTGTCACATGCGCCCTGCTACCTCAGGGTCTGGCGCACACAATAAATCAATAAACAAACAAACAGAGAGGCAGACGAGTGCACCCCACTGCTTAAACAGTCACGGTCACCGTCAGGTTAAATTTAACCACAAATATTCAATCTGCATTTGTCACTCGTTTTAAGCCGAATCGAACACTGATGATGGGTGCTGTTACTAAAGTGCATAGAGGCTTTTAGACTTTCTCACGGCAATCTGTGATGCACCCATCTGATAATAGATGAGACCCTTGACCTTGCCACACACGTACAGGCTCGGATCCTCGCATACAGGGTTGAAATGAAAACAGTTCCTTTGGGTGGCCACCCGCTGGCCGGGTCCTAGGGCCCCTACGGCTGCTTAAAGTGGCTGCTGAAATTCCCCTTTACACGTTGTAAAGCGGAACAAATATCAGCTACTTTAAGCAGCCGAAGTGCTACGTTCCAGACTCGGTGAGAACCGAGTGTCAATGCAGGCCTACCCGGCCTGGCCTAGACAGAGTCGACTAGGCCTGCTGCAGTCCCCAGGGCAGTCCTTTAGCACTGTCCTGGGGAATGAAGGCCAGGCTTCCAGTTAATTCAATCTTATTCAAGTTACTTTTCTTACCGGCGCAGTTGGCAAGCTAAGCTGCACACGTGGGGCCTGGCATCTTCTGTTCTTTCTGGGCAGCTCTTCTGCTGCAGTACCCTGGACTCAATGAACAGCACGAAGTGAGAAGGTGGCGCGCACCATCACCACACGTGAACGCCCATAACCCCACCCACACTCAAATGTCATTGGCTTGGAAACAGCCAATGTCATTCAGCAAACAATTATGTTGCTATGCCTAATTGTAATGATCAGATCCGACACTGCTGGTGCGCTGTTTGTGCACAGATTGAAGCTGGCGGGGCCTCCACTCTAGCGCCCCACCAGCCTACTAGATTGTGATGCCTTAAGTAAAGTGCGTGGAGCTCCGAGCTTAACACATTTAAGTAGAAAACAGCTACATAAAATGGGACGCTCCCCTGTGGCAGCTGGCCCAGCCATGAAGAGAAAACATAATTGCATGCAGTGAGCGGCAGATAACTATTTATTATTTACAGTACAGGAAACATGTAATTGCTGTCATGCCACGCTGCTCACAAATAATGCAGAACAGATTCAGAACTTCTGAATCTGACCTGTAGAAGTTGTGGAACACTGTTCTCAAACACTCCACAGGGGGCCCTGGGTGTGGGGGGTGGTGCCCCCCTGCTCTATGAAAGCGGCCACCACTGTCCAGAGTATGTCTGGCGATGTGGGTGGGACCATCACAATATGTTTGAAGTGTAATGCTGAACGGTTTGATCCAAGTGGTTTTGAAATAGCATTGTCTTCTATCTTGAGTCAGATGTTGAAATCTCCAAGCAACAAAGGCAGTACAGACTTTCCATCTGCTCGAAGATGAGGGCCTATATCCAGCCGCATCTCTTGGGCCAATAACAACACGGCTGAACTTTTCAAAATCTGGAAGGAACTCACCAAAACCGCTGCGGTCACCATTTGTCATCTGCCTTCTATGTCCCTGTGCACTGCACTGGCCTCTCACTTCCTTACTAAAACTCAGGACATCCTGTCCTCACTCTCATCTACTCTACTTCCCTCTCCCTCACCCACTCTCAGGCCTCCCTTGGCCCCCCACCCTTTTCTTTCCTACTCTCCTCTTTCTTTCACATATCACCTGATGAGGTCTCTAGACAAGTCCACTCTATGAAAGTATCATCCAAGCAGGTGCCCCCTGCCCCTCTAGAACTATCAAGGACTGCATTGTCTGCCTTGCTCAAGCCTTGGCTGATATTTTCAATCACTCCTTTGCCACTAATTCCTTCCCGCTAATCCTCAAGAACTCCCCTCTGCACTCTCTCCTCAAAATGTCTTCTGCTGACCCATCCTGTCTGGCTAGCTACTACCCTTTCTACATTACCCCCTTCTTGGGCAAACTCTTGGAGAAGCTGGCCATCTCCCATCTTATCCATCACAATTAATCTGTTGCTTGTCTCCTTGACCACAAGTCTGGCTTCAGAGCTGCCAGAGGCATGTAAACTGCACTCCTGAACACCCGTGAAGACGTGCTCTCTAATGTCGATTCCAACTTTTCTTCTGTTCTCATCCTTCTTGACCTTTCCTCCAAGTTCCTTCCCCCAGGGCCCTATCCTCTCACCTTGGCTTTTCAACATCTACCTTGCCCATATAGCCCATTTGAACTCCACCTTCTCTCCAAATTTCCAGTGTTATGCGGATGACACGCAGCTCTCCTTCAAGCTTCCCTTCCCTACCTCCTCCTCTTCCTCTCTTATTCCTGACTGTCCTTCTGCTGTGTAGGTCTGGTGCTCTGCTAACAAGCTCTACCTTAATGCCAGTAAAACTGAGATCCTTCACATTGGGACTCCAGCTCCCTCCTTCCCTCTGACACTCTGGCAGTCCTCCATGGGCCCTCTGCCGTCACCCTTCTGTGAGGCAAAAAACCTTGGTTTCCTCTTCAACTTCTCTCTCTTCTTCTCTCCTCACATCACAGACCTTACCAAGAAGGCCCACTTTCAGCTGGACCTCCTCAAAGCCATTCTCCCTTTCCTCACCTTCCTCCAGAGCTCTGGTCCTCTCCAGGATGGACTACTGTAACAGCCTCTTACACAGTCCGCCTTACTCCACCGTTCACCTCCTTCAACTAATCCAGAATGGGACAGCAAGACTTATCCTTGGCCTGCATCTCTACAGCCATAACACCTCTCCACTTGCTCCCGTTTGCTATGAGGATCAGGTTCAAGACCCTCTGCATCATCCACAAGTCTTTCTGGGGCCTGGGACCCCGCTACATCCAACTCTCTGTCCCTGAATACCTCACTGCTAGAGCCCTATGGTCTTCTAGCTCCAACTCTCTGCTCATCAGACGCTTTTCCAAGCCAAGAGTGGGAGGTAAATCTTTCTTCTCCGCAGGTGCTTCCCTCTGGAATGGCCTCCCTGCCCCTCTCAGACTAGAGCTGCATCTCCTTAAGTTCTGGAAACTTATCAAGACCCTCTTTTTCTCTTCCTATTTCCCTCTCCCCCACCCCTGCTAATGTCCCCCTCTACCTCTTTGACTAGCTACCAGGTTACTTCTGATTCTTACAGGGCACCAGGCCCTCCTCAACAAGTCTACCCTTGCACTTGGTCTCCCTTGATCCCTTCACACTCTACCTGCACTTACCCTGCCAAACTCCCTCCACCAGCAATAGCCTGGCTGGGCCTGCACCCATTGAGCCCTTGCAGCCCCATCCCTTGCACTTAGCACGTGAACCTTCTTTCCCGGCACACTCTGCATTCCCCTTGCTCTGTCCACCTGGACTCCACTGGCACGCTCTTAACCCATGGGCACTTCCACCCTGACTGGCTCTTCCCCATTCCCTCTCCCCAGCACTTATTGTTACTGCACTTGCACGATTCAAATGTCACAGGGCCTAGTAGGAGGTTTTTTTGTTTTTCTTCATCCCACCACTCTTTGCCTTGTTGCGCCTTGAAACACTGTTTGTATAGACGCATTGAAAATACCCAATAAATACATGAAACAAAATAGTTAGAAGGTGATGATCTATGGCAAGTTTGTCATCAAAGCGTGATATGTAGGAGGAAGGTTTGTAGAAAAGAATGCAGCTAAGTGCAACTGTGAGAGAGATGGAGCAGTAGAGAGTGAGTGACTCACAGTTTGGGCTGATGTCAATGGAGGGCATGAAGGATTCTCTGTCTACCAGAGCTATGCCACTTCCTCTCCTATTGTTGCGATGGAATACTCATGTGGATAACTGGCGACCGATCATTGGAGAGCCAGGTTTCAGTGATGAAGAGTGACTCTATCTGGTCTTGAGGGGTGCTCGGAGACAGAACGCACATTGATTAGGATGCCTCTTGGGCCTGTCATTTCTAGGTGGGTTTGACCGCTTTCTGAGTGCTATTGGGTTGTACAATGTGGCTTTTGTTGTTTCCCAGGGCTCCACATCAAGACTTTCAGATTCAAAGAGGCTTAGCAGGCACTTGTTGGGGTCTGGCACATCTACCTGTTCCTGCTGCATGGTTGTGGTGGATGGAGCAGTGTGTCTAGTGATACATGATGTAACAGGCATTGTTTCTTGTGGGTCCATTCTTATTTGTGGTTGGATGGTTACCAGTGTTGACGTAGGCAAGGGTTGTTGGTGAGTCCTATTTCTTGGAGCAATGTTTGGTCATATAAATCTGGTCCAGCTGGGTTCTTCAGTGTTTATGTGAGATAAAAGCAGTCAATGGTCTCTTGAGGTTAGGTAGTGGGGAGACCATAGAGTCTCGTGATGACTGATCAGAAGGGGTAGTGCGGGCAGCATCCAATTCTCTCTTGTTCTTTCTTCCTTTCTGATTCTGGTATTTTTGTGCTTTGTAGACCTCTTGCTACAGTGTATTTCGCCTGTAGTTACTGAGGGTTGGGGAGAGGCAACAATATTTAAGGGAGAGATGCGAGGGGTGATTTTATCTTTGGATGTATCTGCAACCTGAATATGTGGTTGGTCCATTTAAGGATTTTCTAGTCCCTCTATGACGTTGGTTAGCTGGAAGATTATAGAATGCATTGGGGAAACAATGCATTTGGGACATAAGATAGTAAAATCACTATGAGTCTATAATTAATGTAGGCCACCAGAGAGAGCACTCACACATGGCAACAATTAACAAACAGGGAACAAAAACAGGCAACAAAAACACAATGGGGAGTTGAAGAGCAGTCTGAATATGGGCCGAGGTGGCTAGCAAGGGAGATGCAACTGAGTTACAGTCAACAGTCAAACAGGCACCACCTTTGCTATTGATCAGGTATAACACAATCACTCACCGAATATGTGTATCATATTTCTAGCAACGCTACAACCTGTTAAACCACCTCAAAATATAGATTATTTTTTATAGCGCTCTTTCTGAACTGATTTAATTTAGTGGGCTCACCATTTTAGCATTTAAGACACAATGAGGTAAAATGTTTTGCTGTGATAACGCAATGTGATCAAGAAGGCAATCACAATGGGAAGCCAGCTGTCTCTCTACCACAGTTGCTAGTTTTACACCAAGGTCCGAACTTTGTGAATAGTGGTCTTCCAAGAGCTACATGACATCTCTCTGTTCCATTAAGATGACCTGCAACATGCAACAACGCTAAGAGATGTTAACCTGAAACAGACACTGCCGACTGATGAAAAGATACGTTGAATTAATCATACCCACTGGCATTTGTTTCAGCGACGTCCATCTAATTGAGTTTCAGCTCATATGCCCTATCACAGAAGAGGACCTGCCGTATGCAAATCAACCTTGGTCTTCCAAACAAAGGGAAAAGCCCAGGTCAAACTGTTAGTCGACATCTTCACTGTACAGGGTACGACTTGATGTGGGTTCTGTTTGCTTGCTGTGCATAGGGAATCAAACTGCACCGTAAAAGGCCAAACCATTGCTTACATTGTTTATATTCCCATGCAGACAGGATGCGGTCCAGCAAGACTGATTTGAATATTGTTGATTCACTTCTATATTTTCACAGTTTAAAAACAATCAATTTGACGGTGACCCTTGTAATGGCAATAGTTAAGAAGAGTTCAAAGTGTTCCATTCATCTCTTTCAGGTGTCTAATGAGAAATAAGCTTGCCATTATATGAGAAATAATTCTATGAGCAGGCAAAACGAGTGATCTTAATATCATCAGGAAATATGGGTATGGAAGAGAGCCCATATCTGCGCAAATATAAGCCAGTACAGAAATGACATGGTGCAAAAGCACATGTGTAGTTTTCTCCATAGTAACATAAAATGCATAAAAGGCAAATTGCAAAACTTCTTTGCATACCGATGTAATAGCTATCACAAACTAGCCAGATAGGGACCAGCAAAGGGAAGTATGCCCCAGCTGTTTTCTGTGATAGTAGGACAAATGTATAGAAGCCTTCCCATTGTTTTCAAGGTGTAGCCGAGTGTGAGGCTTTATTCTGGTTGCGGGCGAACGTGCCAGAAGGAAGCGAGACCTAACAGATTCATACCAAGAGTTGCACTTGGCTTTGGACTTCAAGCAGATCCTCATGACAGGGGCAAGAGAATCAAGAGTAGCAGATATAGAGGAGCAGGGGCAGGGCTGTGTCAGGGAGTGAGACAGCCCAGGGTGGAAGGGGGGGGGGTGGCAGCAAAAGCCTCGACTGACACACACTTCATGGGCCGGATGTCCGAGAAGGTAGGTGGCAATCTTGGAGTAGGCTTGTCTTGGGGGGAAGACGGGAAGAAATTAGAGGAGAGGAGGCAGTGATCAATCCAGGAGAGAAGAGTGGTCAGAGGAATAGCGAAGGGGAGGCCAGCAGAGATCAAGACATCTACTGTGTGACCAGCAGAATGCGTCGGGCCAGAGTGGAGAATAGTGAGGGAGAGTGAATCGCAGAGGTCACGAAAGAGCACAGATGAGGAACAGGGAGAATTAAGATGGATGTTGAGGTCACCAAGGAGGAAGAGTTGAGTGGTTGAGGCCAGGAGGGAGGAGGAGAAGCCTGCCCACTCCGAGAGAAAAGAGGTGATTTGACTGGGCGGCCAGTAGAGAGTAGCAACCGTAAGAGAGTGGCTAGGAGAAAGAGAGAGCCTGCATACAAGGCATTCAAAAGAGGAGTAAGTCTGAGTGGGGATGATAGAGGCAGGAATCCACTCAGGGAAGATCAGGGCTACACCCCCTCTGGGTCAGGTGGATCTGGGGGTGGAGTGGATCTTGTAGCCATCAGGGAGGAGAGTGTCAAAACTCATGAAAGAGCTGGCCGTGAACCATGTCTCGGTAAAACCAAGGACATCAAGGTCAAGTTCTTCAATGAGGTGGTAAATGTCAGAGGAGTGTTTGACAGCAGAGCGAGAGTTGAGAGTGGCAAGGTGAAGAAGGTTGCCAGCCTTAAATACCTTCTGGGGAAGGGGTACAAATCAGGGGTGTGCCCTGCAGAGGTGTGGAGGGAGCTTGAGGTCAGAGAAGGAAGGAAAAGAGGGCAAGTAGCCAAGGGAGCAGAGTAGGGAACAGCTGGAGATTAGAGAAAGTTGATGAGATGAGGGAACCGCGTATCAAAGAGAAGGAGATTGGCCTGAGGGCCTTGCACCATGATGACTTCCCAGTGGGTGCCACCATTAATGGTAGAGGAGGAGATAGGACAGAGCACAGAGTTCATATGAGGGGTCCAGAGATCTGGCGAAGGAATGACAAAGAGGATGTCAGTGAGGGTTTGTCTGGCAGAGGCGCTGGAATAGGTATCAGAAATGTGGAGCCCTGCGTTGGAGGCCAGGATATCCTTTTTAAATTTCTTCTTACCAGACTTACCAGACTTGTTTAGTAGGAAATGATAGTTGATAGAGAAGCAGTTGGAGTAGATAGAGGTCATTTGGACAAACTTTGGATCCTTTGTCCAGCACTGCTGCAGCCATTAACCCATTCCAAGATGGCTGCTGGCTTTTCCATGCTGCCTCTGTAGCCTGACCTGGCCCCCTGACCATTGGATACCTCTTTCCCATCTACCAATTGGTTCAAAGGCCCATTTTTAAGGTGCCTGTCTGCTCCCTGTCCACTACCGGGTTGCTACATGATTCAACTACCACAACCTGGCCCTCCCAGGGGCCACCAGCTCACTCAGAAATGGAAACCAGTCTACCAAGACTCCATTACTTCCCTCTCCATGGGTTAGTTCCCTCCTTCTGTTTACCCTTTCTTTTCCCTTAGCGGTCCCTGACTTTCCTATCTGCCTGTTCCAACAGGTCTCCCTTTAATGCTCTCTAATGCTCTCATTCCAGGACCCACCGCAAACTCATACCTCAGTTCTATCACCTATGGTGCCTTAGCATTTACCTTTTGAAGTCAAATTTGGGTGTGTTTTTGAAAGTCAAATGTGGGAAGACTGGGAAGACAAATATGGGTTGGTTTCTCGGAAGTCAAATTTGGGTGTGTTTCTGGGAAGTCAAATTTGGGTGTGTTTTTGAAAGCCAAATTTTGGTGTGTTTCTGGGAAGTCAAATGTGGGTGTGTTTTTCATCTTGGTCCTAAATTGTAACCTGCTAGCCCATTGACTGTTCTATAATGCTGTGCTCTATTTCATTTGTGAAGCAGATGACATATGATCCTGTTGTTCTGACATGTGCCTTTTAATAAATAAAAAGAACATGCAAAACATGATTTAAGATAAACGGTCCATCAGCACATCCTAGGGGTACAAACTATACAAGGGTTTAGTTTAGTTTGGTTGGAGGGCAGGATAGGTAGGACTTGTACACTTGGTAATGATAAAAATGTAAGTTATGATTAATAAGATTTGCTAGTGTGACATAACGAGTAGGGGAAACTTTAGGTGTGAGACCCTAAACAGTCCAATATGTGTGTTTTTTGATAAGCAGAGGAAAACATATGTTTTATTCCTAATAGAAGACCTATCTGTTCAAAAAGCCTGTTTACAAGGTGTCGTCGATTGTCAAACTACAAGACCTCACACCCCCCTACCTGGGAACACCTTGCACACAAGGAACTTGGCAGGGCACATGGCATCAGGGTGGGTGCATGGACCTGCCTTTTTCCATCTAGAAAAAGAACACAATATGACCAGCATATATATGTAGCCGTTGCATATCTGCAGTGTGTCTACATAATCTATATGTAGATTCTGAAATGGGCCATTGAGTCTAGGAATTGCTCCTTTTACTGTTCGCAAAGTGCACCCTACTGTACATTTCTGGCACATTATGCAATTTACAATGAACTGCAATATGCAATCTTGTACATAATCCTCCTCTCCAACTAGTTCTGCTATAAACATTGCTGGATTCACTGTCTTACAATTTTAATCCCGGGGTTGGAAATAATCACCTCCTACCCCGTTGTTCTTTGTGTGGTCAATATACTTTTGGGCTTCTCGAAAATCACAAATAATGCATGCTCTAACAATAATGTTATTGGATACCCTATCGTTATACTTGAAACGTTTTCAATTGTGAATGCAGCAGTAGCTTAAGATTGTTCACAGGGACGATGTCCCTTCTTTACTAGATCTAAAATCCCACTGTAGTAAGCCAATGGTTTGATTCCATGTCCTAATGCCATCCTCCGTGTAAGAACTGCTGTCATGACTTCTCCATTTGATTGGGAGAACAAATACAATTCTTCGTTGTAATCTGGGATCCCCAACACAGGGGCTATACTGATTGCAAACCCTTCAGTCATCGCATCTGTCCAAGTTATTGTGCTCTTATCTAAATGTGCTACTTTAAGTTTAAGTCCTTTTAAAAGTGATTGAATGTGTGTGCTATAATCGTAAACCCAGGCCCTTTAATAATTGCATAACCGTAGAACTTGCTGCATTTCTTTCACTGTTTTAGGTGCTGCCGTTTTCATGATAGCTTCTGCTCTTTCAGGTGTCATTTATCTCCCTTCATGAAAAATGAACTGCCCTATATACAAGACTTCTTCTTGATAATATTGTAATTTCTCCTTGTCTACCTTATATCCTTTCTTTGAGAGTATAGTCATGAATTTAACTGAATCGCCTCTACATCTTTCTTCTGTCTCACTTCAAAACAAAATGTTATCCACGTACTGAATTATCATGTT
The DNA here is from genome assembly GCF_040938575.1 of Ambystoma mexicanum. Lineage (NCBI taxonomy): Eukaryota > Metazoa > Chordata > Amphibia > Caudata > Ambystomatidae > Ambystoma > Ambystoma mexicanum. The sequence continues at coordinate 878,551,661 of NC_090941.1, read as the reverse complement.
TCGAGTTAGACATTAGCCAGGTCCATTTGGAGGACTCTGTTAAAGATTGAAGGGGACGCACAGTACCCCTGGGGCAAACAAGTATGTGGCAGGTGCGTATTTCTATATGAAAAGGAAGTCAAATCTTTTGAGTCTTCATGAAGGGGAGTCCAAAACAATACATTCTCCAAATCGACAAGGGTAAATCTTTAGCCGTAGAAGGGATGTTACACAGTATGTTGCAGGATTTGGAACTAAAGGAAACTCAGCTTTGATTATATTGTTTAGGGGTGATGGTCCTGAATGAATCTCCACAACACCCCCTTTGATTTCCTCATGGGGTACACAGCTGTGTAACATAATGAATCTGAAAGCACCAATATGCCTTGCTTTATTAAAGTGGAAATGGTCTCAAATATACCTTCATCCACCTCCCTAGACATGGGATATTTCTTTGTGATAAACGTGATGCTGGTATTCATTTAATTTTAACTGCACCTATCCCTCATAAAAGACCCACATCATATGGGCTTGTAGTCCGTATCATCTCTGGCAATTTCTCTTAGTCTTCCTGAAAGAATGACATTCTTCTTTTTACCAATACCATTCTCTGTAGTATTTCTATAATCTTTACTTTGATCCAATAAGTGATACTTATAAAAAATTCATCATCAGAGTGGTCATCTCTAAACAACTCTTTGTCTGCCAAATCTGTCAACCCATATCCTTCACTGAGGGCTATCACTGTACTCCATCATCTTCCTTCATCATCTGTCCCATGAAGCATCATCCTTTCTTTTCTGACTACTGCTGCTTCTAATTCTAAGGTAATAATCTGCCCTGCCTCATCGTCCATAGGAATCTCTGGTCTGAACGTAAATTCATCAGGTATCCTCAATATTTGACCTACTAACTTGGGTAACAATGATAAAGGGATAGTTAATCCATACAAAAATACCTCTTGTTCTAAAGGAACTCCTTGTAATGCCTTCTGGCCTGTAAAGACTAATATAAACTCTCCCACATTCATATAGTGTATCCCTGGAGTAGATCGCACTGTTCCTTCGCAGTAAAAGATATCGGCATGCTAAGCTTTGTCATCAAGTCACGTCCCAATATGTTAATTGGGATCTGCCTCAAGTATAATAATGGCATTGACATGTTGTGTTCTCCTATAAAGATTGGAAATTTGTCTGTAAAAGGATCTAAACTCATTACCCCAGAGAATCCTTGAGCATTCATGGCAGTACCTGAAATTGGGTATTTTGCCTCAAGGACACAAGAACAAGTGGCTCCAGTGTCTACTAAAAATGAAAATGCCTTGCCTCCTATCATTAACCTGACCCTTGGTTCCTCTTCGGGGTCTGGTGTCACTGATAGTACTGAACACATCAGGTCGCTCTGTGGGCTGTCCTTTTGGGGGTATAAATTAATCCCTGTACCTGTGAATGGATTTCCTCCTATCACAGCCACACTCCTCAATTTGGGTGCGGGTACCTGTTGGGATCCTGGGGTCATGTTCTATTGTGGTACCAAAGCTTGCTGTGTCTGTACTTGGTGTGGATGTGCCTGTTGTGCTTGCATGGGTACCTGCTCTGGTTTCCCTTGTGGTGATTGCATTTGCTGTGGTGCAGGCTACATTTGTTGTGGTTGTGGCACATATGTCAGAACATATGTGATCTTGGGCATAATATTCATGTGAGTCTGTATATATTGCATAGCATACCCCATCCCCCCACATGGAGCTTGCCAATTCTATTGCATGCCTCCTCTGCTTCTGCATGTCCTAGCTATGTGTCCTATTCTTCTGCAATTCCAGCATTGTTGAGGCTGTCTGCCATTAAATCCCCCTCTTCCCTGAGAGTTTTGAATTCCACCATGTCTTACTCCTGTCAGCCCATTCCCTCTTCCTCTTGGCCAAAAATTATACCCATCTCCTGTTCATCCCTCCTTCATTTCTCATCTATACCGTTCCCTCTATGCCTATATTGGACAACGTCTTTTGCACTAACTTTGCTACCTCATGCTTCATGTTCTCAACTTTCATCTTGTTGTTCTACTGCATTAATCAGCAATGATGCACGGTTTGCAGTTGTATTTCTGGCCATGGCTTCACTTCTATTCCCATCTGCTTTTTCAATTGGCCTTGTACTGGATCGGGTAATCCCTGACACAAAATGTGGTAAAATAATTCTACCATTTATCCTACGGCTCGCGAGTCTCCTACCTTCATTTGTCCTAAATATCTTGACTATAAGCAAGAGGATCTTCATCCTCCCCCATTTTCCTAGTGATAATCACACCCATGTCTGAGGTATCAGGGTATTGTACTCTGAGCACCCGCCACACATCTGCTCTGAAATGATTAAATGGTGCTCTATCATGTGTCGTGTTTTGCGTAGTCACACCTGCATATCATGCTCGCTTCCAAATGTCGTCAGCTCTCTCCCCTAGTATAGCTGCTAGCAGCCCTTTTGCGTGCCCTTTAACTAGCGTCATTCCTGATGTCTTCCTCTCCATCTCATAAATCCATTTTCCCGCACTGGAAGTCAAACTCAGCAATTTACACCTCAAATTGACTTTAACCATCTACGGCCATGGTATATATGGTGGTCGTCTTCCCCCTTTTCTAATAATGGCAATTGTGAAAATCCTGGTCCATAATCATATTTACCTAAACTCCTTGTCTTCAAGGCAGAGCTGGCCTCACCCCTGTGTCTTCTTCCTGGTAATAAATAATCTTAGGCTGCTTGCATATGGTGGGGATATATCCCCTGCACTGCATGATCGTGCCTGTGGTCACTCAGTATAGGATGTTGTTTCTGATGTACTTTCTTTAGGGTCCTCTAAATCTGATCATTTTACCCCTTTTTCTACACTCACTTCTTTTGGAAACCTGCATTTGCTCTCTCTTCGCATCCTCTCATTCTCCTCCCTGTCTTAGTCTGAGATCATTATGCACGAGGTCATATGGCTGTTGTCTTTTTTTCTGCATCATCAAGAACTAATCTATTAAAAGACAGTGCTCTGTACTCGTCTGTCAAAACGTCATCTAGTCAGTCTTCAGTTTCCCTTTTAATAGAGAGATTGTATGTTCTCTTGAGTGTTATGCCTGTCTTTATCCTTATTTGCCTGTATAAATTCCCATGCATTTGCACTATGTCTTCTGTGTCCTGTCCATCAGCCCATGATGATATCTGCATTCCTTGCAGCCCCCTACGTGGCTGTTGTGACCCTCTCTCTTCCTCCAATCGTTCTCGTGCTTCAATCAGCACCATGCTCCTATGGCATAGATATTCTATTTCATCATCTTTCAATACCCGACTCCTGTTCATTTCTTCTTCTCTTCTCATCTCCCTCAATTCATCTTCCTCTCGCTTTCTTTTCAACCACATTTTTTTATTATTTGGGCTTCTATCTCTTCTCGTGTCTACTCTTCTAATCAATCTTTTTCTTTCCACCCCTCATATCTTCTTTGTTCTTCTTGACACTTGCATTCTTTATCCCTCTCTTCCTTGTATGCTCTTTACTCTTCCTTCTCTTTTTTCCTTCACTTCTCTCTCCTCTCTTTCTCGAACCCCATCAATGCCAGTATTGAATAATTTAAGCAATATTTGTCCTCCAATCCATGCATTCTGTACTGTTGATGTTCCCTTAGTTTTATCCTTTACTTATTTCTGTTTCCCTGCTTCTTCCTCTATCTCCATGTTAATATATCTTGGTATTCTCTTCTCTTGCTTTCTTCAGCATTATCCTTGCTGCTATAAGCAGGGGGTACATACTTTGGATTACCATAGCCCGCCACTGCTTTTAATTCCTTTTAAGGGTAAAACCCCTTCTCCTCTGTATCTACGCTCTTCTCGTCATGAGGGGAAAGGAGAGCCAAAGGCATTTTATCCTCCCCTTTACGTTAATTGAGCATTCACTCCTATAGGGTGGATCTTCTTTCTCACTCTGGTAAATTTTCCATAGCTAAAATGACAGCCTTTTCTGAAAATGTTTTCCCTTATCTATAGCATGCTAATATGTAGTCCTATGCCGCAAAAAAATGTTTTGAAAGTGAACCCTCCTGAGGCCATGGCATGAGTGTCTTTTTGGTCGTGCCTCAAACCCATTCTGAATTATATTTCCTTATCTTCGCCGTGTATCTTAGCAATGTCCTACACAAATGTAAAAGAGGTGTATCCCCCATGATGACAGATCGGTTTTGATCATCAATACTTGCCCATTTTTTTATTCAATTCTTTATTTTATCAAATATACCACGCCTGTCAATTGGCTGAGGCACCATCAATCACAGTTTATGATCCCAATCAAGATATATTTTAACTGCTCACTATTTTGTTTTAAAAATATATGCAATGATAATCTGTTTCCTCCTTCATTTTACTTTCAATTTGTATTATTTTGTTCTTTTATTATTAGTATTTTAAGAATTTCTTCTTTATTTATATATAACTTTCCATTGATTTTTCCCTTCCTGATTGACGTCAATATCTTGGTCCAAATTTTCACCTATCTCTTTAATTATTTACTGTAATTTTATGTTTCTTGGTCTAGACATAACAAAAGCATTATATTGACATTTATATAACCCCACAAATGTGCACTTTTAAAATGTTACTGCATATGCTTTCCTTTACTATTTTAGTAAATGTGTTCCTCCGTTTTACTCCATTTTGGAGTTTGATATGCACTCTTGCCTCAGGAATCCTTAACACCCATTACTTTAGTGCATACCCTTCTGTTCCCTTGGAACCAGGAATCGAGGTATCGACTTCTCTTTATAATCTCCCCAAAAGATCATGTTACTTTTTACAACTATTATTTACAACATAATCCCTCCCCCTATTTTGGCCACCTTCGTTATCCTACTTACATCTGTGACTCAGTTCGAGTCCTCTGGCAACGACTCTCCCTAAACTGACCAGTTCGCCTTCCATCAACGAGGCATCAGCGGGGACTGGAGAGGAATTTAATCAAAGGGGGACCTCCCAACAAAATCTTCTTGCACGTGACTCTGTGCACAATCTCCACTGGAAGCTCCACAGTCTTCTTTCAGGCTAATGGAGGGAGCAACCAAGAATCCGGGGGTCTGGATCTGGCCTAGGTGGACTAGACCATAACCATCCTCTGCTAACAAATGTGCTCTGGCACCTTGAAGTGTTTTTTGTGCTAGGTGGAATTACAAATAATAATCTCAGACCAAATAATCGGACATTCAAAAGTTGTTGGCTTCAAAGGTTTGGTATAACATGACATGTTAATTAATTAACTTTTATTACTTTTTTCAAAATTGTTTTTATATAGATAAGTCGCGTCTTCCTGGGTTGTGGTTTAGCCAAGAAAAACCACGAGTCAGGTAAGTTTATGATGGCGAACCAGAAAGAAGACTGCGCCAAAGTATAAATTGCAGAGTGATTTATTATATCAAAAAATTGCCCTTTTTGATGAGACGTGTTTCGGCCTTTTCTGTAGCCTTTTTCAAATCAGGGCCTTTCAACTGAGTTATCAATACAAACGTATAGTCTTGCATGCCCCTAATGCTTTTGGATCGTGTCTGTTCATCAATATCTGGGTTGGATCCCTGCTTGCTCGATCATTCCGCGTCTAATCGGGTGCTTTCATTACTTCATTCCTTTTAATTGACTAACAGTTTTGCTCTCACAGATGTTTTCTTCTTCCGTCTATGAAGAATGTTCCAAATTCAGAGCTTATCTATATACTCCCTTTGTGCTCTTTGCTTATCCCTTAGAATAGCATCCTTAACTCTGGGCCAACCTTGACTCATCACCGGCTCTGCACACAGAGCTTTTTTTCTGCTTTCTCGGCCTGTCCCTGGGAAGCTTGGTTAAGTTCAACGTGAGCGAGCATTAATTTTCCCATTATGGCTGTCCTTGTCACGTTTTATATTCCACAACAGCAAGCTTTATATGTTTTCTTTCTACCTTGTGTTACTGCAAATTTACAGTTATTGGTCAGTAAGTTACTTTACCTTTGCTATATCCACGATTGCTTTAGTTTTAGGTACAGGTTCTCTTAGTGCTTCAGTTACATTGTTACTTCTTAAGTATTTTCATATTGTTTCAACATAGGTTCATGTATCTTCTTTATGACATTACTCTGTCCTCGTCAGAGTTCATTTAACATACATCCATGATGTCCATAGGTGCATTTTGACATCCATGCATACAGCATCCTTCCATGTGGCATCCTTCCAAACTTTCAGTGCGAGGGTACATTCTGTATGGCTGTCTGGGTGCACAATGTCTCTCATAGACTCGTGGTATGGGAACAATACAGGGGGTCCCATTTACTGCTCTTCTCCGACTGTTCAAGTATGATGGTGGTGAGGGGGCGGGAAATGGTGAGAAAGCGTCTAACTGCTCCTCTGCAGTGGTCGAAGTGGGTGGGACCGGTCGGGAGCGCTGCTCCTCTACTTCTTTTAATTAAGTTTTACTGTTCCTATACTTTTATTTTAAAAAGAAACCGTTACGGAACCGTTTTGTTTTAAAACAAATGTGTAGGAAGAAGTTAAAACGTTCACTTTCAGTGCACTGCACTGAGCGTTCCCCTAAAGAGCAGGAGAATGTTTTTTGGGGTTTGTATTGTGCGTGGGATGGTGCGTGGCGATGGGGTTTGTGGGAAGCAGTGCAGGCCAGTAGGGAACATAGTTCCACTACTTCTTTTTGTACACTTCGACCACTGCTCCTCTGCACAAGTTTGCAAGATTTGTTGGTTTTGTATATGATGTTTGGAAGGGATGCTGTGAAGCAGAACAACACCTATAACAGGTGGCAGCCCACGTCCCAGGCAATAAAAGGGAGTTGCCTGATCTGAGGACAAACAACTCTTAATTTGCATGAATTTCTAGGTGCAAAGAAGTATGGAGAGCCACCCCCATTGGGAATGAGGAACCATTTTTTCACTTCCTAACAATGATCTTTTACTTAAAAAAAACTATCACTAAACTACACCCACTTCAAAATCTTATTTGAAGCTTGTGGTACGCGGCACTGCACATTCAGACAAGTGGGTATCACGGAAGGGCGTGATATGCAACGCACTAGCCAAGATCCGCCCCCTAGGAGAAGCACTGTTTATTGCTTTTCTAGAAGGCTTGCATTTTGTGAGATTCTCGGGTGTCGTTAGAAACTGCAGTACAGGTGTTTCACCGGAGGCAAAACCAATTAAGCACAGAAGGGCAGAGCATTTCATTGATTTCAAATCAGGACTGCGCAGGTGTTGCAGCGACGAAGCTCATCGTTAGGCAGCACAGTGTGCATGAATTTAAATCTTTTCCAAGCTTGGGAACATGGGACCTCTAACAATGCCAGTACATTTTCTGAAGTGAGAAACACAGTCCCAGAAGATGTATAAACTGCAAATAGGCTTTTGCAAAGCACAGCCAAGACTGCAGCTGAAGGACGCTAAAGCCTGCTAAATGTGCTTCAAATTACCCCTACACGTTGTTAAGCAATTAAACTGCTTAATATTTAAAGCAAATGTTTAATATGTTCGGCAGTTAAATTAGGACGGTATTCTGGCACCAAAAGCAATGTAAACAACCTGCGTTGTCAGTTCAGAGTATTGTACAAATGCATGCTTTGTTTCTTCTCCCTTCCAGAGCATCATCAGCAACGAGGCCCAGCTCATCCTCTCGAGTCCACCTCAAAATCGGACTTCAGAAGGCGTCAAGATGGTAAGGCCGACATCACAGAAAGTCCTAGAATGTACGTAAGCGTTCAGCAGGAGGGAAGATGCTGGCACAGTGAAGTACGAAGCCAGGTGCCTTAAAGGGACGGCGGCTATTCAGCTGTGACTTTTTGGAAACAGGTTCCATACAGACCAACCCCAGGGCTTCCATCTTGGCTCATACAATACAGACAGAAATGCATTGGGAACACAAGCAAACAGTCACATGCATTTGCTAAATTGTGCCTTATGTGTGTTTTTATGAGTTTAGGAGTGCTAAACAGGCCCGTTTTTATTTTAAAACGTATACATGGATTTTCTAATGAATTTTTGTCGGGAGTGGGGACACCCAAAATTATGCTTTTATATCATATAATTTCAGGAAACTAAAGTGTGTATTCAAACTGCAATGGAAGCTCCTGAAGAACAAGGGAAATGACCCACAGAACAGCCAATCACAGAAATACCCAGCATACAAAAGCTCCTACAAACAGTCCTTCTTCTTCTTTAGTGATCGAAAACAACTTGAAATTCCCATTGAAACAGGATCAGGGGGGCCAAAATCAGGGATGGCAAAATCAGGGACGGCAATTGGGGGTCACTAGGATTTGCACCTGCTATCCCTGAGGGTTCCCTTGCTACCCCTGTGGTCTCCCTTGCTACCCCTAAAAAAAATGGGGTTCCACAAGTGTAATACTTTAAGCAGTGACCCCAAATAAGAAAGAATAGGAATACATAATTTGTCTTTCTGGTATTCTATACAATAATTTCTAGACTCATTAAAGGTTTATTTCATGTACATTTCAGGGGGAGTCACTGATTTAGTCTGTTCTTAAACACCTCATTTAGAGTAGAATAAGCATCCATTTTGGACTATGTATTTTGCTTTTTGCAAGTTGCAATTATAGCATGTTTTTTTCTGCTTCTGTCTCTGTTACGATCATCACAAAACATTCCATCTTGGTGTCCTCGGTCACTTGACAAACTCCTCGTGCCTAAAAGCTTGTGTACACTGTAGAAATGTTTGACCAAAGCACATAAAGTGGCCTTTGATATCATTGTGCCACAATACTGCTTTGTTGTAATGCGTCTATCTTTCTTCTCTCCATGCCATGCTGTTCAGGATGTTTGTTTGCTTATATGAGGTAACGAGTGGCCAGAGTAAGGCATGCCATGTGAGTGTGCTGCTTTCCCTGTGCTACTCTAAATTCTTTAATACACAGGTATGAACCCTCCCAATGGTATGTATTCTGCCAACCTCTGAAGCCTGAAAAGTAAATTCACGCAGGCATGACATGTGGCCAACTTTGCACCAGACCTGCAGATGAACTGGCCTGCTCTTAAATCTGTCACCAGTTTAATAGTATTCTCTATAGAGTGTAATTTGCATTCTGACTTTGAGATCATTCAGACATGCAGGTAAGACAGATATCGCCTGTGACATAGCTTAGTGGGTTGAACTTTCACTGCCGCGATGTGTGTGTGACCTGCATGTTGCAGGTTCGAATCCTGGCAAGGTCAACTCAGCCTTTCATCCTTCTGAGGTTGATAAACAAGTACCAACATAGGTCGGGTGATATTGTATATATATTTGTTATATAAAGCGCTTAAGCTAACACATCATTCTCATTTAGCCTTGGACGTCTGTTTGCATTCACAGTAATTTGGCAATATGGGCCTATACACACGGATATTAATGCTACATATGTGACCTATTCTTGTATGAATTGTATATCAAATTAAAGTGATATTGTAACCATATTTTTCATAGTGTACTTAGGAACTATGTGATGCCACTTCCTGTTTTGTCAAGGGGTGACAGGTTGTGTTTCATCGCTTTATGTGATGTCACTTTGGGGTGGGGTCAAATGACATCAACTCCTGTAATGTCATCAGAGGTCAAGGGTCATGTGATGTCACTTCCGCTACCCCTGACATTTTGGTGAAATGATGTCCCTGGCAAAAATCGGAATCTCCTCAAAATGTCACCGAAACTTGAATCCACCTGATCTTCCGTTAACTGAAACCAGGAAGAAAAAAAAACAAGCAAAGTGAGTGGGAGGATCCAATGGTAGAAACACTTCTATTGTCCTAGACTCCCACAAGTCAATGTACATTCGTACTGTAGGTTTTTCATATCAGAAGCTGAGCAACTACTGAAGGGAAGGGGAAAATCACGTAATTAATCAAAGACCTTCCAAGTGGGAGACTAGGCATGACATGCTATGAAATAACTTAATACATTCTTATTGTTAACTGAAATTATCTTTCAATGACCCTGCAAGTGTCATCTCCAAAATACTGAAAGGAATTAAATAGTTCATTATGGTGCTACTCATAGGAGAGATGGTACAACCTAACTTAGACAGCCACCTTGGTTTTCCCAATCGCTTCTATTGTCACTCACCTCAGTTTGCCAGACCACACAGTCCCTAACACGGTTGCTGCTTGAATCTCACCTCTGTTGATATTCTGCCAGAATTGCAGTTGCCTAACCTGGGATCCTAATTTAAATGGCCCCTTTAAATCTCACTAATATTTATATCTTGCCACACTTGAATTGCCTGACTGGCGTCCCAATTTGGACTGGTGCTTAGACCTCACAGCTGTTTTTGTTGTTTGCCAGACCTGCATTCTGCCTGACTAGGGCTCCTTATTTAGGTTGATAGTTTGAAGCTCGCCTTGTTTGTGGCTATGTGAATGCCAATACAATATTCACATAGCCACACACATTTGACGTGCACACTATTTCTCATCACCTTACCTTCAACATGCATCACCCTCGGCCTGAGCACCAACATCTACTACAACTGAGCTCCACACAAAATTCAGTCCAGCTGTTCACATAGCTTGACTCACCTGGCAATTTGTCACAGCACTGTTCTCACTTCTGATAATATGGATGGCTGTAAGGGACCTGCCATTCCCTACCTACTTAAGATAAGGCTAAAAATGCACACACACATTTGACCTCTCCTCTCACCACCTCTCAGACTACGTTCTTCCAAAGGCTGTTCATCCACACAGCGTTTAAATGCCATTCAAGGTCATCTTGCCTAGAAACACTTTTCTACAGGCGTGTTATAAATGCCATGTCATATCACATATATCATATCATATTATAACAATGGCAGTAGCCACTATACAAATGACATATAACATAACATATCTGACAGGCATAGGTTACAAAAGAAAATGCCCACATACTGTGGCACTGTGTGTCATCTTAAAACACATGCGGATAAATGATATTAAACACTGGTTGTAAAGATGACAGTACTTGAAAAACGAACCCAACTGAATTCCGAAATGTCCGCTGACCAGGCAACAGCTTAATCCTGCAGCTCCTGCCCTCCCCCTGTCTAGGAGATCCTGCTGTTGATTTAACCCTCAAACATGAAGAAAAAAAAATCATGTTCCTGAAAACTCCATTCCCAAGTAGTTTCCAAACTCTGAAAAGTCTCTGGGAAATGATGACATTTCAACCTTCTTCTCAAGGTGGCTGGAGATGTAGGGGAGATGAGCTGTCCCTCTCTGATCTCACTTCAAAAGCCGGCCAAATGGATACCAGGGTAACAAAGGTGGCGAGTGATACTACTGGCCTGGCCTCAGAGGCTAATAGGAGCTTCAGAGCATATAAGGATTTACAAAGAGAGTTGTCCTGTCTCAGTGCTGAAAACCTGAAGTTGGAAATGATGTTGCGAAACCTTCATCTGCGCCTCGTGGGCCTGCCTGAATTCACTGATTTGGACAAAAACTTGGTGGAAAGGGTCCTCAGGCCTCTTCGTGAGGTCTTTGGGGAGAGTATAGCTGATAACATAAACCTGGATTGTGCTTACCATGTTGGCAGACCTATAAGTGAGATACCTTGACATGTAATTCTGGTCATTACTAAATCTAGTACCAAAGAGCAGATTTCGAATGCTGCAATGGAGAAAAAGAAGATTTTATATGAAGGAGCTTCTCTAAACAGGAAGTTGTGGAGAAGAAAAGGCCTTTTAGAGAGGTAAAATTACTGGCCTGGGAGAAACATATTCAAGTTATTTTGACAAAACCTGCAACATTAAGACTCTTTTTTGACAAAGAAACAAAGAGCACTTAAAACCTCACTTGAGGCAGTAAAATGGCTAAAATAATCTATCACGAGAATTGATCTAGAGTGATTTCCATGACTTGTTTTACTGGTTGTGAGCCCACTTAGTGTAGTTTTGTCTGTACTGTTTGTGGGGCTTCCCTTTAGTTTAAATGTTGTTGTGTGCACATCTCTCTGGTTTTAGTTCTACAATTTTTCACTTGTTTTCATGTGATTATTTTAAAATGTAGAGTTAAAATGATGGAATTACTGCATTTCTATGGATGCTTGAAGTTAATTTGTCTTGCTTATTTTCCTTTCTAAAGTGGCCTCTGTTCTAAGGTCAGAGCGAGCGTCGCCTCCTCCTGAAGGCGACCCTTGATCAAGCGAGCTCTTCTCATGTTGCCATAATGATGGGCATGTAGGAGGAGTGGGGGATCTCCTGGGTTCGGCGCCTATCGGGGCGTGGCTGGGAGTGGTCTCCTCTTCTGGTTCTTAGGAGGGATGTTGCAGGGCAGCACGCGTGATTGCCTGGGGTGCTCACATGCAGATGATCATTTACAGATGCAATGAATGTATAAGTGACTGGGACGAGTGCTGTAACATTAGCATAGCATGGATTATTGTTGAATTTTGATTCAGGTGAGGGTCATTTTGCGTCAAGATTTAAGGCTGCAGAGCATGTTTAATATTTATATGATCTGCGATCTCTTTCTATCACGTGAGACCGGCTATATTTCAGGTGCCTGTGTATTTGGCACTAGTCTCTGGTCTGATGGACACAACCTCGATTGCTTTTTCAGAGTTTAAATTGGGCACAGTGGGCTTTGAATATAGACTTTTCAACGTGACCTGCAACAATGGGTTGCGCTACTAAGCTTAATGTAAGAGTTCATACAAACCCGATAGGACTCGATCGCAAGTTTAAATTGTTCTTGTGAGGTCTTAGATTGCATCTAAAAAGGAGCTAATGCTCATGGAATATAGTGTGCTGAATTGCTGAGGCAACTTTTTGTCATGTTTGATAGAATCTTTGGGAGGGACAACTGAGGCCACAGGGAACAAAAGGGATTAGGCATGTTTACCCCTGATATCACATAATACTTGCTGAATGTCATTGACAGAGATGCATCTTGACTGAATCACAAGTTACTACTGTTTAAGGGTCTTGGAGCGGTTCTGCCTGTTAAGTGTGAGACAATCATTGTGTCAGGAGGCAATGGAGAATGTTGATTTATCCAAATGCAAAACATGGGTGAGACTCACTTGCTCTGTGTTCTGCACTGCCAAAGAGGACTTTAATACATGGTAGGCCAACAAACACAATACAAAAGATGGTGACATTTTAAAATCAGTCATAACCTTGCAAAAGCTGAAGTCAGTATGGCAATGCAAACTTTCGATCATACCTGGCAATAACTGCCATTTAGCGATTTGTGTGAATATTTGGGATGTGCTAACTTCTACTTCAAAAGGTTTCAGTTACTGGAGCCCCATATGTTTGGTATGATGTTAGTATAGTGGACACAGTCATATCTTGAAAACCAGACATATTACAGAGAAAGGTGACTATGAGAATTATTCATAAACCTTTAAATAGGTTTACATAGATATTGCAATCCAGGCATTATGTTATGCATGGCAGGAATCATATAGCAATTTGCTTGACTGAATAAGATGTAGGTGGATTCCATTGCAGATGTGATGAGGAGGGGATGGTGGGATCTATATTCTCTTCTTGCTACTGTTCAAATTCAAGACGGGTATGTATGGTTTCCCTTTGTCTGTGCTTGTGACCACAATGGATGACAAGGGCCAGGGGAGTTGCTAGGTCTGGAAAAGACCCGGGGCTAAGCTGATGTTGGAACTGTTGGGACTGGGGGCTAGCTAGTCTTTTGGCTGTAACTCCTGAGATTCTATCCGGGGCTACAACCAAAAGATCAGGGGCTATAGCCCCCTTAGCCCCCCCCCCTAGCAACGCCCCTGACAAGGGCCTCTGCGTCTATGTGTCAATAAAAACTCAGGACTCCATCATTGGTATCTGTAATATCTATGCCCCAAATTGGGGAGATGGTTCCTTCTTCGGTCTCTCATCCAGTTTATTCAGGTAGTTGGGCAGGTTGATTTGGTTCTAGGTGGAGATTTTAACGAAAGAGTGGACCCATATGTATATTGGAGTGGGGGACTGCAAATAGTATGGGTTGTAATCGTTTCTCTTTAATTGCTTTAGTTGATGAGTTTACATTTGTGGATGTGTGGAGATTATCCAATCCAACGGTTAAAAATCATACTTATCACACGGGTTGCCATAATGTTTTTTCAAGAATTGATATGTTGTTAGTTGCTGGAAAGTGTACACACAACATTTTGCAAGCAGATGTGGATGCTATACTAATTTCTGTTTATGCAGCAGTCTGGAAAGAGATGTCATTATCTTTCATATTCCCCAAATCCAATTGGAAATTGAATACTGCAATGCTGAATGACAAGGATGTGGTTGAAAAGATTGTGAAGGAAGCTGTATTTTTTATATCTCTGAATTGGGCTCCAGATGTGTGTGTTGTAACGTCCTGGGAAGCATTTAAATATTATATGCAGGGCTTGTTGATAGGTTTGTCCAGCAAGAGGAGTAGAGTGTTGAAGGATGAATTGAATGCTAAACAAGTGGACGTCGTGGAACTAGAGAAAAAGTATGTAACAAATCCTACAATTGAAGCAAGAGAGGTGTTAACCCGTAGAAAATATTAGCTGAACAAACTCTTATCTGAAAGGGCAGCAAGACAACTTTTTAGAAAAATGTGTAAATTACTATGAAGGTGGCGAAAGAAGTGACAGACTGCTGGCACATCACTTGAGAGTCCAAGAAGCAGATCGAATCATAAGTGCAATCAATCAAGCTTTGGGTGGACTAACATTTGATCCCACGAAGATAAATAAAGAATTCTGGGAATTCTATTCAATGTCATATACCTCTGAAGATCTCCAAGCTGGGGAAAGTCTAACAAATTACTTGGACGGATGTGGCTTGAATACAATTCCTGACATGCTGATATCCTTATCGGATCAAGCTCTCACAATGGACAAATTGATGAGGGTGGCATCAAAATTAAACGGCCGGAAGTGACCTGGTCAGGTGGGCTACCTGCTGAATTTTGTAGCATCAGAAGGTGGTCTTTGGGTTTCTACTTGAGGTGCTCTTTGAGTCAAGGCGGAGAGGTGTATTGTGAGTAATGACAAGCATGCTTTGATTATGGTTTTGCTAAAGAATGGGAATTCACTACTTCTGTGCGGAGTGACAGGCCAATCAGTCTAAAAAATACTGAGAATATGAACCTGGACAAAGCAATTTCTTTGAGGATCGAGGACACACTAGAGCACCTAATCAGCACCAACCAGTCCGGCTTTGTGAGAGGAAGGAGCCTATTCACCATCATGCGCAAATTAGTATTGTCAGTGCAAGAGTGCAATAAGCTACATTCTGACATGGCCGTGCTTTCATTGGATGCCGAAAAGGCATTTGACAGGATTAATTGGAGCTTCTTTTTTGCCCTACTGAAGAACTATGGATTTGGTAGTGAAATTGTGCAATGGTTCTCGTTACCTTACTCAAAGCCGACAGCTGCCGTGATGCAAAGAGGGTACACAAGGAGGATGGACAGAGAGTGGGAGGGAAGCAAGGGCGCAAGGGTTCCAATGAGAAGGATCACAGTTTTAGTAGCATTAAGACAGAGATAATTGGGTGTACACCATGCCTGAATGGCAATCGGACAGGAATGAGAAAGGAGGTTGAGGAGGTAGTGGAGGGAAGCTTGAAGGAGAGTTGTGTGTCATAAGCATATCACTGTAAATGAGGAGAGAAGGGGGAAATCAAGTGGACCAGAGGGTCATGGTAGATGAAAAGCCATGGCGATAGGATACAGCCCCGAGGGATGCTGCTGGCAGAGAATGAGATGGAGGAGAGGAAAGAGCCCAATTGCACAGGGGAGGGGCGATTAGAGCATCCCTCAATGTATTCTCCTGACTCTCCAGCCTACTTGCTAGGTCATCACTTTTCATTATGACCTGGGACAACACGTTTTCCAACACATTAAACATAACACCAGAAGAAAATACAGAGGCGTTAGCCAAGGTTAGACCATGATCCTGTGTCAAAGGCACATCAATGATTGGCCATGCTGGTGTGTGAACTTCTACACAAGTTTATACATCATTTGCTATGTCTAAGTCAGGTAAGTGGCATTTTTGCTACCTGCTCCACCCACTCCAACATTGCAGCCGGTGCCACGGGACATGAACAGGTCAGGTGTAATACCGTCATCCATCACCCCTGGCACAGACCTGAGCACAGACGCCAGTACTAGGACCGGTAGTCCAGGCATTAGGGCATTAACCACAGTCTCAATAGTTTTTTACTCTAAGCACGGTAGAAAGGCTGTCAATGCCGCCTCAAGTTCAATGCAAAAAGCATTTTCATCCACTTCAATCACTTCAATTACGTCTTTGGTGGCAACTCTTGCTCAGAGGGTGAAACTTCACATGCAGAAAATGGTTAGTGATCTTTATAGCATTCGTATTTATCTCGGTGTTTCCCTTTGATGGGTCACCAACTCTAAATATTTTCTGAGGGCATGATCTTAATGAGCGACAAAGTAGCTTTGTTGTTGTCCTCTAAGCTAGCCGATTTAGCTGACTGCATTGCTAGCAACAGTGCACGTCCCACAGGCACCAGATTAAAAGAGTCAGCACTATCGCTAATGGGAAGTGAGGGTTGTGGCTGCATCGCTCTTCTAAAGGAAGAGATGCGCGGAAGGCGCATGCAGCATGCTCCGTTCACAGGAGCGTTCCTCCTCCAAGATGGTGGCTGCCATGCTACCAGGTTACCTTACCAAATACCAGATGGCCAGTTCTGGGATGCTGGGAGCATGATGCTGGACGCCTTCGTTAGTGGTTTCACCATGGGACCTGATGTATCTCAACACTTAGGGTAGTGCACGTACTTGACACTGTGCATCTTCATTTTTCCTACCCTTTCTGTGTTTCTCTTGCCTTTTGTGTCTGTCTGTAAGCTCCTGGTATCCTGCCCACCTCTTGTACCTACCATTGTTTTCTAGCTGCCCTGTTCATCCCATCTTGCATGCTGAGCATCATCCTATCTCCTGCTACTTTGACTCCCTTGGATTCTACTGTCAACAAAGTGACTCTGATCCATCCAGAAGTTTTTCACCCATCGGGGGTAGGGGTGGGAGTGTTTGCTCCTCTCCTTTTGGCTTCATTTCCTAGGGCCACCCTGTCAGACTGTGTCTCCTACCTGCTGGCACGGTTGCATTAGGAGGGTGGAGACCAACATTTTCTAAATCCAGACAGGATTGCACACTGTAAAGAACTCAGCTTGTCACCTTTGGGAAATTTGCAATTTCCAAGGCCCTCAGACATTGAGGTAAGTAAGGAGGGCCTCAATGCAGAGAAAATCTCTATTTCCTACCCACTCGCAGAGCACACTGGGGGTGATCTGCTGCTGGACCAAGACTTACCTCTCTGCCAGCTACAGTGTTATTCCGCCTCCCCTGGGTGGGGAGAATAAGAATAAGGACTGTAAAACTAAGACCAAGGAAACCTTCCCCATTCCTGTGTCTCCACTTACAGAACACTGCTGCTTGTCAAAGCGTGGTTTTTGAAGAAAACGTAATCTTTGAGCATAAAAATATTCTACAAGGCACAGTACGAAAAATCAGGTTTACTATGGAGACAGAAATAACAAATCTAATGCATTTTGGACCTTAAAATGGCCGTCATCAGGGGCATCATCTGAAAGAACACAAAAAAGGGAGCAAAATTAAGTATTATACCAGTCAATAAGTAATACAACTTTTACTTGGAATTAAACAATACCAATGCTGAATTTTGATATTTTGAATAGATCCACACATCGAATCAGGTAAAATGTTGTTAGTTTATTATGATTATTTATTATGATTATTTAGTTTATCAATATGACAATCAATATAATTGGGTATCTTTTGGACATTCATTGTATTTATCTTTGATGCAGGATAGCATCTATTTGAAACAAACTATGTAATCCATATGAAAGATTTGGACAACACCAAAACAGTTAGGAAAGAGACAGGTATAGTAGGTTTTTGTTTTATTTCAACTAAAAGTTGTATAACTTATTGACTGGGGCTATACTTTTATTACTTTTACAACGTTTATTGTTTTCTTTGAGATGTGCTCCCTGATGAAGGGAGCAGATCTTTAACTTGATCCTAGCAGCAACCGGGAGCCAGTGGAGAGATTTTAAAGCTGGAGAGATGCACTCCCGGACCTTAAGCCCATGGACCGCATCTCTCCAGCCCTAAAATCTTACCACTGTCTCCCGGTTCCTGCTAGGGTCAAGTTCAAGACCCTTTGCATCATCCACAAGGGTTTCTGGGGCCTTGGACCCCACTACATGCAACTCTCTCTCTCTAAATACCTCCCTGCTAGAGTGCTCCGGTCTTCTATCACCAACTCTCTGGGGTCAGATGATTCACTAAGCAGAGAGTGGCAGTAGATTTCTGGAAGGGTCTCCCTGCCCCTTCCAGACTTGAACCGGACCTCCTTAAATTGCTGAAGCTTCTGAAGACCCTGCTCTTCTCTTCTTTCTTCCCTCTCTCCCTGCCTTGCTAATGCCCCCTTATGCCGCAGCAATTGGCGGCCAGATCCCTTATGAGACCTACAGGGCACCATGCTGCCCCTGACCACTCTATAACAGCACCTTGCTCTACCAGCACCCCTCCCCCTACGACCAGCATCCCCCAAACCAGCACTGCCCTTCTGGGCCCTTTTTCCTAACTATTCTGGGGCATCTGAAACCCCCTTGATTCTGGTCCAGCCCTCGTCCTCACACTTAGAAGTTAATTCTTCTCCACCATCCTATCCACTTGCCCCACTGGGTTCCCCCCAAGCACTTGTCTAGCCCACTGGGCCCCTCTTCCTTCTGCCCCCTGTATGTTTATGCCCCTTCCCTGACTGTCACCTATCAAACCCCCACCACTTCCCCTCCCCCTTTGCACTACTTGTTACTGCACCTGCATGATCCGAATGTCACAAGGCCTAGTAGGACTGTTATTGTTATTTACCTCCCATGACCCCCCCACCCCCCTCCATCCTTTTTTGTCTTGTGGTTCCTGGAAACACTAGCTTGCTGTATAGTGAGGCTTATAAATACTCAATAAATAAAATAAATAAATAACTGCAATGGGCACACTAAACCAAATTGCTGAGACAATTAAAGTGCAAGCTTCAGTACTGAGAAAGTCTTAGAACAGATTGGAGATTAAAAGATCCCGCTCATTACCTAGCCAATGGAGCTAATGGAGTCAATGGGGTTGGTGAATCACAATCTAATAGGGGGGGACATGAACACGATGAACATGTCATCAAACAAGCCATTATGTATGGAGATCTTAACGATGGGAGAAAAGGAAGGCGTTACACTCTGCCCTAAAAACCATTTCCTCTTATTCTCCTTTAATATCAATTAAAGTTTAGAATAATGACGGTTTTACTTCAAATTTTGTCCCTGCGTATGCTGTGAATATTATTTTTTTAAAAAGGGCTCCAAGTCTAAGACTGCGCACTCTTCACTGTGCGTGGTTGACACTTCATTTATTGGGGAAGAAGGTACTGGCAATACTGGGAAAGAATCTACTGCCATTGGTAATGTAACAGGAGACACATGAGGAAACTTTAAGAAGGAGGCGTTGGAGTAGGTGAAGATCTATAAAAGAGTGGGGCCACTTTCGAGGGAAACTGTGTATAACCTTGAGGGTTTATTCGCTACCCGCCGATACAGAGGTTATGGTGGCATGCTCTGTTTACAATGTGCTGACACAGACTGACCTCTGCTGGTTTTACTTAAGCTTGAAAAGTATGCCTTATGGCATGGCATGGAATAGTAAAGTTAGGGTGCTCTGAATATGTGCTTTATTTTGCGGTGGGAACAATAATCATTTGAATAGATTCAGGTGGCTGGAGTTATTCCGTTCCATTATCCTGTTACGTTTTATCAGAAGTGACAATATCATAATTGTGGATATTTGTGAAAAAATGTTATGAAGCAAACCTCTATTGTTAATATACAGGTAGAACACACTCTTGATTATATCACTGCACATGGCCCAGCTTTGTTCAAGATGGAGTAGGAATGTTGGTTTATGGAGATTGATGAGGAGTGGGAAAGCCACTGAATGGACCATTCTCAGGATAGTCACGTATGCCACCCAAGGCAATCCCCGCCTATGGGCCTACTAAGCTACCCCAACAGCGTCATCGAAAGCATCCTAGTAGTGCTAACTCCATTTTAATTAGAGGAGAGGTCACTTTTGAAAGGGATCGATTGACATAGATGTCTACGGCGGGGCTACTCCCGGCCAAGGGGAGGCGGTTAATCTAGGTGGCCCAAAGGGTCAGGGTTTAGAGGAGGAGTATCACTATGATTGGCTTGCTAACATGGTAGACCAATGCAGAAAGCACAGATCATAGCCTGCCATTTTTGATGATCAGCTGGAACACTCAGGGCACTTTGTGTTCGAATAGGATGGTTCACTGTAGAACATTGACTATTTTAGCACCATGGCCATACTGGAATCTTATCATATAGACCCACTTGTGATAGATGACTGGAATATCATCTCCAAGTTAGCTTCACAAGGGCCTAGAGGTCACTTAAAGGGTGGCGAGTTCCTGGCCACGAGGCATCCTCTGGAATTAAAATAAATATTAAGTACATTATTGAATGTTTTGGTGGGCATGGTCACTCTCCCTGCCGTGTGTATGGGTAAGGTGAAAGAAATAGTAATTATTACTGTTTATGACCCTCCTTATCGAGATGCCCATGTAGAGTTACTTAAGGAACAGGAGGAAGTAGTCACTTCCCTTGTTGATGGGGACCCTGTAATCTTATGTGCTGACCTAAACTCTAGGATCCCTAAAGATACCACTTGGAGGGAAGGGGATTGTGAACCCAGGCATTTGGGGCCCTCCGATTGTAGACTGGAAGGGGCTTGCCCTAGGGGAACTGGTTGGGCTAGCCTGCTTTATTCTGCAGGTTTTAGCATGGTCAATGGAGCCAGCTTATCTGACCAAACACCCTAGTATACTAGAATCTGTAATGAAAGCGCTAGTATTATTGCTTACATCTTTGTTGCTAAGGATCCTCCTCTGGTTGTGGATATGTGTGTTTTCCAGGGACAGGAGAGTGACCACTACCCCCTTGTGGCTAGCCTTGAAACTGGGTGTGACCACATTAATAGGGTATCAGTTGGGACACTGTCGATTAACATCAACATTAACCGAATATTGTGGATCTCTAACAAGATCGAGGTGGCATTGAGGGTAACCTAACATCTTCTCAGTAATTACACCCTTGATAGTGAGAGTAATGAGACCAGTATCACTGTGGAAAATGCAGGTCTGGCAATGGCGAAATATGAGACTTGCATAGAAACATCAAATCTAGCATTTTGCCCACCGGCAGTGGACAAGCTAGAGTAGGTACATGACCTCAGAAGTTAAATCACCATATTTATGATAAGACTGTCCAAGGGGAAAAAGGGCAGTACATAGAGAACTAATAGGATTAGCTAAATTAGAGCTTACCTCCCGGATAAAAGATATCAAGAGCAAATATCTTAAATCATTAAAAGGGCATACGTTTAATGTAGCCTGTTCTAACAGGCGTAATTGTGTGCACCATCCCTCACAAATAATGCCAATGAGGTTTGGAGAATCATTAATGGAAATAAGTCACATGGCACTGAAGTTAGTGGTGTTTCTGAGAAGGATTGCACTACTCATATTCATCTAGCATTGGGGAGAATGGTTCTGAGAAGAATGGGTTTGATTTATCTCTTTATAAGTGGGAATTTGGGATTGGGTCCTTCTGATAGTGTCAACCTAATTGCGGGTAGAAAGTCCTCTCGAGCCCCTGTCCTTGACGGCATCTGCAACCAGTTGATTAAAACTGATCTTAAACTATGGGCAGATGCACTACATTGGTGGTTTTGTTTGATTGGTGCGATGCAGCATATACCATCATCTTGGAGAAAGAGTATAATTGTCCCTGTATTTAAAAAAGGCTACTTCACCGATCCACGAGAAACGGCAGGTTGCCAGCAATGTTGGATGCTCCAGCTAAAGTTTTCGCCAAGGTCCTTCTTGCAGAGCTAACACAATGGACGGAGCCCAATTATGTGAGTCCACTCAATCAAAAAGGATTTCAGAAGGGTCACAACACTACCGCCAACGGCCCTGCATTAATTA
Organism: Ambystoma mexicanum; assembly: GCF_040938575.1. Classification (NCBI taxonomy): domain Eukaryota; kingdom Metazoa; phylum Chordata; class Amphibia; order Caudata; family Ambystomatidae; genus Ambystoma; species Ambystoma mexicanum. The sequence continues at coordinate 878,529,610 of NC_090941.1, read as the reverse complement.
CAACGGTAGAACAAGCTTGGTTGATTCAAAACATTCTAGTGTACGTGGCCTTTATTGACCTTAGCGCAGCATTCAAAACAGTTGATGGGTAAAAACTGTGGATGCAGATGTGAGAGCAGTGACATTCCTTTGGGACTATAACAAATGATAATTCTTTTACATGATCAAACTAGAGTTAGGGTCCGCTTGGACCAACATGGGGCATTGCAGAGTTGGATTACTACTCAAAAGAGGCTTAAGCAAGGATGCATTTTAGCGCTCACAATTTTTAACCTGCATTTATCAGACCTGGGAGGTGCACTTGCTGATCTTAACATTATCCCTCCAAAACTGGGTGCAACCCCCCTGCAGTGTCTGGCCTATCCAGACAACCAGGCCCAATTGGATCTCATGGCAAGGGGCCTGCAGGCAGTCATGAGTCTTTTGAACTCTTACTGTAGCATCAACCCTCTAAAAGGTAACATCTCAAAAACCAGCATAATGGTCTTTAATCCACACCATATTAAACGGAAGGGATTAAAATGGGTTTTGAAGGGTGTAGATATTGAGGTCGTCTTCGAATATAAATATTTGACGACCACTTTCGACACAAAACTTCAGGGGACACCATCTGGAGCAACTAAAAATTAAGACATCACAGTTAGTTGGTTCCCTCCGCTCCATTGTTTTTATATTGGGCATATGCACAGTAGTGGCGCGAGTTATGGTTGCTTAGCTTACCATAACTGGCAAATTTCTGAGGTTTTTCGGTTTTACTTGTACCAACCCTTTAACCAAGTTTTTCATTGAATTTTATAGGTTTTTATTGGTGCAAGTTAACCATAAAGTCCCTATAACAAAGTTTTTTTCACTGAATTTCATGGGTTTGTACCAGTGCATGCTATTTTCCTACAACATAATAATATCATACTTACCCCAATATAGCAACACTTCTGTCCAATTTACAATGTTTCACCTTAAAGTACTGTCATTTCCCAACTTCTAGCATCATTTTTAACACGTCTATACACTTTTTCACTCTTTTTGCATCCGTCGACGTCCGCGTATGTCTGATGTCATCATAGACCTTCCGGACAGAGTCACGTGACCATGCGCTGGCACGCAGCATGATGAGGTGTCCACGAAGGCGTCTGCACTTTGCGATCGGGTCCCTGCTTCCAGGACTGTTTGGAACTGCATTCTTTGACTGATCTAGGATCTTTCAAGCTCAAAATGTACCCTTGCACAGCTCCTACACCTATACTTACTCATTATCCATTAACAGTCTAGTGCAAAGCACATACTTGGAAGAATATTAGCAAAACTACTATTTCTCTTAAAAATGTCATCAGCTATTGCCATCCCTCCTCCCCAAGAGCCACCACCTGCTGAAGGACCTACATAACAAAAAAGCACAATACTTCCATAGACAAAGAATAGGACCAAGAAGATGAGGTAGAGGAAGTGCCTACCTATACCACCTAGTGAGAAACACGGGTGTGGCTGTTCTTTACCACTGTTTGGAGTGTAGCAAAGGCTAAAGCTACCAAAGTGAAATGCACTGAGTGCAACCTTGTACTCAGTCACGGACTACCTGGACAGTATACCTACGGGAACACCTCCATTCGCCGCCACACCAAATCTAACCACCGCAATGCTCTCAGAAAGATTGTTCCTTTCTTAGCAAGTAGTAGGCTTTCTTCCTCCACCTCATCTTCCTCAACCAATACCGTAAACACACAGCCTACTCCTGTGGGACACAAAATCCTACCTGCTACCTTGCAAGCAATAAAAGAGGCTGTTGATCCATATCTTTCGAAGACAACAGTCCTCTGTATATACTGCAATGCACCACTTTGCAAGGGGAAGTAATTTCGAAGTGCTTTGAAGCGGTAATAAAGGAGCATGAGAAATACTGCCCCCTACCATAGAAATAACACACGTGCAACATCTTCCCCTGTCCACCTGCTCCTCCGTTTTAGTGCTTGGTGCCTCTTCCCACCTTTCCCTCCCCACCTTACATTCTAACCTCTCGTTCAAAAAAAAATTAAAAATCAAAAAACAACGAAAAAAAGGTTCCTTTACGAACCACCTTTCTTTTCCATTTTCATCTACTTTATATTTCTCAGTAAAGTACATAGACTCATTAAGATTTTCCAACATTTCCATTAGCATTTTGTGTTATTCTAATGGGAATAATGTGGTGGGATAAGGGTCTGGCAGTCCACGTTATCGGGCCAAGCGAACCGAGGGCGGATATTGAGGGCACCGGACCGTTATTCCCCCATTCCAGCCCTTGCAATGTGGGATGAAGACCATTAGTACCCCAGGTTCCCAGAGCGGGAACCTAGAATGCTAAAAAAAAGAATTTTTCTTCATACACCGGGACGCCTATGGCATCCCTCTGTAGGAAGGAAAATCCTTTTCCAAGATGGCCACCATTGAAAGGGAAGGCAGGGCTGCGTACAGAACCACTCTTCCCTTTCCATGGTAGCCTTCAGAAGGTGAAGGGAGAACCCTATGTCCAGATTACCACAAACATATTTGTTTTTCCCTTTCAAACCTATCCCGCTTTCGAATAACTTTCCCACATAGCGGATCCCAGGTGGACATTGCCACTTTAAGCCCATTTGTCGTCCCTCTTGGTCTTGGCCAGTAGCCAGATTGTCTGGGTCATGACCTTATGCCATGATCCAGACAATCTGGCCACTGCCCATGACCACAGGCTATACCTCAGTCACCAAAGGTATATCACTATTTTTTGTACCTATATTATGACACTTGTCAAAAAATAATACACAGGCACATTTGCAAAACAAAGCTTTAAGGTCCTTGCCAATGCTCCTTACACGAGTTTGCTGGAAATCCACCGATATTTTATTTTTGAAAAGTGTCAAAATGTATGTAGCCTCCACTTGACAAAATCCATTCAGACTTTAAACAAACATTGAAGGTTAGGTCTATAATCTCTCTGAAAACATTTGTCCACATCTGCCAGATGGAAACATGCAATTTCATTGAGTGGCACCAAAGTTATAAGCAATCCAAAAACTGCTTTTCACTGACCCTGTAATGCAGAAATAGGTACATATGTCCTAGGACATGTGAAGTGTCCATGGACACCACAGGTCTGTCCTAGGACACCCAGAGTGTTTGCGGACCTCGGGGATGCAAAACACCTGTTTTTTGGCTTCTTATGACCATATCCCATCCCAACCTAAAAAGTATATGGCCCGCTCTAAATTCTTCTAGTCGAATTTGGTGAGGTTTTGTCAAGGGTGGGCAAAGTCCCACATTTCTTTTTCTTTTGCCAGAGATGCAATGGAAAAACAATTGTGCTCACGCCTACCGCCAAAACAGCTGGACGGATTTTCACCAAATTATCAGCAGTAGTGATGGCTTGGATCCGAAAGCGTGCTTTTGTAAATTTGGTGTAAATCCATCCAGTAGTTTTCTTTAAAACAGGAAAATGTAGGTCCCAAAAAAAGTTGTGATATCTGGGTCCACTCCGCAGACCCATTTCCCTGTTCTCTCCAGAGACAGGACTCAGATTGGTCCGGAGGGCTGCGTGATGTCCGCAGACAATAAACATGCTCGCTGATTGGCTGGTGAAAAGTGTGATGTGCATCATATTTTTCTGAAACGCCCACCATGTTCTATCCGCGGACACCCACGGCTGTCTGCGGATAGCACGGTGGGGAACAGGGCTGGGAAGCACGTTTTAGGTCATTTGGTGTTGGGAAGAGGGCCGGGAAGGGTGGGGGAGTCAAAGATGGATGATATGGGGCCGTTTGCTTAGGTGGAAGAAGATCATGCATGGCGCAGCAGTCCACGGACAGCACAGTAGTCCGCGGACAGGGCCTCGGGCGGGCGGCATATCTGGTGAATGCACGCAGGCTTTATTAGAGTAGGGAACGGGAGTGGAATGTAGATAATAAGAGGATGTTTGCATAGTTTGAAAATAGGTCAGGCACCCAAGAATCTAGGCACTGGCACAACTACTGCATTTCCATACAGCCATGCAACCAAGAATTTGCTTACCACTATTGGATTAGGTAGTGTTTGATGGGCAATTGGAGGAACATGTTTGGAGTTATTTGGTGACTGCACACAAGCTTGTTAGAGTATTGATATTGATATTGATATTTTATCACAAGTGTTTCAGAGCGCAACAAGGCAAGGGAGGGGAACAGGGGAGAACAAAACAGTGATCCTACTAAGCCCAGTGACATTGTGTGCATGGGAGAGGGGGAGGGGAAAAGTGCATGGAAGGGGGGAGAAGTGGAAAGTGCAAAGCAGAGGAGAAACAGATAAATAACAATAAACAAATAATAAAGGCAACAAACAGTTTTAGTGCAGCCAGCAATTTGCAAGTGCTAGGTTTAAGGCAGCAGACAGGGTAGGTCTGATAAGTGCAGGAAGAAAAAGGGGGGGCTGTATGGGTACAGATACACACCCCAGTGCAAGGGGTGGCCCGGAGGCAGTGCAGGAGGGTGGCAGGGTGAGCAGGCACCTGGGCCCGGAGGACAGAGGGTGGCCAGGTGCACATTGCCAAGAGAGAACAGATCAGCATGGGAGAGGGGGAACCAAGGCAGAAGAAAAGAGGAAGGTCTTGAGGTGCTTCGGGAACCAGAGATGGTCCTCCTCATGTTTTAGACTGGCAGGAAGGCTGTTCCAGAGGGAGGCCCCAGCCGAAGACAGAGATCTACCCCCAGCTTGTTTCTTTGAAAAACGACTGACCCTGAGGGAGTTGGAGGTAGAGGAGCGAAAGAGCTCGAGAGGGGAGGTATTTGTAGAGTGATAGCTGAAGGTATTTTGGACGCAGGCCTCAGAAAGCCTTGTGGACAATGCAGAGGGTTTTGAATGTAATCCTTGAATCCACTGGGAGCCAATGGAGAGATTGCAGAGCTGGAGAGATACGATCCCCGGGCTTGAGGCTAAGGACAAGTCTTGCAGTCCTGTTAGGGATTAGTTGCAGAGGGTGAAGATTAGAGGCAGGTAGATTTAGAAAGAGGCTATTACAATAGTCCAAGCTAGAGAAAACCAGAGCTTGGGATACCATGAGCTTCTGGGGGAAGAAGAGGAAAGGCAGAGTACCTCTGAGGAGGTGCGGTCGGAAATTTGACTTTTTAGAGACCTCAGAGATGTGGGCGGAGTAGGAAAGAGTGGAGTCAAAGATGACCCTGAGGTTCTTAGCCTCGCAGGTGGGGGTAGGAGGAGGGCCAAGGTGTCAATCTGGAAAAGTGAATACCCTTCATTTGAATGACAGACGTAACTTGATGGCCATAGGCCAACCGTCTTATGTACCAAATTATAGAAATATAGACTGTTATGCTTGACCAACAAGCGGCCATTTTAAACGTAGCAGAATCGCCATTTTGCCGGTTAACCATTGCTCATTGCTTTCTGTCTAAAACTGCTTGCAGCTTGCAATTCTGCGGTTTCTGCTTACTCTGCTCAACTGTTAACATTGCTGTCTGAATATGAAAAGGGCAAGGTCGCGGGACTGAGGAGTTCGTTGAAAACTTCTCATGAGTAGCCTAGAAAGGAATGCCCACGCTCCCTCTCTGTAGCCTTGCGGGAGAGCTGCAGGGCATTTAATCACTTCACAGCTGCCAGCCAGTCTCGTACGATGGTAGAATATGTTAGAATAAAACAGCTAAAGGCTTGAATTATGCTCTTCCTACGGCCCCCCTTCGCAAAACCCTTTAGAGCGTGTCGGCTCCCAGGACACGAATAGTACCTCATAGATAGCAAAGCATGGAATGTGGCTCTTCCCCCGTGTGCAGCTTGCTTCCAAGAACAGAACCACCGTGTTCTGTTCAACAACTAAAAGATGCACATTGTTACTAGAATAGACATCGAAAGTGTCATAATTGTCATACCCGTCGGAAATGTCCATCATCATCCCGAGTTCAAAGAAACTTAATAAAGGAGGGTGTTAAACATGACATAGCTGATTGTATGATATGCATTTTGTATATATGTAACTGATGTACGTAATTCGCTCTCTTGCGTCCCTCGAGGTCTAGGAAACTCACGTTGCGGGGCGTGAGACCAGAATTGGACAATTGGGACGATTTTTGCTCGCAATAAACCATAGCATTGGGAGTTTGAACCTTGTGTCTGGCGCATCTTTTCGTGTATGGTTATTGCCTTGTTTCCATAGCACGAGGGACCCCTAGGGGCCCCTTTCAAGATGGCGCCTAAATAGGGACCCTCCCCCCTTGCCCCATCGTATGCGTTATAACGGAGTAAAGGCGGAAGAACGGCGAGGACGGGACGATCGAGCCGGGATCAAGAAGTGTACGGGGCGCCCTGTAGAAGTGAGGAGAGATCCCTTCTGCAGATCTGCACACATCTGATCCCTGATCGACGTACCGGGCCAGAGGGCAAAGGAGGCGAGGGTCCCGAGACGAGGCAGAAGCCAGAGAAGCGCAGACACGATATTGGGAGAGGTTGCGTTAGGACAGGCAACTTGTTTTAGCAGGTGAGTCATTCCCCGATTCAAATAAAAACCTGATTTTTGGTAGAGTGTTGATTTTGCAAATTCAAACATCCAGGTAAAGGTTAGCTAACCAAAAGGGAAGGTTAAAGAAACATGCCTGGAGTACTGTCCACTTTAGCGGGGCTTTTCAGCTGCGGTAGACAGTCCTTGGAATATGGACAAAGTGCACCGCCTGGGGGAACGCCGGCTTATGACATGTATGGAAAATATGGTGTGGGTGTGATAATATTTTGTGAAATTTGGCATAGGCAAACTAGAAAGCAACCCGACCATCAGTGGCCGATTAATGGTAGCTTTGAGATTGCGAGGGTAGATAACCTAGAAAGGGTGCTGATTAGAAAAAAAGTGCAACCCGCAGATTTTGAGATTGGAGGAGGGAAGCAATGCTCCGACTTAGGAGTAGAGAGAAGCATGCACTTAGGCACAAAACGAAGCTTGAGGTAGCAGAAGAAAAGGAGGAGGAGGAGTGGACGGCAAGTCTAAGACGGGAAGGGAGACGTGACCAAATGAACATAGAAGGAATATACCCACAGCGGGACCTACACATAGCAGACGAATTAATGGAACATTTGTTAACGAACACGGGTCGAGGCCCAAAACCAAAATCGAAACCAAACACGCCAGTAGTGACTGCGCAGGCCCAATCAGTAGCTCTCGTACCCCCTCCCATAGCCCAAGCATTTCCCCTCATGCAAGCATTAACCCAAGCCCCACCCACAGCTCGAGCCCTCCCACAAGCGCAGACCGCGGACACACAATTTCCCAGCACCCAGGAAGGCCCTTCACAGATGCCACCTGTGTCACTTGTCCCATCCGCACCTCCCGCTCCAGAGACAGATTCAGCACCATCCGCCCCTCCCTGAGTCGAAATTGAGACCGGGGAGGCGAGAGGCGGGGCTGAAGGAACAGGATTTGAACGGGTAACTTGCAGCGCGATCAGCAAAGAAAGAAAGATTGAATTATGGCAAGAGGCAGAAATGTACATAGAAGGAAACGATGGGACGGCAGCATTGGCCTCATTGTAGGGGTACCGAAGAAGCGACGAGAGACAGGTAGTGTTGGAATGCATGGGGGAAATTTTGGTGGGAGAATGGAAAACGATACTTGGGTATTTACCGCCACAGCGATTGTTAGATTTGAATAAGTTAGCACGAAGTGAGCAAAAAGATGAGGATGTAAGAAAACATGTGCACAAACTCATTGAAGTGAAAAATGAAATGGAAGACAGATATGCTGAGATGTTTGCTACACCTGAATATAGTAGTGAGTGTATTAAGACAGGTAGGGTAGGAAGGAGGCGTCGAGGTTGTATATGCAAAAATCGTGGCCGAGAGTTTTTTCAGGTGGTACAAAGCATTTGCCGGTACCGGGACAAATAGGTGATAAACAAAGATTGCAGGTATGGGTGGGGGAAACAATGCGATGGATGTCGAACAAAAGAACGTCAGTGAAGGAAGTAAGTGAGATATGTAATGGCTACCGATTGGAGATGAGAAAAGAAGCGATGCGAACGATAGTAGGAGTGTTACTGCAGCAGGTCATTGGATACAATAGAGGTAGAGGAAATGCACAAGGCAGAGGAAATTTGAATAATATGCATGGGGTGTCATTGGGAGTAAATCAATGTGCGTACTGTAAGGAGGAAGGACACTGGTGAGCGCAATGCCCGCACCTACAGAATAGAGGTGGGTTTAGTCAGAGAAGGCCTCATAGAGGACATCAGGGGTCAAACGGCCCAAGCAGAAATAGCATGCAGCAGCAGCAGGGATATACCAATGGAGGTACTCAAAACCAATCCTATGGTCAAAACCAAGCGCAACAGAACCAGGCATTGAACCAAAATGTTTCGAACCAAAGTCAGGGCGGGCAGAGCCAACAGAGAAATGATCAGAGTGAAGGACACCGAGGGGGAAATGGGAATATTTTTGATACACAGCCAAACACGTATTATAGCAGCAGCGGTGACTACACATCGGACGATGTGTTATTTTCGCGATAGGACAGCCCACGGCAGGGGTCGGAACCAGTGTCTATTCCCGTGAATCAGAGAGGAGCCTACGTAGAAATGAGACTTGGAAATAATGCGCACCGTTTCCTTGTAGAGACAGGGGCACAGAAGTGCTTGATAGACCACCACTTGGTTCCGGAGATCCCACTGTCGGGGCGAAAGAATGTTTCTGTAGGGTTCGCAGGTACACCAGTAATTAACCCCATGTCCAAAGCTGTCCCAATTACAATAGGACCATTTATGGAACAGTGTCCATTTCTTTTGACAGAAAATTGTGGAGAGAACTTGCTAGGATTAAATTTGTTGAGGAAAGTGGGGGCAGCCATACATTGTACGGCAGATGGGGTGTTCCTCACAATGTGGCCTCACGATGCACCGGTGATGGAATTTATGTCAAAAGCGTTACCAGAAGAGCTAAGTAGAGTACCAACCTGTCTGTGGGCAATGCATGATAACGATGTAGGATGCTTGAAAATAGAGCCAGCAAAAATAACTTTGAAAAAAGGTGTCACACTACCACGAATTCCCCAGTATAAAATTTCTGTTGAAGGTGAGAAGGGATTAAAAACTATTGTTACTGACCTGGTGAGATTGGGGGTGGTTGAAGAAATTGCAGGTAGCACGTGTAACAGCCCGATTCTTCCAGTTTACAAGAAAGGAGACAATGAAGTACCCTATCGTTTCATAATTGATCTGCGCGCATTAAACAAAGTGGTAGACCCACAATTCCCTTTGGTCCCAGATGTCACAACGATACTGACAATGATACCAGCCACTGCAGAATACTTTAGTGTAGTTGATCTGAAGAATGCGTTCTTTAGCATTCCAGTAGATAAAAGCAGTAGATATCTGTTCGCGTTCACTCTAGGAGGTCGATCATTCAAATTCACACGCATTCCACAAGGATACACAGAAAGCCCGAGCATTTACAGCAGAGCGCTAAAAGAGCAGCTAGACATGCTAGAATTACCCGAAGGTTGCGTACTCTTGCAGTACATAGATGACTTATTACTAGCTGCTGACACAAAAGAGATCTGCAAAGAAAGTACTATATTGCTATTGATACACTTAGCGACCCATGGTCACAAGACAAGTTTGAAGAAATTCCAGTATAATCAGAGGAAGATGTCTTATTTGGGTTACCTACTTTCGAAAGAAGGGAGAAGATTAACACCAGAACACATAGAAAGTATTTCTAGTATGCCTATTCCAAAAACTCAAAGAGCTGTAATAGGCATGGCCTCTTATTGTCGGCAGTGGATCAGTAATTTGCATTGATTGTGAAGCCGATGATAAAGTTAACTAAAAAGGATGCAGTGATGCCTTTACAGTGGGATGAGGAATGTCAGAAAGCATTTGAGCAATTGAAAGCTGCATTGTGTGCTGCGCCAGTTTTAGGCACTCCTAACTATAAAAAAGATCTTTAGACTATTTGTGAGTGAGAGTGAAGGATGTGCATTGGCGGTTTTGACACAGGAACAAGGTGGAAGAAATAGGCCGTGCGGCTATTATTCTTCCGCGCTGGACCCTGTAGCGCGTGCACTACCACGATGTTTGTGATCCGTCGCAGCGGCTGCTGCGTCAGTGAAACAAACGGAAGGAATGGTATTGGGGCACACTTTAATTCTGATGGTGCCACATGCTATAGACGTTCTATTAAATAGGACACAGACGCAACACCTCACCTCAGCTAGACTGACAAGATATTAGCTCATCTTGTTTGCACCCCACATCCAAATTATGAGGTGTAGCGCATTGAATCCTGCAGAATTTATGCCACTGCCCATAGCAGAAATTGGTGACAACGAATCACCACCCCATGATTCTTTAATGGTCACTGAAGAAGAAACAAAGGGAAGAATTGACTTGAGCGACATCCCACAGAAAGAGCCAGATGGGGAGTTATTTTGTGACGGCTCTTGTTTTAAATTACCTGATGGCACATCAACGCCCGCATATGCATTTACTACCCTAGAGAGTGTTCTAGAAAGCAGAAGAATCCCCTACAATTCGGCACAAGCTGCAGAAATAATAGCACTGACCCGAGCCTGTGAACTCTCTGAGAATTTGAACGTGAATATTTATATTGACAGCCAGTACGCCTTTGGCGTGGTTCATAACTTTGGCTGACTTTGGGCTGAGAGGGGTTTCTTGACATCACATGGGGCCAGGATTCAGCATGGCCCTTTGATTGTGCGATTGTTGTCTGCACTCATGTTTCCAAAGCGCCTAGCTATAGTGAAGTGCGAGACGCATAAAAAGGTAACATGTAAAGTGGGAGAGGGAAACGCATTTGCAGACAGGATTGCGAAGCAAACAGCTACAGATTTGGGAAATAAAATGATGATAGTACAGACTGAGGAAGTACCTTGTATGATAGAGAATGGAGTTGCCACAGTCAAAGAAATGCAGGCTGAGGCCACGACCGAAGAGATTCAGGGGTGGGCTGAGGGCTCTGCTGAGTTAGATTTGGAGGGATGTTGAGTGGACAAAGAGACCAAGAACTGGATGTTGCCAAATTGTTACATAACTGCAATGGTTACAATGGTGCATAGCCCTACCCACATTTGCGTGAAGAAAATGGTACAGCATTTATCCACAGTATGGAAAAATGAGCACATAAAAAAGAATGCAGAAAGACTAGTGCATAATTGTATTACGTGCCTGCAACACAATGTAGGGAAGGGAACCGTGACTCCAGTAGGTAGTTTTGGCCCACCCTCTATGCCATTTGAGGTGATCCATTTTGATTTCATAGAAATGGAAAGGTGCCAGAACTACAAATATGTGTTAGTGGTGATTTGTGCATTCAGCAAGTGGGTGGAGGCATATCCTTTAAAAGACTGCACTGCCATGTCAACGGCAAAAGTAATGTTGAAGGAATATTTCTCCCGGTTTGGGTTGCCCCGTGTCCTATGGTCAGACAACGGCCCACACTTTGTGGGCGCAGTAGTGCTACAGATCTGTGCAAGTCTGCAGATAGAGAAGAGATTCCACAGTTCCAGGCATCCCAGTTCTGCCGGGCTTGTGGAGAGACATAACGGAATCTTAAAGTCAAAGATTGCTAAAATCTGCGCTGGGAGCAAGTTGAGTTGGGTGGATGCATTACCCCTAGCGCTATTGTGCATGCGCACGTCTGTTTGTGCAGGCTAAGACTGGGCTCTCCTCCTATGAAATTATAATGGGGAGACCGGCAAATGTGTGGTGCGCACTGCAGCCCAAAAGATTATGTGAGGTCGAGCATCCTATGTTAAGCACGTGCTGTGGCCTTTTAATGCAGAAGTTGTGTTTGATTCATCAGCAGGTGCAGGAGGCGTTACCATTGCGATATACCAGACCGGGGCACTCGCTGGAGTCTGGAAGTTGGGTCTTAATAAAGAACTTTGAGCGGAAGACAGCATTAGCACCCAGGTGGCGCGGCCCCTACCAAGTACTTTTGGCAACACAAACAGCCATCCGAGTAGACGGAGGGAAGGCATGGATCCACGCAACACATGCCAAAAGATTCCCGGGACTGCTGACAACTTCCGACGACCAGAGAAAGGAAACGGTCTCGGAAATGGAAGAAACCATTGACAATCCATTGCCACAGCATCAGCCTGAGCGAGAAGTGAAAGTTGAAACAAAGCCCAAGCGAGAAGTGAAACTCGAAACAGAGCCTGAGGAGGCTGCCAGTAAGCGGAGAGGGCGAAAAGTGCCCCAACGTTGCCCAGCAGAAACAACATCACTGCCGAGCGACACAAACCCTGCATTGCAAACACGAGCAGAAACAACGCGTGTACCCCTTTCGCACCCACCAGTTTTTACAAATGCACCAAAGCCAAAGAAAGAAACTACATCATTGCCACGGCGCTCATCGCTACCCATCATTGTGCCACAGGCTGACACTGAGCCTGATACTGGAAGTGCAACGGCACTATTCACGGATCATACAATACCAGGAGTGAACCGGTATAATTTGAGGCCTCGACAGGCAAAGTGATCCACAGATCTTTGGTGCTTTTCTTTTGCCTTTGGTTCCACTCACGGACAGAGTCGGAGCCAGGGGCATAGAGGATAGAAGTGTGAGAGTTGTGCAAGTCAGACAATTCAAGACTCACGGCTCCTCGGTGCGCTTATAAAAGTACATGTGTCAGGAGCCAGAGCAGGACAAGCTGGACACACATATGATATGATATGATATGATATGGCATTTGTAACGCGCCTATACACAGGTGTTTCAAGGCGCGACAAGGCAGGGAGAGGGGAACAAGGGGAAGACAGACAACGATCCTGCTAGGCCAGGTATCATTCAGACCGCGCAAGTGCAGGGGTAGGTGAAGGGAAAAGTGCAAAGGGAAGGGGAAGGGGAAGTGCAGTACAAGTAAGTAGAATAAAAAAAAAATATATATATAAAATAAATAAATAAATAGGGCCAGCTGGTGGCAAGTGCAGACACGTGCTGCGAAGGGGGGCTGTAGGGATACAGAGACAGTCCCGCAGTGCAGGGGTTGCCAGGGAGGCAGTGCAAGTGGAGAGTGGCTGGGCCCAGAACCGAGGTCGGTGAGAGTGGGCCAGTTGCAGATTCAGTGCAATTTCAATGAAGAATTTAGCAGGGGAGAGGGACAGAGAAAGCAGAAGCAAGGAGGAAGGTTTTGCTTCCGGAACCGGAGATGGTTCTCCTCAAATAAGTATTAAGTACTAAGGCTGATAGAGTACATGTGTCCTAAGCCAGAGCGGGACAAGCTGGATGCACATAGTACTCTATCAATAAAGAACTGCTCAGAAATCATCTGAGCAGTGGGAGAAAGAACAACTAATCTTGCTCGGAATGGATAGGTGATCTAGGCTGTGAAAGGGCTGGCAGAATTGAACTGTGACATTTTTCGTTGAACTTTTCTGGCATCGAGAACGAGAGACAATTGCGACGAACTTTGCCAGCAAGAAGAAGGACGATGAAGAACAAATCAAGACCGGTTTCAGCCTCCTCCTGCACCCCTGCTGAAAAGATGATAGATTTAGAGACTGTAAATTTAGGGAAAAAGCATGGTAAAAGGAATAAGGTACTGATTTGGACATTGGTCCTGTGTTTCTTAAGTATGGTAGTACCAACAATAACAGCTATTACACTATGGCTCCTGGAGTATGCGCACCCATTAGAAACACTTTTGTCAAAAGCAGCTACTGAAAGCCCGGTTCATGTAATCACTGGTACTTTGCCCCCAATGGAAGAAAGACATAGAGTAGGATACGGCAACAATACATTGTTGCTCATCATGAACATGACCCATGCGGTTTTAAAGAAAAAAGATTGTTGGGTTTGTGCCCATTTACCACAGCACGGTGGGAAAGGGATAGGCTGGTATGGACAACCATTACCATTGGTTTATTCATGTGAAGTATCATTGAGTGCAATATTCTTTGGGAAATGGAACAAGAGTAATACGGGTCAGCTAGATGAGACCAATATGAATGAATTAGAGGAAGTGATCATGAGACCTGTGGGTTGTTCCATATTCCATAAAGCTCGCGTGTTTTCACCAGATCCCATAAGGAAGAATACACGAAAGACAACAAGACTAGATAGATTACATAGGCAAAATAGACCAACCCGCCAGCAGAAGAAACATCAGTAATGACATTTTGGATGAGGGATGAATGGAATAAAGATGTGTGCCCCTGCCTATACAGTGGATCACAGCCCCGAAACTGCTACCCTATGATTACAGAAAAAGTGTTCCTATAAAGTAGGAACGTTTAACAACTGTCTGAACACAGTGGTTTTAAAGCACGAAATAGAACCCGTGCACGTAGGGGACCCTGTTTACTTTATATGTGGGAAAAAAGCATATCCATGGTTACCTAGGAACTGGGGAGGTACATGTTACCTAGGTCTACTATTTCCAGGAGTGTTCCTCTTGGAGACAGCAGAAGTAGCTAGACGAACAAAAGGTAGAACTCAAAGGAGTAGCGAGGATGGAATGATAGCAATAGATATAGCCAAATCATTTATACCATTCTTGTCCCAAATAGAAAATTCTTACAATATAGGAAAACTGTCTAGGATATTAAAAAATACAATAGATTCAACAACGGATATTTTATTGAATACGACGTTAGAAGAAAAAGGAATAAGACTAATGACACTCCAAAACAGGATGGCTCTCGATATAATATTAGTTGATCGTGGGGGAGTTTGCAAACTCGTAAAAACTGCATGCTGTGTGTATATAGATGATTACTCCCCTACGATATTTAAAGCAATCCGGAAATTACATGTCCTAAGTTCCACACTCTCTACTGAAGAAGGGGGTTGGGGGATAGGATCCTGGTTTTGGGGATTATTGCGGTCTTGGGGATGGAAGTTAATTTCGATACTAATGATGGTACTTGGTATATTCATAACATGTTGCTGTTGCATACAATGCTTACCAATAGTTTGCACTGAAATAACTGATGGATGTACTAAGGGATGTGTGCACATGGTGTCGAGAGGAAAACAAACGCATGGCCAAAATAACAGAGACACTGATGAAACAAAAACAGTGAAACAATTCATGGCTATAGACATTAATGATGAAGATGATGCTGATAATAGCATGAAAGGTTCAGATATAGATACCCCAGAGTTATCCTTATCGGAGGAGGATAAAATGAATGAATAAGACGTTTGGCATACGGCCAAAAGGAGAGTTTGTCAATCTAGAAAAGTGAATACCCTTCATTTGAATGACAGATGTAACTTGATGGCCGTAGGCCAACCGTTTTATGCACCGAATTATAGAAATATAGACTGTTATGCTTGACCAACAAGCGGCCATTTTAAACGTAGCAGAATCGCCATTTTGCCTGTTAACCATTGCTCATTGCTTTCTGTCTAAAACTGCTTTGCAGCTTGCAATTCTTGCGTTTTCTGCTTACTCTGCTCAACTGTTAACATTGTTGTCTGAATATGAAAAGGGCAAGGTCGCGGGACTGAGGAGTTCGTTGAAAACTCCTCATGAGTAGCCTAGAAAGGAATGCCCACGCTCCCTCTCTGTAGCCTTGAGGGAGAGCTGCAGGGCATTTAATCACTTCACAGCTTCCATCCAGTCTCGTACGATGGTAGAATATGTTAGAATAAAACAGCTAAAGGCTTGAATTATGCTCTTCCTACGGCCCCCCTTTGCAAAACTCTTTAGAGCGTGTCGGCTCCCGGGACACGAATAGTACCTCATAGATAGCAAAGCATGGAATGTGGCTCTTCCCCCGTGTGCAGCTTGCTTCCAAGAACAGAACCACCGTGTTCTGTTCAACAACTAAAAGATGCCTCCGCACTTTCTAAATTGCACATTGTTACTAGAATAGACATCGAAAGTGTCATAATTGTCATACCCGTCGGAAATGTCCATCGTCATCCCGAGTTCAAAGAAACTTAATAAAGGAGGGTGTTAAACATGACATAGCTGATTGTATGATATGCATTTTGTATATATGTAACTGATGTACGTAATTCGCTCTCTTGCGTCCCTCGAGGTCTAGGAAACTCACGTCACAGGGCTTGAGACCAGAATTGGCCAATTGGGACTATTTTTGCTTGCAATAAACCCTAGCATTGGGAATTTGAACCTCGTGTCTGGCGCATCTTTTCGTGTATGGTTATTGCCTTGTTTCCATAGCACGAGGGACCCCTAGGGGCCCCTTTCAAAGGGAGGCTGGCCCGAGAGTGAGGGGAAAGGATGGTGAAGGTGTGCCGATAAGGAGGATCTCCATCTTGCTGGCATTCAGACAAAGATCATTGGTGGCACACCAATCTTGAATGGAAGTTAGGCAATCAGAGATGTGAGAGGTAGAGGAGGTGGCAGATGGCAGCCTGAAAATGAGTTGAGTGTCGTCAGTGTAGCACTATAAATTTGAGCAGAAAATGGCAATGCAGTGGGCGAGAGTTGCCAGGTATTGGTTGAAAAGCCAGGGCAAGAGGTTAGACCCCTGGGGAACACCTCAGGAAGAGAGGAAGATGGATGAAAGGAAGGACCCAAGTTGGACCTGGGAGGGTCGATCTGAGAGGAAAGAGGTCAGCTAGGCCAGAGCCTGATCAGGATGGTATGGTTGACCATTTCGAAGGCAGACGAGAGATCGAGGAGAATGAGGACAGAGGGAATGTTAGAGTCAAGGTTGGAGAGCAGATCTTCATGGATGTTTAGGAGAGCAGTTTTCATGCTTCTGGCAGCTCTGAAGCCAGACTGGTGGTCATGGAGACAGCCAACAGAATTGGAATGCAGGTTAAGCTGAGAGATGGCCAAATTTCCCAGGAGTTTGCCAAGAAAGGGAGTAATGGAAATTGGGCGATAGTTAACTGGACAAGAAGATCAGCTGTCGGTTTCTTGAGAAGAGGATGCACAAAGGAATGCTTCAGAGGGGAGGGGAAGGATCTCAAGGCAAAGGAGTGGTTGCAAAAATCAGCAAGGTCTGGAGCGAGGGTGTCAATGTGGTTCTTCATGGTTTTAGAGGAACAGGGATGAACCTGTTTTGATGAGGCTTTCATAGATCGGACTTGTCTAGCGACCTTGTCAAGGGAGAAAAGAGGAAAGGCCGAGAAGGATGGTGGGGGGGTGGCTAAAGGAGGGTCAGCAAGCACAGATGGGGAGGGGAGAGGAAGTGTGTGGGTGGAGAGGGTGGACAGGATGTCCTTGGTTTTTGAAATGAAGTGAGAGGCAAGGGCATTGCAAAGAGCCTGGGAGGCAACAGGAGGGGTAGAGACTGCAGCAGGGAAGGCCAACTCCTTGCTGATTTTAAATAGTTCGGCCGAGTTGTTCGATGCCGCAGAGACACAAGCTTGAATGTGGACCCTCTTCTTGGTGAGGACAGAGAGTCGGTATTGCCTTTGTAGAAGGTGACAGGCCAGTTTGTCAGAGGATGAATAGGAAGTCCTCCATTTCCTCCCAGCTGCCCTACACTTACGTTTAAGTGTAGCTAGGTCAGGGTCATACCAGGAATTGCACTTGGCTTTAGACTTCAAACGGATCCTCATGACAGGAGCAAGAGCATCAAGTGTATCAGAAATTGAAGAGTAGAGCAGAGACAGGGCTGTGTCAGGATGTGAGACAGCCAAAGGTGGAGGGGGGGAGAGAAAGTGGCTGTAAAATCCTCAACTGACACACGCTTCATGGGCCGGATGTCTGAGAAGGTAGGTGGCACTGTTGGGGTAGGCTTGGCTTGGTGGGTAGGGAGTGAGAGGAGAGGAGGGAGTGATAGCTCCAGGAGAGAGGAGTGGTCATTGGGATGGAGAGGGGGAGGTAACAAGACATCAGGCGTGTGCCCTGCAGAGTGAGTCAGGCCAGAGGGGAGGATGGACACGGAGAGGGAGTCACAGAGGTCACGGAAGAGTACAGAGGAGGAACAAGGAGAGTCTAAATGTATATTGAGGTCACTGAGGAGGAGGAGTTGAGTGGTAGAGGCCAGGAGGGAGGAGGAGAGGTCTGACTACTCAGAGAGACATGAGGTGATTTGACCAGGAGGACAGTAGATGGTATTTCGCTGCGCCTGTGGTCAGGTTTTCTGGTAAACCATCCACAATGGCCAAATGGAGCGTGTTTCGGTGCCGCCGCCGCCTCTTTCAGTTGAATTGAGCGGTCCGACATATATGTTTGGATACTCCCCTACAGAAACCGTAAATAATTATTGAAAAGAGTGACACGGTCATGAATTGTGTGGCACATAGTTAATCATGCACAGTAAAGAGTGTTTTTAAAGATTGGATCTACCACAGGCAAAGAGATATTGTTTAAGGGTACAGATGGTCCCCCTGATGAAGTTCTTTAGCACTTGGTCGAATAAAATGGTGTTGAACGAAACATGTTGGGCAATGAAGGGTATTATGATTGAGTGACAATATATGAATTACTCCGATATGAAGGGGGTAGGAATATACTTAATAGATAGATTACGTGTATAGTGGTATCCTTTGGTGATAGGGAACCAATCAGCTACTGACCATTTGGTCTCTTTAGGTAGAGTGGTCACCCTAACACTGCACATTATTGAGTTTTGTATAGGCAGGTGATACAGGGGTGAGGACGACACAGGTTGTTTTATACATGTGAATTGTTTTATTGGAAATTTTGTAAAAGGTTTTTAGGAATTTTTGCACGATTAAAATAATGTTTTACAGAGTTGAACTATGTTTTGTGATGTATATGAAATTAAAAATGTGATGTATAAATTGTGATTTTGACTGAGTACCTATTTGTTAAAAGTACTTAGTTGTGTTTTGACTTGGGTTATACAAGAGGGAGTAACAGGGTGACGTGGTGTGACCTTTTGGTGGTAGGATTGTCCCGAATTTGTGCTTAGGAGCCTGGTGACCACGTCATTAAAATGGCTCCATGTCTCTAGATGGTAGTTGTATTGGCCAGTAGTGGTAACCACAGTAATAGAATGAGGAGGAGATTGGCCTGAGGGCCTTGGACCATGACAGTGCCATTTAGGGAGACATTAATGATGAATTTAGAGGAGTCGAAGGAAGCCATGAGAACTTCCCAGCGAGTGCCACCATTAAAGGAATGGTTCAGTCAAAATGTGTTATTGCCCCTACGGGTCGGCCATGTGTTTTTAAGCCTAAGTCGCTCGATTTTAGAAAACTTTCCTATGGACCTTACCCAAGTTTTTGTCCATTAAACGCACACGAAAACAGGCACCAGGGAGCTGCCATTTTGTGATAATCCTATCATTTCCCCCATCGCCCTGGCTGACCTGCTTTTGCAGCACTAAATCAAATCCCCCTCCCCTGAGCCTGACATTATCAAAACATTCATATTCCCCGCCTCTCTCCGTGACGTTACTGTGCTGCATAGGCAAACGCGCCCAGTCGTCTTCTACGCGACTTCACACAGAACCCGGAAACCAACACAGATCAACTCACAACACAGCGTGCCACAATTCGGAATATGAAACTGTACTTTAAAATCAAACAGCAACACGGTACATTTGGTAAAGTACATTTATTTGACATTAAATGTTTATAGAATATTCTGCAATTGCCATATGAACTCCAAAAGTCATTTATTTTCTTTTATCTCTATACGCAAATCCGTAAAATTTTATCTTGAATCACGCGCTGTTCCTTTATGGTACACAGGGTGTTGGTTTTTGTTCAAAGAAGCACTTTTGTCGCACGTTGAACCGCAAGGCTGTTCCATCAAGTGGGCACTAGGCCAGCATAAAGGTTGATATGTTGCTTCTAGCCGCTAGTACCGCGTAAGGGCATATGGGCCCTTGGCAATCGTCCCATAAGATCATCAGAATGGTGCAGTTGTTTAAATTAAGCTGCAGCTGGCGGCTGAAGAAACCGTCTGCCGGTGTCTGAAACTGGTGGCAGTGGCAAAAGGGAAGGAAATACCTATTTTGAAAACATAAAATGTATAATAAGTCTCGCCAGCCGATCTTTATTAATATTATTAATTTTATTTATTACGGCCGAGCTGAAACTGTTTGTTTTCAAGGATAGTGCAATTGAGTATGTTCGGCTCTAAAATCAATGTGAAAAAAATAAATCGAGGTTAGTACACAATGAGAAACGACTTTTTGTCTACATGCGTGTGGAATGTGGACCTGCATGCCCATGTGCCCGCTACAAGGACGATCCCACAAACCTTCTCAAAGCTCTTCATTCATTCATTTATTCATGCATCCATTCATTAATTCTTCATTCCGGTATAAAAGCGTCTAAAGAGTTACTTACATTATATTTGCAATTTCCATTGTGTCTCTGCGTAATGCAGTCCATAAATCCCACTGTGCTCTTGACAACGATTTTTCGTATACTGATCTAACATGAAACTCGGTATAGTTTAAGAATTTTCTGCCTTATCGTCTCTTACGATATTGCACCCCCCAAACCCCCCTTCAAGTTCTTTCTGCATGACCCCTGTCTCTCAAGGTCAAAAAACAATAGAACCTTATACTACCAGTGCGAGTTGTGGGCCTCTCCAGGGCGCAAGCTGAAAATCAAAGCCGCTGACCTTCACTAGAAATGAGCATACATTCTTTCTTTGCAACATCCCATAGTAAAGCCATCTGTGAGAACTTGAAGTTTCCAATCCATCTATGGAGTGTGCCTCAATGTGCAAATGCGAACTGGC
The DNA here is from genome assembly GCF_040938575.1 of Ambystoma mexicanum. Taxonomy (NCBI): domain Eukaryota; kingdom Metazoa; phylum Chordata; class Amphibia; order Caudata; family Ambystomatidae; genus Ambystoma; species Ambystoma mexicanum. The sequence continues at coordinate 878,509,017 of NC_090941.1, read as the reverse complement.
TTCTCTCCCATCTGCAAGGGCTCGCTTGGCGTGTTCTAAGGCCCCAATTTTGTCCTAGTTGTCTGCGAGCTATGAAGCCCCAAAAAACCATAACTATTGAGACTTTTAATTTTTGGGGGAAGGTCAGGGAAAGTATAAAGTACCTGAGGAGTTGAGTTGAAAGTGAGATTTCTTGTTTGTTTGTTTTATTATTTGCAATACGCAAGCCTCCCCTCGGTTAACAGTGGCCAGCATTTATAAGAGATTGCGAAAATGAGTTAAATCAACAAAAATATATACATACACATATAGACAAGGTCAGCAATATGAGGTGAATAGAGAGAGAATTCAAAGATGACACCCAGGTAGTTCGGCACCCAGGATGGTGAAGGTAGGGGTTAGGGTTAGCGTACTTTGTATGCACACTGTACAATGAAATGTATTTACAAAAAGACAATCGTATTACAATTATTTAAACCGGGATTTGTACTTCACAACCAGCGGTCGACAGCTTTTTTGGTGGCAATTTCTTGGCAGGTGTAGATTGTGTGAATTGATCTGCGACAACTTCAGAGCTATCTTCAATACATCCAGTATCACGTTGTTGCGGCGGTGCGGTCGTACTGTAGCAATGGTCCAATACAACTTTGCTGGATTCTCTGGACACATTCATTTCATGTTCTGGCCATTGGACATGAGCATCCCGAGTCTCAACATGCCGCGTCTGAATTAATAGTTCCTCCATAGTGTAAATGGTCTGGCAAGCAACATCTCTCATTCGCTTCACTGTCTGTGTATGTATAGTTCGTAGACCCATGGGTAACTAGAGGTTAGATTGGAAAAGGGATGTTCAGTTTAAACACAAGATAAAGTATAGTACAATTGACTGGAAAAAAAACATAAAATAGTCCTCAGCACAAAAAAATTTCTAAAGTTATGAACTGTTTGTAACTTACCTTATTTGTGTTTCTTTTCTTTGGAACTTTTTTGACTCGACCTTCAACATCTGCACGCTGTTGCTCCGATACGTATCTGCATGTCTCCCCTTCCTCTTGCGCTGCAACGACTATATTTTCTGTATCCGCATAGACAGCACGAATGAGGCTCCATCGACTCCCTGAAACATAGTATTTTCATTACTGTGTATCAAAATATTGTTGGCATAAAACGCATGTGAGGACGAACACACACGTACATCTCAATAGCCAAACACAATTTAAACATTGTGTGGAACAATCAAACGACAAGTATTCGAGCTCTGATGGCCTAGTTTGATGGAGATGTCAGTATCCATACCTCTGGCTCTACGTGGACTGCCATGAATGATTGTATTGAAGAGGAGGCATCAGCAACTCCCTGAAACACATTACTTGCGTTAGTATGGTTTTCAATATCGTAAACATAACACACACTTGGGGTCGACGGCACAGGTACATATAAAGAGATAACCACAAATGTTGCATTGTCTAAAAGAATCAAGGAATATTTAAAAATGATCAGAATTAATTGACTTATTTCTCCGATTTCTTTACATCTGCACCATCTAAATGGGATCTTGTGATTGTAGTGGAAGCTCCATCATCTCCCTGAACACAGTACTTGCTTTAATAGGGAAGAAAGTATAGCAAATGGAATCAGGTTATATGATCACACTCGATGGAGCTGTCAGTATCCATACCTCATGCTGCTGAAGAATATCTAGGGCTGTTGTCAATGTGGTGCGCACTTCCGAAAGCTATTGCGCCGATTTGTATCCGCATGGTCCCGCTTCCACCGGAATTACTTGAATGTCAGGCTCCACATCAAGTGCGTGGGTTGACGATTCAACAACTGCCTGAAACATAGTATTTGCATTAGTAAGGATTACAATATTGAAAACACAACACACGCTTGGTGTCGACTGCACAGGTACATATCAACGGCTAACCACAAATGAAACATGGTGTGGAACAAGTGTTCCAGTCCTGATGATCACGGTCAGTTGAACTGTCAGTATCCATACCTCGGGCTGCTGAAGAACATCTAGGGCTGTTGTCAATGTGGTGGACGCTTCAGCATGTCCCTGAAAAACAGTACTTGCATTAGTATGGATAACACTGATTATAACTGAAAACAAACACCAGGGGACGACAAATAAGGTGTATATCAATTGGAAAGCACTAACCAAACAATTGGTAAAATAATCACACGATACATACAAACTATTACTTGACATGCATAAAACAAGTCTGTAGCGGAATAGCCAAGTATGATTACCTGATACGCGCTAGAAGTGGTTTATAACTGCGAGCACGTGACAGAAGTAGAATGTTCTTGCTTCAGATTCAAGGGATAGTCAAGAAATTGTAAAGGTAAATTATTGTTTGATAATGAAATGCCAATATTTAAAATTGCCATGTAAGGAGACAGAATACTTGAGTAATGCGCAATATAGCACAGTTCCCTGTGCCCATATATAGATTTTGTTTGTGGGTTATGAAATCTAAAAATAATATATTGATAAATGTCATTATTCAAAAAGCTATACACTCATATCAATGTCGAAAGTATTACAAATTGGAAACAACACCTAAAATATCAATGAATCCATTCGGCTACCTACTCACTACTGCAAGGCCTAAACCTAAAAACGGACACTTGACTCACCAGTGGCGGATTGTGGATGAATAGAGTGGGAATAGCGTTTGCGAGCAATTTTCGTGTCGATCGCCGGCTGCAGATGCGGTATCGATCACCCCTCTTGTCCTCAAAGACTTATTGGACTCTACTTTCCAGCTCATCCAATGGATATCTGCAATATCTGACCCATTCTCTTATTTGATCAACAGTTTTCGGGAATACATGCATTGTAGTGCCTTCAGATTTAGCATGGGTCTTCGAAGGGCAACCGCTAATCGAACAGGCAGGCATTGTTGAAAATTCTGAAAAGTAAATATCAAGATTATTATAAAACCTTGATGAATAAAAATGTCATAAAAAAGTAAATGAACCATACCATGCTCAATGCAAGGTTTGTTTTGGTCGCCGGAACTATACCAGTTCATCATGTGCGGCTTAGTATTTGCATAAGTTACAGAAATTTCTGTTTTGTCTTGCACGAAAAGGAACCATGCTTACATTATACACTGGACCCCCGAAGCATGCAATTCGATGACAATTGACACAGATGAAAATAAATAGATCTATTGATAGCATAACAATTGAAACTCAAGTCAATAGCAATGAGACAAATGACCATAGCTCTATTGGGTACTGCAATAGCAAATAGATTGAAATGTAAAAATGACCGTAATATGACTAGGATACATGGCCTTACCTTGACCAACAAACAGTTGGATTCAGCAGGCCGAGCAGTATGTTGCAGGAGAACAGGTAGATGGCCACAGGTAGCACACTGACGAGTTTGCTCGAAGCGGTCACAGATAGCACGGCAACGAGCAGATTAGCATAGATCTCAGTGCTTCTCAGGTAGATGGTTCAGGAGTTGACTTGCAAAGCACAAAGATGTTCTCATGAGACATATCAAGTGGTTTATAAAGTATTAGAAACAGGGGTGTGTTTGTGAATGAATGAATGACGTGTGTATGGCGTGGTATTATGTTTATTGCAGGGGGGCAACCTGCCTCAGGGGAGGCCTGCCTGGAGACACGAGGTGTGAGGAGGCCATGTGAGCGATGGCCCCTGGGCGTGGGATACCGTTTGAAGTGTACCTGCTGTTTGGTACCTTGGCCGTTTGCGCCCGTCACAGCCCCCCATGTCAGCGCTCATCCCCGGGTGTGAGCCACCTTTGATAGAGGGGGTGGGATGGATGGGCCTGGGCGTGCAGATAAGGCACAGGAAGACTGCTGAATGGAGACACACTTATGTGGATTGCAGGGGGGCGGCCTCCCTCAGGGGAGGCCTGCCTGGAGACACGGGGTCTGAGGAGGCCATGTGAGCGATGGCCCCTGGGCATGGGATACCTTTTTAAGTGTATATGATGTTTGGCACCTTGGCCGTTTGCGCCCGTCCCTTGCCCTTATGTGATGTTAACTTTGCATGACATTCACATAGATGGGAACACTGAGCAGGACACGGGGCATCCATTTTTGTACCCTTTTTTCACTCCATTTTGGTGACCAGGCCTCACTGCGATAGTACCACTGCGATAGTACAGTGCGCAGAGCACATGGCCCACAGCCTCGTTCCCACTCTGACTGGAAAACTCCAGAGGTATTTGCAACAGCTAATAAATGTAACACATCACTCTCTGAGATCACGGTCCTGCATGTGAACCGGCCTGAACCAAGCACATGGCTCGTTCATCTCCACAAACGTGTCCTTGCCCACGCACCCTCGCCAGTGGAAAGTTACTGCCATCCTTGCAAGGTATTCTCTTCATGTGCCAGACCACTGATCACCCCATGATGCCCACATAGCAGATCCCCAACTAACATTAGACCCCTACTGCAGTATATTGTTGCCTATCAATAACAAATGTCACATATCGGAGATTCTTGTGAGCACAGACCCACACTTCAAACAGTGTATTATAGTGTTCAAGACCCTTGACCTAAGGCCTGTATAATCCAATGTTAATTGATAGTATTAATATATGTGTGACTTTTATAGAGACATAACCGACTGAAAGACTTTGAACAAGTGTTATTTAGTGCAGGCATTATTGATAATATATTATGTTAGCTTAGATAGTGACCACCCCGCTTCACAGCGACCTGAACTTCACCCATTCCGAGCACAGCTGTCTGACGTCCATCCTTGAATGGAGACACACTTGATTGATTTAAAAAATTGAAACAACCGTTGTTAAAATATATGTGGTGTTTTATTTTGTAGCTTATTTTGATGACACAAAAATACAAAACTTTACACATTGTACAGTTCAGGTTGCAGCACAGCAAGAGAAAATCCCCTGTACTGACCGCTGTCACTCAGGAACGTTTCTCTTATGGCACGAACGGCACAGGCGGGTATCACTCTTCGAACGCGGTGTCCAAGCCTCCCGTGAAGCCACCATGTAAAGGAACGATAGGCCACCAGCCGGTACCACCTGTGAAAAGGAATGAAACAAACTGTATTTAAATAACCAAGATAAGTTTAATAAACGTTTGTTGTCAATGACAATTCTTGTAACTAATGGCATTCTGCTCGGACAAATGCTATCTAGACACTGCACACTATTGAACGACTTTCATGCGTTACAATGATATGTATATGTAATTTTGGATATAGTAGAAGACCATGAAATGGGAGTGGCATGACAAGCAGAGTATACTTACTCATTACTCGGATTACGAGGACGAACAGTTGCGCGAAGTTCGTGCATAAGCACCATCATTATCCTCAACACGGACCGTGTGAGGCAGGCTGCCCTGAAGTCTGGCAGCTTGCTGATGCATTGCGGTCGTGGCTTGCCTTCCAAAATCTAGGCCATGCATCCCGAGTTTTCACAGCAGAAGCAGTTCTCCTCCTCGGTTGGCATTAACTCGCACTGATTGCATGTGCACCAGGTGGAAACACCGTCCATGCGACTAGGTCCAGGCTCTTCAGCTGTTGAATCGTCCTCCCAACTGCCGTCCGAAGACCCATCATTTTCGCGGGTTTCCCTTTGCAGTAGTTCCTCCTCGGCATACTCGGGCTCGTACATGTAGGGCATTATTGTATCCATTGTGTGTTGCACAAACTAAAATAATTGATAGCGGAGGTACTGGTATCACACGGGCTACAAGCAACGAAGGTAGCTGACCAGGGCACAGAAACGAGTCACAGAATACTCAAAGTAGCACGGAGAGAGGAATGGAATCGGAAATCTGCTGCTATGTGTTGTGAAACGGCCTGTTTATACTAATTGAGGAAAGAGGCGTCCTGCCATTTCCATGGCGACACGTCATTAGCTGAAGCGCAGCGAATGTTGACACGAGACGTGCTTTGGCATTGTGAAATGAGCGGTATGCGTCTGCTGATGACAGGCTCAGGGGCGGGGGATATGATTTAGTGCCGCAAAAGCAGGTCAGCCAGGGCGATGGGGGAAATGATAGGATTATCACAAAATGGCAGCTCCCTGGTGCCTGTTTTCGCGTGCGTTTAATGGACAAAAACTCGGGTAAGGTCCATTGGAAATTTTTCTAAAATCGAGCGACTTAGGCTTAAAAACACATGGCTGACCCGTAGGGGCAATAAAACATTTTGAACCATTCCTTTAATGGGAGAGGAGGAGATAGGGCAGAGCACGGAGACCATATGAGGAGTCCATAGATCTTGCAAAGGAACGACAAAGAGGATGTCAGTGAGGGTCTGTCTAGCGGAAGCATTGGAATAGGTGTCGGCGATAGGAAGACCAGGGTTAGAGGCCAAGATATCCTTTTTGAGCTTCTTACTACCAGACTTAGTGAGAAGGGAAGGATAGTCAATGGAGAAGCTGTTGGAAAAGATAGGAGAAACAGAAAGCGCCATTGGGGTGGAAGCGAGCAGAGGTTTGAGATTCTGGGGGGGGCTAAGGCAGTTAGGTGTGGGATAAAAGAGAGTGGTGAGGTCACTGGGCTGGCAAGGTACAGAGAAGAAACAGTATACAAGCAAAATACAAAGAATTTCGCAATGGGCAGCAAGATTTGACTTTTTAGCACAAAGCAGAAACTGCAAGATTTGGCTTTTTAGCACAAAGCAAAAACAGCAATATTTGACTTTTTAGCACAAAGCAAAAACAGCAAGATTTGACTTTTTAGCACAAAGCAAAAATAGCAAGATTTGACTTTTTAGCAGAAAGCAGAAACAGCAAGTTTTGACTGTTTAGCACAATGCAAAAACAGCAACGGCCTCATTCCGAGTTTGGAGGTAACCACACCGCTATTTGCGGCATGGCTGCCTCCGAACTCATCCAAACTACGGCCTGGTGATTGGAGTAATTACCGGTCCATTCCGAGGTCGGGGGGACCGGTAATTCCCCATTCACCAGGGCCATTCCCCATTCCCATTTGAGCCCCCATAGGGCTCAATGGGAATGGGGAAGTCGGCAATAACAGGACCGTAAATTATGGTACCGTTATTGACCCCGGAGTCCCTTTGCAGGTCCCGTCCTTAACACCTGCTAAAAGCAGGCATTAAGGAAGGACCCGCAAAGGGAACTCATAGTAGGGCGGTAAGGGTCTAACGGCACGAGTCTCGTTACTGGTGACCATTAACCCTTACCGCCCTACTCGGAACGAGGCCCCAAGATTTGGCTTCTTAGAACAAAGCAAAAACAGCAAGATTTGAATTTTTAGCACAAAGCAAAAACCGCAAGATTTGAATTTTCAATCTTGGATTCAATGTTAGCAAACAGTTTTAGGAAGCACTGCACATCAGGATGACAACATGGAAGTAACACGCAGAAAGAACAGTGATCGTCGAAGGCGGTATGAGGGAGTCCATAAGGAGAGAACTAACCCATAGTTCTGGAGGAGGCAAAGTGAACGCAGTCCGGATTTCTTAGAGGATGTGGCAGCAACATTGTGGTTAAGGTGCAGGGAGGACCCAATTAGTGTTCCGGAAGTGGACAGGGAGCAGACAGGGGCCTTAGAAGTGGGCCTTTGCTGAGAGGGCTGGCTAAAGCCTGCCGGTCCCTGATTGAATGAAAGAAAACACTCAGCAACGAATGGGAGTGCAGCAGAGGGAGAGGTGGTTCAGCACAGCCTGCCTACACAACAAAGAAAACCACGGTGGCCATCTTGGAAGGGCCAAAAAACAGTCAAATAAGCAGGCAATAGCGGGAAAAAACTTGTGCTTTCAAAATAGCAAGGCAGCTCCAGGTATTAAAAAGCTCAAAAAATGGCAGCACGATGAAAATGCCAAAAAAAACGGTCCTTTCCAACAAGTTTATGCCTTATAGAGTAGGGGAGTGCAATCTAGATGATATGGTGATATTGGCGTTGGTGGAAAAAGGGCACATTGTCGTGTGTTGGTTGTGGTTAGTGACCATATTCTTGGATGCATGGGCTTATTGTACTTCAGTGGTTGAGGCCAGACCCTAGATTCTTGGGTGCATGGCCTGCCAGACCCTAGACTCTTGGGTGCATGGCTGGAGGTACTGCAAGTACTGCAATAATATGTGAACAGAAATGGAATTTGGCCATTGGAAAAAAACATTACAATATCCTGTGTATGGTAGTCCATAGACCAGGCTTTGGGCGGACGGCTTATGTGGTGACTGCAGGCAGGCTTTATTAGGGTAGGTGAGTGGAATGTAGATGATAGGAGTATGTTTGCATAAGTTAAAAATATGCCACACGCCCATGAATCCAGGCACTGGCAGAACGACTGCAGTATCATGTGGCCAAGCAACCAAGACTTTACCTACAACTATTACAGAAGCTAGTGCTTGGTGGGCAGTTGGAGACACATGTTTGGGTTTATTTGGTTACTGCATGAGGGCTACTTACAGTAGGGGAGTGGAGTCTGGATGATATGGTGATATTGGCATTGGGGAAAAATAGGGTTGGCGGTCTACTTCAGTATGTGCAGATGATGTTCAAATTGGGAAGTTAAGGGCACATTTTTGTGTGTGGGTTGTGACCACTGGACAGATTCTTGGGTGCATGGTTGTATTATGCTGTGGTGGTTGTGGCCAGTCTCTAGACTTGTGGGGTGCATGGCTAGGGTCCATAAGCCATAGGCCATGAACCCAAGAGTCTGGGGATGGCCACAACCACTACAGCATAATGCGGCCATTCACCCAAGAATGTGCCCACTGGCACAGGAATTGCACTAATACATGTATAGAAATGCAGTTTGCCCATTGGAAAGAAGCATGACCCTAATATGTGTATAGTCATTATACATACTGTCCAGGCACTGTATACTTTTTGGAACACAGTGATAGAATACCATTGAAGTGGAAATAGCACTTTTGATTGATCTGCAATTGCAGGCGCACATTCTGTTTCTTGCACATGGTAATGCAGGAGAAATCTTTGCTTTTTTCTCTGTGAAAAAAACAGCATAAGATGTTAGGTAAGGTACTTCATGATGTCGTATTCTACACAATTTCACATATTCATGCACTTTGTAGACCCTCATAATTAGTACATAACAAGTACTATGCTTCAAACAACATTACTGTGCAATGTGCACAGTTCCTGTGTTCAGTTGAATAATCATTGGGTCTGTGCGAAAACAATCCATGCAGGATAAAAAAAAAACATTTATTTGACGTTACGTGTCACACTATGTTTTTTGAAGTGTGCAGTACTTACATGAATGTTTAAGGTGCACAAATGCGTGCTTTTGCTGTTACAAGCACTGTTGCAGTAGGAGGAATTGAAATGGTGTATGTGTTTTGCTTTTTGGAAGTGGTGGTGGTTTGGTTGGAGTTAGATACCAGATGGCGTATTCTAACTGTTTATTGTTTTTCACTTTTTAACAGTATCCATTGATGCAGTTTGATTCACGTCAAGTCAAGTCAAACATGTTTATTCAAATTTAAAAAAAAATTATCAAACAATCAGTTAATAAACAAATACATACAATCAATAAAAATGTGCAGTTTGATTTCTGTTGGTGTATTCCAGGAACTTAATATTGAAAACTACAATTGCAGTATTGTGGGGGCAGTTATACCTGTTGGAGTATTCCAACTGTTGCTAGTTTTACAGTTCTCGGGGGTATGTTTTGAAGCAGTTTGATTCCTGAAGGTGGATTTGAGCAATTTTACTATTGGAAGTAATATTGCAGTACTATGGGTGTACTGAGATACCAGTTGGTGCATTCTGACTGTTGATACTTTACGAGTCTTGAAGGGTATCTTTAGAAGCATTTGAATTGTTGCTGGTGGATTTTAACTTCCATAGTAATGGAAAGTAATATTGCAGTATTATGGGTGCAGTTAGATACCATTTGACGTATTCTTACTGTTCACAGTTTCACAGTTTCGCAGCGTATGTTTCGAAGCACTTTCATTCCTGTTGGTGGATTTCAAGTTTTTCACTATTAGCAAGTGATATTGCAGTATTATGGGTGCAGTTAGATGCCAGTTGCCATATTCATTGCAGTGCTATGGGCACAGTTAGACAGCAGTTGGCATACTCTAACAGTTGCAAGTTTTACAGGTTAGTGACTACAGTTTGTAGACTCGCATACTCACTACATTTTAAGTACTATGGGTGAAACAATATTAGTGCGTGTTTTTCACAGCTGTTGTTTCTGTGTCTATATTCAGTGGCTCATTAGAGAGCAATATGAAAAATGTACAACATGCACCTCTGTGGCCATTTTGAAATGTTTTCCATTTCAGAAACAGCATTGTAATTCTATGGATGTACTCACGTACCAGTTGGTGTATGGTCAGTTGTTATAGTTTCACAGGTCAGACGGGTATTTTTATCTTGCACTTACATACCTGTTGGTGTGTATCGGGCAGTACCTTATGCTACTTTTACAGGTCAGTGAGTACATTTAGGTTTGAGGAATATTAAGTAGGCATTTGTTAGATTTGCTGATAATCTCTGTTTTAGAGTAACAGAAGTATCACAACCCACATTTCTTTTTAATGCATTCAGTATAGTGACCTGCACTGGTTGTGGCTCCCGTGTGGTAGATTATGCCTACTTTTGTGAAGATTTTCTTGCCAAGTGATACTTGCCCATGTGTGAAGCTAGTAAGCTTGCAGTTGTTTTTGGTACCATCTGTGTTGTATCTTAAAAGTATTACTATTAGGTATTGGGTATGTGAGTTTATGTGTAAGGTGTAATGATTGTCTGAATTGCAAACAGAACATAATATGCCATGAGTTGCATTTTTCAACAGCTGCTGAAATGGAATGGATTCACAATTAGGTATAGATGCATACACAAAGCGCTCATTCCGGACTTGCTCCTGCGCAGCATGGCTGCAGAGAGTGCATGTATGCTTCCACATATATGAAATCTAAAAGATTTCATTTGTAGGTATGTTTTTGTATTCGAGCACTTGCAGTAAGTACATTACAAATTATTGTGGATCTTCATGTGTGTTTATGGTGAATCTCACCATTCCCACACAGTAGTCCAATTCCTGCCTTATTCCTGAGACACTGTAAGTGTTGTCAGGATTGTTTGTTGCATTTCTATGCAGGAGGAGCATTTGCAAACACAACTGGTCTGCGCCATTCACGTAAATGTTTTGAACAATTGGTGGCAATTGGAACAGAACATTGATTGCTACATTTGCATAGCAATCTACACCATTTGTATTAGAAAATTTGAATGGATCTTAGAATTCTGTGTCTGTGTCATTTTCTGGAGCTCCACTTTTTTTTTTTAGAAGACATATTTCTCTTTGTTTGTGCTGTTGGATGTGAACTTGCGTTTGCACTACAACTTTTTGTGGTTGTGCTACTTGATGGAGTAGCCAATGCTTTCACTTTCTTTGGTGGTACTGTTAAGAGATCTCTTATAAATTCTGTTTGCATTACTTTTCTTTTAACAAGATTTCCTTTTTGAGGAACAGAGTACATCTCGAGATGGGGTGTGTAGAGTGCACATAGTATGTTGTACTCTATGATGCAAGGAAGGTTAGCCTTGACTTTGTTTGTATCAAAATTGACTAGAAAAAGCCCTTCAAGTGTACTTAACCATGACAGTGCTACATAACTCATACCTTCTTTAAAGACTGTGCTGCCAATGTCAATCAATGCCTGATCTAGAGTTAGACCTTGCGATTTATGAATAGTGACTGCTTATGCAAGAGACAGAGAGAACTATTTTCTGCGTACATACATGTCTTTGGAAATAAGGAATCATGTTGTTGAGTGTCCTGTCCTTTTAACTTTTGAAAGTGTGTCAAAGTGGATGTTGACAAACTGAATGTTGTCTGGAAGCCAACAACTGTACCAAGTGCTCAATTAACTAAACCTTGCTCCACGTTAAGGTTACGTTTTAGAATTACTCTACAGTTTAACACAATTGTAACATTTTCTCCAAACCATCTGTGTTGGAGATACAGTTTTCTAAGCTATTTAGTCGTGCTGTGGCTTGTTGACACATAGGGAGTGTCATGTTGTGCACTTCCAGTTAGTCCGTGGAATTAATGTGCACTGTTGGTTGCATTTCTTGTTTTAACATTGTCTCATTGAATTGTCTACAGCTTGCTTGGGTTGGCATTAAGGACATACATTTTACATTTTTGTGTGCTAATTGTTCCATGACATCAGCCGCTGATGTGTTATGCTCGTGTAGCTCATGGATGAGTCTACTATTTAAGATAGATTGTGCATCCTTAGAAAGAAGACAAATCCAAAAGCTTTTTAAAATGTTGGCATAGGTGAGGTCTGCAGACTGACACATGTTTTCAGTTAGTTCTCCGTATTGGAACTTTTGTCAGAGATTTGCATTTCCTATGCTGCCAAGTGTTTTATGGCACAGTTTGTGGCCTAAGGTTTTAAAAATAGTTTAACCTTTCACTGGTGTTAATTGTAGGAGATCTCCGAAAACAATAACGTGTTTTCCTCCAAAGAGTTCTTCGTAGTATGTTTTAATGACATCTTGCAATCTGATGTGAATCAAAGCCAACATTAGGCTGGAGACTATGCTCACCTCATCTATAAGGAGCATTTTCATTTGTTTCACAATTCGCCTTAACTACATATCAGCATCTGTTGAAAGTTTTTAGTCGTCTAATTTGTTTTGGTGTTCTACTGTAAGGAGCAGCAGTCAGTGTAAAGTACCTCCTCCTATGGTGTAGGAAGCTAAACCTGTGGCTGCTGTTACAAAAGCTGAAAGCATGTTGTTTGTTAATTTTTGGAGGAACATGCTGATGATTTTTATTAAGAATATTTTGCCTGAACCAGTTTCACCACTTACATACAGGAGTATTGGTTTATAATTTTGACAACTACAAGTTCTGATTTTGTGCTGCACACCATGTTCAATTTCTTTAGTTACTTCCAGGAAAATGCTAGGTTGCTCATCATTGAGTTGTGATTTCAGCATTCAAAGATTTCTTCAGATTCCTCATATTGACACGGGGTGTTTTCTACTTCAATCATGGCTAATTCTGCTTCATTTACTATGAGTGGCTCTCGAAGTGGTCCTTGGATTCCTGTAACAGAAGGTTGACTGCTCTCAGGAGTGTCTTCATTTAGTTGTGCCTGAACTTCTTCCTCTTGTTGGCGTTCTTTGTCCAACATGTTGTTGTAATGCTTGAAATTGATATTTGTTATACTGCTTTCATTTGCATTGAAAGCATGTTCATAGGAGTCATGGGTGCCTAATAAATAGTCTTCTTTTCTCCATGGTTTGAAAAGTTGGAGTAGGGATATGTAATAAAGTTATCAATGTTGAGGAGTTTTAAATGATAGCTTTATATGATTAATCAGGCTGGGGTTGGTACATTTAACGAGGCTGCCTTCACAAGTTTTGACTATGTATTTCCCTTTTTTTCATCTGGTTTAATATTATTCTTGAATGTGAAATGTTGGGCTATGTGGTATAGGCACATGTTTTCCAAAGCAGTACTCCTGGTTGGGTAGTATGTATCCAATAGATTGTTTTTCAAAATGTCCTGGCTTTTGGGATCGTTTTTGGCTATTGTTTCTATGTCTTGGTATGTTTTGAGCACTCTTTTTCTGGATGCAGCAGGACCAATGCTTAGCCAGACTATGTTTTCAGATTTCCCATATAAGGCTGTGTTTGTTAAATGGTCTGCAGCTTTATAGCACCCACATTCTCTATGGGGCAGCATGTTTATGCCAAAGCTGTATAATGTTTGTGACAGTGTTTTGTCAGATGATATGTCATGCCAGAGGTTTTTCAGCTCTGTTTTCTCAGCTTTGGTTAGGTAGGCTGTGACATATCGTGCAATAGCAGTGGAATTGTATGCAATTTATTGTATATCTATGTTTGCATTACAAAAGAGGGCAATAATTGCATTGTAATCATTGATGTACTATGAAGCTTCCCTTCTTTTAATGTAGTATGTGCTCTTAGGCGATTTGCCTTTCACACTACGTCTAACACAAGACATGAAGTTGTTAACATGTCCTTTTGCTGAAACTGGTCTAGTGAAACCAAAACGGCATTTGGTGTAGTATTTGCCTTTGTTTTTATATCTCCGTCGACAATATTTACCACATTTATGTCTTTTACACCATAACATTTGTGTATGTAGCTCACTATGTGTGCTTTCTGAAGGAATGTCACAAGTTACACATTTGTGAATGAACTGAAAAACAGTGGTATCCCTGTCCTGAACAAATTTAGGAGCATCTTTTATCTAAAAAAGCATGTGGGTGCGTGGTGCACCTCTGGAATGATATTCTTTTCTCCAAAAGAAGTGGTGTACGTCTCTGAGGGGAGGAATCACTTTATTACAGATGAAGTGTAGCATGGCAATAACGTGGTGGTAGAAGTACCTTGATACATTTACAGGGTCAAGAGAGCAGAGTTCTCCTGGTGTTTTTATGTCTATCCCTGCTTTGTTTTCATTTGCCATGCATAGGAAGCCTTGCAAGTCTTCCCAATCATACTCTGCACAACTTAAAGTGACAAACCATGTGTGTGGGCCAAGGTACCGTAGCATACACCATACATCTGCATGACATCAGAACTAGTATTCTTTTGTATCACGCATGTTTGCCAATAGAGTTGTTATACTTGACTGCAAAACGTTATCTTTGTCTTGTCCCTTTTGAATTAGTTGCACAGCAGACATGTTTAAAAAATTGGAACCTGTTTTTAATGTGTGTGCAACTCCATAACATAGAGTTGCTAGTTCACTTTCAAACAGGAGGTCAAATATGTATTCAATGTTTCGTCTGAATCTGGGGCTTCAGAATACATTCATAAAGAGCGGTATTCAGATGCTGTTATTTGTATGCATCTTTCATCATACCTTCACCCCTTTTTCAGTAGGAAAGAACAGAGGAAAAGCTTGCGCTTCTATACTTTTTCCCCATATGCTGATTGGAGATCCTTTGGCTTGCCACATTTACTATGTTTCTAGTGCATTGTCTATGCTGTCTTTGGAGTGCAGTGGGTGAATTGTATACTGGTCTAAAATATTTGATGCTGTAATAGGATCTACGCGTTCAATCTACATGTTCAAGTTGACTAGTTGATAAGGAATCCTGAATTATTTTGGTGGTTTCCCTTAGGTTTTTTTTCAATGTTTATTTCTTTGTATTATTCATTGTTCTCTTTAAGATATTGCAGGGCTTCTCTAACTTTGTTTAAGTCTACTAGTTGTTGCCAAATTCTTCTGTGTTTTGTAGGTACACCATTCATTAGGATAATCAAAGAGTTGATCTATTGGCCGTTGCACTGCCAGAGTGTCTACATTTTCTTTAAGATCGAATGTCAAATAAATTACTTTGCCACAAATGCCTTTCAGTAATTCAGAAGGAGGCAACTTGGCTGTTTTAGGTTGAAGGTGTATTATAGCTTGAAATGGGTGTACTGTTTAGATTATAATGCTCTCATACAAATTAAGCTGTTGGAGTGGTTTTGGAAGTGGGAATATTTCCAAGTTATTAGTGATAGCCATTGAAGGCATTTGGTTATTATCAATCTTTGTAGTGCAGTATTTACAAAGTATTGAGGGGTTAGTAATTTCGTATTTGTTTTCTGCTATAAAATAGAGAGCTAATTGGAACCTTTCTGATTCCTCATTGTCTTCTATTTTGTACATCATATCTACAGTTTTGGTGCTCTTTGTATAAAAAGTTCTGCAACAACACAAACATAGTTGGTTTGGTACTGCAGCAGATGTGCTTTTAAACTTTGCTTTTTCTTTTTTGTACGTCTGTATTAGAAGGTTGGCGTCTGTAAGGTTGATGCTACTCTTCTTTAAAAGTACTGGATTTTCTAACTGTTCTTCACTTCCAAAATATTTGCTTTGGATGTGGCCTATTTCTTCAAGGCGTTCAAGCTGTGCCGTGTAGGAGAATGTTATTAAAATGTTCCAGTTCTAAAGCAGGAGTTTTTGCATAGTACGGTCTCTGGACAAGATTCCGTATAGTGGAATGGTGTTTCGCTAACATTTTGATGTGGTGTAAGGTGCTTTTGCAAGTAAGTCCGAAATGCAGGCTAATGAATGTACATTCGGTCCTGTGTATTTGCGCACTGGACAGGAATCCATGGTTTACAACTTTTTCATTCTCATTTTTTCTCTTGTTTTTACACAGTGATTGAGGAATTGCTGTTAAGATTTGAAGGATTGTTTTCGTTACACTTTGAGGTGCAGGGCCATTTGTAGACTGGATGGATTGGTTCGGTGGAATGAAGTTATCTACCATTTCATACCCTCAGCCACTGCTATGTAGGGCAATTGGGTATGTCTGCTCTTGTTTGTATTCCTCTTAATTGAAATATGGCTCTGTGCTGGTTGTGTGAATCCACTCACCTGCACAGAAGTTTGCAAAGGTATCTATGTTGATATTGTGCATGTTGCAAAGTACTTTTTGTAGTTTACGTAATAATTATGTTAGTGGTTGCATTCTGTTTAAAATTAATATAAACAATTTTCTTTTTAGGAGCATTGCACTGTTAAAAAGAGCTTCCAGGATTAGTTTTCTGCGGTAGGTTTTGTGGGTTGAGCGTGATTTCTCTGCTGTTTTGTATAAGATTCTGAAGGACTCTATAGTGGAATTTTTTTTGTAAAATGTATTTCTTGGAATGCTTAACTGTGGCTACGTTAGCATTGCCAGATGCAGTGCTAGTGCTACTGGTAGTTTCATTCTTCTGAAGAGGGGCCATACATTTTTTCCTGCTAGCTGGTTTGGTTTGAACATTTTCTACAAACTCTGATAGAGGTGGATGACTATTTTGCATGCGTTTAATTTTATCTGCTCCATTTTTGCGCTGTTTTCTATGAAGTTGCTTTTTGGTAGGCATTCTCTTCTGTCTGTTGGAGAAAAAAGGAAAGTGTATGTTTCAAAGTTGTACAATGTATTTGCGTGCACTGTGCATGAGTGCCTGAATATCAGGGTATGCATAAATAGAAGGGTGTATGATTGTGCAATGGGCTGTCAGTTCTGGTTGGGAAGATTGTATTAGTAGCTATGTGTGTTGATGTGTAAAAGGTTTGCTTCAGTATGTATGACAGTGTACTATGCATGAATAAGTAAGGACATTATCATGTTTTCACAATACTAGTAGGTGTTACGATACTGGTGTGCAGCTGAGAATTCAAAGAGTGTACCTGCTGGGGTGAATTGAGTAAGAGTGAAGCAAATGCTGTTGAATTGGATACAATTTTGCAGGCTACTGTACAACAACACTGCACTGTATGAGTAACAGGAAGAATACTACTGCACTACTACACTTACTTTGTTGGATGTGAAGAGTAGTTTTCCTCTGGGTTTTATCTTCTACTAGAGACATTTCGGTCTTTCGGGATGCTGTTGTTCACTGCAATTGCAAAAGTAGAAAAGTAGTGGGTATGTGTGCTAATGGCAAAATATTTGTAGTAGGAGAACACATTATTTTACACTGAAGGATGATTTGTTGGGAAGAAGAGTTAGTAACATTGCACATGAATACGAATATGGTTGTAAAACTGCTGTTGGTGCAGATGGTTTGCCACTAGATTCCTGATACTTGTTCGGCAGCAAGCTTCCCAGTGTCACTAGGATATTACAGGCCATGTTGGCCAGGAAAGGCAGGTGTTGGAAAATGTTAGTCTTTATATGTGTGTACAATTGTACAGCACTGTCTAGGTATGGGGACTTGGTGCATCGACATTGTTGGTATTGGGGCAGATGGTCCTGTGATAAGTATGCCCTACGAGGCTGCCGTTTTCCAAGAGAGTTTTTGTTGCAGTGTTTGTATTGGAAATGTCGTATTGCAAGTCCTAGTATTCTGAGAAAAAAGACAGAAGCCCAGAATGATGTACAGATTAGAAAGAATAATGTTAATGTGTGCAATTGTATTAACTTTCCCACACATAGATGCTTGCTAAATGAGTTCCATTGCAGTATGTTGCAGGCATCCTTTCCTGTTCCTTTCATTTATTTATTAAAATGTACACATAGCACTGTTGCAAATGTACACATGTATTTATTTGGTTTCCTTCAAATGGCGCTGAAATGAGTAGTTGTAAACGCAGTGCATTTTGTTAATTTTGCAATCCATGTACTTGGCATGTTTTGGTAAAATACAAGCACTTTTCAATTTCTATGTGCGTTTTGGGCATTTTACTGTAGGTGTGTTAGTGGGAGAAGTGACAGACTAAAAGAAGAAAATAAGAGTTTGCAAATTACAATGGGTGATATGGGAAAGCATGCATGTCATGGTAACATATTGAAGTTTCACTTAGGATCTGGCAATAGAACATGCTGTGGAAATGTTCTCAATGTGATTTTCTTTTTTTGTTTACAAAACAAATTCACAGAGAGTGCTGCTAAAATGAAATATGTGGTTTGAACCTGTTATGCAAGTGGGCGGTAAAAGAAAATGTTCAAAGCACACAGCACTGTAAGTAACTAATACTTGATGTCAGGAGATTGGACAAATGATATTATGATTATTGAGTAGGTAATGCAGGGCAAGTGGCAGGAATCCTGTTCACATTCATCTGCAAAAGAGTTGCAAAACATGTATTCTCCAAAATGTATGCATACCTGTAGTTTGGGTTGATGGATGCAGATGTGGTTGAATCTGAAAGTAGAAATCTTGGAGAGTTTTAAAGTAGTTTTTGATGGAGGTGCTTTGGAATTAACATGAGACATGTACTCTGAATGTTGAACAGTACATATAAAGTGTTGAACCGTGATGACAGAGTTAGATGTAGAGTTCTTGGATGTGATTGTTGGATGGGTGTGTGACTGCTTAACAGTAGCCAAATAGAGAGTGCTGCAAAGAATGAAGTGGAAAGGGAAGAAGGGCTGCCCCTGTGTTACAGGATCCGTGGCCACTGCGGTAGTTCGCGGACAGGGCGTGCCACATCTGGATCTTTTCAGCATGCCTGGCATGGAATGGGAGTGTTGGGATTAGCCAATCAGGTGTTCAGGTTGTGCTTTAAAGGAAGAGAGGGTAATACTTTTTTCTATTGTTGTGTGCAGTGAAGATGGCAGAGATGCAGAGAGTCAGTGTGTTGATGGTGGGAGATTCCTTTTTAAGTGATCTACAGAGGTATGCAGATGGAAGAGGCATTTCTGCCAATCTTGGATTTCAGGGAGTGGAGGCTTTGTGATGCGGTGTGCCTGGCCACAATTTGCAAGGAATACTTGCACTTTGCAGAAATATGGCTACTTTCAGTACTCCCGATGTTGCAGTGGTGCATTGTGGAGCACTGCATTTGGGTTATATCAGTGCTCCAAGTTTTCTCAGTGCACTGAAGGACTTGGTGAAGGCACTGATGCTGCTTTTTCCCAGTGCAAAGGTGGTTTTCTCACACATACCACCTAGAACAGTATGGAACATTCCCAATGTCCTCTGTTCTCAGCAAGATGCCAGAAGGTGTCTTGTAAACAGAGGCATGTCTGTGTTTTTTGTGTAGTGCTGGGATGTTCGCTTTCTATAATGGGAACATTAATTCTCTTAGTGTGCACTTTTTCACTGCAGATGGCATTTCATTGCCCACCATTGGAAATGCCATTTTCTTTTTCAATCTAAGGGATGCTTTGAAGAGGTTCATGCAAGACTGTAAGGAAGAAAAGAAGAGGAAAGGCACAAAGAAAATACAACACAAAAGGTGTTCAGAGCCACCACTAAAGAGGAATCCCCTGCCCTGGGTTACATTTCTGTCCCCACCCCTTGAAGTGGACGATCTGTCCGGGGACACCGCGGTAGTCCACAAATCACATGTGCCACATCCAGGGCTTTGGATAATGGCAGGCATGAAATGGGTCTGTGGAGGCCAGGGGATTGGCCAATAAGGTTTCCTGGGTGTGGTGTGCAAGGAGAGACTGTGGCATAAGGTCAGTTTACTGACAGGAGTGCAGATGGCTATGGCCATGGCTGTATTTTTCAGGAGGCAAAGTTTTTGGGGGACTCATGGATACATTGGTGGCAGGTGTATGCAGAGCACTGTGGAGTGGCAGCAAGTCTTGGATATGTTCATGTTGATGTGCATTGGTTTGGAGTGCGCGGCATGAGGTGGGTGGTCTTCCTTAACCTTTGTGCCACTTTGGTGACGCGCCATCATCCAGCCATTATTATTGTTCATTATGGAGGGAACAGTTTAGGCCAAATTACCGGAATCTCACTGCAGTTTGCGATGAAGGAGGCATTTGGGAAAGTCTTGGACACTTTTCCAAATGGCCAAGTCATTTTTTCTCCCATTGCCCAGTGACCGATATGGCTGCGCTCCACTTCATTTGGTCCGCAAATGGAGAAAGCAAGACGCAATGTCAACAGGCTGTTTGCCAATTTTTTAGAGATGTTGGCATGTCGTCCTTCCAAAATGAAAACATTACATTTCGTAGCACAAATGCTTTTTACAGAGATGGAGACCATCTTAAGATGCTGGCATTCATCTTTTTTTGTGAAATATTCACATTGCTTTGCAGCCATTTTTGCAACTGTAGCAAGCATTTTCCAGTATATGTTGCCTATTTTGTCTCTAAACCTTGATAAAAACCTTCCAAAAACAGAAAAACAAGAGAGAAAATCTATTTCCAGAGCCACCACTTTCTCCCGCAAAAGAATGCAATGATTTAGATGGTGCCACCAGCCACATTTTTTAGATGTATGTGGACTATCACACTGTCTGTGGACTTCACAGGCCATGCAGGGCCCTGCACCATTTGTTTGGCACTTCTATTTTTCAACTGTGAAAGGCGGCTCTGTTTGTTTTGTTATTTTGTTTTGACATGTTACAGAAGGGAGGCAAAGGAAGGGAGGGTAGGGAAGGAGCACCAACCACAGGGCCGAAGGTGCAGGTGGAGAGAGGATGATGTTGGATGGGTAGTCTTTCTCATGATCCCGGACCATAGCCTCGAAATCACTTCAACATTGTTTCCCCCTGCAGAGTACTGCATCTCAGTACATACACAATAAAGTGATCCTCGAAAGGCAAGTGTCCACTGCGTTGTGTATGGCTTGTGAGGCCTGTCAGGGATCTGCTGCCCCACATGAGTGTCTCTTGTGGTGACAGGAGCAGATGCAGAGGATGTGATAGAGGAACTCAACCTACTACCACCTTCGAAGGGGACGACCCTCCGAAGTGCTGCCTTGTGGTTCAACCTCTGGTGTCACCGCATGGAGGTGGTCTGTAGCTGTACAGCCCAGGCTTGCCATGACTGAGTACAGTGCAGCGAACCTTGGCTTCACGGGCCTGGGGTACCCCCAATGGTGGTAAAGAGCCTCCACACTCAAGACTCACATTGGCAGCTAGTAGTAGGGACTTCCACTACCTCATCCTCTTCCTCTTCTTGATCTCCCTCTGCATCACCATGCCTGATTCCCCTCTCCAGGCCCTCCAGAAGATGGTGGTGGTGGTGATGGGGCTGGTGGTGCTTCTGAGGCAGAGGCAGAAGCAGAAATGGATGCCATTATCCAGGAAATTAGTGTTAGGAAAGATTTCCATGTATGTGTAATTTTCCCTCCAGTTGTGTACCCCCAACTTTTTGCTGATGTTAAACACCATTGTCTGACTTTACCAGAGGAGCACAGCCTTCTGCTGCACTCCTTTGGGCTTTTTGCTCACTTTCTTATGGGGAAACTGACATACCCTTACAGACAGCCAGTACTGGGAGACTTTGTTTCCCTTAGTCCTTGCCCATGTTGCAACTTTTGAACTTACAGTACAGTGCATTTGGGTCTAATAGTCATTTCCAAAGGCCCTAGATACCCTCGAAGGATTTTTTAGGAGAAGTGCAGATGTGTCTCAGACAGGGCTGGTGGCAGCTTATCTTTTCATGTAATTTTAACCCTTTCCTGCTAGGTAAACAATGTTAACTGCGTTTGGCATGAATAGGTGGCCTGCTCCAAAATGGCCATGCCACAAGGTTCTTTGTCCAGTCCATTGTCCATCTTGCCCCTTCACCTCCCCCAGGTCGAGCCAACCCGGGTCAGTCCTTATTTGGACATGCATTCTCCCGCAAAATGCTAAACATTTGCGGTTTCTGCATTCCTTGTGTGTGGGCTTCCAGGATGTGGGCTGGACTGTCTGGTTCACTCCTAGGTGCCAGAGAGTCTGGTGTGCCGTGAATGCCTGGGACCACCGTGGTCCATGATTGGTCCATGTATGGTATGCCTGTCTGAGAACAGATCTCCCATTGGGTCCCCTTTGTGTTGGCGCAAAGGAGATTTTGGATAAGAGAGGGCTCCAAACACCCATACATGTCAATCTCTGGAGTTCTCACTGAACAAAGGATAGGATCCATGTATCCTAAAACCAAGAAGCTGAGTCGAGGAACCACTGGTGACCCACTGGAAGGTTTGGCACCCTGAGCCTGCTCTTGCTCTGCTGGACCCCTCTGCATCTGATCAAACTAGAAGGTCTGCAAAGATGCTTCGACCCATTGGAATAGTGGGACAAACTATTCTCGGCACCTTCATCAAACCCTGCAAGTAAGCCTTGTCCCTGGGCCAACCAGTGGGCTGACCAGCTTACACAGGACCTTTGCCCTGATCCTGCCGCTGTTTGGAGGAGGCACTCGAAACTTGATACGACGCTAGCTGTTTGTTCCTGGCATTCTCACACCGAATTTCATACACTTGGCGTTCCCAGGTCTGCAGTAAAGAGGGAGAGAGCCTAATCTGGAGTGAACGCGATTAATGTTACAGTTGTGGTGACAAACTTTGCAGGTGTGCTGCTTTTGTGCCACTCTTGCCCCTGAAGCCTGCTGCAGTGAAACTGGCCTGAGCCATCCACCAGGAGCGGAGAAAATACCACTCTCCCGTTAGGGAGTCATTGCTGTAACTTCATTGCTGAAAGCCACAAAGCCGCAGAATTGCTGCATTTGAACCTGCAACCGAATTAGACTCGACTGCCGAAGTTTGGTCCGGAGTGCGCCAGGGGTCGGTGAGTACTAACCACCCTTACCGGTGCCCCCTAGCACATCCAACCCTTTTTACGCACAAGTGGCCGCTCAGGGCCCCTCTCCTTTCCACTGTTAGTGCGAACTGGCAAACTATTACCAAGTCTTGGAACCTGCTCTGCCCTGTTGTGGAGACCCTCCTCGAATAGTGGGAACTTATTCTGCGTCACCTCACTTGCCTTCCTGAGCTGTTACGGACCCTACAAAAGACCCTATTCCACCCATCTGGACTACCGCATGCGCCAGCATTGCAAGTACATTTGAGCAATAGGCTCCCCTCATCTTAGGGACTGTACTGCCTTTTAGTTAGGATTGTATTTTAATGCCAAATTGCCTAAAGACTATTGGCGTTACCTGCTTCCTTCCCTTTTGCAGGCTGTGGACCCATTTTGTGCAATAGCCCTTTAGGCCACTTGGTCTTGTATATATGTATGTAGATAGGATTGTATTGATCTAAAAGTATTACTGCGATTATTATTGTGTGGTGAACCTCCAAAGGCCTTGAAATAAATATATTTGTATTTTTAATCTAACTACACCTGACTGGGAGTGATTTGTAAGTGTCCTTTACTCTGTGTGCTCATTGAGGTCTTTCAGTCACCCTCATCCCTCCTTAGACCTAGTCTTGACCGCCGCCAATGCTACCGTGATTGGTCTGGCTTGTCCAGAAGGTTACTCTGTTCCATGAAACTAGGCTGGCCTTCTAAACCTCTGGCCACCAGGTCAGAGTTCAGAAATCTGTTTTAGCAATCAGCAAACCAGCAAACCGGCAATCTGTAGCAGTCCTGTGTCGAGGTCAGCCAAAAACACAATGAGGAGCAGCAGTGGGGTGTGCTCCGTGGACAGCTGCCCACTCCGGGTCCTCTTTGAGCCTTAAACTGGGCTCAAAAAGTTGCATAAAGTCTCTAGATCGATCAGGGCATGGTCTAGGACCTCTGCAAGGGTGACGTTTCAGCTTAAAACACCTTGGATTGGTCAAAGAAGCACTTATGTATCCAGGGGTACGAACAGTGTCCGCGGATACGGACCTACGCTCAGCGTGGGTGCGGTCATATGATGATGTTGTGAATGTTTACACATGGGATGGCTTTCCGCAGTACACCTATTGCACGGGATGCAATGTGCGCATGCTCCCTTAGGACAGGGATGGGATACCCAGACTAATTAAAAGTGTGACACATGCAGTGGACAGTTCTGGACATGTGCAGTGTTCGGAGGGCACAGCAGATCAGATGCACATGTGCCCAGGTGTCCGTAGGACAGGAGAGAGACCCCCAAATGGATACAAAATATGCCACAACTTTACGGATTGTGAGGACAGACGAGGTGTTTGTAGGGCAGAGGGGATCGAATGCGCATGCACCCATGTGTCTGTAGGACAGGGGCAGGACACCCAAACTATTTAAAGTACGTCACGCAAGTACAGATATCTGCGCAAAAGCGCAGTGTTCGGAGGGCATAGGGGATGAGATGTGCATGCGCCCAAGTTTCCGTAGGACAGCGGCGGGACCCTCAAACTAATTAAAAGTATGCCACAAGTTTACTGACATCTTCAGGCAGGCGCAACATTTAGAGGCCACAGGGGACCGGATGCGCATGCGCACAGGTGTCTGCAGGACAGGGCCTGGCTCCCAAACCATATAAAGGTGCGTCATGATTTTGAGGACATCATGTTTGGGGGGGGCCTTCATTTTGATTATGGACAGTCGCACTGTCCGCGGACTCCAAACAGGGCTTTAAAAAAAAAAAAAGAATTGTATTACCACACACCAAAAACATTCAATTATGAAAGGGAAGGGGTACCAGAATGGGAAACATATACATGGGAATTGGGGTTTTGCACAGTTTGGTCATTAGGGGAGGAAGGGATTGAGGTCTCATCATAGCATCTTTGACTAAAGGGAATTTGTGGGGATGGTTGGCTGGGACAAGGGGAAAGGGCACAGGTACAAGTGGGGCAGTGGTACCTAATATTGTCCATCATATGCCTTTCTACAAATGCCTTAAACTCTGCAAAGTTGGTGTTGAGCTGATCCATTTTTTTCACACAGGCTTATCACTTAATTTCCCACATTTGCATGTTGGGCTGTCTGTGCCCATCTTCTTGCACATTAGCGGGTGCTTCCATCCCAATTTCTTCATTTGCAATATGTACAGTTGAATAAGAAGCATGATTCAGTGACATCTGAAGCAATTTGCATTTGTTTTCCTACTTTAAAAAGTGTACTGTGTACCATTAGAGTTGCTATCATCACTCATTTCATCATGGGGACAAATTCCTTGAGCCACTCCAGGGTGCTTGCCATGTCTGTGTAAAATAATGAATGCTTTTTACTAGTCATGTACTGTTAGGGAGAATTCTCATAAATGTGCTAATTCCCTTCATCATAGAGACCCCAACAACTTTGCTGGATTTTGAGGACTTGATTTCTTTTCTTGGAGAGAGTGTGAGCCTGTTTTCCCACTCTCTCATGTATTTTGATGTGTGTTTTAGTCTTGTGTTCTTTGATTATGAAGTTTTAGATAACGCCATAGGCATCATCTTTTCATGTGTGTCACACAGCACCCTCATTGTTCTAAATTGTGAAGTATAAAACATATGCAATATTTTATTTATAAATAACGGAACTGGATTATTTTGCGATAAATACAAACTAATTTACCATTTGTAGGTTATTCCTCTTCATTTATGGCTTCTTTGGGACAGTATAATTCAATTGATGTATGTTTTTACTATTAAGAAATCAGTTTTTTATTGATTTGTTCGATAAATGTTAATAAAAAATATTGAATTATGTGTGAGCGTCTACTGGGTTGAATTCAATTTGTTTCACCCGATTGGTTTGTTTTTTTGAAAGACACATTTGTTCCATAGATGTTCTGTGCATCGTGAAGCTATTATGATTATGTAGACAGGTGTATTACACTGGGACTTGCCACTTGAACACAACAGTACTCTGACCTTCTATGTTAATTTTGTATATGTTCTATCCAGGCCAGGTCACAGTACTTAGATATTCCCATGCCATTATTACCGTTTCTGCCTGCACAACCCCTGCCAGAAGCAGCAAAACCGGCATGCTGGTATTAGTGGATGGGAAAAGTAACGTGCTGGCATTACTGGCAAAAATACAGTTAATAACGCCTATGCCAAAAAAACTGCTGGTAACACCGGAGCAATAACGAGGCACCTGCAGTAATGCCAGCACTGGAAACAGAATCGCTGCTGAAACGGGAAAGCCTGTGGCGGCAATTAATAAAAACAGAATCTAACGTAATCTACCTGTTCCTTTAGCCATCCAGGGCCAGAAGTGAGGCGTATGCATGTCACAGGACCAGAGGACCCCAGGCAAAGAATCCCGGCAAAGGAAACCTAGGTTCTATGACACAGAGCTGATCGCCTTAGTGGACACTGTAGTACAGAATGCAGATTAACCTTTTGGGAGCAGACAGCGGAAAACAAGCACACAGTACAAAACTGCATATGGAGTTTGAGGTGGTGGCAAGTGTGACAGCTGTGGGCACTGTCCCTCACAAAAACAGGGACTGCCGTATGAGGTAGGATGACCTCAAAGCCAAGGTCCGCAGTGCCATTGCCAAGCAAAGGCGGGAGCGTGCAGCCACTGGGGAAGGAACTGTGGGCCCCCTTCGACTGATGCCACGGGAGGAGCAAGCCAGCAGCATAATCCAGATGGAGGGAATATAGGGCATCAGAGGTGCTGAGGCTGGAGCAAGGGCCCCCTAATTGCATGCATCCACCAGCACAGAGCAGTGGGCATGTCAAATGGTCAGAAACATGCCATGTTAGGTAGCATACACCCATCAATGGCTGTGATACCCCCAAAACAATGCACATGCATGCATAGTGTACACACTAAGCATGACCCCCCGCATGGTCAACCATCTGAGTGATTCTAAGTGTTCCGACCGTGGTTGATTTTGCCGCAGCCAGAATGTTCGCATGAGAAAGGTGAAAACTACCAAAAGTTTGCACCTTTCTCAAGGAAAAAACACTTACATACTACGGGGAGCAGGGGTTTCCCCCGCAACCCTCACTCACTATACTGTAAAGTGTAGTGAGCGGGGTGTTGAGGGGGTCACCCCTGCACCCCCCGTTTTTTAATATTTTTTTTGTTTTTGTGGGTGTGCTGCAGGGGTGTCCCCTGCAACACCCCGCTCACTATGCCACACAGTATAGTGAGTGGGGTGTTGTGGGGGACACCCCCACAGCCCCTGCAGTGGATGTGCTGGGTGGGTGTTTGGGGAGGGCTTTCTCTTGCTGGGGTGGGTGTTTGGGAAGGCTATGCTGGGGCTTTGTGTTTGTGGAGGGTGTGCTAGGGTGGGTGTTTGTAGAGAGTTGGGTGTTCATTTCATGTACAGTAGAAGCTGCACTTATTTCGATAAATACTTTTCACTTACAGCAATGAGTGAAAATTCGTCATTGCGTGCATTTGTTTATTGTTTGCAATTACTAGTAAA
This sequence comes from Ambystoma mexicanum, assembly GCF_040938575.1. Taxonomy (NCBI): domain Eukaryota; kingdom Metazoa; phylum Chordata; class Amphibia; order Caudata; family Ambystomatidae; genus Ambystoma; species Ambystoma mexicanum. The sequence goes on along the minus strand of NC_090941.1, from coordinate 878,481,629 downwards.
GGGTGTATGGATAGTGATACTGGTTGTCCACATCAGAAGAAGTTGTCTTGAGTTCCTGGTGAGCAAGTCACCCAAGCCTGGCCTCTGCATGTGTACCACCCGCAGGCATCGCTACAGCCTCTTCAGGGGGTGCCATGTCCACATCCAGGGACAAGGGTATGTTGCGCCAGATGCATGTGTTGTACAACATGGCACATGCAAGCACTATCTTGGCCACCTTGTTCAGCATGTACATTAGTGCATCCCCGTCCCATGTAGCCATCCGAAGCGTCCCTTCCAAAGGCCGAAGGTACACTCAATTGCCGCCCTGGTCCTGATGTGGGCTCAGTTATATGCAACCTCCTGTGGCATCTGAAGATCCCTTAGAGGAGTCATCAACCATGGAAGCTGTGGATATCCAGAGTCACACGCAAGGGCGATAGACATCAGAGCATGTCATTGGGTACTGTGGATACTGTGGATGGGTTCATCATTCCATTAGTTTCACAATAGTCAAACCTTTTTGGCAGGTCACATGTGTCAGCCCCCTATGCCTATTCACATTTTGGCCTTGGAATGTGGAGTGTACTACATAAGGGAGGGGCGGAGCAGGCATGGCAAATCTTGCATACACCCAACAATCGTAGCAGCCATGGTTGTGGGCTCACAGGTCGGTTCTGGTACAGCTGCCATGTCCGTTGCTACTGTGGGGTCCCTCTGTTGCAGTTCATCCGGGCAGCATGTCAAATATGGCAGTGTCATGCATTCATTGACACAGTGTTCACCCATGTGTTTGACTCCCATTGGTGGGACGTAGCCCTGTACCATACATCAGTCTATTCACATGCACAATGGGTGACTGGGGTTTGGCTGGCCATGCTAATGCCCAGTATGCCATACTGCTGATTTATTGACTTGCCATTGATTTTGATGTGTGCTTCTGCTAACTGTGGTTGGTGACCTTGGTGCTTTGGTGTGTTGGCACCTGTTGTATCTGCACCTCATTGATGATCCTTGGTGCCACAGTACACATACTTTGTATGCCCCCTAGGCAACCATGCCCGCCTCCCTTGCAGGCCATTCATATTGTGGGTTTTGCACTGTTGCATTGTGGTACCTGTGGTCCAGAGTTTGTGTCTGGCCTGTTTCAGTTGCATGGTTTGGCCATTCACTGCTGCTTCATGTGCCATGTCCCATTATGGTGACCTGCAGCCTGCCTTGTCTCAAGTGTGTGTCTGGGTCCAGTGTGTATGTGGCCTTCTCAGGGCATGCATTTATGTTTTTCCAACACCCCCCCACCATGCATCAGGCTCAGTGTGCTGGGACTTGTACTAACCCAATGCCCAGGTATGTTGGCCTCTGTGTCCCTTCATGAATGTTGGCAGCGTGCAGTCGCACAGCACCATGACATCATGGGTTGAACTAGGGAGCCGAGCACAGCAGTAGGTGATTGTGAGGTCTGCATCAAAGGTTACTTGGACATTGAGTGAATGGTACTGCTTCCGGTTCCTGTAGACTTCCTCCGAGGCCTGGGGTGACACCAGCTTGACGTGCGTGCAATCCACGGCAGCAACCACATTGGGTATGCCTGCAATGCATGGAATCTTGCCTTGACTGCGTTCACTTGTGTCATGTTGGTTGGGAGTGCAATATGTAGTCCCAAATGCAGCAGGAGTGCTGCCAGCACTTCGACCAACAGTTTTGAGAATGCAGGCTGACAAATGCCATGCTGATGGCTCACGGTCTGTTGGAATATGCCCATGGCAAGGATGTGCATGACTGACACCAACTTTACCTGAGGTGGTATGGCTGTAGCGATGTCAATCCTGCTCATGGTATCTTCCTGGATCATGCTGAGGACATATGCAATGCTCTCTCTTTTGAGGCAGTACAGTGTTAGTGTCAGTGAGGGTCCATGTTGAGGCCCGAACACGGATTATGCATGCCTTGCATGGTGCCTCCTCCTCATCCTCCTGTCTGCTGCCTCTTGTACCCTCTGTTGATTATCCAGCCCCTGCAGTGCTATGTTGGCCTGGGGCAGCTGCATGTCAATGCTGACTGCAGTCAGTGGCAGCATGGTGCTGTTTGGAAATGTGTCTGTTGAAGGTGTGGCCTTTTTCCAGCTGCTACATGATGGTTTGGGTGCACCTGAATGCATTGGGTGCACCTGTGGCCTCATTTTCCACACCTGCAAGCATTTGCTGGCATTTACCACCTGCTTTCAGTGGAGGTGTTGCCGCCTAGCGTTTGCCTGTATTACAAGCATTTTAAAGCCAGTAATACAGTAAGGGACTGACTCGGGCTGTGCCATTGTTACCATTGTGCTGTTATTACCGGCACAGGTTACAGGGTCGTCCGGTATTTGCGAGGCCGGTTTTGACGGCTCCTGTGTTTCAGGATACATTTTTACTGGTACCGGTGTATCCAGCAGTTGTGTTATGGCTCACCTGTAGTTTGCTGGTCCGGGAAAAGTGCTGGTATCTGTTGATACCAGCACTAAATAACAGACTGGATGACTTTTAATGAGGGCCAGTATTTCCATTTCTAAACTTAGAAGATAAGTAAAATATGTTCTGCTTAAGAATGTGTACATTGTTTTGGTTGTGATTCTTTAAAATATCATGTTATGTATAAATAAATGAATAATTGTGTGTCTCCCACTGGCGCTTTGGGTACTATTGATGTCACTTGTCCCCAGAGGTCTGCAAACTTGCAAAACTGTCTGTGAACATACCATATAGTATATTGGGGAGAGAAGGATTGGTAAGTGCATAGTTTGTAAAGATAACTTATTAGGTTGATGTTAAATTAAATTGCACTGCTATAATCTATGAAATTCAGTGAAACATCTTTGTTAAAGGGACGTTATTGTTATACAGCAAAATCAAATTTTGCCGTTTATGAGTAAACTACGGAAACATAACTCACACTCACACCGAGGACATCAAAGATGACTCCACAAATGCCTCTATTAATGACATCACTGATGACATCACTAGTCAGTAGTAAAGATGGAAAGCCAGGAGGTGGATCAGCCATAGACAATTGCAGTGCTCTGTATAACATGGAGATCAGGTTCCCCCTATACTGTAAAGAAAACAATACCATTAGTGAACGACTCTGTGGTTGTAGAAAAAATGTCAGGCAAGTACATTTGGATTGCTAGATGACTTACCCCAAAGGTGCCCACAACACTCTATGCAGGGCCATCTTAAGCACTTTTGGGGCCCTGGGCACGGACATCTATGCCCCCCCCCCTCCACCAAAGCAAAGCAATTAAGGGATCAAGAATACTGGTCGCACCCTCCTGCCCCCAGCCTTCGCGCTCACATCCTATGGATTGACATGCTGTCTCGCAGCATAATAAGCAAGTTTACTCCCTTTAGGTCCCCTTGCCCTCTTCATTCTTGCTCTAATCAGAATGATAAACAAGTTACATTTGAAGACCAACATTAGCAGTCTACAAAGGGGTTACTGTTCTAGTACATACAGGATCAATTTTTTCAATAACATCCAGGGAGGAAGATGCAGTATTAATGCAGGACCATGTGTAAATGGTACATGTGACCCATAATAGACAGAGAACTCACATTAGCTGCCTCACAGAATGCATAAGTGCTCATGCACGGATAGAGACCACCAATTTGAAGGAAGGAGAACGCTCCACATACCGTAGCATAGATAGTGGAGGCAGATTAGAAGCTAACGGGAAAGTTTCTATATCCAGACAGACTGAGATTAGAAGTGGGATATGGTATTCAAATAGTGTTGACATTAGATATCATAGGAACAAATGCCTGTGGTGTGTGATATTAATATGCTCGATATTAACACTGTGAAACCATAAATAAGGCTTTTATGAAGATCATACCATAAGAACGAAATAACACACTGTCACTGGCAATATTGAGAGGTCAGGCAACATAAGATTAAGTGAGATGGCAAGGATCACACATTGGTTGAGGGGTGAAGGGCTGAAGATTGGATTTGTGCCAACTCTGTAATTTCTGTATTTTAAAACTTTTTATAAAAATACTGACTTGGAAAGTACACAAATCACATTACCAAACATGACCATTTTAAAACAAAATATTATGGAAGGGTTTTATGCAAAATGGGAATGATTCTAGCTTCATTCTCTCCATCATCAAGGGAAGTATATAAGAACCAGCATATCAATCGATGTGATTTAACAAATTAATCTGGATTTGTCTTTTGTATTTTAAAGCTTTAAATACTTCCAAAACAATGGCCTGTGACATTTTCATTCATAAACGTGCATAAAAACCTTTGACATTTACCAAAAAGCAAACTGTTTTTTGTGACAAACACGCAGACCTTAAAATATGCTTACCTGAGGCCTCCAACATATGGCCCACTCTCTTCTGTCTACCAACCCTTCCACCCAAATGGCCTACATAAGAAAAAAGATCAAGTAATGGTCTAAACGATACCAGCAGCCTGGAAGAAGGCAACCTTCACAGCACAGTAATGTAAGATATATTAGATGATTTGACCAGGATCACTCTATCGTCTGCTGGCAAATCCAGGATACAAACATGAACACTGTCATTCCATAGTCTTGAATTTGAATACTTATTCACTTCTTGGACTAACAGTTTATGCCATCATTGGAGGTGATTGCCTAGGCTTTACAACACCCCATCTAAACAAACTAATTTCTAGACTTTCACCATACAGATGATATGTTAGTTTTTATAGCAACCCCTATCTGCTACAAGTACATTGCTGATAATAGCAGATGTTGTTCTGCAAAACCAAGTACATATTAAGACAGCTTTATAAACATCAGAAATAAGAAAGGCTCAGTCAGCCTGGCTGGAATGCGACATTCTAATTTTGCATATGAACACATATCTCTGCAATGGGTGCTTCACACACTGAGCTAACTTCTGAACAATCATGGCACTCAATTTATCAATATGGCAATTTATCACCATTGCCTATTGCACATGAACAACATAATTCCCACAGGAAGGAATGAATGCTACAGAGTTGTGCCATAAGGATCACACAAACTATGTATACCACAGTGAACACAGAAAGCAATACATGATGAATTGATCAAGGCAGAATTCACTTGCCAAAACAGAAAGGCAATGGGTTTAGAGCCTCAGCAGCACCCCATAAATTAACCTTGTAATTTATGTAATTGTTGTACTATGTAATGTATACCTCAATGCTGTAACCGCTTCCTTAAGCGCCCATCTACCTACGGGTTTGGAGCGCCATACAAATAAAATAAACAAACAAACAAACCTGACAAGTGCTATTTAAAACTGGTGAACAATGGAATCTTACTTCTTCAGATCAGCTAGTCTTGTGGGCCCCCCTCCAAGGTGGAGGCCCTGGGCAAGTGCCCCTTTTGCCCTCCCATAAAAACGTCTCTGACTCTATGCCTGTCAGGGTTACTGAGAATGCGCTGATCAATTCATGTGAATCATGTCTTCATCTATTATCCTTTTTTATAGAATTGTTTTCATCACTGTAATATGTGTAAATTAACCTTGTACCTGGTTGTAGAAAAAAACAAGTTGGACTCAATTTCTATTTATTTTGTTAAAAAAAGATCCATGCGAAAACAACCCAAAAATGTGCTATGATGTGTTTTGTGCACATGATCATTTGCAAGGCAGTATGGGTAGTGATTGCCATCTTTCACTTGTAAAACATAGGTCAAGTGTACTTAGATAGAAAGAATACTTTTGCAGCAGACATTGTTGCTGTGGGTTCCGCAATTAGTTGGCAAGAATCTTGCTAGAAATTCTGTTGCCGTGAATAATTGCAGAGCAGTGTTCACAATTCCCAATAATAGTGATGTTTGCCTTGAATATTGTTCTGTTAAATAATGCCAGTATTATTCAAGTATCTCACCCACTTGGTGCTTTTATAGAATGTACACTTTTTGATGGATACATATTATTTCATAACTTTCACACATAGGTATTCCTAAGCATGGGGCTCCTTAAGTCAGAAAGATTGTGCCCAAGACTATGTGCGTTTTCTTTTCTCCGGGAACTGCAAGTATACCATAGCTAGCACCTCAGCCCTGGAATGTAAGCACAAAGTTATCCTAGCTCCATGCATCCTAGTGGTTCTCACTGCCCTGCACTGGTCAGGAATGAGATCCTTTGGTGCCAGGTACAAATGCTTAGTTATGGGCACTAATGCACAGATATCCCACATTCCCACTTCACTATCCCCCACAGGCTCTGAGAGTTTGTATCAAGTAAATGGGAAAGGAGAGTCCACTTCGGGTTATATAGCATGATTGAATAAGGAATGTGGAAGGGTACCCAATGGGAATACGAGTAAGGGGCGTTGGAACCATATAAGAACATGCTAGTATGTTTAACATGGACTTGCTTATGGTCCACAAGGATTTATATGAAACATACCCTAAATATATGTTGGTGAAATGATTGGCGGCCATAGAAAACTTGAGCCTCAATTTGTCTCAAAACCCCCATACTCTAGAAACAAAGTGGCACAATGGAGCATGTCAAACTACCTACCACAATGCTTTAGGGAAACAACCAGGCAATATAAATATAGCCAGAGTATTGTTCTATTCACCTACATGAGCCAAAGGCATAGCCGGAACGCAGTCATAGTTGGGGTGGTAACGAGGTGAAGGGTATGATTGGTCAGCACAGATACAAGAGCCCATAAGACTAGTTGGGCATGATGCTGGTCTCTGCCCTGGATGCCTGTAGGGCCAGTGATAAATCAACGAAGGTGGGTTTTCCTATCTGAGAACTAGAAATGTGATCACATGGGTATGAGACACCAGATCAGGCCTTGTAATAGAAAGATCCACTAGAGGAAGAGGATTGTATCAGACGGATAGTTAGAACACGTGTATGCTGGTGTTTCAGGATCCTTTAAAACAATGCATCCCAAGGTGAAAGGATGTTCTGTTAGGAAGCTCACTGCTAATGTAACTGACTAATTGTATCTTTCTGACTCTTCTGTATGAACTTCATTGTGTAAACCCTATAACAACCCCAAGGTTTGTGAGTTCGGGCACCACAATTTTGTGATGGTATACGCTGTAGTTTTCCTGTCCATTACTGCACAATTGCATGGAAGAACACTGCGGACTCTACCTTTTCTGCCTGGGTTGCTTATTGGATTGTTGGCTGACCAGGTCTTTGAAAGCTTTTTCAGGTTAGTGTTAACACGCCTTGGAATGGTCACTCCCAATTGAAACAGTAACAGGACCAGAGGACCGCTCCCTCTCAAATCCTGCGTGCACAAAAGGGATAGGTAAGAGTCATAATTGGAATCTCGATAAAGAGTTTCAAGGGAAGGCTGCCTGTGAAGGTTGGTGTTTATTTCCTGGGCTGCTTGAAAGCCAGCATTATTTCAATGAGAGGGGCAACATGGGTAGACTCCAGTGGGCTAAGATGAGAGGAGTTATACTGTGGGACAGTTCTGCAAATAAAGGACACACAATGCACTAAATTATATGGGCATAGTAGGTAGGGAATACGTCAGAAGAGAGCTGGGGGTGGAACCCGCAGAGCATGAAAGCTGAGGGTCCTTAGCGAAATTCTGCTGTGTTCTCTTGAACGGAGAAAAATAAAACAAGTAGCACAAATGTAATTGTTTGACAACAAATCAAACCAGGTGCAGAATGTGTTGTTAAATAATGTAAAACAAACAAAGAATTAGGGATATGAAAAAGAGTGGACAGAGTCAGTCAAAAGACACAAGTAGCATTGGGAGGGGCACACCAGAGTAGTACATGTTTGTAAATTATTAACCAAATACTTGTAAAGATCTAGAAAATGTTGCTCCATTGCGCATAAGTATAGAAATGTCTCTTTGGAGGGTACCTTTCAATTAAAGAAACATTTGTGCTTACAACCTGTAAGGATAAATAAAGTCAGAAAAGTGGGAGTTATATATAAATTGGGTTTGAGTCAGTACTTATGAGAGTTGGAGAATCATGAAAAGACAAGAATGACAAACTAAGGGCTGCAAATTACAAAAAAAACAAAGAAACACAATAAAGGGAGAGGAAGGATGGGTGAGGTAGGTTCTGCTGCCCTGTTAAGCCCAATCACCTTCCTCTATCTATAGCAAATACCTGGGGACAAGAATGAGGATATGTTGAAACAGGGAGAAGATATTATTGAGGTGTGAGTGTAAAGACTGGTAGGGGGTGTCTGTACTTCTGCTCTCTATATGGTAGAGGAGAGGCACAGAAGACCAAGCCAAGATTCTCTATAAGGTAGCAATGGACGAGCAATCAAGGCCTAGCTTCTCAGGAGGTGATGCAGGCTGGTTCTTAAGTACAGTGTAGTCCCCGAACCCCCACAAGGAATGTCCACACACTGTATTACTGAAAACACAGTCTTTATATAATTAATTAATAAATAATTAATATTCAAAGGTATGTAAACGATCACAATAACGCATTTTGTACTCGGAAGTCAATAATGATAAATGTTATCGAATCTCATTAAAGTGCATCAACTGTACGGTTAAAATGTCACACAGATTAATAACGAGGAAACTCGCAATAGAGATAGGCAGGAACGTAAGATGGTTGAAACAATAGGCAGAATGCTGGCCCCGTTACCTAGCCACAGGTCTGTGTGGAGATCCCCCACCTGGGCAACCTGTAAAATAAAGATATATCGCGCAAGCCCAGTCCTTATGTTCAATAGTCTCACTTCTTCCTATTAAGGTTTTACCCCCCCCCCCCAATGTACCTGGTGGAGTAGAGTTCTCCGATGATGGGTCGACCGATCCTTCTTGAATGCATCCCTTTCAGGCGGGAGCCACGGATCATCGAGAGGGTTCGGGGAACTTGGCGTTCGGTGTCGGGGAATCGACGGCCCTTCTTGAGTGCCCTCCCTTTAAGGCAAGAGTCACGGGTCGTTCTTACCGTCCGACGGTGAACAGGGTGAACTACGGCAGGGAAGTGGCAGCTTCGTTCCTAGCGGAGCTCGTCGACGACAGAGCGTTGGCGTCCTGCAAGGAAGAGGCATGCGGGGCACCGCAGTGACGATAGTTCTGGACCTCAAAGAGATGATGAAGAACTGTGGCCCAGCAAGGGTGTCGAGTCGTCGCCGTCTCTGTGGTCTTTAGGTGGTGGGAAACCCACCGGTGGATGCTCCTCGGCGCGTCAACGGTCGGGCCTTCTCCAGCGGGAGACAAGCGGACGACGATGCAGGCAAGAGCGTCCGATGATCAATGGAAGTTCTTAGGCAAACAGGAGCACGAAGGCTCCGGTCGGCAACGGCGGTCATCGACAGTGGCAGACAACAGTCCGAGTGCTTCTCCTTGGAGTTCTGCAGCAGTCCCCGTATCGGGTCGGCAGCCTGTCGAAGGTCTGTCTACCAGGGAGCGTTGGCAAAGATTAGCTGTGCACGATGGTCCCTCGTAGCTCGGGAAGAGGGCGCCTTACCAGGTCCTCTCTGGGTCAGTCCTTGGAAACACAGCAGCTTTCAGATTGCGAAGGAGAGCAACAGCAATTCTTCTTGTCCAGCAGGGCTTCCAGGTCAAGCGTCAGTTACTCCAGTTACTCGTCGTAGTGGACTTCAGCTTATGAACACGATTCCTAGCAGTGAGAGGTCCCTAGATATACTGTTGATCTCCCATTCATTCCGCTGGGTCACACTCAAGCATCCAATCACGACTAAGGGCATTCATGCAGGCAGGCAGCCAATCAGGCACACAAGGTATTCAGGCCATTCACTTCTCTCCAGACACTCACAACAAGTTATGTGTATTGGGACAAGTACCGAGCCATTCAACACTCCAAGCTGCATTCATACCGGTTTCGGGCAGGGTTGTCTCAGTCATTGTGTCAACCACCAGATACCAGACACCCACAACACAGAATGCATATTCGTCACACACTCTATTCACCCAGGTCCCACCCATAGGAGGTACCCACAACATACATCACCGGGAAGGCTCCAGCTAGTCTGGCCGGGCCTTCACAACAACACCATATATGGCATTTCCACCCAACAGCCAGTCAGGGGGAAGGGACAGAGTCAGGGCTTCCCAGGACTTTGGGAAAACAAGGTAATGGGTAATAGAAAGTAAGAGGCCAAAGGGGCCATCTTGTTTTCCATCAGGAATCAACTGATCCCCATGACAGGGCCGGGGTATCCCAAAATGGAGGATACTCCCTGCACCTGTCAAATTCCGTATGGAGCTGCCACCAGCCCATACCCTGCTCTGCGGGCCACCCACAGGTGCCCAAAAACATGCACTAGGGGCACAGGATTGTACCCCCACCCATGGGTGCCATAAGGGTATCCCACGGGTCCGTTCACCAAACCAAAAAGAAAGAGAGCTGCACCGCCAGGAGTCCCAGATGAACTCCTGCGCGGAAAACACGACAGAACACACGATAAAAAGCAGTAAAGGACAAGGATACGGAGGCCCTGTCCCTCCGATGCATTTCCAGCATCACAGTGAGGTGCTACAAACGTAATCTGCAATCATAATGCCACTTGCGCACCTGCGGTGGCAGCACAAGGCCATCCCCAACGTGTACAGCAAGTTGAGCCCCAAAGCTTGATAGCCACAGGTATTCAACACCAGATGTAAACAGGATGCCTGGCTGAGCAAGTAAGCAGTGCTTCCTATCCCCTACTGTGAGCCCATACCACACCCATGCAGCTTCAATATACAGTGCAGTGAGCACGCTACTGCAATTCCAACTGAGTGAGTTAACAGGAGTGGATGATGATGATGCTGGTAGCCTGGTAATGGTTCATGCCCCATGGACCCTTGGAGATTTCAGGAACTCGTCTCAAAAATTCCTGAAAAGTAGTGAAGAACCAGAGACATTTTTTTTGAGGAGTTAAGAACAGTGATGCTGTGCTTTAACCCCTTCCCCCTCCCTGCTGATATGAATCAGCCCAAACTGGTGATAATGTCCACTTGACTGCACCAGTGTATTTCACTAGAGAGTGGTTGGTTTATCATAGATGTGGTAAAAGGAATACTGTTTATACAAGCCCAAGGAAATGTGATACTGAAAATTCGGATAGAGTGTCTGAGAAATGCAGACTGGGCAAAGATCAATAATTGTAAGCAGAAGTGAGATGCATTGCTGGCCGGTTATTTGGATCCTTTGAAGATTGTGTTTGCTTAGAACCCATATAAGCCCACAGAGACTGCCAAGCATTTGGTAACAGCTGCTTTTGTTCAAGGGTTAATGCCAAAAATCAGCAACTGTTGCAGAATATTTGAATGAGGTGGCAAATATAGTTACAGTGGCAAATGATTGTGTTTTTTGTCAAGAACAAAAAACAAAGAAATGGAATGTAAATGAATGGTTCTATGTCGTTTTGCCGCCATGAGATTTTTCAAAATAGTTTTTTTGAAAAAACTAATTGATTTGATTTGATTTATTTAGGGGTCTCCCAACCCCCTTCCCTATATTATAAACCCTACCCCAACCGCCTACCCACCCCTTCTAACCTCTTACCCCACTTGCAAATATTTTGGTAAAAAAAAACAAATGACATCAAACAAACACCTGTTGGCAGATCAAAGCGATACACAATGACTATCTCTTCAATTGCAGAATCTACAACAGCATCCATGTTAGGGCCAGTTATGTAACTAAATGTGGGAGGCCAGCAGTTGCAAGTGGAACCGGTCAGGGAAGGGGAACATAAAGGGCTCGAGGAAGTGGTGCTTTTGACCCATTCCTCAGGAAAGAAACAAAGAGTTGTTTGATGCCAAAAAGGGTGTGAAAGATCGTGAGTGGAAGGTTGGGGCGATGGTCTTTGTTAGAAATCCCAGGTTGGTGAATAAATGTGTACAAAGTAAGTTCCTAGGTCCGAAGAAGATTTGTGTGGTAAGGAAGAGTGTGCTCACCTTGGAAGGGGGAGAAGTGTGGTCAAAAGGAAGATTAGCAAGAGCTTTCAATTCGGAAGAGGAGAGTGGAAGGGGAGCTTTGCATGCCGATAATGGCAGTGCCAGTGCTGTGGTGGAAGAGGACTTGAATGTGGAGAGTTCTCAAAGGATAAGATCAAAACCTGTGTGGATGAGAGATTATGAATGTTAGATATGATTTATTTATGACAACTTCAATTAATTATTGGCAAGGGGTGTCTATCTATTAAAATTCTCCTATTGACAAAAGTCTTTCCTGTATCTTCAAATTATTGGTACATCGAACTAGTTGGTCACGTATAAGTGAGTCTGTTAGTGTTAGGCAGAAACCTGTGCAGTTCCCTCTGGGACCACTGCAAAAAGTTTAAGACTACAGGAGTTAGCAGTAAACCCGATTGGTAGCAGTTTGCACCACTCAGATTTACCTGGTAGCTGTGGCTGAGCAGTCAGACTTCTCTCAAGACGAGTTAGGCAGTATATGGAGTATACAAGATAGGGCAATTTACACAGTAGAACAAGCAGACACTGATCAGAGCTTGGGTGTAAAGATATATAATTATGTATTTAAAAACACATCTATGAAAAACACACTGGCACTAATATGGCAAACAACTTCAATCACAGTTACTATAAGTATATATCAATCCCATAACAATCTTTCGACAAGTCTAGATTCAAAGACACCACTTATTTGCAGACAGAGGTGAGTGCTTAACCTAGATGGCACTCTAGTATTCGTTAGAAGGGGAGAGAAAAAGGCAGGGTATGAAACCAACTCAGTACCAACACTTTTACGAAGCAAATGCAAGGCAAGCAAGGCAGGGTCTACTGTAGATCACAAAGTTCAGAGGCCAGGCCCACTCAGAGAGAGGCAAGGCGGTATGACCCAAAAATACCACAGTGGAAATGCACTTCAAGTCTTTGTAGCAAAATGTCACTGAAAGGTTGGACCAGTTTTAGAACAAAAGTTAAGACGGTATGGAGGCGACCTAGTGGAAAGGTAAGGATTTAAGACACCTCACGCTAACTGTGACAAGGGAAGCCCGGCGGACACAGTACCTTGAAAGTGGAGAGACAGCTCCGGCGGGGGCAGTTGTTCCTGGTGGTGGATGCAAGTCGGGGCTTTGCCAGAAGAGATGATCTCGTCATAGAGGAAAGTTGAAGATCGTTGCACCACCAGGGAAGAGACCAGCCGGGGAGTGCTCAGTCACAAGGCACCACCTTTTGGTCGCGGTACAGTGGTTAGTGGCTATCCCGTTGCCGGGATGCTCAGCATGGGCAATTCGACCACTAGACGTCCTGGAAGCGAAGTAAAAGCAAGGGACTGGTTGTTCCCACCAGTCAAAGGGAAGAAGACTCTCCAGCAGGGAGATCACCTCTGTCGTTGGGAAGTGGTGAGTCGGTTCAGCAGGGCTCCACCGGTGGTGTCGTCGTTGCAGGTCGGCTCAGCTTCTCCATCGTCGGATTCTTAGGTCCTGTGGCGACATCTGAAGTTCCCGTTCCCAAAGCCCTGCTTTTATGCAGAAAACCCCCATTCATTCAGCCTAGCTGTCAATCAAACATGCTAAGTGGTGAGCGGGGCGGCTCACCACTTGGGCTAATCACACCAGAGTGCGACTTGAGTTGGCAAGGCAACTTAGTCCAGGGTGCAGGGTACCACAGGGTACCACATCCCCTGTGGTACCCAGACAGAATGGCACCACTCTGGAGGGCTTCTGTGCAGAAGCCCGCCAAAAGTGGAACAAGGGGCTCAACCTTTGCTTCGGAGTTACAGAGGCGGACACATACGCCATTTACAAACCGAGTTCTGGCAGAAAATACCAACCAGTGAATTTATATTAATTTAATAAACCGGCGGTATGACCGAGGCTATATAGAAAAAGTATTAGCCTCGAACAATGGGAAAATCCCATAGGAATATATTCGCGGACGAATATAAAAAATAGTATCCACTGCCACCAGCCAAAACTCGACGAGGGGGGACGGGACAGTGCCCCCTCGAACAACAGACCCAGGGGTAATCGAATTACCCCTACCAGTACCTCCACAATAGGATGGTTTGTACTGGTTCTATTAGTAAATTTAGGTCTAGTAAAGCCAATGGTGACTTTACAGGCCCTGGGAGACAGAAGTCAGTCCCAGGGTATGGAGTCTATGGTGGGGGTCACCTAGGACACCCCGGTGTTACAGCACGGAGGGTGTTGTGTAACACACATAGCAAAACACATGAGACCCTATGGAGTAAAAGACCCCATAGCCCATAGAACACATTAACATTGGTGTCCAGTCAACTCGTCGAAAAAAAACTGGTCGACTGCAATTTGGTCGACGCAATTTGGTCGAAAACCATTTCGTTGAATTTTTTTTTTTATTTATATATTTATTTTGTGGGTTTTCGTTTAGTTAAAAAAGGGGTTTTTAGAGAAAAAAAGGGGGTTGGGGGGGGACCCCCCCAAAAAAAAAAAAAAAAAAGGGTTAAAATAGAAAAAAAAAAATTTCGACGAAATGGTTTTCGACCAATTTGATTCGACCATTTGTCTGGTCGACCAATTTTTTTCGACGAATTCACTGGCAACCATTAACATTCAAAGAAATACCACAAATCATGTCCAAGAGTGGGAGAAAAAGAGTCTCACTCTTGGCAGGATGAAAAAAACAAACTCCAGAAATCCAGCAAAGCTGCTGGGGGACTCACTAGGTTAGGAAACCCAGCCTAAACAGAGAATTCTCCCTAACAGTTAGCGGACCAAATTCACACGTATGACTGAGGGTCCTCAGAGCTGCAATAAAATTCTCCACCGGCTCCTGCGGATCTTGTGATGTTTTGAAAGGGCAGCAGTACTAGCAGCTGACTGTGCTGGGTTTCTCTCCATTGACCTCACAATCCTCGGGTGGCACCTTGCATACAATCAGGTATGATGTGTAGGTGCAGTGAGTGTGTCTGGCCAATGGCCTCCATTTCCCGTTGCCGCCTCACCATTTGAACCAACATTTGGAGGATGGATTGGCTTCGTGGTTTGTGGTGAATGAGATGGGGGCTCTCTAGAGGGTCAAGGCTGAAGACCGTTGAGACATGTGAGGGGGTGTCCATGTCAGGCTCACATGAAGGGGAACACTGGTGGCAGGGAATGCTCTCAGGGGCATGTTTCCCTACATCACCCTGTGGCACTTGGCTTGATTCCTCCTGGGTGGCAACAGATGCCCTGCCAGCAGGTGTGCTCTCAGTGTCAGCCACTGCAGCTGGCAGTGTAGGTGCTGAAGTTGTGGAGGTGGCCCTGGTGGCATGTGGGGTTGGCATAGAGCCTGCTTTGCCACCAGCAGGTTTGGCCTTGCCGGGTGCAGGTGTGGCATGGTGGTCCTTTCGCCTTGGTCTTGCATGTGGCCGCCCTTCAGCAGTGGTGGACCTTGAGGGTCTGGAGGCGCAACTTCCCCACAGGCCTGCACCCTCATCCTCCTCAGATTCCTCTGGAGCTGCATGAGTGCCTGTAGGGGACATATGAAATGTTGTCAGGTATGGTACCTTCACTTGGGTTGGTATGCAAGACACATATGCTATGGTACAGAGTGGCACCCCACACATTTGGACAGATGGGCATGTTTGTTCAGGGGTCCTTGCACCTGGACACAGCATTGTGGGAATGTTTTGGCCATGTGTGTGTGACACATGTCCTGTTGGCCTTTGGCCTGTGTATGGTGAAGACAGGATTTCCATGCAGGGGCAGCTGATGTATTCCATGCATGCATGTGGTCCTGCAGGGTCACAACTAGTGTGGCATGCTCTCATGGTCAAGTGCTGGCATACAGGCACAGCCTTAGATATAGCAGCACATAGGAAGGTTCTGTGTGTTCATGCCCCACATGAGTGGGTGTATTAGCTTCAGCTATGGCACTGCCATGGCTCTATGGGATGCTGATGTGCAGCCAGAAGTATTGGGCTGTGTTGTGTTGTAGTTGGCTTGCTGCACCTATGTTGGTAGAGCGGGAAATTTACTTCCAAGGGGCTCATCTGCCATGCCAGCATGAGACAGGCCAACTGGGCCCGCACAAGTTGGTGTGACTGCTTCGCAGTGTCATGGTTACTCATGCATCACAATCCTGCTGGCACAGGGTGCGCCAGGAGGGGTGTGTGGTGCATTTCACTTGGATTTGTCGCTTGCCACACCTTCATACTGCAGTACCGCTCAGGGGGGGCACTTGATGCCCTGTCCCTTGGCTGTTATGGAAGGTGGCTGATGTGGCCCAGCTGCTGGGTCTGCTGGCATGTGTCCCTGTCCACTGCGTCATCTTGTGCTAGGCTGACATTTGTGCATAGTCATTTGCTGTGTGCAAGGGGGGGGGGGTTTACTTATCTCACTCATCCCGGCGGTAACACTCATTCTGCTCGGTGGAAATTCCGCTGGAATACCTCCCAACTAGTGATGAGGCCTTATGTCTCATAAACAGATCTTATTAATTAAAAGTTACTCTGGGAAAGGATCTATCAATGGCCAAACAACTATATTGGATAGGGGTTGATTAAAAGATCTTTACCTGGGACTGTGTACCATTAGGTTTATTCCTTCCCTCCACTGCAAAGGAAGTGTTTGTCCGGGACACACATGATCGTTCTAAAATTTAAGCAATAGAGCTTTAGATTCTGGACTGTTTCTATCATCCCTGTGCCTCCTGTGTAGAGAGGCAAACTCCTGGAAATTGATTCCCTTTTATGGTCTTTCCAATGATAAAGGAATTGCAGTTCCTCAAACAGATAATTTGGTAAAGAAACCTGTTGGCCTGATTTATGAGTTACAAGCACATTTGTTTCCCTTGCTGATCTCAGTGAAGTTTCTGGACAGTTTACATCAGTAAAACTGGCAATAGGTGTTGGTGAGAACGTCAATAAATGTGTGTATCTTTGAAAGGGAAGTAACAATTCTCAAAGCTTAGTGGAGGAGACTGGAGAGGGGAAGGGACTGCTTTTAAGGATGCAGATTCTAGAAAGTATTCAGATGGGGAAGGCATGTGAGAACTAAAAAGGCACTCCTCGAATATCTTGTACTAAATGTGGATGAGGATCAAGCATGTTAATCCTTTGTCAGTGGATTTGGCATTTTGATGCTTCAACAGACATGGCAAACAGATGTTCTGGCTGCCCGGGGCTTCATGTAGTATATGACCCCTGCATGCATAGTGTCTCGAAAGTGGGCCTCTTTCTATTTAGCCGTTAATTTAGATCTCCAACTGTGTACTTACTCATGGGATAATGTTAACATAAAAACCTAGTTCACAAGGAAACATGCATGATGAGTTTGATTAATTTCTATAATAAGAGACAGGCAATGAGATTGATCCCATGGAAACCCTGAAGGAGCTGACTTTGTCTATGGTAATATAGAACCCACCTATAACTATCCTATGGAATTTGAGGGTTATTTTAATGCATGGCTGGGTGATTGAAACACATTTTCTGAGGTACGTGATGAAGAACAGCCTTGGTTATTTCACATCCATTAAGAATTACCCCACCAGGCTTGACAGAACAATGCTGTTACTGCACACATTGTGGGGGCTGGATTTATATGTTTGAACTAGAGTTTTAGATCTGACATCCCTGGGCAATTTGTATTTAGTATAGAAGCAGCACCAGTGATCACATCGTAATTCCTGTGGATTATTTAGCCTTGATCATCTCATTTCAAATAATTCAATTTCATTTTATTTTATTTGAGGAATTTATATTGCGCTCAAAACAGACCCAACTGTATAATAGAATAGCAGGTAACCATGATCCCACATTATTATGTACCTGTCGACAAGGGCATTGCGAGGTTTGTAAAAGATTCAAGGCTAGTTTAGATGTCACATAACTATATCATATGAATGCATGCGCTGCGGCATGCTTTCGAGCATTAATATTGCGTACTCTACTACTCATACTCATTTCGAAGTACTGTGCTAACATGTAGCTATACTGCCCCTCCATGTGAGAGCATTCATCCTATACTGGTAGATGATACTTTACAAGGTTATATAAAACAAAGAAAAGTCTTTGGGCAGCCAAAGACTTGCTGTGGATTGAGAAATTGTATTTAAGCAACAGCTGGAGAGCTACCTGTTTGCCATATTAGCCACACAGTCACTTGCTGGTGGTTATTGGGCTGACAAACTGACAGGGGGTAGCTCGTGGGCATCAAAAGTAGTGGAACATAATTGATTATACAATACAGTGAGCAAGCACAGTGAGAAAGCCTGAACTTGACCATAGGGTACAGGGGTTCCCACCATGAGAACATTTTGAAAAAACCCTGTCAAAATCATACACATTTCCGCATGGTTCTTCCAAAATAAGCAGAAAAGTACATCTGTTTCTTAGTGATGTAAAGGGCTACTGAATACTGTACCACTAACAAACTGCACCCAGTGACAAGCAGTCTGGATACAAATACCCAATATAACATAACATAACTAACAAATGTAAAACATTTCTACTTCCAACATAGATTTTTAAACAATGACATTTGTGGATTTATTCCATTACCGTATGAGTTGCATTTAGTAGAAATGCAGTATGGACAGAACTTATTGCAGTAAAAATGAAAAGCACATTTCCAATTACAACATAGATTAGCCAATTGTTAATACATTTAAATTCAAAGATACACAATACAAAGCACATATGATACTTTGCAACAAATGTGGACTGGATTGGTTCCTATAGAAACCATGTCAAATATAATTTAACACACTGTATAATATTGTATTCTCAAATAACTTCATTTACCATTTAAACTAGTAAAAGTAAGTGCCTGCCTTTGTGCATGCCTGCCAGCAAAATGATCAACAATACCATCATCAGGGACGCACTCTTCTTTGTACTGAAAGTACTGCAAGTTCCTTTAATCTAGATTGCCCCATTGTACATCTGAGCCAATTGTGAAGTCTGTGTAAAGCACTGAAATACCTCTCACAGCTACAACTACTCACTGGCACAGTTAAAGCAATTTGAATCATTTTTGTACAGTTGGAAATATTAGAGGACCTAAAAGCTTATACACTTCACCTATTGAGACAGTTTGACCTTTCTGTTTCCTTTTAGCAACATCATTTTTTGCTACAAGTGCAGATTTAAATTCTATTTTGTAATGGTTTGCAATTTTCCTTAAATCCTCAGATGGGAAGTTTGGGGAAAGTGGACTGAATTCCTCTCATCATCTCTTCTTTGACACTAGATAACCAGTGTTCTAGTTCAGAGATCATCCGATGCAAGCACAGGAAACATAAGTAGCATTGCCCTCTAAGACAAAGACAATTTCCTGGGGAACAAATGCTCACATCTGGGCTAATTTGCATACCAACAATTCCTTGCTGAGGTGTCTCAGAACTGGAGGTGAACGTCCAGCTATGGCTAATAGGTGGCATTGTGGAATGTGTGACTTGGCTCAAATGGACTATCCTACTTTTCTCGAGCCTTTGTAAACTCGCAAATACCTTTCTTGGTGTATTACATACATGCCCCCAATGCTCCAACTGTTACACTCACCTGTGTCTCTGCAGGATCAATGGATGAGCCTCCCTTGACCCAGAGGCTTCACTTCCCCTGTTTCACCCGGAGGAATACCTTGATCTTTAGTAGGGTGTGCACTCCATCCTGCATTAGTAGGGGAGCGATTCACTCATGTGATTGATGCCAATGTCTGTAGGCTGAGTTCAGATGCCAAACACTGTTTTATGCCTTCACAGCGAGGCAGAGAGTCCAAGGCGCCAGTTTCTTCACTGGCTAGAAAGTCCTTCCCACAAGTGAACATTGCACGGAGAATGTTGAGTGTCCAAAATTGTCCGTATTGTCTTTGTTTGCCGGTATTTTGTGGGTGAGTAGCGCTGCATGTAGAAGCTAGCTGCTAGTAGGTTTGCGCAGCGCCTTCAATTCGAGCGCGCCTGGTAATGTCTCTCCCTTTCCCTCGCAGGAAAAATTATGTGGTATTAGCACCTCGAGTCTGGGTTCAGCCCTACTGGAGACTTGGTGGTTAGGCAAGTTTGCAAGGAGGCTTTTGGTAAGTATGCACCGCGTAGAGAGAGAGAGCGCAGTGAAATAAGTGTCTGCGTTATTGGAGCGAGCGCAATGAATAATGTCTCTTCTTTTTTACAGGGGTTTGTGCACTCGTGCAACTAACCTGGATTCCAGTGTCGCGGGAAGATTCGGTGTGTATGCGCAGCGTTACTGATGTGCGCGTGTTAACGCTGTTCTTCTTTGTTCTTACAGGTGCCGGTGTAGAAGTCTCCTCTTGACTGGAGATAGCTGCTGCTTGGAGTAAGAACAAGGTAAGCTCAAGCTGAATGATCCAGAGCAGGTAAGCAGAAGCAGGATGATCTGGAGCAGGTAAGCAGAAGCAGGATGATCCGGAGCAGGTAAGCAGAAATGGAATGATCCGGAGCATATAAGCAGATGCTGGCTGATCCAGAGCATTACAAGTGTGTTGCTGATACAGCTCACAGTAAGCAACATGAACACTGGAAGAATATGGCTTATATAGCCAGCCACACCCAAACACTAGAGAGCTCATGAGTTATCATGCACTTCCTGTTTGGCAACAGGAAGTGGTAACAAGGAAGTTACTACAAACACTAGGAAGGAATGAAAGGAGGGATTTGTTATGGGTTCTTTGTGTGCCTATGCCAGGCCTGGCAAGACTCCACCCAGCTTGCCCCAACTACCTGCCCATGACACCAAGCACGAGGCTGGCAGGACTGTACTGTACTGTAGATCCCTAACACGGGTACAACCAGGTATTCAGTTGTCTGAGAGCCTTGTCTTGGGTTGATTAAGCTAAGTATCAAGTAGCACTGCCCTCAAAAACAATTCCCTGGAAAAAAAGACTTGCATTTGGGCTGATTGTGTACCACAATGCCTTGCAGATGTAGCTCAGAACTGGAGGGGAACATCCAGCAATGGCTACTAGGTGGCATTGTGGATTTTGTGGCTTGACTCTATCCTACTTTTATATTTCAGGAGAAAGGTTTTTTTTTGTGCAAGCTTTTTTGAATCCGCCATAACCTTCTTGGTGTATGATTAATTAAAAAACTTTCCATCCATGCTTTTTGTTTTGATGAAAACTCTCATTAAAAACATGGGTTTTTCTACCCCGTGTGAGCACCACAGGCACGTGCCCATCGCATCACTTCCAATGACAACTCGCGGGTCAAAGCATGCATCCTAAAGTTGCCCTTACCCCTTCTTGACCGCTTTCAACAACACCTCCTTTTCTACAGGCGTTGTCCCATCGTGCCTTAAGGAAGCCTGGGTACGCCCGCTCCTGAAGAAACCGTCACCCTTCTGTACATGAGAACCATAGACCCATATAAATTACCCCATATAAATTGTAAGTTGGTACCCCAGCCTCAGCTCTGTCATGACCCTCTGTGCCAGAACTCCACAGTCACCATGTCCTAAATCAGTTTAAAGAATGGAGATAACATTGTTCCTGTGGCTGTGCCCTCTGCCACCACTACTGGGCCCGGGGCAGTGGCCTCCTCAACTAAACCTAGGAAAGGGCAGACTGGTACCTCCAATCCTGGGAACTCCCCATCACCCCTCTCTCCTGTGCACTTATTAACGCCCGCTCACTCTCAGCCCATGTCCTTGACATTCACAACCTCATCACTAATCATTTTCTCAACCTTGTATTCATCAGTGAAAATGGGCTCATGAAGCGTCAGGGCCAGCCCTTTCACTAGCCCTCCCTCAAGGATATGCCATCTTTAGGCAGGATTGTCCCCTTCAGAAAGGAGGAGGGGTAGCTCTTATAGCGAGAGAAGCCATCCCTATCAGGAAAGTGCAAGGTGGAGACCTGGGCTCCAACAGCGATTACCTGCCCCTTAAAAATCAACCATCCCCCAGCTGCACCATCATCCTTCACTTCGTATATCAACCTCCAGGACCAGCCACAGACTTCCAAGATGGTCTACTACATGCCCTATCCAACAACCTAAAGAAAACCTCCAAAACCCTCCTGTTAGGGGACCTCAATCTGGGCCTGTACGATCCATCAGACTCCCAAGCCACATCCTTCAACAAATCCTTATCTGCCCTAGGATACCAACAAGCGGTGAAACTCCCCACCCACTGCAAAGGTCACACCCTACACTGGATGGGCCATCATAACTGCTCCCCCTACATCTCAGCCATCTCCCCTATCCCGTGGTCAGATCATCATGCTATCTCCTTTGAGCTGAGTACCAACAAAGAACCACCACGGCCAGTTCACCCACTCCAGCCAGCCCTCTGCAGGAGCTCTCGACAGTTAACCAAGGAAAGGCTTTTGCCCTATCTCCAATCACCTGCCCTCCAGGCACCCTCTTCGGAGGACCCAAAATACCTTGGCTGCAACCTTAAACACCATCATTGCCAATGCAGTTGATGCCATTGCTCCTCTCAGGAAAGCTAAACAGAATAAACACACTAACGCCTGGTTCTCTTCTGATTTCTTAGAAATGTGTTCCAGAAAAATAGCCTCTCATTCTGCTTGGGTAGCCAGTCGTTGTCACGCCACTAAAGCATCATTTAAGTCCATAGCCAAAGAATATGAAAAAGCCATCATCGCTGCCAAGAGCAACTCTTTCAATACAAGGATTGCCAATGCTAAATCAGGGTCCAAAGAAATGTTTTCCATTTTTAGAGAATTAGAATCACCAGCACCCGCTCCACCTTCTTCTCCTAAAAATGCAGAATTGTGTAATAGTATCTAGTCTGCCATGCTTGACAAACTCAACCTACTTCAAAGCAAGATCATTGCCCATCAACAGGCCATGAGTACACATCAATGACTTCCACTGCAGTACCTCCCATGAATCACCTCAATTCTCCTTAAAAAAATGAACGAACAGGAAGTCATTGCCCTACTCAAAACTATCAAGCCATCCAACTGTAAAGGGGACGTCTGTCCTGCACAGATCATCAAAGACTGTGCTCCCGCGTTGGGCCCTTTCTTGACCGCTTTCAACAACACCTCCTTTTCTACAGGCGTTGTCCCATCGTGCCTTAAGGAAGCCTGGGTACGCCCGCTCCTGAAGAAACCGTCACCCTTCTGTTCATGAGAACCATAGACCCATCACCGCGGTCCCGTTCCTTCTAAAAGTACTAGATCAGGCTGCTTATCATCAGGTCCAAAACTTCCTGGAGACCAATAATCTCCTTGGTCTATGCCAGTCAGGCTCCGCCCAAGACATGGGACGGAAACTGCGCTCCTAGACCTGAAAAATCAGCTCTTTGTGTAAACGGCCCCAGCGGTGGTTAGCCGCCTGGCCACTTCAACTGGCGTGCTTGTGCTGCTACATCTGTGGGTATGCTGTTCGCTGTTTTGTATATCTGTAACTGTTCTCATGCTCAATATGACATGTCTGCTCTCTGTAACCCTTGAGCGATCCTCCATGAAACTGTAACTAAGTAATTTGCTTGCAACAGCGCCTTGATGAATATGGGCTGCAGTGGGCTTTACAAATTCAAACAAATAAAAAAATAAAACAAATAAAATAACCATGATCCATATCACCCTGGTAGGAATCCTATAAAATTACACTTTTCCAGTTGCAAATGTCATGCTGACGACCCACATGGAAAGGAAATAGTCATCGCAGTCAGGCCTGAAGGGTAAGATGCCCCAGCAGGGCAGGTTGTAGACCCTGGGAATTGGGTTAATTGAAGAGGTAACTGGTTGCAGAGGCTGTGTAAGGAAGGGGGGCTCTTGAGAAAAGGGGTTGGGGGGAGGCAATGTTCACCTTTTATACACCTTGGGTCCAGGTGGAGATTCAAGGTGGGGGTATGACGGAAGAAATTGTTGTGTTGCAGCCCAGCTTATAGTGCCTCTTCCCACAAACCAGCTTCAGTACCAAGGGCTGCACATGGCAAAGAGGGGCGCAGCAGCAGGGATGGCACAAGGCATCTGTTTAACCTGACTCAGGCGCTGCAATGTCCAGGAAGTATCACTCCAGCACAGACCCACTGGACCTGCGCTCATTGTGGTGCGAATTATTCATGCCTACCGAGTGTGCAGTTGGTGCAGTGGCTGCATTTACTACGTTGTGGCCCATGCAGGTCAAGTGTGCTGAGCTTAGTGCAAGCTATATCGATCAAGTGTGCTGCACTTAGTGCAATGTGAGAAGTGCAGTCACACAAAGAGAATGAGATCGAGGGTATTTGTGGACTTTGGGCCCAGTCGATTTTGCACCTGTACCACACAACCTTGCATTTTTTCTTAACAGCGCAGATGGGAGACAGGTGAGAATTACAGGAATATTAGAGTTGAAAGATGATGTTTCATGTAAAGGTCCCACCTCAGCATGTTTCAATCTTCAGTGACTTTGACATCACCTTGGGAGGCGGTCAATGGTATTGTTAAAAAAAGGCCCCAGCTGTACTTCTGAGAGTATTCCAGCACTATCACCACATCTTAACCGTTCATCTTTATAAAAGCCCAAATTTGTTTTTTTGTTGCTGGGATTTGTGGCAAAGAGTTGTTCCTACAATCAACTCAGAGAGACTAAAGGTAATAATTTTTACGACCAATAGTGAACAGCCCTCTAAAAACAAGAACTATTAAACAATACACAATGTTCACTTGGTCCCTTGCTTCCACAAGTCCATAGAAGAGTTTAACCCTACTATATGAGATTAGTCACCATTAAATTCTCATAGGCTGCATTTTATCAAACATAGTTATTTATTTTTCATATTTCAACACATAAAAAAACGTTTTATCTTTTTTTCTTTTTTTCTTTTTATCACCACTCCATTTTTATGGAGAGTTGTTCAAGTGTTTATACAGAATCACAAAATCTACAACATTGCGATACACTATCGCTGTGTACATTTATTTGACCATTTAACATTTCACAAAATTCATTTCTTAACCTGGATCTTCAAAGGTGCTTACCTCTATCATAGAGCCAAGCAAATTAGTCCATAAAAACCTTTCACTTCAACTTCATAAAACCCATGTTTACTTTCATACCACATTCGAACCATACCCGACATGTTTCATTCCTTCCACACTTACACACTAATCACAAGGAAATTCTTCAGGGGTAAAAATTTAAGCAACATTCAATCAAATGTACAATCATAATAGTCTTCTTATAGACGTATTCTTCTGTGGGAAACCGCTTTCTATAGGATTCCATCAAACTTTTCTTTAGGGTCCAACCTTCACAATGGAAAAACTGTGGGAAGCAAGTGTGTGATAGACGAAATTTAGTATTCGAAAAACTTATCCCGGTTGACATTTTGATTATGCACAACCTGCTATGTATCGATCATCAGCTGAAGGGTATCATTTTTTAGATTATCACCTTCTTTACATCTAACATGGCATCAACTCCCTGCCCCTTTTAGCATCTAGGTTTGTCTAAAACATAATTCAGCATGTTATCGACTTTTATGTCTCACAACAATGGTTAACAAGGTTATAATTCGCCACATTGTTGTCTCTTATGATGATGTCTTTAACACCTCACTGAGTAATTCGCCAGTTTATAGTGCGTCACCAGGTTAATACATAGGATAACACAGTGTATCTCAATATTTTTACCTTTAGTTAGCTGATTCCTTTTAGTGTGTCTTCTTTGTGAGGTCCTTCCAATTTTTGAAACCAATTTCCAAGGCCCTCTAGTGGTGGGGTTGCTTGACTCTCACACAGATAAAGGTCACTAGAATCACTAGGAGGCGTTCCTATTTGCAAAAAAATCTCTAGTGAGTTAGTTTATAAACCATAGATTGGTCATTATTCTATTTCCCAAATTATTGTGCTATAAACCCACATGCACTCCTTTATACTGACCTACTAAATGTAATTAAACAGATTTCTGTTTTGTTTCATCATTTGTTTATGACGTGTAGCACTTCTTTTGGAATCAGTCTTCTTCCTTTGTCCCAGGGGGAAAGAAAAAACCAATAACTCTGTATGGCGTATTCTAGAGCAATACAAAAAAAAGGGTGGGGGAGAAAAAAAACACACATAAGGTGTTTTGCCTTTATTCTATGGACTTGGGGAAGCAAAGGACCACGTGAACATTGTGTATTGTTTAAAGAGTTGTTCCTTACATAATTTGGTGATGTTTCACTAGTCTGCACCAAATTGTGCATGGATGCCTGTTAGGAACCTCCAGGCATTACTGGCTACATGACATTTGGACACCCCTCCCCTTTCCCCGGATTTCAGCAAAAAGTCCAAATTAATTTTTGTGTTTGTGGGTTTGTGGCAAAGCATTGTTCCTTGTACAATTCCACAGTGTTTCAGCAATCTGCACCTGATTATGCATAGTTACCTGTTAGGACACTCCAGACATTACTAGCTACATGGCATTTGGACACCCCACCCCATTCCCCATTCCCCAGATTTCAGCACAAGTCAAAATTTGTTTTTTTTGGTTTATGGCTTGGCAAAGCGTTGTTCCTTATACAATTCCACACTGTTTCATCAATCTGCACCACATTTTGCATAGTCATCTGTTAGAACCCTCCAGACATTACTAGCTACATGGCATTTGGACACCCCACCCCTTTTCACCAGATTTCAGCACCTTCACACATGAGACGGCTGCATGAAATTGGCAAAACTTGAACGTGGTTGTTAAAGGTCTGGTCCCGACACGAGGAACAAAACTCTAGGTCCAGGCCCTAGGATGCACAGTTTCCAAGATATTTGCACGGAGATGCACCACAATAAACTGCACCATGCCAGGGTGAGGCGACAGGTCGGAAAAAGCATGGAATGTCCCAGTATGCAGCAGCACTCCAACTCTTGCCTCCCCTCAATGTCTGCTCCGGGGTATGTCAGCCACCCACACACGCCCATTCTCAGTGCAGTTTACTTCAAAGTGAAAAGAACATCAAGTGATAAGCGAATCAGAACAGCGACCCACAGGATCAGTATCATGTCTGTCTACAGAACCTGTTTGCAGAACAGGTACTTCAGATAGTTAACAATAATTAGAAAGTACGCCTAAAGCTTCATACACATAGGGAAAGTCTCCCTCCCTGATGAAGGAGCAAGTTTTAGGCTGAATGTACAAGACGATTACTTTAAAGCATGACTAACTCGTAGGGAAGGACTGTGCTGCTGATTTCCACAAAAGTCAGTAGGTAACACTGTAAACCTCCAGTAGACTGGTGCAGAACCCTGTAAGATCACAATGCAGATCCAGGGGACTGATGCATATGTAACTCTGAGGCTGGGGCTCCTAAATCAACAGGCTGCCAGCACATTTGAAAGTGCCCCCCAGGGCTGAAAGCTGCGAGTGAGTGAGCGATTGCTGCAACATTGTGTACTGCCGCCCTTGTAGCCCCTGAGCTTTTATCCAGGGATACAAAGAAAATACCTGGTGCTATAGCTCACCCAGTCCCCCCTGTAGAGACACCCCTGCCGATGGCAATGGCACACCTGTGCGTGTTGCATGGCCATCAAAGAGGGAGCAAGCTGCAGCACATCTTCCCTAGTA
The DNA here is from genome assembly GCF_040938575.1 of Ambystoma mexicanum. Taxonomy (NCBI): domain Eukaryota; kingdom Metazoa; phylum Chordata; class Amphibia; order Caudata; family Ambystomatidae; genus Ambystoma; species Ambystoma mexicanum. The sequence continues at coordinate 878,454,284 of NC_090941.1, read as the reverse complement.
CCCCAGATTTCCGTGACCACGATTTGGGAGAGGCTCAATGCCATGGAGCAGTAGCAGTAGCATATGGGACAAATAGCTTAGCAACAACTGGGCCATTGTCAGGCCATGAGAGATGCCATGCAGGGGGCATCCAAGTGGGTGGCAAGGACAATGGACAGGCAGAGCAAGTGCATAGGTGAATTCACAGCTGCTATGACTATAGTTTGGCACAGGGTACGGTATCTGGCAGAGGTATTGTCAGCCAGTAATGAGACTGTCCTGAGGGCCATAACTCTCACAATGCAGCAGATCAGGGGGATACTGGCAGCTCCATTTTTACTATGCCCACTGAGAGCTCCGTCTGCAGCACACTGGTGCAGGGATCATAGAGATTGCTGTCTTGCTCTCCACTGTCTGCGGTAGGACACAGCAAGCACAGGCCTGAGTAGACATGGACATGTCACTGTCATTCTGTTCGGGGATGAGGGTGGTGAGAGGGCATTGGTGTTGGGGGTGTGGGTGGTGGGAGGGCATTGTTGGGGATTAGGGTGGTGAGTGGGCATTGGTGTTGGGGATGAGAGTGGTGGGAGGGCATCGGTTTTTCGAGATAGGGTGTCTATATGTTCAATAAATCACTTTGAACTGCAGGCAATGGATCCAGTGATAATTTCATTACAGTGATACATGTTAATACAGTGTAAATGTACAGTCCAGTGACAGGTGCATAAGTAGGGTTTCAAAAACAGTCGTAATTAGGTTCTGGCAGACAATGCATCCTTCTCTCAGTTCTCAACATATATTGTGAGGTGCCCTGTTATCACCTGCATCTTCATCATCATTTGTGTCAGGGGGTGAACTGTCCTCATCTGGAGGCATGGTTATGTGCCACTGTACGCACATGTTGTGCAGCATTGCACACATGACACATATTTTACCTATTTTTGCGGGCCTGTATATGAGTGCCCCGCCTGTCTGGTGTGGGCACCTGAATCTTCCCTTTAGCATTCCAAATGTGCGCTGAATGCATGTTCTGGTCCTTTTGTGTTCCCCATTATAGGCTGTCTCCTGCAATTTACCTGGGTTCCTCACCGGTGTCATCAACCATAGTAACAACGGATAGCCTGAGTCACCTACAACCGTTAGAAAGGACAATGTTGAACATGGCTGTTTGCCTACTAAATGCCAGTTTCAATCACCATTATGCTGGTGGCCTTTGTATGCTTCTGTGCTCATATGTGTTCTGGGGGGACACAGTACTTCACAAGGGGTTAGGGGTGATGCAGTGATGTGAGAAGTTGTTTAATGTGACCACAAGTAGGAGACTGCAGTGTTTCCTGCATCATTGTTCTTGTGTTTGTTCAGGCATCACCCATGAAGGTGATACTATGGCAATGGGGCAAGGGCATTTACTGCCCTATACCTGTCATTGGCAGTAAAGGCTTGTTTGATTCTACAGGGACATTGATTGTTGCCAGGAATCACGTGCCTGCTTTAATGCATGCCAAGATCACCTACAGAGTATTCTCAGGTAACCCTGTGGCCAGCGGTTTATGGGTGATGGGCCATAGGCTCTTTAATGTTATATGTCATCAGGATTTTGGGACTTGTAGTTTCCTCACATTTGTTCTTATGTCTGTCCTCATGTGTGCCTCTGTGCTATATCACTGTCATTTTTACAACTTACCTAAAAGCCAGGTACACTACTCTCTGTGTGTGTTCTGTGAGAAACCTGAGGGTATCCTCACTCCTAGACCCCCTGCATCCCCTTCTCAGGTACCCAGGAAGGGCCATCGCTATTGGATCCTGACCCTGGGGGTGGAGAAGAGAGGGAGGATCACCTGGGTAGAGGGTCCACTGAGGATGGAAGTGGGGTACCCTTAGGCAAGACATGGCATTCCCCTTTTCCAATTCATGACCAAATTAACCCTCACTGACCTTTATGGGCTACTGAAAGACCTCTCCCATTAGTTCTCCACATTTGACATTTGAAAGTACTGAGACGAGGAAGAGGAGCCTGAAAGTAATGAACTCTACACCTTCATTTTACCACTTTGGTACTGGGATCAGGAAGATGCCTGCTGAGTACTGTGAGGGTCAGGCATGTCCCCTCAATCATGGTCATGCAAGTCTAATTAGGCATCTACACCTGCATCCTGTCAAGGGGATGCAGGTGTATGAGGAGAGACCAGTGAAGCAGAGACAGGGGCAACAGGAGGCCTGTGTAGGAACTTGTATACAGGGGCAAGTTGTGGTGGTACATAACGAGGAGCCAGGATGCTGGCCGACATCCCAGAGGTGTTGGAGTCTCTGTGATGGTGATTGAGCAGCTGGGGCTGTGAACAAACAAGAGAGAGAGAGAGAGAGTGGGCGCCATCTGTGCCCACCAAGAAGCAACACAATTGCTGGTGTATGTAGAATTCCAACCAGCTTGTGAGCAGGGAAGGTAGAGGTTGGGGCACCAGCCTGGGAAACAAAAGGAAGCAGCAAGAGCCACTGAGCAAGACGCCGAAGACAGGTGAGTTCTGGGTAAAGACACTCAGAAACTAGTGCTCCGGGCTGCGTTCAAGTAATGAAGCACGGTATGAATGAAAGCTTCAAACCAAGATGAGTGCTACATATTGAATACTGAACTGAAATGGAAGTTTGAAATAGTGCAAAACTATATAAATAGAATAACGAACTGAATGGAAGTTTAAAACAGTGCTAAACTACGCACATTGAATACCGAACTGACTGAAAACCTAAAATGTAACCATGTTGAATACTGAGCTGAAATATAACTTTACCCAATTATCCATTCAATCCACAGCAGTCTCGGAACATCGATGGGCTGAATATCATGGGAACATATACCAATCTACTTTTCCCTCCTGTCTGCCTAAATTTGATAATATACCACTGCAACATCATTTTGCTTTAGATAGAGATGATCTTTTGCGATCCATAATTAAATTGAGTCCATCCCGAGCACCAGGAAAAGATGGTTTATCTAATGTGGTATTGAAGTCTAATCCCGAGATCTGGGCAGACATCTTATAACTAATTTACCAGAAGGTCATGCAGACAGGTATTATACCATATTCCTGGAGGAAATCAATAATTATTCGCCTTTTTAAGAAAGGCGATAGGTCTGATCCAGCAGCGTATAGACCTATTGCCTTGTTGGATACACCAGGAACGATTTTCACAGGATTACTGCTGAAAGAGATTAACTCATGGCAAAATGAGAGGGGTCTAAGAGATTCCTTTCAAACAGGTTTTATCTATGGACTAGGGACAAGCATAAACCTATTGGTCATTAACATCATTAAAGCAAATGAACAACATAGAAAACAGCCGTTATACATGTCTATTGTAGACTTTTGCATGGCGTTTGATTCTGTATCAAGAGAATTGTTATTTAAAAAAATGCTCGATGCTCAGTGCCCAGGGCACCTAATAAAATATATACATCAACTACATACTCAAACATCAGTGCAAATTCATCTAAATACAGCTGGACTACTAACTGCCCCAATAAAAATGGAAAGAGTTCTTAAACAAGGCTGCACCTTTGCCTCGGCTCTTTTTAATTTCTTTATTTCAGATTTGGGTCAGTGTTTTATGAATACAACTTCTGACTCACGGAAATTAGGTACTACTACAATAAAGTGGTTGCTATACGGGAATGACATTGTTTTAATATCAAAAACTCTGTGAGGGTTTCAATCATTATTAGATGCTCTAGGTGGGTATGTAATCAAAAACTGTCTGACCATAAACACAGTTTTGCATCAGAATACACATATGTGGGTCACATGTTATTGTGGGATGTATTGAACCACTAGGCTCTGCCCTGTGACATCACTGTGTGCTGCTTTCACCAGAACCAACAAAATGGCCTCAAAAAGCCCCGTGCGCGCTAAAACCGCTGAGAAGTGCGCAGTTAAACCGGAAAAATTAGATCTCAATCTACTTTGCCTGTGTCAGTGGTAGAACAGGAGACCACACTGCCAAAACCTGTCATTTGGGCTGCCCACAGAGGGAAAATGGAAACTACTGAAAGGCAGTGCTTAATTGCCAGGAAAACTAGAAGTGCTCGAAAATCCGTTTTTCCTTGGCATTGAAATTGCAAAATAATTTGTTCCCAAACATCAGAAAAGATCCAACATCCTTGCCATGTTTTAACTATCACCTTATTTAAGGAATCCACATAAGCGCACTATGTCAGGAAAAGCAGAATCTGTCAGAGAATATCCACATTAAAAGTGTGCTTGTTTAAGAAAATCTGTCAGATGTGGGCGCAGTATCGCCGCCTGCCTGCATCAAAGCTGTCATTTAAGTGCATTAGGAGTTTAAACTTGTGCATTAAAATCAAAGTGTTGAAAAGAAGAGACTTGCCATCAAAAGCAATATAGGTTGCCACTATTTCATTTCTATGTTGAAAAAGACTGCAATTGGAGATATGTTTGCCTGTTTTTAAAATTGTAACTTTAATTTCAACAAAGAACCATGTAACAATTTACCTTAAACTAACCTGGTTCTGCAAAATTTCAAAGAAGCTTCGCCCACTGGGAAACACCCCACCCTTCTCCTTCCCACCGAAAGGGCAGGAACTCTCAGTCGGATGCTAATGAAGAGGGGTAGGAGATTTTTCTCTGCTGCTCTGAGAGAGACAATAGACTTCCTGGATTGAAAGGGTATGCAAATTCAAGTGTCAACAGAAACCCCTGTCAACAGGAAGAGAGGCCTGGTTTGCTCTTGGCCCAGCAAAACTTTGGGGGCGGGCCAGACGGATATGTGTATCCTTAAACCACAAGAAAGTATCTTTTTGAAAAAGACTCACAGAGAACAGTGCAAAATTGTACAAATCTGTAAAATATAGTGTTGTTAACATGAAAATCCTGGTCACATTTTGAAACTAGTTATTGCATTGATGGAGTTATTGATGGCGGGACTCCCTTTTCTCCTGTGCACCTCTTCCTTCGTTGTTCCTGAATTAAGCCTGCAGCCTTGGTCCTGGTTTGTCTGGGAACCAACTCCGGGGTTCTCATTAGTTATAGACGAATTGTGGGGATGAGAAACTTGTGGATCAGTTTAGGCGCTGGTGGGATATGATGATCCAGTGGTCGCTGTTAAGCGAATTAATTTAGACATATGGTAGAGTCAGGTCTTTGTCATTCGTTTGGTTGTTTATTTCATGGTTAGTTAGCACCAATGAAAACATCATAATGGAAATGAATGGCAGTTTTTGACATGGTAAATCGCTACACAGCCGACGCGCGTTTCAAGTCTTTTTCAAGGCCATTTGAGTTAGGGGTTGGACTCCAAATTGTTGTAGACTGGTCCTCCGAGATAAGGGCACCAGGGGGGCACGATAGCCGTTCATTATCCGGGTTTGGCATGTTGTAGTAGGGCGAGCGTTTCTCTGGAAAGCCGTGTGAATGACGGCTTTCCAGAGATGTTTTCAGAACCCGTCAGATCCAGTCCAGAGTGCTGTGCAGTGTCCAGAGTGCCGTGCTGAGTGCAGAACCCGAGCGCCCTGAATTCCGTCCGGTGGGCTAGCAGAATTCCAGTCCAGAAATCTTTGACCAGATCCCTGACGGGCCCATTCCAAACAGTAGTAGTGAGTATCTATAGCATAGAAGTGTCTCTAGTCAGTGTCTTATCCATAAGTAATCCTATCCAAACCCTTCTATTATATCCAGAACTGCATTGTAGAAAATCTTCTTGTTTTCCTAAATCCTTCTCTCATCCCTATAGTCCTTTGGTAATGGTAGTGATAATATCATCTTTGCGCTAATATATTTGCTGAAGAAAGACAAGCGTCTCGGAAGGTACAAACCATCCGGAGACATCGCTGGATTGGTGGCTCTGCTGGCATGTAGCTTGTGGCTTCATAGACTCCCTAGTGCAAAGAAATATTGTTTGTAATGTTCAAAAGTGCATCTTTCATTTGAAAATGTTGACTCTTTCTGAGAAAAAACAACCTCACAAAAACCGTCATAACTTCTGTACCGTTTATGCTAGAAACAAAATTTAAGTGTCAAATTGAAGCTAACATCCTCAGCTTTCCAACACCCAAAACCGCATTCCAACACCTTCTAGTTCTTCCGCAATCGCGCTTCCCGCGCGCGGAAAACTTTGCCGTGAATGTTTCGTTTGGCTAAATTTCATCATGTGTAAAACAGCTGTTCTTTGCATCCGACCTCAGAATTAAGTGTTCAATCTGCTAGTGAATCAATAATCATTGATAGTGTTTATCTGAAACCATACAAAGTGGCTCCCACTAGTTTTGAATCCAATTTAGTGAATTAAGTCCATTTGTCAGTGTTTTTACCCATTCATTCAAAGCCACATTTAAACCATTTTGACCTGTTTGCAATCATTCCTGTTTCTGTCTGAGTTTGCTGGGGGAAAAAGGGATTGAAACTGTATTTGTTGAGTGTATATTCCTGAAACCTGTTTTCTCTACTTCCATCTCTTTATCTTGCATATTGGGGGGATTGAGTAGTGTGCAGGGGGAAAGAGTGACATTGCATTTGACTGAACCCACACAAAGTATTATTGTATGCTGCATTATTTTTCCTATCCATACTCCTTCTGATTAAAGAGATTGTTGATTGTAACATCACCTCCTTGGTGATCATTGTATAAATATTAAATAGTGTGATATATATATTGTGAAATCCATTGTGAAAGAGAGGGGCGTGATATAAGGGTACCTCAGTCAGAAATAAAAGAACTTATAGACAAAAATATATAATTAAGGGTTTCAATTGTGCATCCCACGCTAGGCATTGACTTAGGTGAAGTGCTGGGTTGAAATCACTTACATTATCTAGATCTACCAAGTTATAAACATGCTGGTGCCAGGCTGCCTTACCAACGAGTGGCTAAATTGAAGCCTGACTCATGAATTACTGTTTGATCTTCCAAACATAGGTAATACTCATTGTGACCAACTTCCTATCAGTAAATATGTTGTAATTTCTTGACTGTAGCTCCTCAGAAACTGGGAAAATTAGGCCCCACCTTGCTTTAGATTTGATTTTTAGAATGTTTGGTAAATTACTCTATAGAAAAAATAATTACTAGCACTGGGTCCTATAACTATTTTCCCAAGACTCTGTGAACATTTGCTTACATGTTTCTAGGGATATAGCACCTCTGTGACCTGACTATTAATGTATACTGGTATACCGTTTCATTTGTTCATAACTTTACATTTTACAGTCAACTATGTTTGTTATTTTCTTTCCAATATTTCCTTATATGTTCATGTTCAGTTGTCTTGGTTGCTAATATACATTTTGGTGCCTGCTCTTTTAAGGGCACACAGGCGGCAGAGTGACACAACGCGCCGCGTGTGCACGTAATAAACAGGGAGTGCCACGGATCGCCAGTGCGACCGTGGAGCCTGGACAGAGAGCACTGGGTCTCATGTGCTCTGTATGTTTTCAGGGCTCACAGGGCCGGAGGGGCACACCGGCATCCGTTAACAGTGGCGAGGTTGCGTGGTCGATCCTGCGCGTGAACCCGCAAGCCTGAGGCGTGAGATTTCTTGGGAGCATTTTCTCCAGATTTCCATGCCCAACAGTTCCAGAATTTTGAATATGGAAAATAAATCTTCTTCTGCTTTCAAAACAGTGGATGATTGAACTGATAACATCTACTGAAATGCGCTGCTTCAGAAACTTATGAGCTCCAAAATCACCTTGCATCCTTGCAGAGGCAATACGATACTAGCTCAATACTACTGTTACCATGAAAACCATGGAATCAAATGTTAACATATAATTACGAAACAAACCAAACATGTGTCTGTGTGTCAGCATGGTGACAACTGGACACACCATCCATTTGACTGTCCATCTGTATAAGGAACTAGCTACAGGATATGCTATGCGCATTGATCCTTTCAGGTTGAAGTACCTAATTTACTCAACTCCTTTTGTGAACTTATATACTGTTAATGGTGTGTCTTCATCACCAGATATTGCCATTTTCAATCACACGATAGAAAGAATTAGAGTGTGAACGACAAAGATACCTAAATATGAACTCTTCTGTTTGCAGGCAATGTTATCCTTGAGAGCCACGGTGGATACCTTTGCAACATACCCGGTGCTGATACAGCAGGAACTGGCCAGAGTGGGCTGGTACGAATGGTATGTTTGATTTGAAATTCATTGAGCAAACAGAGTTAATGCCACATGATTATTACTTGCAAGTATTACACAAAATAGATACATATAACTCGACATAGTAACTGATTATACTTTTCTTTTTTATTTATATCGCAATGAAGTATTTGTTGGCTGATTCTTTTGTTCGTTTTTGATTTGTTCCCTATTTGACCTCATCTATGCTCGTTCTGCTGAACCCCAAACATTTTACTTCCTAAGAACCACATGTTGAAGTTCAGGGGTATCCTGCTTTAGATTTCCTTTGCCAGGATCCGCATTTGCTCAATGAAAGCCATTCATGTTTTAATTGGACATGCTTCAGCAGGTGTGACATGGCTAACGTTGTTCCACACTCCTGTTAAATCACTCAGATATAAGCCATGTGTTCTTAAACACAGAAGTGAAGGCACATTGCATCCAGTAAACATAAACCAGGCGACTCCGCTATACTTCACCAATACCACCTTGCTGAGGATGACACAACTGATGCCTGCTGTATGCAACTTAAAATACCCAGACATATTTATAAAATAGAGAAAAATACTTACCATTAAACTTGTAGAATATTTCGAATAACGTTAAATATCTATCTTGCACAAGTCTTGGAATTTATTTTCTGTATTAATATGATTTGGAAAATCTCATATAGCCCACACAAGCCACAGGATAGCCTTTGTAATATAAAATGTTCATCTGTGGTGAAGCTGTGGCATTCTTATGCAACAGGGCGTGTGTCTGCCAAGAAGGATTAAGAGAAGCTCTCTCCATTGTACGGGCAAGGGGAAGAGCTTTAACACTAAGGACCTACTTCATGGCACATTTCGCGGGGTGCAAAGTGACCTTACACCAGTGCAAAGTGAATGTGAACCACGCTAATAGTTCCATTAATTAGGCATTTATGTGTGAGTTAGAATGTCGTGATATCACGTGATTGTTGGTGGGTGACTGTGTTCTATGTGTCCCAAGAGTGACAGTTAGTCTGTTAGCTGGCTGGATGGATGTACCAGTATTTGTCCCTGGATCCAACTTGTGCGCACACAGTCATGGAATAAACTTACCATCAATTTACATCCTGACTCCAGAGTGGTGTGTGAGCAGAAGAACCCCATTACTTCACTGGCGATGAGGAGGTCATGGCTGCTGAGTAGGGGGCGCGAGGGGTACAGGATACTGCCCTCCAGAACCTACATTCATCCGGGAAGGTGCCAGCTGTGCTTGAGACCAAATGGTATTGGTACTGGTAAAACCTGCATGCTGGGGGTGCAGGAGCTGCAGTAGGGTTAACTGCTGCAGCAGGTCGGAGGTCGGGGCCTTTGAGGAGTACTTCCCTGGTGGGCAGTTACAGCTGATGTTGAGAGGGCCTGTTGCTTTGTGAAGCAGGCAGGAAATGCTGTGCACCCTGTGGTCCAGACAAGTGGCGAAGGAGAGGACCGGTCAGCTGGAGCAGAGGGGCAGGCGCAATGTCTGTGGAAGAACCGGACCAGACATAGTGGTCTGTTGTGCTGGTGGGCGTGCAGCACTGGGAGTTTGTCAACAAGTGCTAATTGGGTGCAGAGGAGTTTGAAGCTCTTCGTCAGGTACAGTGAGCTTGGCAAGCGTTGGGGGCTCGGAGGTATGCTCATGTCCACAGGCAGTGTACTAATGATGATGTTGGTTGTTAAGGGGGCAGCATCAAACGTCCCATGTGATGGCGCAACCATGGAAAAGGAACGTTGCCATGGAGATTCTGCATCTAGTGGCTCATGTGATGGTGCAATGATGGAGAGGGAACGTTGCAAAGGAGATCCTGTGCATGTCAGCGATTCACACATGGGAAATCAGCCAGGGGATGGAGAGTTGTTTTCGGTCATGTCCTTCTACGAAAGTGTGCCAAGTTCATCGTGTGGTCACGTCTGGCTGTGGGAACATAGGAGATTGCGGCACAGTGTCCCATCATCAGGTTGGGGCAAAGCAGCGGATCTGTGCTGCTTTGGAGAGCAGCTTGGAGGTAAAAGTAAAGAAAGGCTGCGTATCCCTTTTGTGTGCGTGTGTGGGGGGTGGACGGTTCTCACTGTTTTGACTTGAATCGAGGCTCAGAGTGTCCTATTTGCATGGCAGGGGAATTTTCAAGCCTGGTGGTTTGTCACGGATGCTTCAAGTTTATGACCAATTTGCGTGAATTAGGATTTTTTGGTGGGGGTGGTCATGGGTTCATGTTTTGTCTGGGGCCTTCTAGACAATGTAGTGGGTGTTTATGTTGTTGCCCGTGGGTACCTCTGATAGGTATAAAAGTTTATGTCAATTGTATTATGCTTAATATGTTTTCCTTTTCAGGGGAAAGTATGGACATCCAGGAGCGCGGAGTTTCCTTGCATTTGGGGATATGCATTGAATTTTTTTTCTGCAGGTGTCTTATTTTATTCGGGAGCTGACATTCTTTTGGACAAATGGGTGCGGGGAGCTGATGATGTTTACCCGTGTCTTTGACATCTGGGTGTTGGACGTGTAATGGACCTATACGGGCACAATGTGCTTTTCATTTAGAATGTTCAGTCCATACATATTTTGGGTTTTTGTTTGGTTTGTATTTGCCATATTGTATGTCTTGTCCATTTGTTGTGAATGGTGTAGGGTGTATTACACGATGTTCTGTAGCTTTGTGATGGCTGTTGGTTATGGTTATTTGGTTTACAGAATGCCGGGTGGGTTCTATAGGTTTGTGATGGCTGTTCGTTATGGTTATTTAGTTTACAGAATGCCGGGTGGGTTCCGTAGGTTTGTGATGGCTGTTGGTTATGGCTGTTGGTTAGGTTCTCACTGTTGGTTACAGTGCTTGGTGTGTATATTTGTCCACCTGTTGTGAATGATGTAGGGTGTATTACACAATGCTGGGTGGGTTATGTAGGTGTGTGATGGCTGTTGGTTACGACTATTTGGTTTACAGAATGCTGGGTGGGTTCTGTAGGTTTGTGATGGCTGTTGGTTATGGCTATTTGGTTTACATAATGCCGGGTGGGTTTTGTAGGTTTGTGATGGCTGTTGATTACAGCAATTTGGTGCCACCATTGGTTACAGTGTTGCTGGTTGACCTACCTGTGTAGTTAAGGTCGGTGTTGAGGTGTCCACATTAGGTGAGTGGTACCTACACAAAAGAATGTGTTTTGTGTAAGGAGGGAGTGGACTTGGTGGTTTCCATTTGGACTTGGAGTCTTCCATTTGATGTTGGAATTTGCCATTTCACTGTTTTCTCTTTATCACTGATGCATGTGCATGTCTAGGCGTACATATGCATGACTGTGCGAATTTGGATGCTTCATTTGGTATGCTGAGCGATCATTGCTTTTTTCATACAAAAAAAGCTCATTGCAAATAGATTCATTAGAACTATTTTTTTGTTTTAGAAACACTTTTTAAAAGTTTTTTTTTCAGAGGAATGGCCATTATGGGAGGCATTGACTACAGAGGCTGGGGGGGCGGCCTGCGGGGGGCATGATTTCATAATGAATTTAGCAGTGCAAAAGGAGGACATAAGCATGTTCCTCATGTGGCAGGGGGGCAGTTGCAAGCAACATGGCAGAGATTTCAGAAGTGGTTAATGTTTGGAAGGTGGCCATCACAGAGACGCAAGTGGTCTTGAAACACACACATGAGGGTGCAAATGAGGAGGATGTTATTGAGGAGCAGCATATTTGGGAGGAGGCTGAGGGAGAGCACCAGCCTGTGGTGGTCCCCCAGTGGGCATGAACCTATCTGAGGTGGAGAAGAGGGACAATTTGGAGTACGAGGAGAATGTGGAGGAGCCTTGCACCACACCTGCCCTTGCAGGGTGGGCACAGCAGGCACACAAAGAAAATACCTCTTCCACTTTACACAGTTCATAAGGTCAGTCAGTTCTTAAGGTAGGTCAGACCTACCTCTTCAGGGTAGGTGGCAGTGTCAAGAAAAGAGGCGAGGCAGAGAATCAAGCAGATGAAGAATCACATTTGTTGATGGAACTGCCAGATTTACAGAGTGAAAGAGTCCACCTCCATGATGTATTCCTCCAATTATCCAGCTGCCACTCCAGGGATGGTGTAGATTCAGGCAAAAGTCACCTTCCATGGCTACGGTGCAGCACCATCTCATCATTCAGCACCCCTTGCAAAATAGTAGGCAATGACCGAATCTACAAAGCCTGCCCAGTCAGTGCCACTGGCACTGGTGACTGTTGGCAACCACGGTCCTGTGTTATTGGTGCTCATCTAATAGGCATTTGGAGGCATCATGCCAATGACAGTTCATGTACTTGGGATCCATCTGTGGGATCAGCTGAGGAGGTATGCAATCATATATTCCTCGCATTTCCTGGTGCTTCACAGTCGGGGGTGGACTCTACAGCATTAGGGGCTACCATGGTATTCATCAGAATAATCCTTCAATCCGTAGATAGTTGAGTATGCGTAAAGGAATGAGGAAGGAATGAGGAAGTCATGGGGTATCGTCTGTTCTCTTTTGGAGACTCCAAACACATGAGAGTGCCATCCCTTGGTGGGAGAGCCGGTGAACATCAGGGGGTGGCTGCACTCTGTGGGAGAGCCTGTGATCTTTAGGGGTGACTGCACTCTGCAGTAGAACCCAAGAGATCCAGGGTGCACTCATTGCGATCATGACAGCAGCAGGGCTACAAAATATTACTGTCACAAAAGGCAATCACACATGTGCAGATGCTGGCCTCCAGTCTGTCATTGACCCATGTGTATGTAAAATGTCTCAGTCACTGAAGACAATTTTACATCTTCTCCCTATTTGCTGGGCCCACACTGCTTGCAAACGTTTCGACAAGTGTCAGATTGTGAAATGTGGGCCAGTTGCTTTTGTTCCTAATGCCTTTGTTTTTTTTTATCCGATTGATGTAGTAAGTGCTGCAGCAATGCTTCCTTGCATATTGGTCCAGTGTCTCTTCCTTGTGATGTTTGCTGCAAAGTCTCCTCCTCTGACACTTGCAGGTGAAAAGAAGCCACTTTTACATTAAAACACAGATCTATGAATGAAAACAGCAGGTACAAAGTCATATCTCTAATTCCAACAACCCGTGGATCACCATGGTTGCATTAGGTCCCTCACTAGCTGTTATACTGCACCTGCTAAGCCCCAGCTCTCACCAAGTTGGAAAGGTTCAGCACAAGCAAAAACGCCAGAGAGAGACCTTTACTCAGCATTTCACAAATTGTCTTTGATTGATTAAAGTGCAAACCTAGCTCAAGAGCTGTAGAGCACTTTACGGCAGCAGGGTTCCCTCACTGGGCTCATAAGGGAGGGCTGGGTTGAAAAATACATGTTTTTAGGGGTATGTGGAATTGAAGGATGGTGGGGGTATTTTACTTTACTTTCTGAGCCCCTGCTGGGATTGAGTTCTGGGTGGTCGTATGTGGCGGGTGAAGGGCTGCTTGTCTTCTCTTTACTCACTTAGACTCCAACTTTGTGATGGTTTTACTATGTCAGGTGGGAGATCGTCCAGAGGTTTGGTGTTTCATTCAAGACTACTTTGTATGTGATTCATGCAGTTTTTAATATGATCCCCCCCAATCCCCATGGAGGGGGAGCCATTGAAGCTTGCACATGTTTGGAGTTATAAGTTTGAATTTGCACCCTCTTGTAAGGAGGCGAGCTGCAGTGTGATGAGCTTCCTGAAAGAGACCAGGTTGCCAGCTCCAAGCACAGCAAGGAGGGCATATCCCTCATTGATGTGAGATCATGAGGGATTAGACCACAGTGCAGAAATAAAGCAGGGGAATATAGGGCTTTAACTTGCAGTGTGTGGTGATCTGCAGTCACATGATTTGCGACATTTTGGCTCTGTGCATTCAGGAGAAAGGGCTACTGTGACAGTTGGGGGTGAATCCTTCCAATGAAATCGTCAAGCTATTGTTGTGCAAGGTTTGGTTTGGCGGGAGGGACCCATGAGGATTAATTCAGTGTTGGTAGAGTTCAGTCTGAGGCAGGCATTTGACATACATGTTTGGATGGTGGCCACAAAAAATCACAGAGCTGATCAATGTCCAGGGTGCCACTGACCTTAAGGTACATCTGAGTGTTGTCAGCATACTGATGCGTGGCTATGTTGGGGTCATATAGGAGAATTCCCAAGGCTTCCATATTAGGTGGTTGGCTTTATCAGAGACAGCTGAGAGGTTCTAAGAGGCTAGATGGCACAGGTCCCCTGTGTCTGTGATTTGCAGTACATCATCCACCACTTGGATGGTTGTAGTTTCAGTGTTGCATTTGGAGTGAAAGCTGGACTGGTAATAGCAGAGGAGGGCTAGCTGGTCCATTAGTTTGGCCTCAACGCATTCTTGATTAGCTTCCAAATCAGCGAGAGGCTCTTGATGGGTATGTAGTTGGATAGGTCCTCTAAGTCAAGCAAGGATATTTTGAGAAGGAGTCATATGAGATCTGTAGTCAGACCCTCTGGGAATACACCTTCATTGAGGGAGGCGTTCACAATACTGAGTAGTGCATTGAGCATTGGGCTCGTGTTATTTAAGGAATGAGGATGAGAGGAAATCATCCAAATAAGTGGTAGATTTACAGGATGCAAGTGTGCCTGAGAAAACCTTAAGAGAGAGAAGGGGGAAATCGGTCCAGGTGAAGTGACCAGAAGGGAATGGCTAGTGGGTTCCTGTCTGGTTTTGAGGTGTCTGATATCTCTGCTCCTGTCAATTTTGTTAAGGAAGACCATACTTTTTTTTAAATTTCCATGAACAACAGCTTTTTAACACACAGCAACAGAGAAAAACATACAAAAAATAACATCATCCAATAACACCAAACAAAACTAGAAATCACTAGAAATTTCCTGCAGAATGAGTACGTTTCCAACACATTAACAAACCTTCTCCAAAAAAAGTTAATATAACACAAGGTGCATGGTTCCCTCCTTAATTAGCTCCCATAGTACCTCGCCTGAATAAGGGTAACTTAAACCAGCAGCAAGTAGAGCCATGGCCCGTTGGGCCTTCAATGACTTACAAAGAGACAACAAGTGTTTCACAGTCTCATGTGCACCAGAGCCACATAGCCGACACAGCCAATGGGGTCTGGAAATGTTCACCCATGGACCTGTCACCTCCAGAGTTTTAACAGAGTTGTTTTTTTAACTTGAGGTAATCCCATGCCAGGGAATTACCGACAAATAGTTTGATGAACTTTGGGAGACAATCCTGAGTTAGAATATACTCAGTGAATATTTCAAACAAGGTAGCAGGCGCTCCTTTCCAGAAAGAACATGGCATGATAACCTGTTCTATATGGGGTTGCTAGTGGTACTCTTGTTCAGAGAGGAATTGCCATAGCATTTCGGTGCTGGGCTGCCCATGTGGGCGAGACAAAGACTGATATGCAAATGGATATTTCCCATCTGTGAAAGGTACAGTGAGCAAAAAGCGTGTGCTGCAAACTCTCATCTCAGAACATGTTATCATGCCATGTTTTTTCTGGAGAGGAGCGCCTGCTCCTTTTTTTAAATACTCAGTGAATAGTCTACTATTCATCTTGGTTGACAGATGGGCAATATACTGCTAAAAAAAATGAGCATAAACCGCCTCTTGCATGGCTGCCTTAAACTGAGAATAGGACCAATAGAAAGAAGCTCTGGGAGCCAATGCCAGCCATCGATACGCCATAAGGAGGATGCGGTGAAGTGCACTGCCCTGTAAGTGATCAAACTTGCTCAAGGCAGCCTAATAAATTATGAAATTCAATGTGCGAACCTCTGCATTAGCCAGGCGCCAAACGGCATTCAAGAAAGACAACTGTTGTCTTGCCTTGCAAGACAAAATGCCAAACTCAAGGAAAATAGTCTGCACCGGAGCACGAGTAGGTAACCTAGAACAGGAAAGCAGGAACTATTCACGTTATGCCACTCACTGCCAAAGTGCCAGCCTTCAGCCCCATACATGAGAACAGGGTTAATCTTAGCCAGAAATAGCTGGGCCAAGATTCCAGCAGAATAGCCTCCTCCAGTATGAGCCAATTTTCCCACAGACCCAATGGCCTGCAAACACCTAAGCTTGACATAGGCAAGGTTAGAAATGCCAAGCAGGCCTTCCTCAAAATGGGTCCCAAGTATTTATATTCCCTAACAACCTCATGACGAACCCCCTCCAAATGCCAAGGCACCATAATCTTGTGGCAGCCGGGTGGATGGAATACCATAACCTTAGTTTACTGGTTGTTAACCATGAGATCCAAAGAGTCCGACAATCTTTTCAGGGAGTCAAGGGATGCTTGTAAGCCCACGGGAGTGAGATCAAGCAGGATGATATCATCCGCATATCTGAGCCATTGAAGGGGGAAATCGCCCAATTTAGGGGGAATCGAGGTAGGGTTTACCAGGGCGGGGCCCAAATCTGCAAGATATCAAATAAACAGAAAGGGAGCAAGAATGTAACCCTGTATTAGGCCCTGTACCAATGGTATCCAAACAGAGGTCGATCCAGATTGGTCCAATCTGACCTTGACCCTGCTCTTAGAGAGTAGAGGATAATCATGGACAAAAGTCCAGCAGGGGCATTCCAAACAGATAGTTTCCGCCAAAGCTTATTACGGTTGACAGTACCAAATGCCGCACTAAAATCTATAAGAGCTGTATATACAGGACACAGGTATAGACGCGTTACAAATGCCATATCATATCATATCAGGTGAATCAGCCAAGCCTGCTGGATGCCAGTCTGGAGTGCAAGGCTATTAGTCATCGTACTTAGACCGCACTGGAAACCAGTCTGATTGAGTGAAATAAGTTTAGCCTCAGTGGCCCACATTTATAGATAATCAAGAAGCATGCAAGCAAATGTTTTAGAGGAGACATCGAGCATTGCAAGGAGGTGATAGTTACCAGGAACAGAACATTTGCGCCTCTTCCTAATAAGGACAATGATGCTGTCTCTCCATGAGGAGGGAATAAGTTGGGATTCACTAATTCACCGGAATAAACAGTCTAGTACAGAGGCCCAACTGTCAGCATCTTTTTTTAATACATCACTGCAAATTTCTTCCTGACCGGGGGCTCATGAAGCATTAGATCTGGTAATAATCCTCATGATGTCTACTGGGGTGATTGTAATACCATCTGTCTAACAGAAGGCCACCCCCATTAGTTGTTTCATCCACTCCTCCCGACATTTTTGCCACATGTTCAACCTAAGCATGGGTGCCCAAGAGATCACGCTTGGGATGGTCACCAGCGACAACATTCCAGAATTTACATGAATCCTTATTCATTTATTTTTGCATTTATTACAGTGCACAAAACCCTTGGGTATCTAGGCGCTAGTTACATTGGAGAAAATCGGGAACAGAGAAAAATTAGAGAGAGCTGGATCCACCAGACAACGCCGGAGAGAGCACTCCAGAACATACCAGTGCTGTTTCACCCATTTCCGGTATAGGAGTTTGGCTTTGTTAAGGCACCGGGCACTAGAGACTACAATATCATTGTAGGAATGTTGTTGTATATGCCGAAAAGCAGTAAGTCTCTTATTCCTGGAAGCTCTCCTTCTAAAAGTAGAGTTAACAAAAGTAGAGATTACATCACCAAAATCCTGGATCACGTCAAGAGCACTGGTGCTAAGACCGTCAACACTCTTAAAAGAAGAATGATCAATGAAGGAGGCCAATGCAACACGAAGATATGCAAGATATGCAAGATTCGCTCATTCCAGGATATACGATTTAGAAAAGGGTTCACTGTTATATCGCCATTAGCCTCAAGGACCAAAGTTGATTGAACAAGATTTAAAGTCAACACAAGACAGGAATGATCACTCTCTAAGCGAGGGTGAAATACCATGTCAGCCACAAAGCCGAGATCATAGGCCATGAAACTATAGTCCAAAGTCCTACAGGTATTTGGGCCAAAATGAGTGCATTTAGGCAGACAATCCGATTAAGTAGGGCCATTAATCATAGTGAAGCCAAAAGAGTAGAGACGTGTAGCCCACTCCAAACCCCTGCAACAAGAGTGAGAAAATGGACTGTGGTCAGCAGAGGAGGACAACAGTTGACCATCAGAATCAGCCACATTGGGAGGTGCTGGGATACACGTTTTAAAATCCCCACACGATGATACAAGCAGAACAAGGGGTCACATACCAATGAGAGTCTCAATCTCAGATAGAACCAAGCCATGAGCATATCTATACGGGGGGCCTTAAAGATTAATAACAACAACCTCCATAAAAGGGGGCGGTAATCCCGGCCATTAAGATGTTGGGGGTACATGTTGGTAGTTACACCATTCTGAGACAATTTCTGGCACCCATTACCACCCTCCTTTAGGCCAACCGCAGGGACACTGGATGGCCGGTTTGTGAATGAAATGCCACCCATCAACCACAAGCGGTTCTACTAGCCAAGTTTCCTGAATGACCACCAAGGAATGACGTTCCAGATCGTCAATAAGGCCACCTTCTTCAAATATGTGATAGTATCCATGTCTATTCCAGCTAATAAGCTTCACCAAAGAGGTTGGGGCCACAAATAGAGTCCAACGCCCCTCTTTGGGCAGCCAGTTTAATCAGCCATGCCCAGTGGCTATCCTCCCGCGTCTGATTCAACCCGGTTGTTGCCCAAGTGGCGAGCTAGGAACTCTGGTATACAGACGGCGATGGGTCAGACTAGCCATAGTTCTCTCACTGAAATTCACTGGGTGATTTCCTTTACCATATAGGGAGTCAATTAATGAACACTCATATACAACCCGATTAAAAGATGTTGCATGTTCTAAGATGTAATCCATTGTTTCCCCAGAGAAAAAATAGACCAACGCTGTTGCTTTTGAAGAGTATTCACAAAGGTCAACTGTCTTAATATCGTCGCTCTGGAAGAAACGGAGTGCAGTGATACAGTGAACCAAGTCAAGCAGCCAGGAGAGATTTAAAAACTGTCCATTAGTGTCACCAAAGACACACTGAATTAGAAGAGCTTTAGTGTCGAAAAAACAGCAATCTATGCACTCTTAGTTACAAAACAGCAATCTATGCACATCACCCTGAGACTGTGCTAAAGAAAGTAGTGGACAGGATGCAGGGGCCCTTCCACCAGAGTGATCCGAAAGAACCACACATGGAGCAGAAAGGGTAAGACCACCCTCAGTATGGAGCAAGGATTGTACAGTGGTCCTATCCAAAACTTTTGAAATTAAGCCAGCACCAGGTGAGACAGTTTTAACTGGCGCAACAGGCAGGGAATTCACAATCAAAGGATTAGACAGTAAATCATTGGTAGCATCGCTAGTCGGAATGCTAGAACAAGGTGTTGTTTATTGGGCAGCTGAGTTATGTTCATTCAACGATAATCCCTTTTTAGCATCCCCAAAGATCACATGGAAGAAAGAAAAAGTAGCCTTACCAATGGCTACACTACTTTGTGCAAATCTAAATGCAGAGGAGGATTAAAAATGGGAAAAGGAAAAGCCGGGCTTTCCGCCCGCAAAACTCTAGCAGTCATGGTAGGCCCAGTAGTAGCTATGACCTTTCTTTTTTTGGATCAAATAAAGGTTCGTACATTGATGCATGACTTACAACACCTCGGAGCTGCTTCTTTAGGAAGGGTCTCTGGGCTGGGCCAGAAGGGGAAGAAACATTAAGGGGGTCACCCATCGGCAAATTCCAAGGGTTTAGACAACTCAGACAGGGACACATAATTTAAAGGTGCAGTAATTGGAACAATTAAAAGAAAGAGGGAATGAAAGTAAGTAAGATTTGTGCTTAGTTAATGTCCGAGTCAAGCCCTCCACTGTGGCCATAGTTTTAGAAAATTGCAAGGTCTGCATGTCCAATTTAGCAGTGATCACATTGCATTTAGTAAAGAGATCAGATAGCAATGACT
Source organism: Ambystoma mexicanum (assembly GCF_040938575.1). NCBI lineage: Eukaryota > Metazoa > Chordata > Amphibia > Caudata > Ambystomatidae > Ambystoma > Ambystoma mexicanum. The sequence goes on along the minus strand of NC_090941.1, from coordinate 878,434,290 downwards.
CTAGAACATTAAACATGGCCGTCAAACAATTAGTATATCAGCAGAGGCAGTGGAAACAGTAGAACAGTTCAGTGCAGGAGATGAGATACGGTTGTCACTGCGCACAGAGACCATGTGTGAGTCACCGGGGTGAGGATTGTAGGGAGGCTCACGAGAACCAAGAGGAGAATTCACAGAAAGGACTGAAAAGGGAGGAGACAAAAAGTAGTATCCTTGGACTCGCATGAAGCAAAAGGTGGATCCAGGCAAGGCAAGGAATTATTATCATCCATCAAAAGGGCACTCACAGAATGTGAGTGCATGAAGCACACAGATTCCCCCGTGATCCTTGTGGAGAATAACTCATCACCCGAAGGAGAGGGAGGCAACACAGGCAACGCAGCTTGGGATGAATTGGAATTTCCTGCAGTAAAAGTCGAAACAGTAGAAGTATCTGCAAGGGGCGCTTCCGAGGTCACCAAAGTTGTAGTGAGTGCCCTTGCCACTTTTTTGATGGGCATAGAGCCCAAATACACTGTCAGTGCTTGAGAAGAAGATGCAATGTCAGCTCTATCGTTTTTACACGTGGGATATAAGGCAGTCATTCTAGAACCCAGTGGTACAATTTTGGGAAGTTTCGCACGCGTTGGGGACAGGCACGCTTTATATAACTAGTGTTTTTCATCGGGAAGTCAAATATAGCACTTTTAGAACCTGCCGGTGGTCAAGAGTCAAGGGAGTCTTGTAGAGTAATGGGCAGGAGCACGGAATCCACCATAGTACCCAATCAAGGACAAAAAGAAAGCAGGAAACAAGTCATGAACAAAGGCACAGGAAGTGCAAAGTAATACGATTAAAGTCACAGGCACAGGAAGATAGATTATTTTAAGCTGTTATACGAGTGATAGAAGAGGAGTGTGACTCCCCGTACTCACCAAACTGTCGAATTGTGCCACACTTACTCCTCACTTCCACACTTGAACACGCATTCGCACAAGCAGTGAGATTTTAACAGTAGATAGAGATTTGGTCAGCTGAACACTGAGCTCCCAAGCAGACCAGAAAATTCAATAGCAGAGCAAGAAGGATAATTTTCAGTGCAGCAACAGCAGAAAAGGTGAGACCAAGTCCAGCAGGGTCCTGTGCCAAACTGTGACACACTTACTCCTCACTTCCACACTTGCACCATATTGATTATGTCACATTTCTGTAGATAAGTGGTCCAGGTATGAGATTGAGCAGTGCTTGGCTACTTAGAATAAGGCTTTGCTATTAGAGGCTTCCTCTATGGTGGAGGTGTAGTAAGCCAACTTGACCTCAGAGATCATGTGTCTGCATTGGGTGTGGAGAGATTTGAGAGATGAGAAATCTGCTGGGCGGAAGTCCTTGTGACACAGTTTTTGAAAGGATCCAATCAAGCCTTTGTTAGTGGCAAGCTTGCGTGTGTACCAGGGTGCAGACAGTTAACTTTGTTGTGACTAGACTTTGGGAGTGTGTGGGCGTCTTATTGTGTCTCGAGGGACATTCTTGAATGAGCAGCACTCAGTCACAGGTCATTTAGTTTGGCCTTTGTGGGGAAAGTTTGTGAGTGATATGAGAAGAGTGATTGTGGCATGATCAGTCCTGTCAAGGGGTAGGGGCATCAAACATGAGAGGAACAGGGAGTAGGTGAAGACAAGATTTCATTCAAAGCCCTTGACATGGCTGGAAGAGAGTATGATCTGTTTAAGGTCCATCAGGTTGGTCAGGGAGAATAGAGAAAAGTGATCAATACACTGAGCACACCTTCTTCTGAATAAAGTGGTTTAGTTTTAGCCATACTGATTTGTTTGGCACTTTAGATTAGTGTTATGTTAAGTACAGGTGCGGTGGAGAGGTACTCGGCCTTGGTATCTAGGCCGGAGGGGAGAGACAAAAAGAAAAAATACTTTCCTATTTAGGAAAGCTTCGTCCCCTGCACACTATCTGTGAGGCCAAGGCCTAATGGTTGCTTAAGAATTAGGTGGAAAGAAACCTATTAAGAGGTCCCTAAACAATGGAAGCACACTAAACAGGTTACCACCCTTGGTTAATGGAAATAGAAGACATTTTTTAGGCATTTTCAAACATATTTGTTCTGGGATATAGATCTTCCCCAATACATTCTATTTGACAACTTATAGATCAATTCAAAACAATACAATTTATTATTCATACAAAATAATGGGAGTTGGCCCAACGCGTTTCGAGTTCAAAAAAGACTCTTCATCAGGGGCATCTTTTCATGTTCAATTACATTTCTATAAAGAAAAGAAACATTTTAAATTTAAACAATATAAATGAATGTCTGTACATATATATAGTGCCAAAAGACAATTTTCAAAACAACTTGAGTGTGAACAACATCTCAAAATCACAAAGTAACGCTCAATTCCTCGAGTTTAAGGGTTTAAATGTAAAGTATATATTTTACATCAAGAATCTAGTGACCTGACTAGTTTGTTTGTATATGTTACTGGGTTCGAAAGAAGCGCCACAAAGCTATGCTTTTCGATGTGAATCTCATTGGTTGAGAAGATTGTCTTCAACATTAAAAAATGACTTGCTAACTTATAGGTGTTATTATAGGGCTATTCTTACCCTATTGATTTAGCCAAAGAGGGTATCCTACACGTCCAATGAAGGTAATATTCAATCCGTAGAGGATAGCTGTGGTTCAAGAAACAACGAGACTGTAAAATAGTCCAGTATATGGGTAAAAACCCAAAGACATTTCTATTCTGTCTAAAAAAGATATTAACTTACTGCTCAAGGATCTTGGAGCTGCCCTATGGGGTTGATCAGGTCCGTGAATACCAGATAGCCTTTGCAGTTGTAGTGATCCTGTTGACTAATCTATTCATGTGGGTCTGCGTCTAAAGGTTGAAGTCCTGCAGAGTCCAAAAAGGGAGAGGTAAGTCTACTATTTCCAGTCAAATAAGGTATTATAGCTAAGATTTTCAGGGTGATTTACTACTGTCTCTGTTTTTTAGATCCTGATGGAGTGCTGCATCTAGTCCGGCGAGGGTAGGAGAAGCGTCTGCCATCTTGGATTCAGGAGTCCCTTAAATATGTCTACAGGTGTCTGACGTCACTCGCGCATGCGCGAGTGACGTCACAGTCATCCTGCCGCTCGCGATTACGCAAGCTTCTACATAATCTTGAAATCATGGCACCAGGCGTGCCACAGACAGTTAAGTATCAGGCTGAGCGTGCGTCGGGGCCCGCGAGCTGTTCTATGCTTGAACTAAATGTGGATCGTTAGTCACATAGTGAATTGGGTTGCCGGTATTGTGACGTCACTCGCGCATGGACCAGAACTCAAGACAAGAATATACAGAAAACCTACAGATGTAAACAGCTGCCTGCACCATAGCAGCTTCCACCCGAAACATCTCAAAGAGAATCTTCCTGAATCCAGACCCACATGACCCCTGATGAAGAGTCTTTTTTGAACTCGAAACGCGTTCGGCCAACTCCCATTATTTTGCATGAATAATAAATTGTATTGTTTTGAATTGATCTATAAGTTGTCAAATAGAATTTATTGGGGAAGATCTATATCCCAGAACAAATATGTTTGAAAATGCTTAAAAAATGTCTTCTATTTCCATTAACCAAGGGTGGTAACCTGTTTAGTGTGCTTCCATTGTTTAGGGACCTCTTAATAGGTTTCTTTCCACCTAATTCTTAAGCAACCATTAGGCCTTGGCCTCGCAGATAGTGTGCAGGGGACGAAGCTTTCCTAAATAGGAAAGCATTTTTTCTTTTTGTCAGGGAGAATAGAGAGTCATGTAGGTGTTTTGATGGTTGGAACGCTGGGACATTTAAGTTTGCACACTATGATGGCTAACCCATTTGTTGGCAAAAGGACAATTTCTGATCAAGCTTGGGATGTCTAGTAGAAAGACATATGCAAAGCAGGGGACATGAAATGACTTGCCATTTTGTAAGACAGCAAGGTCATTTGATCAATTGTCTTCCGCACAAAAAAGCTCAAATGCAAATGATGAGTCATTATTAACTTTTACTCCGCCTCCCCCACCATCTTCCAGATTTCCAATCTGCTGTGGCTTTCATCTTGATATCCATGCACACATAATATTGCCTGGTGTCAGCTGGGCACAATGTTCCTTAGGTGGAAGTCTTGCTCTAGCTGACTGTGATGGTGTGTTGTAGTTTCTGATTTGTTACAGTTTTAAGCACCTACTTCTTCTACTGCTTTCCTGCAGCACAGTACATTTGTACCTGGACTTTGATGCATCTTTACCATGATTATCATCATCATTAGTGTATGATATATTAGTGGATTCTAGTGTAAGAGATAGAGACCTCACATTTTCAATCTCGTACTGATGTTCACCTACTTTATGTACTGTTCTTCTCTCATCTTCATTTGCGGAGATCTCCACCTCTCCCCATACTCACCCTGAAATTATGGATACCACAGGAAGTGCAAACTCCTCAGTCAGTTTCAGTTGATGTTTGTCAAGGTGCAATTCCTGTACATGCACTTGTATGGTGACTTATGATGTGGTGTGAAATGTGAGAATGATGACAACTTCAACTGTACTGAAGAACTGTGGTGAAAATAACACATACAGCATGTCTCCCTATATCACTGCCTCTGGCTCAATTTTCCAGACATATTGTTCAAATGTTTTGTTCACTCACTGAATGGTATATCATCCTCCCTGAATCCCAGCTACTCCTTACATATGTATTTCATGAGCATGTGTCTCACACAAACTGCACCCAGGAATGTACTTCTTCTTCCCCTTCTCCCCATCAAAGAGTCACCCAATGTAATACGTGCACAAATCACATTACCAAACATACCATTTTGAAACAAAATATTATGGAAGGGTTTTATGCAAAATGGGAATTATTCTAGCGTCATTCTCTCCATCATCAAGGGAAGTATATAAGAACCAGCATACCAACCGATGTGATTTAACACATTTAATCTGGATTTGTCTTTGTATTTTAAAGCTTTAAATACTTCCAAAACAATGGCCTGTGACATTTTCATTTATAAACGTGCATAAAAACCTTTGACATTTACAGAAAAGCAAACCGTTTTTTGTGACAAACACGCAGACCTTAAAATATGCTTGCCTGAGGCCTGCAACACATGGCCCAATCTCTTCTGTCTACCAACCCTTACACCCAAATGGCCTACATAAGAAGAAAGATCAAGTAATGGGCTAAACGATACCAGCAGCCTGGAAGAAGGCAAACTTCACAGCACACTAATGTAAGATATATTAGATGATTTGACCAGGATCACTATCGTCTGCTGGCAAATCCAGAATACAAACATGAACACTGTCATTCCATATTCTTGAATTTCAATACTTATTCAGCTCTTGGACTAGCCCTCATTACGACCCCGGCGGTAAGCGAAAAACGATGCCGGTAAATGATTACCGGCATCGTTTTCCGCTACGTCTGATTATGACCCGTGAAAGTGCTATTAGCGGCACAGGTGGAGGCAATACAGACTCACCAAGTACAAAAAAAGCACACCCCACCCCTTCCCACACCCAGTCACACCCCACAATGATTCCAATAGGACTAGCAATGTTGGGGCTGGAGGACCTGATTGCAATGCAAGTGCTACAACTACAACTACAACAACAACAACAGGCAGCACAGAGGAGACGCAGGAGGAGAAGGAGGACAAGCCAGGGCCAGCAAGCCCCACCAGCACAACCAGTGCTACCACGCAGGCAGCCCCCAATCCCACGCATCAGAGCCAGTCCATTCAACCTCACCGCTGAGCAGATCCACACCCTGTACCGTTTGGACCGGGACACCTTCACCACCATCGTGGACATGATACACAACAACATCGTCAGCATGATAGAAACACCCACCGCCATCCCACCCCTACTGAAGGTAGTGTCCGTGCTCCACTTCCTGGCCACAGGCACCTACCAGCACACAGTGGGGCACTTGCATGGCATTTCACAATCATTATTCTCACGTACACTGATCCAAGTGCTTGATGCCCTCCTCAAGCACACAGACGACCACATCTCATTACCACGGTCTGCCCAGGAGATTGCAAACACCAAAGTGGGTTTACATACACTAGCCGGCATACCTGGTTGCATTGGTGCCAACGACTGCACCCATGTGGAATTGGTGGTCCCACATGCCATGGAGGTACCGTACCGCAACCGTAAACTATTTCACTCAATCAACGTGCAAATGGTCTGTGACTCCAACAGGATCATCACGCATTGTTGTGCCCGATTCCCCGGATCAACCCATGATTCAATGGTCCTGCGTAACTCCACAATTCCACGCTACATGGAGCGACATGCAGGGCCAAGATCCTGGCTACTTGGTGAGTCTCATGTCATGGACATGGAAATGTGAAGTGGGTAGGTGATCGACGTACCAATGCATACTTTACCTGGCTGAAAGGGGGGGGAATGATGCATACTTTACCTGGCTCAAAGGGGGGGGATGATGCATAATTTACCTGGCTGAAAGAGGGGGGGGAATGATGCATACATTACCTGGCTGCGAGTAGCAGAGGCAATGGAGCCAGCTCATACCCTAAAGCAGCACAAACATCAGCTGACACCTGTTCACATAATGCCCGATGTAAGCAGCCCTACCATGTGAATGAAGTTGTGTCTCAACCATGACACAACCGTCTGCAAGTGCATTGTACCGATTCGGACCACATTGACTTCAACGTAATGCACCTACATGCACGGCACCAAACACCATCAACTGAAAGGCCTGTCCCCCATAACTGCGCACAAAGGAGGCACATGACGGACAGAAACATCAATACACCATTACACAGACACCAAGGCACCAAAAATGTCCCTATCATCATCAGTAGTGCTCATTGGGGTCATCATGAGGCTGACAGCAATGTTGCCATAACGTGAGCGTTGATATCACAGGACACGTGCCAGGTCACCAAAACAAACGCCATGAACGATCACAATGGATGGGCACTCACAAGGCACTTGACCCCCTGCATACATTGGTTGTTGGCATGCGAAACAGTCCATGAGAGCAATACACATATACCGGTCACATAGTGTGAATCCATTTGTGCATGTAAAATTGGTACGAAGTAAAAGTCAAATGCATGCCATGGTGGCACATCATGTTTGGTATTTGATGTCATGACTGACACATACATTGTTGCCCACATACAGGTGATGCAGGCTATCCCCTGAAAAGGTGGCTCCTTACACCAGTCCGGAACCCACAGAACCAGCACGAGGAGGACTTCAACCGTGCACATACACGTACCCGTGTGGTGATTGAGCAGGCATTCGGCCTACTGAAGGCACGTTTTTGCTGCCTCAGCAGGTCTGGTGGGGCACTCCTGTACCGCCATGAGAAGGTTGCAAAGATCGTCATGGCATGTGTCATGCTACACAATATGTGCATCAGACGAAATGTGGCCCTTCCCCCTGACGCTGAACTGCAACCACCTGACGATGAGGATGAGGAGGGTGGGGATGGGGCAGCACCTCAGGGAGGCAGCGATGCACAGGAGGGGCGTGAAATGCGTCAAAATATCATTAACCAATGCTTCTAGCACACAAGGCTGATGTGCGTAACATGGAGGGGGCACTGTGTGTGTCCGGGACATGCACACTGTGGACTGTACACCAATAAAGCACACATACGCAATGAGCAATGTCCACACATTTGATTTGTGCAAAAGGAATAAGTGTATTGGAAATGTGAATTGGTTTAACACACCCACTCCCCCCTCCCCCTGAACTCCCCAACACACCCACTCCCTCCTCCCCCCTCCCCCCTGAACTCCCCAACACACCCACTCCCCCCTCCCCCCTGAACTCCCCAACACACCCACTCCCCACCTCCCACTCCCCCCTGAACTCCCTGCAAAGGTGTGAGGATGCCTGTGATGAAGTGGCTAATGTTGCATTTTTCCACTGGGGGGCCACTATTGGCAGCCCCCTCTCCTGGGCCCCAGGGCACCCCTGCCTGTGCTCCGCAGGTTCATGCCCGATCGGCGGACGGGGCTGCTTGGGGTTGAACTTGCAGCGGAGGAGGTACCTGGCTACTCATTGGGACGCATGTCCCTAATTGACTGAACTAGCTTAGAGAGCACGTGTTGCACCGGGGCGAGTTCAGCACAGATGTCCTTTGTGGAGGACTGTATTGCAGCCTTCACAGTCTCTGTGTATTGCTGCATTCCTGCCCTTGCACCCCCACATTCTGCCACATGCTCAGGCAGAAGTGAGGAAAGTTGGTGCTGCCGTGTGATAATCTCCTCCAACGACTGTTGATTTTTATGGGCCATGGATATTGGCAATGGTGTTTCCATTGGGCTGCTCGCCTCCTGCACATCTTGCACTGAGCATGGAGAGCCTGGCCAAGACTCAACATCTGATTGCCCCTGTGTGGCATCTTCATGCTGGCTGCTTTGGGACAGGTAGGGGGAATGTGGGTGGGCAGTGGGGGGTCCTACAATGATCTCCTCATCAATCCCCGCATCACTGTCAGAGGAAGCTGCAATGGCAGCAATTTCCCCGATTGTGCTGCTTCCTGCAGACACAGTCCCTTCTGTGGCCACCAGTTGGTGTATGTCTGCTGCTGGTACCGTGCTGCTTGCTGTGGTGTCTGTCAGTGCCCTGTCCTGTGTTTTTCCCACAGATTTTGTCTGCTGTGGTGGTTTGGTCTGTATAGCAGAGGTGGAGGGTTGGTGTGCTAGCACTGCGGTCCTGGCCTTCTTGGTAGGTGTGGTGGCAGTAGTGTCTTCCTCGTCAAGGTCGGAATGGGAGCCTGTGGTGGAGCAAAGGAGGGAAAGTGTTATTGATGGGTCTGTGGACATTGAGCGGGCATTGTGATGACTGCCATCATTTTGATTACTAGATGCTGCACATTGGAGGCTGGGACATACAGGTTGTCTCCCTTTTGTGTGGAAGTAGCATGGAGGTATGTGGGTGCCTACAGTTAGGGTGTGCATACTGCATGTGTACAGGGTGGAGGTCAGAAATGGCTGTAGGCAGTCTTCTGCTGATGTGTTGCATTAACACTATTAGGCAACATTGTGCTTCACATGAATATGGACTTCAGTGACTTTTGCATGGCTTGATTTGAGGCACCTACCTGCATCGCCTGATGTCGGGGCTCCTCTCTCCATTTCTCCTACCCCCTCGATGCACTCGATGCCGATTATACTGGCACAGATTTCCTCCCAGGGCTCCAATTCTATTGGAGACTCTGATCCTCCGCCGGTTGCCATGTCCATGTTCCTGTTGTTGGACAGGATGCTCCTAACACGGAGCCGGAGATCATCCCACCGCTTACGGCACTGTCTCACGTTGCGGGGTGCTGTTCCCACTGCACTGACCCGCTGTGCAACTAGGGCCCATATGGCCTTCTTCTGTGCAATTTCTGGTCTGGTCATTTGGGTGGAAAAGACTACAGCAGCGTTTTCCTGGAGTGTTTCCGCCAACATGTTCAGCTCCTCCCTGCTGAAACGGTCCTGCCGCTGGCGATCACAACTTTTCTTGACAACTTTAGGCATTTTCTCGAAGGGTAGATGTAGCTGATGTTTTCTACCGGTTCTCAGGGTCAGATGTCCACTGGTTGCGGAGGATGCCAATGGATTGTGTTTTTGAAGATGGCCGCCGTGCTCTTTCCCGTTCCGCCGCGATGACGCAACTTCCGGTTCCGCTTATTTACGGTCACCGCTAATTGCGGTCACAGCTGATTGCGGTTACCGCTAATTGCGGTCACCGCTAATATCAGTGGGAGGGGTGGCGGTGGTGCACCTTGCGCGGCATATGATGCCGGTAGGTGCCATTTTGGGGGCGTTACCGGCATGGCGCAGTTTACATTACCGGCATGGTGCAATGCTCGTGCCCGATGGATCGTAATGTGCCACTTTTTACGGCTTCAGGCCAGCATGGACACGTTAGTTGCGCCATGCCGGTAATGTACATTACTTACCGCCGGGGTCGTAATGAGGGTCTAACAGTTTATGCCATCGTTGGAGGTGATTGCCTAGGCTTTACAACACCCCATCTAAACAAACCAATTTCTAGACCTTCACCATACAAATTATATGTTTTATAGCCACCCCTATCTGGTACAAGTACATTGATGATAATAGCAGATGTTGTTCTGCAAAACCAAGTACATATGCAGGCAGGTTTATAAACTTCAGACATAAAAAAGGCTCAGTCAGCCTTGCTGGAATTCGATATTCTAATTTTGCATATGAACACTTATCTCTGCATTGGGTGCTTCGCTCACTGAGCTAACTTCAGAACCATTATGGCACTCAATTTATCACCATTGCCTATTGCACATGATCAACATAATTCCCACAGGAAGGAACAAATGCTACAGAGTTGTGCCGTAAGGAACACACAAACTATGTATACCACAGTGAACACAGAAAGCAATACATGATGGATTTATCAAGGCAGAATTCACTTGCCAAAACAGAAAGGCAATGGGTTTAGAGCCTCAGCAGCACCCCATAAAATAACCTGATAAGTGCTTTTTAAAACTGGTGAACAATGGAATCTTACTTCTTCAGATCAGCTAGTCTTGTGGGGCCCCCTCCAAGGTGGAGGCCCAGGGCAAGTGCCCCTTTTGCCCTCCCATAAAAACGTCTCTGGCTGGAGGGAGTGTCCCTCCCCCAGCCCAATGCCCCACATGTGAGAAAGGTCACACACTAAGACAACTGTACCACCCTTATCCCAGAAAGGGACAGCAGGAGATAGGCACAATCTAAGCACAAGATGGCAAGAATAAACAAACAACATTGTTGCAATACATGTGCATGCTCAAGACACAAAGCAAATGTGCACCCAACATGAAGCACACATACACTAGGTAATATAGGCGTTTATACATGAAGGATATTAACATAGCATCCATGAGACATGAAGAATACTAATATAAGCAATGCATAAATAGAATACAACATGAACGACACACAAATATAGCTCACTCACATAGAAATGCAACAGAAATGGGCAACCATCTTTTCCAAAATGGAGGCCACAACATGATTCTAATTAAACAAAAGGATTCAAGGCTTCACGAGAACTCATGATGCTGAAATCACAGAAATACAGATTTGTGCAGAGCTCAGGAAGTTGCCCGCAACCAGAGCTAATGTTACTGTGAAACAAGGGAGTGTCATAACTTTGCAGAGAAGGCATGAAATAGCAATTCCTAGGGCACAGAACTATACTCCCAGATTTATTAAAGTTGAGATGAGCACAACTGACAATTGTAAGCTAGGTGCACACAAACTATAAACCAAGAAAGTTCCACGCAAAATAACCCAATAGTGTCTCCAGTGGTAAATATTAGCTAAAATCCTAATGAATGCAGTGTAAAATAAATTCAGCCATCGTCCCATCACACGTGACCCTTAATTGACTAACATAATTGTAAAAACTTTGATGTCATCTTTGTCTCCTCTCTCTCCTTTTCTCCTCACATCACAGACCTTGCCAAGTAGGCCCACTATCAGCTGCACCTCCTCACAGGCATTCTTCCTTTCCTCACCTTCACCCAGAAACTCAGTGTCTCCAGAGCTCTGGTCCTCTCTAGGCTGGACAACTGCAACAACCTCTTCAAAATCTTCCTTTATCCCTCCCTTTGCTGCTTTAACTGATCTAGAATAAGACTGCAAGACTTATCCTTGACCTCAAGCCCAGGGACCGCATCTCTCCAGCTCTTTCATCTCTCCACTGGCTCCCAATTGTTGCTAGTATGAAATTCAAGACTCTCTGCATCATCCACAAGGCTTTCTAGGGCCTGGGACCCTGCTACATCCAACTCTCTTGCCCTAAATACCTCCCGCTGGAGCCCTTCTGTCTTCTAGCTCCAACTTTTTGCAGTTTAGATGCTTCTCTAAGCAGAGTGGGGGGTAGATACCTCTCCTCTGCAGGGGCCTCCCTCCGGAATGGTCTCCCTGCCCCTTTCAGGCTTGAACTGGATCTCCTTAAGTTCCAGAAGCTCCTCTAGACCCTTGTTTTCTCTTCTTCCTTCCCTCTCCCCATCCCCTGCTAACACCCGCATCTGCCTCCGTGACTGGCTTCATGGTTCCCTCTGAGTTCTACAGGGCACCAAGCCCCACATCCCAGTCCATTAGCCTCCTCACACTTTGCATGTGGATCTGGCACTTGCTCTCCTGGCCTCACCCTAGCTCTCACCTAGCCCCTGTTTCCCCCGCAACCCTGGTTCACTTGCACTCTCTCCTCTCTACCCTGCACCTCTCTTCCCATCCTAGCACTTTGTATTCACTCAGACGGGCACCCCCCCCTCCTTCGCACTCCTTGTTCCTGCACTTGCATGATCGGAATGTCACAAGGTCTAGTAGGACTGTAACTGTTATCTTTATTCTTTGTTCCCCCTCCCCTTTTTGTCTTCTGATGCCTTGAAACACCATTTGTAGTATAGGCGCCTTACAAATATCCAATAAATAAATAAAAACAAATAAAACACTATCTATTCATAAGCCACCAACACAGATAGGACAAAGAAATCACTCTGGCTCAGGGCCTTAGGATAAGTTATGATATTGTTTGTATTGAATGCAAAGCAGCGTGTGGTCCACTATCCCACGAATACTGTCTGGCTCATGTCTTGATGACCTATCAATCGTTCAAGGTTGGATAGCAGAATGCCAACCAATTAGAATCTCCTCTGTTAGGCCACCCAGCAAATTATATGCCAACCAATAATGGGGTGTAGAGATGATGTATTTTATTTTTTATCAATTTACAGGTGGTCCCAGGTGGAGCCATCAGTTTGTCATAACCCAATGAGATGTTTTATACATATAAAGTGTAGCCAATCCCCTTAACCAATCCCTAGTTCTCTGTAGGTTGTGTACCACAATGAGATCAGCACTGATGAGTTTTGAGTATTTTATTGAATTATTTGAGAACTCCAAGTTTTGATGCTTGTTTGATGTCCCCGGTTTATTTCATAGGTCAGTAAAGCTGGGATTTGCCTTGCACTCTGTTTACTTCCATTATTTAGTCTGGTTATGACTGACTCCATATCATCTGGGTAATCTGGGACTTTCCTGGGCGGTCTTAACAGTATGGTCTCCGTATAGCCAATACGAGACCATGACAGGAATAACAGGAGTATTAACATGAAAGAAATGTAGGACACAACTGATGTGAATATTGTCCCTGCAAGTTGCAAGTTAAATTTCTTTGTACTGCTAAACAAAACAAACAAAAAACTGAACATCACTGAGTGAACATTGCAAGTGTTTTTAAACATTTTCCCCTGCTAAACAGAATACTGCCTCCTGTACAAAGTGCTGCCTCAACCAGTTATTTTTGAAAAAAAAAAAATGAAAAAAGAAAAAGAGCTTCCAACCATTTCCAAACCCTAACTATATACAAATATCAGAATTGCTTCTGGAGAGCATAGTGAGACCAACATGATGCAACACATAATCCCTCCGCTTACCTCTATTTCCAGTCCAGAGGAAACTCCAGTCCCCTGGAAGTGATTGAAGAAGTCATTTGAACAGTACGCAGTGGCCGTCTGTGGGGCCAATATCAGTGCAGAAAGAAGGACATTACTTCTTATGCACTTCCTGGGCACTCCTGGGCAGGAGAAATTTGAAAACATACCTGAACTACTAAACGAGGAAGCTGTTAATCTTAATGAATATGAAAAATGTCTTGCAAAATTACAGAAACATTATGAGACCAAACTCAGCATCATATTGGAAAGATACAAGTTTGGGAATAGAACACAGAAGGAGTAAGAGTCAGTAGAGAGATGTATCACTGCATTGAGAGGGTTAGCAAGGACTTGTAACTTTGGCCAACAGACTCATAAATGCCTTAGAAATCAATGTATGCTTGAATGCTGGGACAGCAACATTAGAGAAGGTTTATGGGAGAAAGGGGATCCCCCTTTGGAAGAAGTGTTGCAGATTGCAAAGGAAATGGTACAACAGATGCGTGAAAACTCTTGAAAAAAAGTTCAACAATGTAAACAGACTAAAAGTAAGAGTGAAACAGTGGCAGGAATCTCCAGTTGCAGATTGTCCGCAAAATTGAAGACAGCTAATACCACTACCAAACCTCAATCACCCAAGGCTGCCTCCTTCCAGAAGAGGTATTTTAGCTGTGATGCTGTCGGTCATCTTGCCAACAGTCCCTCCTGCACTGCCATAGAAGTCAAATACACCAAGTGCAAAAGAAAGGGGCATTTGGCAAAATGGTGCAGGAACCACACCATACATATGATAGAGGAATGGTATGGTCATTCAGAGGAAGTGATGTTCGCAGTGGATGATGAGGAGGATGAAGAACTAGATGGTCCAAAGGATTTGGTGCCAATTGATAACCGGCAAGTTGAGATAATGATTTACTTGGGGGCGAAGTACATCCTTGTTCCGAAGAAAATCTTTGATGAGATATTTCCAAATAAAATGTTAATCAATATTGATATAAAGCCACATGCATATGATGGTGCTAACATCAATGTCTTGCACTAGTTCAAAGGAGAGTTCTAGTTCAAAGGTCGGACAGCCACTGGCAAAGTCTATGTCCCTGAATAAGGATCAGTACCCTTGCTGAGTTGGCTACAGCAAAAAAGGCTAAAGATTAGGTTGAACCCCAACATTGAGGAATGTGTTCTCCTTTGTGATGGTGACAAGATACAGTTGTGATTGTTCAATGGAAAAGTAGGCTGTTTCAAAGGCTTTGTACACAAAATATGTCTGGTGCTACGTGAGATCTGTTCCCATGGCCATAAGGAACCATGTGAAAAAGGAACTACAAAAATCAGAACTGGATGGCAAAATTGAGAGGATCGAACAATCTGAGTGGTTGTCTGCCCCTGTTATCATGGCTAAGCCAAATGTCAAGCTTAGAATCTGTGTGGACTTTCGTGCTCTCAATACATGTGTCATACCAGATCATCATCCTCTTCCACATATTTAAGTAAATGAGTACATCTTAGGAGATGTGTTTGTGTTTTCATCACTTGATCTCACATCAGCATATCATAGGATAAAGTTATATCAGGAGTCAAAACAACTGATGGCCTTTATATCGCCAGAAGGTCTATTCCAATAGGTGTGAATGCCCTTTGGGTGGGTGTCCATGGCATCTGTTTTTCAGAGGATTATGCACAAAATGTTCAAAGATGAAGAAGGGGTGATATGTTTCCAGGACGACATACTGGTCTTTGGTCCTGATCAACAAATGCATCACAGTGGTGATGGGTATGCTTGTGAAAAAAGTGCTCACTGTAAGTAAGGATAAATGTAATTGTAATTAAAAAAGAAATTGAGTACTTAGGGCACACAGTGTCCGAATACGGGGTCAGTGTAAATGAGAGGCTAGTGGACAACATCAGAAATGCAACCATGCTGTGTGACAAAGAATGACTCTACTCTTTTCTTGGTATGGCCAAGTTCTATTTGAAATTCATAACAAATTTCACAGACAAAACAGTGAATATAAGGCTGCTACTCAAGAGTCGGACCCCAAATGAGTGGAATGTGCAGTGTTCTGAGGAATACAATAACATGAAATCGGTGTTGGAATATACGCCATCTCTAAAGCACTTTAAAGTGTGCAGGAGGACCATCATCCCTACAGATGCCAGTAACACTGGACCAGGAGCTGTTTTCACTCAGATAGAAGGGGATGAGGAACATGTGATAATGTTTGCATCTCGCCTGCTTAAGGGGGCCAAGCTTACCTATTCCACTATTGAAAAAAGTTACTAGCCATCAAGTGGTTGTTACGCTCATCTGGTCTCTGTGGAGGCATTGGGGCACAGTTGCAGCCCCTCCTGAACTTGAATCACTGCCTTCACGCCTCTCCCTCAGTAGAAAAGCTGTGAGCAGTGGTATGTGGTGGTACTGCTCCTGCATGGAGCGAACAGTGTGTGAGTGTGCCAATCTGTGATAGTTGTACCTCTCGAACCCTTCACCCCAAAGTATAGTTTCTGAGAGCATACACCAGCCCATAAAGCTCACCTGTGAATTATGGAAGATAAACTCTCCCTCCTGCTTCTTCTGGCAGAGGTGCGTCGAATGGGATCTAGTTCCTTCATTGATCCCTGATAAGGATTAGTCCAGTCCAACTGCGACTTTGCTTCTCCTTATGATTGGTAAGTCTTTCTTGAGCTCTTGTGATGCTGTTTGTTCTGTTTAATGTCTTTATATGTTGCTCCTATTTATGCCCACAATAATGTCACTCTTCTAGATGGAAATGTGGCCTTAATGCAGCTGTGAGTCGCGAGACACGGCCGGATGGAAGATGGATGCTACTGCAATGTTCGACAGCAGGCAAGTAATGGTTTAAGGAAAAGTGCGAAGTATGGTAAAGCCAACCTTAAACTGACTGTTTTTTTCAATGTCTAACCTTGTCTTCTGTTTTTCCTTGCAGATGCTGCTTTCAACGATGGAGCGTGTCATGCTGTGGTGCCAAGATGAAGACTTCAGCATTCTGGAAAGTGCAAAGATGAATACTTGGTTCGCCGAAGAGATGTACAGGTAAGAACAGCTTCCCCCAGTTGGTAAGTATGCTGTCAGGAAGCAGGATGTCCAGGAAGCAGGATCTTCAAAGTTAAGTCTGACCTCAGGCGACGGTGAGCGTTACGCTGCTTGCAAGTGCAGAATAACGCGAAGCTTCTGTCTTGAGGATCGGGCCAGCTTATATAGCTGAGATCATGGGCACGCCCATTAGGGCCAGTTTACCAGCCACACCCTGCCACTCCTAGAGAGTGAGAACATGCGAAGGCAATCCATTAGCAGCCACACCCAAGAATATATGAGGTAGAGAATAAAGAGAAAGAAGAGGAATGTGTACTGAGAATCAAACAGAAAATGATTTAAATGAAGAGTGGTTTGACAGTATGAGCTTGTATGTTGTGCTTGGGAGAGTGAGAAGTAGGTTGAGGGAGAATGGCATGATAATGAGTAAGAGTGTTGTTGCAACGGAGCTGGAAGGGTTGTGGTTAGTGATAGGAAGTTACAGGTGAATGGAGAATATGTGATGAAAGGAGACAGGATCATGCCTCACTACGGGGTGAGGAAAAGGAATTGGATCATGAATGCTATCATGGTGTGCAGAGTATTGGTGTCTGGGATATGACTTGGAAATAGAAAGAGTAGTAAGGAAGTGTGCGCCATGTTTTCTGAGAAAACAAATCCTGGTGTCGAGAGAAAGCCAAATGACGTTAGTGCCCGTGCCACAGATGCCTTGGGAAAAGGCAGGTATGGATGTCATTGGTCCAATTACAAGTAAGGAAGCACATAAGTACTGCACTGTTGCCGTAGATATTTTGTCAAAATGGGTGGAAGTGAGAATCATCCGGAGCATTACTACAAGTGGAACAAGTATTCAAGCGATATGGGTATCTGTGTGAAATTGTAACAGACAACAAAGTTCAGTTTAGGTCCAAGGAAATGTGTGAGTACTTATCTGAGAATGGCATTGAGCACAAGTTCACTGCAATCTATCATCCCCAGGCCAATGGAATTGTTGAAAGGTTTAACAAGGTAATAAAGGTCTGTATAATGTGGGCTTGGAGCAATGGTGAGGACTGCAAGAAAGTTGTGATGAGCCGGGTTGAGGCACATCGCTTTTCTCCACAGGGTCAACAGGGATGTCTCCCATTGAATCGAGCAGGGTAGAAAGCCCAATTGTAAGTTTTGTCCTCTGTGGATGAGGAGGGCAAGATGGATGTGGGAAGGTGTGGACCAATCCACAACATGTGTCAGGGAAAAGAAAATTACAAACAAAGCCAGGTATGATGAGAGGAAGTCAATAAAAGAGTGTAGTGTGAGAGAAGGTGATCTTGTGAGTGTCAAACTTCCAGTGCCTTTGAAACAGGGATCATTGAAGTAGTCGGCACCTGGCAAGCTTAAAAAGCGTCTTGACAATTCTGTCATGATGGATGAAGGCAGAACTTGGAATTTGAATACGATTGCTAAAATGAAAAATTATGGTGATGACCATGAGGCTCTCCTGGATTCGGGAGGTGTTAGGGTGAATTTTCATAAATGTGCTAATTCCCTTCACTTTAGAGACCACCCCCAACAACTTTACTGGACTTTAAGGACTTGATTGCATGAGCTGGAGAGAGTCTGAGCCTTTTTCCCCACTCTCTCGTGTATTTTGATGTGTGTTTTACTCTTGGGTTCTTTGATTGTGGTGTTTTAGACAAATCCATAGGCATCATCTTTTCATGTGTGTCACACAGCACCCTCAGTGCAGTCACACAGGGAAGCCTTTATGGCTGTCCTGAGGTTTAAATACCTTCTCTGGGATAAACTTCTGTTTCCCAGAGAAAGTAAAGTGAAATTGACTTTACTAGTCTTTCCAAATTCCTAGACCCAGCACACACTATCTTACAATAGAGTGCTGGAGGGGTTACTTAGTATCCCCTATGTCTAGAAACGCATGTAGCTGTCAAATGCTACCCTTTCCTCTCGAAATGGCTGATGGCAGTGGTTTTACAACCAACTACCATGATTTTTCCCGACCGTGACACCGGTAGAGTTAAATCACGGGAGCCATGTTTTTCAAGATGGGATCTGAGCCCCCTTTGTTTAAACAGGTCCCGGTCTTCTTTTTTTGCCATTTCTTTTTGGAAAGGTCCTTCAAGAGTTTGTCTCTGCATGTCAAACCAGGTTTGGTCCCTTTGTTCCTACGCCTTTGGCGGGATTCAGGACTGAAGGCCGCGTCTGGTGCCCGAGTGTCTGGGGTGGACAGGAAGTGAGGGAGGTGCCCAAAACTCTCTGAGCTTAGTCTCCTAGGAGACCCAAATTCACTCTGGCGTGATAGGCTGGCTTACTGTCCAGCAAGGACAGCCATCCTGGTGGGTGAGTGGCAGCTAGGATGGAATGAATGGGAGGAAACTGGATAAAAGGCGAGTCTCTTGGCTTGGAAGGCAGAGTCGACCACTGGAACAAAAGAACCGAAGACGAGTTGGAAGAGGACCGCTGCTGCAACTCCTGGACCATTGGTTTGCCCAGTGAAGCCCTGCTGCAGGTCCGAATCGCCAAGCTCATCTCAACAGAGAAGTCCTTTAAGGACAACTTCTCCCTTTGAGTTAGTAGGACCAATCATCTCCTAAGCCATGTAGATACCATTCTCAGAGCTGGTTTTATTTTCATCAGAGTGCTGCAGGAAACTGAATAGCCAGGGAGAAGGACACCAGTTTGTGATCTTGACTACAGCTACCGGAATTGAAGATTTGCCTTTGCCAGCTTTTTGACCAGTCCCAGGGCAGTGCAGGAGTCCCCCAACGTCCTCCCTTTTGTCCCGATGACTGAGGCTCAGGAAAAGCGAGATCTGCAGGAATTACCAGGAACAGACATCTTCAGCTGCATCTTTTTCTTTTATTTATTGAGTCTATCTATGGAATAGACAACAGTTAATTGTGAATTTACAACTTAATTCACAATTATTGGTGCCAACTTCTTGGATTAGGAGCAAATGGTTCCAATAGCAACATGTTAACCTTGAGCCATGTGGATGGTATCTCCAACCTCTCTGAATTTCCGCTCCTCCATGGAAGAGTCACCTAGTGGCACATGTGTTGTTCACTCTTTTCAAGACATTGACACTGCTTGGAATCTCCCACTTTTCTTCATAACGTCTATGTTCTCTAAATATTGCATGAACTTGTGTCTCAAACAAGCCTGATGGCCCTTCTGTTATACACTCAATGAAAGAGACAGACACTGAATGGTATCGTCTAACTATCAGAATCCCAGCTAAGTGTGTCTCTCCAAAGCTCCCCCATGGGTCTGTTTCTCCTCCTCAGCCATATCATGAGGCACAAGCTGGAAATATGTTTTATTTGTCTCTTGGGAAATTTACAGTCACTGAAAGACAATGAGGTCCCGGCATCTTGAATGTTTTACAATCACTGTTATTTTTTCTGTGCTCCCCTCAGAGTCACATAAAGGCAAACATTCATGTGCATGTGTCTTATAGTCACCCAAGCTGCTCTCATTCTCAGGGATTCCACAACCTTAGTCCCGAGTTTATTGAACTTGTGTTGTTCACCCACTGCAAAACGCTGTGTTGGAGATATTTATGGGTCAACAATTGATGCAGGTAAGTCTTTCACTCCCGAATCAAAAGCGCCACACCACTATTCCTTTTCAGTTGAATATAGTCCTGTCAGTGATGCATATGTTAACACATAGGTCACACACCCTTTCACAATAAGCAAGCCAAGAACCAGGCTGGTATATAGAAAGAATATATCTTTATTAGTGAATAAGAAAATTGATATTTGCACAAAATCACAAATGGAAAACACTAGTTGCTTCAGGATAAAAAAGATCAAGGGACTTTAACCCCACATCATGTATATTCAAAACACTTTGCATGAGGTACACTTTCAACAACTAGTAGCACCTTAAAATAAAGTTCATATCATACACTTAGCAATACATTTTGCATGAAGTTTAATTTAAATAACATGCAATACTTTCCTGTTTGCAAAAACATTTTCACCCATGCAGCGACCTGTAATTTTTTCTCCCTGCGCACTTAGCAATTCTTTATAGTATTGTTTAACTTACATCTACAACATATTTTTGACAGGCACTGCGCTCTTGGCAATGTTGGCAGTCTTATAGCACAACTAACTTTTCAAAACAAACACTTTTTGTTTATATTTGGTCCCCATTGGTTCCTTCGCCACTATGCAATGCACAATCTCTGTTCTCTCAGGAGCCACTTCATCACTTTCAGTAGAAGGTATGCTTTTAATTTAGGGACTCCACTTTTATTAACTTTGGGAAGACACTTTCTGACCAGTACACAAGCCCAGGTATTCTGTTGATCATTTGTAACTCCTCTGCTTTAAGTCAGGATTCAGGGGAATGAGAAGCAGTATGGCATTTCATGTTTTAATGCACCCCTCCCTTTTGGGAATTTTGGAGTTGGCAAAATGAAATAGGCATACACAAGCACTTTAACAGACTATATTTTTATTCACAATGGAATCAATGTTGTTGAGTTCAGATTTCAACAAAATCACCTGTGCTTGTTTGCTATAGGGGAATTCATTATATTATTTGATAAGAAAATGCTAGGGGTCTACTTTGTCTGCCCACCCAGTCAATAATGGGAAGAAATTAAATCAAACATATCCCCACCTGACTCTGTTTGGTCAGACACGTTTACTTACATGAAATATCTCTGTTTTTTTCACTCAGGAGAGTCCTCATGGCTTCTGGATACTCAGGAGAAACATCAGGACTTGTTTAGAGGACTCAAGAGGTTCAGTCAAGACTGGCTTCTAGCATTAATCCTCTACTTGCTTCTCCTTGTATAAATCACAGCCAGATTGTAGTCCTTCCCTGGTTTTCCAGCAATTTTGTCAGCAGTTCCAGCCCAAGGCATTTCAGGCAGTCTCCCCAATTTCCATTGTGTGCCTCCTTATGAATCTTTCACCTCTCCCCAGAAATGCATAAATTATGAGAGGCCAGCTTATTTTCCATCCCCTTACCAAACCCTGAACCTCTTTTCTTTGATTGGCCCGTTCAGTAACCAAGCCATTATTTTGGGAGGGATAAGGCCAGCCACTTTAATTTACATTTCTGCACATTTCAATTTTGCCCTTGATAGGTACAACATGGCAAATACTTCTAATTTATAGTTTAGCTTAATAATATGTAAATGCTTGAAAGAATCTGCCCATGCCGGCCTAATGAAATGTTGATCATCTTGGCACAATGTTGCAGATCCGAATGTGAGTTTTTCATTATTTATTCAAACCTTATACCAGTTATCAACATGCTATTTTATATACGCATATCTAATTTATTAAGCTATCACCTCCCTGAATCTCTGCTCCGTGACATTTTCTGGGAGCTACAAACACATTTTAGGCTGTTACTACCGTTACCAAGGTTGAATTGTTTTGAGAGTTGAATCAACAGCTAGGCCATTTAATAAGCTGTAAAGTGATATTCAACCCATTATTGGGTGATTTATGGTTCCTGAGAACATGAACAAAGTATGATCTTCATATGTAACCCTATACCATTCTATTAATTATATACATATTATTATTACAATCAACAGTACATTTAATTTCTCCATTAGATGTAGCCATTGGTTACTTTTTGTTGGCCCAGGCTGGTATAAATCCATCAACATTCTTGTGAAGTCAAAGGCCTACAGACAGAATCTTATCTCTCTGGCCTGATGAAGACAACTCCACCCCGACTCATAAAGCACCTTCTGGTGTATGTTAATTGTCATTAGCTCAGGGAAATGGACCACAATTTTAATTTTAAATCCAGGTGTTTTAGAAAGGTCAACCCATTAAGAGCTGCCCTTATTTACCCAGTTCCTGGCCCCGGCCAATCATACTTTCCTTCTTGGTCACTGCTGTGGCTTCAAAAATATGTTTTAGAAAGATACAAGATAGGGGAAAGTCACTGTTTGAGTGTTCTGGACAGAAACTGAAGCTGATTCTCCTGAACAGAAACTAGTGATTTTAAATGTCATTATTTCATTTAACATGAGGCCTATTATATATTGCATTTTCTTTACACATTATAAACATGCATGTGAATGATGGCATTATGTCATCACAGTCCATCTTTACATCATAATATACATTTAAATGGTTCAGGCCATGCAGGTAAATAATTCCTTTCCTTCCAATGTGCAGAATGCCCACATTTTCTCCATGGAATCATTCTTTTTGGAAAACGGCATGTTGGATCTTCGGTAACTTGTATTCAAAAGTAGGCCTTTAGTTTTGGGCTTTGTCAATCGAATGCAGGGCCCATTTTGTACTCTTTATTTTCAATGTCACCAGTATATAGATGTGTGGCAGTTACGAGGGAAACGCTGTCTTTTTTGTGTGTCAGCTCAGAGTGTATTTTCCAATTACAATAAGGATTTCTGCGCTCTTAGGCCCAACATGGCTAGAGGCAAATCATTTCATCGTTGGACTGACTTCAAACCCCACAACTGCATGTGTCACATAGCAGAGGCTGAAAATATCAAAACCTATCCAATCAAAACCTCAACCTAACACTTCATGTGCCAGGCACTAAGCGTAGCCATCTTCTCATTACACTACCCTAACTCAAGTTTATAAATACTTTCTCAAAGTTCTGAAGCCAGCCTAAAGCCAACAAAACCCTAAACAACAGTCCCTTGCCTGTCCAGAAGCTGCATAAGACTGAACACAAAATCCAACCTCATGTACTCTTTCATCGCCCTCGAGGTCAAACTTTGATGAATGTCTTACAAAGTTTGAAGTTCTGCCTGGTCTAGTCACCTGAAAATCGGGTTGTTTAGGGTTTATACAGGAAAGTTCATCAGGTCTTTTCTGGAGACCTGTCAGAACGGAAGCGCTCACTGTACCTTATTTATGTTTTAATTTTTACTTACCTGGTCCCTGGTGGGCTCTTCTTTCATATAATTAAATCTCAGATGCCAAAGAGTACAGGAAATGTCTTCTGGCAAAAGTGTCTTTATTATATTACATTCTGGTACAGTCAGTGCAGCAGTAGATAGGTAGGCAAACATGAAAATTTAATATCCATATGTCGATGTTAATAACCTGACACTTAACATTTTTGAGTCCTTAATATCACATTTACAAAAGCACCACAGCATTTTTTCTTACGTTTTAAGAGCAGGGCAAAGTATAGTTTGCTGCCTAGTCATACAATGCTAACTCTTAAGGTTCAGATGCTTGTGCTCTAAGTTCTAATTTAAAATGTGGGCACTGATCTAAAATCACTGCTTTATGCATATCTACAATTACGTTAAGGCTTAACTTAATCATATAAATAATAATTAGGCTTTTATATAGCGCTACAAACCCTCAGGTATCTGAGCGCTGCTTATTATTACCCACGGTGTGTGGTGCTCATTTATCGACCTCGGAAGGATGAAAGGCTGAGATTGGCCCTGCCAGGATTCGAACCTGCGTTAGCAGGCTCTGCACGGATGTCAAAGCGAGCGCTCTACTCGCTGCTCTACTCGCTGTGCCACTTGACCGGCTGTACTTCATGCAACAAATTAGTGTACACACATTTATTCAATCGCAAGAAAAGGTTCAATGTTGTCAAATAAGCACAACATATGCTCTGGTTGAACTCTACATGAGACATCGGTAACCTTCTTTTCTAAATTATTATGCTTGTAAGATTTCATATATGTTCCTTCAATTTGAACGTTACAGAGCATCATAATATTAAACAAAAGAATGGTGCCTCAAATGCATCAGGGAGCAAACAAGGGCACAGTATAAAACAAGTACAACGAGTTGCAAGTAAAATCAAATTTTTCACACAATATATTAATCGTAAACCAGACAACAAATTCAAGAAATACATTTTTTTTCAAAAATCATGTATTCACAAAATAAAGTATAGAATGATAAACATACAGCAATGTTTAACAGATATACATTCAATCGTTGAATAGATTAGACCATTATGGTCATAACATCCTTTGCTAAAGGAATGTCAATGGAATATTACCCTATAATAGCTTAAACAAAACACATAAAGTCCTATGATTCAAATTTAAAAATTAGATGCCGTGTTTCATCTGTAAGGATGTCCTGATATCTTGATGGGAGATTTTAGAATAATGACAGATGTTTTTCGTCCTCCTATCATATACTACGCGTTTCGGTCCTAGTGACATTGTTCAGGTATGAGATATCCAGAAACAATTCTTTCTGAAAATATAATGGAATTGAATAGGTATAAGTCGATAAAATTTCAACTACTTGGAGTCAGTGGAATTCAAAAAAAGACTTAAAGTCAAAATGCCAACAAAAACTAACTGGATTAAATAGGATTACTTGAAAAACCTAAATTGGAGCTTATAAAATGATCACAGTAAAAATCAGAATTTAATTGATATCAGAAATGTGTTGGGGATAGCTATTGCAACGAGATTAGAAAATAATAAATGTGTATCTGAGTATAACGGATACAATGGTCTGGGACGGGAACAGTCGATTTGAAAAAGCGCTGTGTCCCGCCTTACAGACCAAGAGGTTCATTAGAATCAATTATATACAATAGTTACCAGGAGTCACTCACCCCTTAGTGTGGGAACTGTGAACTCTGTCAGAACAGATCAAAGTGCAAGGATGTGTGATGTCGGAATTCTCCTTTAAGTAAATAATCTCTCATGTGAATGCTCCACTGGTTCACTGTAATGACATGGGAAGCTAATAAAAAGCATGGTTATTGTTGTCTCTTAGTAAATTAAAGAGAGAGCTCATGTATATACCTATTTGGATTATGCTGGCTCTGCATTATGTCAAAGAAAAGGGACCAAAAGAGAATCCTTTGATCGATCTCTAACTTCAAACGCATTGCGTCGAGATGTCTTAGAACTGCAGAGCTGCTCGGCGTCAAGAATGCACTACAAAGTAAAACATGATGCGGTCGGTTCAAGCGGGTGCGTCAGTAGCATGTCGATATCTCTTATATTTGGTTCTTTAATACGAGTGCTTACTCCACTATGCTTGTCGGGTTGCATTCATGCTGTATGGGCATTCACTGCTGCTGTGTTCGTGCACCGCTGGTACCTTCCCGTAGTGTTCCGACGTTGCTAAGCAATGTGGGTAGTTCAGAGACTTAAATAAAGATATCCTCATCCATCAGATTAGTCCGTCCTCCATATTGGAAGGAAAAATGTCCGTCTCAGATACAGTAAGTCAATATAGGATGGTGTCGGTCTACTTAGTTTACAGGAATTATTTAAATGAAAAGGCTTCCCTGCACTCAAAATGTTACTCATAAGTCAACCATTTCCTGCATGTTTGTCCGAAATTAAAAAATCCCAAAATTCAGGTGCTGCATTACTGAATATACATTGTCAATACACATGTGTTACATTTATAACCCGGTTTTTAAAGCCGGTAAATGTGATCTCAAACAATTTGTCATTCTGGATCCATGCAACAATTCATACAATTATATGATTTGATATTTTATTTGTATCACGCTCGTACACAGGTGTTTCAGAGCGCAACTAGGCAAGGGAGAGGAACAGGGGAGAAACAACACAACACAACAACGATCTTACTAGGCCCAGTGATATTGAGAATGTGTGAGTGCATGGGAAAGGGAAAAGGGAAAAAGTGCATGGAAGGGGGAGAGTGGAAAGTGCGGAGCAGAGGGGAGCACATACATAATAAATAAAATAAATAGAAAATGGAGCCAATAAACAGTGGTAGTGCAGCCAGCAAGTGGCAAGTGCTGTGTTTACGGCAGCAGACTGGGTAAGTCTGATAAGTGTAGAAAAAGAAGAACATGAGGGGGTGTATGGGTACAGATACAGTCCCCGGTGCAAGGGGTGGCAAGGAGGAAGTGCAGGAGGGTGGCAGGGTGAGCAGGTACCTGGGCCCAGGGGACAGAGGGTGGCCAGTTGCACAGTGCCAAGAGTGAGCAGATCAGCAGGGAAGAGGGAGCGCAAAGTCAGAAGCAAAAAGGAAGGTCTTGAGGTGCTTCCAGAACCGGAGATGGTTCTCCTCAAGTTTTGGAGTGACAGGGAGGCTGTTCCAGAGGGATGCCCCAGCTGAAGATAGAGATCTACCCCAGCTCGTTTCTTTGAAAAACGATTGACCCGGAGGGAGTTAGAGGTAGAGGAGTGAAGAGCTCCAGTGGGGAGCTATTTGTGGAGGGATAGCTGAAGGTATTTTGGACCCAGTCCCAAGAAAGCCTTGTGGACAATGCAGAGGGTTTGGAATTTAATCATTGCATCCACTGGGAGCCATTGGAGACATTTCAGAGCTGGAGACATACGATTCCAGGGCTTGAGGCCAAGGACAAGTCTCTCAGTCCTGTTCTGGATAAGTTGCAGAGGGCGGAGGATAGAGGCAGGTAGATTTAGAAAGAGCCTTTTACAATAGTCCAACTGAGAGAGAACCAGAGCTTGGGAGTGAGTGAGCTTCTGAGGGAAGGAGAGGAAAGGCAGATTACCTCTGAGGAGGTACAGTAGGAAGTTTGACTTTTTAGAGACCTCAGTGATATGGGTGGAGAAGGAAAGTGTGGAGTCAAAGATGACCCCAAGGTTCTTAGCCTTGCAGGTAGGGGTAGGAGGAGGCCTAGAGAGGCCATCCAGAAAGTCAGGGAAAAGGATGGAGATGGTGTGCCGATGAGGAGGACCTCAGTCTTGCTGGCATTCAGACAAAGCTCATTGGCAGCACATCTGTCTTGAATGGCAGTTAGGCAGTCAGGGATGGGAGAGGGAGAGGAGGTGGCTGAGGCAGCTGGAAAATGAGTTCAGTGTCATCAGCATAGCACTGGAAATGTGCGCAGAAATGGCAATGCAGTGGGCAAGAGTTGCCAGGTATTGGGTGAAGTGCCAGGGTGAAATGGTAGACCCCTGGGGAACCCCACAAGTAGAGAGGAAGATAGATGATAGGAAGGACCCCAGTTGATCCTGGGAGGATCAATCAGAGAGGAAAGAGGTCAGCCAGGCCAGAGCCTGATCAGTGATATCATTGGGACGGTTGAGCAGGATGATGTGCTTGACGATGTCGAAGGCAGAAGAGAGATCAAGAAGGATGAGGATAGAGGGAATGTTAGAGTCCAGGTTGGTGAGCAGATCTTCACGGATGTTCAGGAGAGCAGTTTTCATGCTTCTGGCCACTCTGAAGCCAGACTGGTGGTTATGGAGACAGCCAACAGAATCTGAATGAAGGTTAAGCTGAGAGATGGCCAGCTTTTCCAGGAGTTTGCCCGAAAAGGGGTTAATGGAAATTGGGTGATAGTTAGCCTGACAGGAAGGATCAGCTGTGGTTTTCTTGAGAAGAGGATGCACAAGGGAGTGCTTCAGAGGGGAGGAGAAGGCTCCTGAGGCAAAGGAGTGGTTGCAAAAATTGGCAAGGGCCGGAGCAAGGGTGTCAATGTGGTCCTTGATGGTTTTAGAGGAGCAGGGATGAACCTGTTCTGACAAGGCTTTCATAGATCGGACTTGTCTAGCGACCTTGTCAGGGGAGAAAATAGGAAAGGAAGAGAATGATGACGGGCGGTGGTTAAAGGGGGTTCTGCAAGCACAGACTGAGAGGGAATAGGAGGGGCAGGGGAGGAGAGGGTGGACAGGATGTCCTGGGTTTTTGAGATAAAGTGTGAGCCAAGGGCATTGCAGAGAGCCTGGGAGGAAGGAGGAGGGGTGGAGACTGCCGCAGGGTTGGCAAGCTCCTTGCAGATTTTAAAGTGTTTGGCCGACTTGTTAGATGCCGCAGAGACGTGGGCTTGAATGTGGGCTCTCTTCTTAGTGCGGACAGAGAGTCGGTATTGCCTTTGGAGCAGGTGACAGGCCAGTTTTTCAGAGGATGCACAAGAAGCCTTCCATTTCCTCTCAGCCGCCCTACACTTATGTTTAAGGGACAGGGTTGTGACGGGATGTGAGTCAGCCAGAGGAGGAGTAGGGGAAGAGAAGGTGGCATGAAAGCTTCAGCTGACACATGCTTAATAATTAATAATAATAATAATAATAATAATAATTTGCCATTTATATAGTGCTATAAACCCTCAGGTATCTGAGCGCTGCTTATTACCCACAGTGTGTGGTGCTCATTTATCGACCTCGGAAGGATGAAAGGCTGAGTTTGGCCCCGCCGGGATTTGAACCTGCGTTAGCAGGCTCTGCACAGATGTCAAAGGGAGCGCTCTACTCGCTGTGCCACTTGACCGGAGAAGAGGAGAGCTTCATAGGACGGATGTCCGAGAACGTAAGAGGCAGTGTTGGGGTGGGGTTGGCTTGGGGGGAAGAGAGAGAGAGATGGGAGGAGAGAAGGCAGTGGTCACTCCAAGAGTGAGGAGTGGTCAGAGGGATAGAGAGGGGGAGGCCAGGGGAGATCAAGACATCAAGTGTGTGTCCTGCAGAGTGTGTCGGGCCGGACGGGAGGATAGAGAGGGAGAGAGAATCACAGAGGGTGCGAAAGAGCAGAGATGAGGCACAGGGAGAATCGAGGTGGATATTGAGGTCACCAATGAGGAGGAGTTGAGTGGTTGAGGCCAGGAGGGAGGAGGAGGGGTCAGCCCACTCAGACAGAAAAGAGGTGATTTGCCCGGGGGGGGCGGTAGATAGTAGCAACAGTAAGAGAGTGGCTAGGAGAGATTGAGAGCCTGAAGACAAGGCTTTCAAAAGAGGAGTAAATCTGAGTGGGAATAAACGTGGCAGGAATCCATTCAGGAAAGATCAGGGCTACGCCCCCTCCAGGTCGAGTGGATCTGGGTGCTGAGAGGATCTTGTAGCCATCAGGGAGTAGAGTGTCAAAGCTCGTGAGAGAGCTGGCCGTGAACCATGTCTCTGTAAGACCGAGGACATCAAGGTCCAGTTCTTCAAGGACGTGGCAGATGTAAGAGGGGTGTTTGACAGCAGAGCAAGAGTTGAGAGTGGAAATATGTAGAAGGTTGCCGGCCATAAACACCTTCCGGGGAGGGGTAAAATCAGAGGTACGCCCTGCAGAGTTGTGGAGGAAGCCTGAAGAGTGGCAGAGGAGGAGGAAAAAGTGGGCAAGGTAGCCAAGGAGTGAGAGGAGGGGACAGCTGGAGATGAGAGGAAGTTGATGAGGCGAGGGAAAAGCCCATCAAAGTGGAGGAGATTGGCCTGAGGACCTTGGACCATGACAGTGCAATTTAGGTAGACATTAAGGATGACTCTGGAGGAATCGAAAGAAGCCATGAGGACATCCCAGCGAGTGCCACCATTAACGGGAGAGGAGGAGACAGGACACAGCACAGAGATCATATGGGGGGGTCCATAGATACGCCAAAGGAACAACATAGAGGATGTCAGGGAGGGTCTGTCTGGAAGAGGCACTGGCATGGGTATCAGTGATAGGGAGACCAGGTTTGGAGGCCAAGATATCCTTTTTAAATGTCTTTTTTCCAGACTTAGTGAGAAGGGAAGGATAGTTCATAGTGAAGCAGTTGGAATAGATGGGAGAAACGGAAAGCGCCATGAGTGGAAAAGAGAGGAGGCAGAGGGAGGAGTAAGCACGTAAAGCAGTATTGAACAGTCACTGGGCTAGCAGGTTACAATCAATGGACAAAGTTAGATGCAAAAATACACCGAAGTTTAACTTTCAAGTAAATGCAAAAATACACCTAAGTTTATCTTTCAAGTAAATGCAAAAATACACCCAAGTTTGAATTTCAACTAAATGCAATGCGTAACAAATCTTAGCAGACATTAAACATAGCATTTTCAATGGCAATTCACAAGCACTCAGAATTCATACTTCAACAATAGTACCATTGCTAAATGTGCTTCTCCTTGTCACATAGGAATATATTAATATATTTCCCATTAATTCATCTCATTCTGAGCATGAGTCTCATATAGTGGGGGTCATTACGAGTTTGGAGGTAGCCATGGCACTATTAGCGCCATGGCTGCCTCCAAACCCGGGTCCGGTCTGGCTGAAAGGGGACTTTGGGGACATTCCGTCCTATGCGGACCCGGTAAGTCTCAATTCAGTTTACCATTCCCCATTCCCATTTGACCCCCCATAGGGCTCAATGGGAATGGGGAAGGTGCTAATAAAGGGCCTGTTATTAGCTCCAAAGTCCCTAAACGGGACCCGCAGAGAACGGCTGTTCCCGTTAGTGGGTCCCTTAGTGGGTCATGTTAGACATAGGGGATACTAAGTAACCCCTCCAGCACTCTATTGTAAGATAAAGTGTGCTGGGCCCTGCTGGGACCCACTAAGGGACCTCGGAATTGGGCGGTAAGGGTTTACCGGCACTGGCATCATTACCGGTGACCATTGACCCTTACCGTCCAACTCGTAATGACCCCCAGTGTCTGGGCATTTGTCAGGAAGGAGGAGGAGAAAACTCAAATTGATTCACTCCACTGGAACGCTATAGATGATTCAATCCGTTGCTAAAAACAACCTTTTTCTACACTGATTTTCTGATTCACAAGTAACATAATAGGTCCCATTCAAGGTTCATACCTCTAGGATGCATGAAGTCCAATTTCTCCATCCAAAAGGTTTCCCTTTGTTGTAGTAGCTTGGGAAGGTTCACCCTCCCCCGTCTTGGTAACTGGACATGTTCCGGTATTACAAATTGCAATTGAGCCACTGTGTGTTTTAGTTCCTTGAAATGTTGAGCCAACAGGGATTTTTCGGACCCCAGACGAACATTGAATTTATGTTCTCCCCATCTTTGTTGTGTGGACTGGGACTTAAGCAGAAATTCAATCATTTTTGGTTGACTCATGAGTAGCAGTTTGAGTGCAGAGAAGCCTTTTCGTTTCAATAACGCCTATATTGACTTACTCTATCTGAGTCCGCCATTTTTCCTTCCAATATGGAGGGCGGAATAATCTGACGGACAAGTCTATCTTTATTGAAGTCTCTGAAGCACCCACGTTGCTTAGCAACGTTGGAACACTACGGCAAGGTACAGCAAAGCCGCTGCCTTGTGTGCACTCCTCGCAAGATCCCAACAGAATCTATTGCCAGTAAATCAGGCACATTGATTAAGTAGATTTAAATTTGTACGGTTATTTGTATCAGAATATCCCCTAAGAGAGCTTTTTTGTCTCTCTACTCTAATAGAACACGCACTTTGGTCACACAGGCTGTCACAGACGGTGCACGAACACAGCAGCAGTGACTGTCCATACAGCGTGAATGCAACCCGACAAGTATAGAGGGGTAAGCGCTTGTATTAAAGAACAAAATATAAGACATATCGACATGCTACTGATGCACCCACTTGAACCAACTGCATCACATTTTACTTTGTAGTGCATTCTTGACACGGAGCAGCTCTGCAATTCTAAGACATCCCGACGCAACGCGTTTAAAGTTAGAGATCGATCAAAGGATTCTCTTTTGGTCCCTTTGCTTTGACATAATTCACAGCCAACATAGTCCAAATAGGCATGTGCATGACCTTTCTCTTTAATTAATTAAGAGACAACAATAACCAGGTTTTTTATTAGCTTTCCATGTCACTACAGTGAACCAGTGGAGCATTCACATGAGAGATTATTTACTTAAAGGAGAATTCCGACATCGCAAATCCTTGCACTTTGATCTGTTCTGATAGAGTTCACAGTTCCCACACTAATGGGTGAGTGACTCCCGGTAACTATTTTATATAATTGATTTTAATGAATCTCTTGGTCTGTAAGGCACAGAGCTGTTTTGAAGCGACTGTTCCCGTCCCAGACCATTGTATCTGTTATACTGAGATACACATTTATGATTTTCTAATCTCGTTGCAATAGCTATCCCTAACACATTTCTGATGTCAATTAAATTCTGATTTTTACTGTGATCATTTTATAAGCTCCAATTTAGGTTTTTACAGTAATCCTATTTAATCCAGTTAGCTTTTGGTGGCATTTTGACTTTAAGTCTTTTTTTGAATTACACTGACTCCAAGTAGTTTAAGTTTTAATATCGACTTATACCTATTATATCCATTATATTTTCAGAAAGATTTTTTTCCGGATATCTCATACCTGAAGAAGGGCACTAGGCCCGAAACACATAGTATATGATAGGAGGACGAAAAACATCTATCATTATTCCAAAATCTCCCATCAAGATATCAGGACATCCTTACAGACGAAACACGGCATCTAATTTTTAAATTTGAATCATAGGACTTTATGTGTTTCGTTTAAGCTACGATAGGGTCATTTTCCCTTGAAATTCCTTTAGCAATTGATGTTATGACCTTAATGGTCGAATCTATCCAACGATTGAAAGTATATCTGTTAAACATTGTTGTATGTTTATCATACTTTATTTTGTGAATATATGATTTATGAAAAAAAACTTTTCTTGAATTTATTGTGTGGTTTACGATTAGTATATTGTGTGATTTTACTTGCAACTCGCAGTTGTTTTATACGGTGCCCTTTTTTGTGCCCCTATACATTCGAGGCACCATTCTTTTGTTCATTTGTTTTGATCTGGTAGCACAGATCCAATAAGGTGCACGTTAGAATCTTTATTTAATCATTTAAATTGTAGAAATCTAAAGAATTTTGATTATTCACATGGGAATTGGTGTGCATCCTTACAACCCAATCTGCTCTTGCATCATCATATTGAACCCCGACGAAATGCTTTAGCATTTTTGAATATCAACTGCTTTCTGCCTGTATGGCAGCATTTTGTTGATTCTAATTGCCTGTTCTGGGCAATGTTACTTTTATATATCCTAATTAGACATAGTATGGCCCCTTCACATTGCGTTGATAAGCACAGATCTTCCCATGTGTTGTCCTCATGATGAACAACAACTCATATTCTGTCACTGTGAGTAGATAGTGCTTAGGTACTAGATGTATAGTTGTGGGGCACCTCAGAGGATGATACAGTCATGCACTGTATGTACCAGGGATGATGCAACAAGTGCAAGGGTTCTGGCAAGCCTCATTCATCAGGATTGTAGCTTTAGATGTTTCATGATTGTGATGGTCACATGACAGGGTATTTTTTTAAAAAGGTTTGACCCTCGGAAGTCATACTCGTAGACAGAGAATACAAAGAATTTTCTTTAAAAAAAATAAATTTTTTACATCTATTAAGGCAAGATAAATTTAGCAGTAAAGAGATAAAAGAAGCCATCAATTGGTATGCATTTGGGCAATGACGTACAACATAGTTTTTAAGAACTGGGTGTTGGGATTTGTGGAATGCTGTAGGTGCTGCAGTAGTAATGCCGGGTGGATGTGTTGAGGGTTGGAGGAACATGTGTTGAAAGGAGCAGATGAGGCCAAGACTTGCTGGATGAATGGTGTGAGGTGGGGTTTACATGGTCTGAAGTTGGGGATGATTTCATCTTTCCATCTCAAAAACACATTCGCCTGTGGTCCTGCGTGTGCCCATCTACAAACCTTGAGATGATAAAGGACAGAATCAAAGTCTTTATATTGAGAGGCAGGTTGCCTTGTTGAGCGACCCATGAAAGTTCTTTTTTTTTTATACCATTCTTATATTTTTGAATTGTTGCACTGATGAAAGTTTAACAAAGGACAGCTGCTACTTTTTAATGCATTTAGGCAACACATGTTGGGCAGAGAAATGGGCCACCAGTCACAAAACTTTGCATTGTTGCACTTGGATAATTCCATCAAAGAACTGTTGTTACGTTTGGACACAGAGAGGAAAACAGAGCCTTTGGAAACCACAAAGATCACACAATTGTAGCCGTGATCCCACTACCCTCGTGCCTTGTACTAACACACATAGGATACATGCATTTAGAATGTTTGTCTTTTTGGTCTCCATTGACCTTAACCTGAGTGAACCCATACTAAACCAGGGGTAGCTTCTGCGTTTCATTTTCAGAGTTTATGTTGAGTTACTTGGCTAGTCTAATGAATGCATTCTTGCATATATACATGTTGTTTTTGTTAATGGTCTGACCATTTTGTTCATTCAATGATAACGTGTTATACTGTTTTCTGATGCCCACATAATAGTGCTCTGTGTCGGTTTACTGGTGCCTAATTCCCAATTAGTGTAGACCAAAACACAAGTAGCAAAAAGGGGAAAAAAATCACCTATTTTCAGACGAAGTTTTTGTCTCCTTCCCAAGAAGCTTAACCAAAAAGCGACCTCACCGTATAGAGGCAAACAGTGGATTATGTTCAATGCCCTTAATGGAATCAAATAATTCGACTTTAAAAAGTTCAGTGCTCCTAAGTTCGTTTCAGTATTTGTCAGCGAGTATAATTGTCTGCTATTCTTTCCAATTCAAGTGTTAGAATACATTGCTTTCGTTCAGCAGCATATCCCTTTTTTGTATACATTCCTAAAGCTACTGGCTATCGTGCAATAGCCACATCACTGTCACTAGTTTCAGTCTGTTGGACTGTCTGGTATAAACCAATACCTCAGCATGGTTGGATAAATCAGGCTCAGCTTTCAGACTGTGCATGACGCGGGTTTGATGTAATCTGCACACTGAAAGCTGAGCCTGAGCGTTTGCAGCCACATGAGGTCTAGCAGTGCCTTTCTTCCAGACTCTTTGATGTATTTTGACAGCGGTCACGTTTCGGTGTCTGTATACTCACGCATAAGGACATGTTTGATATTTGTCGTGATACCTCAAAAGGCACGTTTGTCACAAAATCAGGATTACACCACCTTACCATTCACTAGCTTGTTAATTAATGTATTTATTTGTGCATTCATATCAGCGCACCAAATCCTCAGGCATGAGGGCGCTAGTTTCAGTAAGTGTGACTCGTGATCCTTAAAGGTACAGGTTACAATGGGCCTCATTACGACCCTGGCGGTAATCGCCCGTCATTACCGCCATGGCGTAATGAGCGTTTACGCCGTGGGACGAA
This sequence comes from Ambystoma mexicanum, assembly GCF_040938575.1. Taxonomy (NCBI): domain Eukaryota; kingdom Metazoa; phylum Chordata; class Amphibia; order Caudata; family Ambystomatidae; genus Ambystoma; species Ambystoma mexicanum. The sequence continues at coordinate 878,398,954 of NC_090941.1, read as the reverse complement.
GGCGTAAAGAGCGCCACATCACGACCCATCGCGCACGAGCATTACGCCATGGCGGTAATGCAATTAACGCCATGGCGGAAAAGGCCCCTACCGCCATCGCTAAGCGAGCAAGGTGCCCTTCCGCCAGCGTAAGTAGCGGCCACCGTAATTTACGACCACCGTAATTTACGACCACCGTAATTTACGGCCACCGTAATTAGCGGCGGCCGTAAAAGGCCAAACCGGAAATAGCGTCATCGCGCCGGAACGGGAAGCAGCCCGTCGGCCATCTTTAAAAACACAATCCATCGCCATCCTACCAAACAACACCAGACCCAACCCTGACACCTGTCCCAACCAAACACCCACCCATCCAAGTACCCGAAAATGCCAAAATCTGTGAAAAAGGCATGTGACCGCCAGCGCCAGGAGCGATTCAGCCGGGAGGAACTCTGCATGCTAGCGGAGACCCTGCAGGACAACGCAGGTGTTGTATTCTCCCCTGAAATGACCAGGACAGCAATCGGGAAGAAGAAGGCCATCTGGGCCCTGGTGGCTGAGCGCGTCAGCGCGGTGGGGACCGTACCCCGCACCCCACAGCAGTGCCGGAAGCGCTGGGATGACCTGCGCATACGGGTCAGAGCCGTCATCTCGGCAAACCGCAACCTTGCCCAGGCAACCGGTGGAGGGTCGGAATCCCCCCTGAAACTCCAACCGTGGGAGGAGATCTGTGCTACCACCATCGGCATGGAATCCATCGAAGGCGTTGGAGGGATGGAAAGGGGAGCCCCGACATCAGGTGATGAAGGTAGGTGCCTCATACAAGACATGCCATAGTCACAGCAGTCCAATCATGTGTAGCACAAGGTTGCCCTAGAGTGTAAATGCAACACAAATCAATACTGCCCATAGCCACATGCGAGCACCACCCTGCATACACTGCTGGCACCCGCATACCTGCATCCACATACCACACCAAAAGGAGACAACCTGCATGGCACTGCCTGAAATCTGCCTCATCCACTGGCCAAAATAATGTCAACCATTGTCATTCAGAAGTCCGTAGACCCATCAATAACGCCCTCCCACCTTTGCTCCACCACAGGCACAGAATCACACCCAGAGGACCAGGACACCCCTGCGCCGAAGAGAGCGAAGTCCAACGACAACCTCCCTGCACCCTCAACCTCAGCTGCAGTGAGGCAGACCCCACGACAATCAGGTCCCACTGCAGGCATACCGGAGGTCCCACCGGCAATCACCCCTGTTGTCAGCAGGCCAGCAGCAGCTGCTCCACCTCCACCGACATTGCCTGCCACAGAAGGCAGGGGGTCAGCGGCCAGCAGCAACATCGGGGAGACAGCTGCAACAGCTGCATGTTCTGACTCGGACATGGAGCAGGAGGTCAGAAGCCCCACTGACCAACTACATTCCCCCTGTTTCTCAGACGCCAGCCCCCATGAGGGCGACACACAGGGGCACACTGAGGCAGAGGAGTGGCCTTCCACCCCATGCCCTGTCCACACTCCACAGGAGGGGACCAGCCCCTCCATCACTCCACCTGCACTGGCCATGGGCCAGCACGGCCAGCCGTCCCTCGAGGACATCACTCAGCGGCAGCATCAACTGTCCGCAATGCTGGATGAGCATGCCGCGGAATGTGTGGGGGCTAGGTTCAGCATTGAACAGGCCACGGAGACACTAAGGGCGGAAGTGGCGCGGAGCACTGCCACCCTGAGGGATGCCATGCAGGCCATGTCCAGGGACATCTGTGCCGAACTTGCGGGCTTGCGTCGTGCGGTCACTGACCTCACCCACACACGACAGGAGCTGCATGCACATGGGCAGCCAGGGACATCCTCCACTGCCAGTTCTGCGCAGAGCAGCCCCGTGCGCCGTTCTGGACGCAACCTGCGCTCCACAGCCAGGGGTGCCCCGGGTGCCGGGAGAGGGGGCTTGTGACGGCCTGTGGACACGGCCACAGGCATCTGTTGACAGCTACATGGGGTGTGGGAGGTGGGAGGGGGTGTGTTGGGGTGTGCAGGGGGGAGGTGGGAGGGGGTGTGACACGACAGTTCATAGTTCCAATACACTTTTTTGTCTCAAAAAAAGAAATGTGTGGACATTTTCATTGCGTATGTGTGCTTTATTGGTGTACAGTCCACAGCGTGCATGTCCCAGAGACACGCAGTGCCCCAAGTGCAGTCTCCATGCCATTAACACCAGCCGTGTGTGCTAGAAGCAGTGGTCGATGATACTTTGGCGCATGGCACGCCCCTCCTGTGCATCGCCTCCTCCATGTGGTGGCGCCCCATCTGCACCCTCCTCATCCTCATCGTCAGGTGGTTGCAGTTCTGCGTCAGGGGGCAGGGGCACATTCCGTCTGACGCACATATTGTGCAGCATGACACATGCCATGACGATCTTTGCCACCTTCTCATGGCCATACAGGAGTGCCCCACCAGACCTGCTGAGGCTTCGGAACCGTGCCTTCAGGAGGCCAAATGTCTGCTCTATGACCACACGAGTACGTGTATGTGCACGGTTGAAGTCCTCCTCGTGCTGGTTCTGCGGGTTCCGGACTGGCGTGAGGAGCCACCTCTTCAGGGGATAGGCTGCATCACCTGTATGTAGGCGAGAATGTATGTGTCAGTCATGTTGTCTGATCAGGAACATGATGTTCCACCATGGCTGGCATGGAACTGTTACCTTGGCTCACTTCTACATGCACTAATTGATTCACACTATGCAACCAGTATATGCTCATTGCTGCCATGGCCTGTTTTGCATGCCATCACCCTATGTATGCAGAGGGGTTTTGTGCATTGTGGGTGCCCTTCCTCTGTATCCGTTCTCTGTGTTACTCACAGCCAGGTGGAGTATGCATCTTCCCCCCCCCCTTTCTGCCAGGTGGAGTATGCATCTTCCCCCCCCCCTTTCTGCCAGGTGGAGTATGCATCTCCCCCCCCCTTTCTGCCAGGTGGAGTATGCATCTCCCCCCCCCCTTTCTGCCAGGTGGAGTATGCACTGGTACGTCATTCCCATGCCCACTTCCATGACATTGCACTCACCGAGTAGCCAGGATCTTGGGCCTGCATGTCGCTCCATGTAGCGTGGTATTGTGGAGTTCCTCAGGACCATTGAATCATGGGTTGATCCGGGGAATCGGGCACAACAATGTGTGATGATCTTGTTGGAGTCACAGACCATTTGCACGTTGATGGAGTGGAACTGTTTCCGGTTGCGGTACGGTACCTCCATGGCACGTGGAACCACCAATTCCACATGGGTGCAGTCGATGGCACCAATGCAACCGGGTATGCTGGCTAGTGCATGGAAACCCACTTTGGTGTTTGCAATCTCCTGGGCAGTCCGTGGTAATGAGATGTGGTCGTCTGTGTGCTTGAGGAGGGCATCGAGCACTTGGATGAGTATTCGTGAGAATAATGGTTGTGAAATGCCATGCAGGTGCCCCACTGTGTGCTGGTAGGTGCCTGTGGCAAGGAAGTGGAGTACAGCCACTACCTTCAGTAGGGGGGGGATGGCGGTTGGACTTTCTATCATGCTGACGATGTTGTCGTGTGTCATGTCTACGATGGCGGTGATGGTGTCCCGGTCCAAACGGTACAGGGTGTGGATCTGCTCAGCAGTGAGGTTGTTTGGATTGGCTCTGATGCGTGGGATTGGGGGCTGCCTGCGTGGTGGCACTGGCTGTGCTGGTGGGGCTTGCTGGGCCTGCCTTGCCCTCCTTCTCCTCCTGCGTCTCCTCTGTGCTGCCTGTTGTTGTTGTTGTTGCTGTTGTAGTAGCACATGCATTGCTATCAGGTCCTCCAGCCCCAACATTGCTAGTCGTATTGCCATCATTGTGGAGTGTGACTGGGTGTGGGTAGGGGTGGGGTGTGCTCTTTTTGTACTCCCCTGAGTCTGTATTGCCTTCACCTGTGCTGTTTCTGTGCACCTGTGGCAGCTGCATTCACTTGAATTGGCCCTTTACGGTTGGTTCGCGATGGCGTTATTTGCACCATGGCGGTAAGGTACTTAGCGGCCTCGGTGATGGCGTTAGGTGCATGTCCGCTTGGGTCGGCATTTGCGTACCTTTCCGCCATGGCGCTAAGTACGGTGGGGCCGGTCGCGTGCGCGCACCCTTAGCGCAGTTAGCGGCAGCGTTAACTACGATGCCGCTATTGGCATCGTAGTTTACGGTCAGGAGTCATGATCGGACCTGGCGGAAAACGATGGCGGTAACCATTTACCGCCATCGTTTTTCACTTACCGCCAGGGTCCTAATGAGGCCCAATGTACAAAAGGATCTGGGAAAGCTACGTCTCATGGTGCAGTGGGCTACTTAAGGTATACATAGGAAAATCACACAGGTGTATACACTGGGAAAGCTGCACCTCATGGTACGGGGGGCTACATCAGGTATACAAAGGTGCTTTGAAACACACTTTTCTTGATTTATAAGCGCCTTCGAAAATGCCCAATGAAATCATTAAAATAGGCAAATCAAGTAGATGTATGAACTGAGAAAGCCGTGCCTCATGGTACGTGGGGCTTCAACAGATATACATAAGCAAATCAAGTAGGTGTATAAGCTGGGGAAGCCTCACCTCATGGTACATGGGGGCTAAATCAGGTATACATAGGCAAATCAAGTAGGTGTATAAGCTGGCTGGGGAAGCCACACCTCGTGGTACATGGGGGCTACATCAGGTATACTCCTTGGGCTCTCCCCCTGCACCTTCAACTGAAGCCAGAAACCTCTGAGTCATCTTTGACTCCTCTCTTTCCTTCCTCCCTCACACTCTGGCCATTGCCAATAAGTCCAACTACCAGCTCTTCCTTCTCAAAGGAATTCTACCTTTTCTCACTTTCCATCAGAGAAGCAATGTGACTCAAGCCCTAGTTCTCACTAGACTTGACTACTGTAACAGCCTCCTCCTGAACCTTCCTTCTTCTACTCTGCGACCCCGCCAGCTTATCCATAATAGGGAAGCAATATTTACCCTTGGCCTGAAGCCCAGGGGCCGCATCTCTCCTGCACTAAAAAGTCTTCACTGTCTCCCAGTTGCTGCATGGATTAAATGCAAATCCCTCTGCATCATCCACAAGCCTGTCTGAGCCCGGGGACCACACTATCTTTAACGTTATCTCACCAAACTCTCCCTCTAGACCACTTCGCTCCTCTGGCACCAAATCTTTGTGAGTAAAGTGTTTTGCCAAACAGAGGGCAGGTGGTCACTCACTTTCCTCTGCAGGCTCCCTCCTTTGGAATAGCCTCCCCCTCCTCCTGCACCTGGAGCAGGATCTCCTCAAATTCCAGAAGCTCCTTAACACTTTCCTCTTTTCCTCCTCCTTCCCTTCTGCGCTCCTCTGCTAATATCATAAATTGAAGTTGCTGAACTGGTGTCCTTGGCCCTAATGCATCTTTAGGGCCTTGCCCTCCCACACCAATTCTTACCAGCTCCTTCCTTTCGGGGGCACTTTGCATTTGCATTCCTTCCGCTATGGAGACTCGCACTTAGACCTCTCTTGGCCCGGTTGTGTAGCACTCAACATTCTAGCACTTCGTCCATGGCTCACCCATGGGCTCTGACTCCCCAGCACTTACCCCTATTCCTTCTCTACTTGCACGTTCTGAATACTTACAAGCATAGTAGGTTCGTCCCCCTCCATCTTCCCCCTATGCTCTTAAATATTGTGTTGTCATTTTTGTAATGTACTTCCCACTCTCCCTCCCACACTGAAACAGTATGTTCTTATAAATAAATATAAAACAGGCAAATCAAGTAGGTGTATAGGCTGGGGAAGCCACACCTCATGGTACGGGGCCACACCAAGTATGCATAGGCAAGTCAATTAGGTGTATAAGCTGGGTAAACTGCACCTCACGTTACGGGTGCTACATTAGGTATACATAGACAAGTCAAATAGGTGCATGAACTGGGATTGCCGCACCTCATGGTACGGGGGCCACATCAAGTATACATAGGCAAGTCAAGTAGGTGTATAAACTGGGTAAGCCGCACCTCATGGTACGGGGGCTACATCAGGTATACATAGGCAAGTCACGCAGGTGCATGAACTGGGGGAGCCGCACCTCATGGTATGGGGGCTACATCAATCATGCATGGATACTATAGGCAGGAAGGAGAGGCAGTACAAGAGGAGCACAGTCGGCGGCAATGGTGCAGGAGGAAGAGGGTACTGCAGAGGTCATGCAATATGAGGCTGCAATGCAAAGATATTATATAGCATACAGGTGGGACCATAAATATAACGGCGATTCAGGCAGGAATGTAACTGTATGCAAAAGAATAAAATAGATACATCGTAGGATGGCAACATCATATGTGAATGAGGTTGAAGTGTGCATAGGGTAAACTTAGTCTCATCGGCAAGAAATGCAATAATCATGTGATGAGGGGGTTAGTCAAGAAAGTGGCGCAGAGGCGGCAAAATGAAATGGTTCTGGTGAGGGCAAACTGAAAGTAAGTAAAGAGTTGGAGTTGAATGCCGTACTGGAGTGAGGCTTTGATCAGGATCAGGGGATTGTTCAAAAGGAAGAATCTATCAGGGCAGGTGAATCATGACAGAGGGGTAAATGTAGTGTAAATGTCAGTGCTGATAGAGTTTCCAGGAAGGGTTACCGACCCCACTTATCTTGCGTGTAATGCAACGGGTGAATGTCAGGGGTGGTGGAAGGTATAGAAGAGACGCGTGGGGAAGGTGTGAGGCCAAAAGTGCTGAAGTGCCGGACATGTCCCGGTCAGCACCAGACAGGCTTCATGCCTTAAGCAGGGACCTTAAGTAGGTGACGCCTGCACAGCCTGCCGACAAGTAGGCATGGACCATGGAGGTGAAATGGACCAATCAGCTGGTCGTCAAAGCCATAGAGGCGACCTTGGTGGAAGAGAGTCACAGGATCAGGAGACAGTATGGACTTATTGGTATTAGGCCCACGGTTGTGGCCATTTTCATGTGAGCAAGTTCTCCGACAAAAAAGCATGTCTCTTCAACATCGGCCTCTTCCTGTCGTATAGAGAGCTATCTGAGGAGGCTGATGCCTCACTCCTGGTGTTGATGGAGTGCATCAGGCACCAGACAGGCTTTAGGCTGTAAGTAGGGACCTTGGGTAGGGAACACTGACACAGCCTGCTGGCAAGTAGGCAGGAAGCATATAGCTGAGATGGACCAATCAGCTGGTTGTCAAAGCCGTAGAGGAAATTTGATGGAAGAGAGTCACAGGCTGCAGGAGGCAGTGTGGACTCATTGGTATTAGGCCCACGGTGGCGGCCATCTTCATGTCAGCAAGAGCTCCGACAAAAAATCATGTCTCTTCAGCATGAGCCTCCACCTGTTGCATGGAGAGCTGCAGTAATTGGCCAATGCCTCACTCCTGGTGTTGATGGAGTGCAACAGGCACCAGACAGGCTTTAGGCCTTAAGTATGGGCCTTGGCTAGAGGACGCCGGTACAGCCTGCTGGCAAGGAGGTAGGTACTATGAAGCTGAGATGGACCAATCAGCTGTTCATCAAAGCCATAGAGGCGGCCAAAGTGGAAGAGAGTTGTGGGCTGCAGGTGGCAGTGTGGACTAATTGATATTAGGCCTACAGTGGCGGCCATCTTCATATGAGCAAGTACTCTGACAAAAAAAGCATGTCTCTTCAACACCGGCTTCCTCCTGTCGCACGGAGAGCTGCATGAGAAGGCTGATGCCTCACTCCTGGTGCTGATGGAGTGCAACAGGCACCAGACAGGCTTTAGGCATTAAGTAGGGGCCTTGGGGAGGGAAGACAAGCACAACCTGCCGGTTGGGAGTCAGGAACCATGAAACTGAGATGGACCAACCAGCTGGTCATCGAAACCAATGAGGCAGACTCAGTGGAAGAGAGTCGTGAGCTGCAGGAGGCAGTTGGACTCATTGGTAATAGGCCCAAGGTGGCATCCATTTTCATGTGAGCAAGTGCTCCGACAGGTGCCTGATTTAATGTGCCTTATTTAAATTCCTATTTGGTTTTGGTGAATTGTTATGGCGCAAGCCACAAAATTGCAGAAACCATTGTTACAAAAGAGAGAGAGTGGGAAATGGGGTTCTGACCTGGGAATATCAGGTTGGCATAGCAGCCAGCAATGCCACACCTTGAACATTTCTTTTTCCAAACTCATCCACTGTACTACCCAATGAGGAGATCCCTAAAAAGATGTGCTCCCATCAGCAGCTTTATAAGAAGCAAGTTGGCCTGGCTTTCCCTTTTCCAGCTACGTAGTGAGGTGCTTTAGTGGGCTAATTCGCATACAATTGGGGTATTGTCAGATCCTGGTTCTTCCTGGCGCAGAGGCAGCACAAACGCCTCCCTCCCCATTAGGTCTTGACACCTGGGAGAGGATAACGCAAGCCACCTTGACCCTTCGGGGAAAGAGGGTTAGGGTCTGAGGAGTGGATAGGTAGAGGAAGTTAGGTACATCGGAAAGAGGTTTAGGGAGGTGTAGTGGATGAGTTTGGGGAGTTTAGGTTCACATGCTCCTTGGCTCCTGCTCTTGGTTCAGCGGTACTCTGCCCTTGCACTCTTCTCATTCACACAATATGCCCCAGGGTCTGTAGGGGGCCTTCGTGCTGGAGCCCCTAAACCAGGATACTGTGCATCCTGTGCTACAGCTGCTATGTACTATGCACTACCTTACATTGCTTCATGCAAGGTTTCCAAACGTGACCCCTCCTACTGCTCAACAACTCTGCATTGCCTTCATGCAGTAATACTACGAATATCACATTACCCCATGCAATACCCAAGTTGCACAATCCTTAAAACACTTTGCTCCGTTTCCTGTCCCAGCCAACGTCCTTTCAGGTCCCTGTGGTACTGACTCCCCTCGATGGCACCTCCGGTGTCGAGCTCCGCTGAAAGGAGGAACAATAATGTCAATAAAAGAGCACGTTCACTTGAGTGGCTCTGACTTAGGTTAGTTTTTTCTGAACTGTGGATTCATGCAACAAGCACGTTCACAGATCACACGTGGCGGATGTCAGTTCCACTCCCATGCGGGTTAACAAGTATGCGCCAAGGTTCCACACACATGCAGGGTTAATTCGGGAGAGCCTAGCTTCCCCATGTCATGTTTTCCATGGGTCCGGAATGCAGATGGCTTCTGGGGGTCGGTTTCTAGCACTGGCCCTTCAAATATTGTCAGCGGTCTGCACGCGTCACTGCAACTGCAAGCAGCACTTATCTTGATCTGTACGCAGGGCCGGGGTTTCTACTGCGGCGGGCGGGAGAGCCGCAAAGGCATGCCACTGGAGCTCTGTTGCCACACGTCCTTCCTCCACGCTGGTCGGAATTGCGAGCCCCGTGCCTCGGGCGCGGCTCGCGCATGCGCATTGGTGAGGGTGCGGCTGGGGGCGTGGCTATCTTCCTTCCAGCAGGCTCGTGTTGCACACGGCCTGCTGGGAAATGTAGTATCCAGGCTGTTCTCCGTCCCAGGCCTTCAGACTGGTGAAAGGGATGGAGAACACGCCTGGAATGCCTGGTTGAAGGCTGGCTGCACTCTGCTAGGGCAGCTACTACCCTAGTTGTCCTGCCCACTACCCTCCTTGCCCTTGCTCCAGCCTGAACCCTGACAAGTATTTTGGGCTTGTTATGGTGATAATCTTTCTGTATTCCTCCCGAGACTACCTCTCTTCTACCAACCACCCCAGGACCACACTCTCTACCCCCACCCTCACTCTCGCCACCTTCACCCACTGCACTCCCACCTTATCTACCACCACAGACCCCACCCCATCAGATGTGCTGGTAGGGTTATGTTTGGGCTACATTTGACAAGTCCTCTGGAGTCTGCTTATTTGTTTGTGTTTCCTGCCCTCAACCAAAATGCCACCACTCAGTCAACCCACCCTCCGACTCTCACCAACTCAGCCACCCCACCCTCTCTCTAACCCCACCACCCTACCATCACTCTTTCTAACCCTACCCACACTACCCCACACTGTTTATCATCACCCAAGCCCCATTCCCTCAACCCCTAAACTCATACCCACCATATCCCCTACCCACATTCTATGCACACCCACCCTACCCCCACCCTCTCTATCAAGCCCCCACTCTCTCTACCCCACCCACCCTACCCCCAGTCTCTCTACACCCACCATACACCCACTTTATCTACCCCATCCACCCACACTATCCCTATTCTCTCTACTCCCACCCACGCAACCCCACTCTCTCCATCCCACCCACCCTATCCCCAATCTCTCTACCATACCCCCACCCACTCTCTCTACCCCCCACCTGCCCTACCATCACCCAACATACCCTCACTCCTCAGTCTACCCCACCCATCCCCCTATGCCCACTCTCTCTACCCACACCACCCTGCCCCTACTCTCACTTCACCCTCCTCCACTGTTTACCCCCATACACCCACCCACACCCACTCTCTCCCCTCACTCACCCACACCCATTCCATCCCCACTTTTTCTACCCCAAACCACCCAACCTACCCACACTCACGCAACCTACCCATACTCACACACCCTAATGCCACTCACCCACTCTACCCCCTTTCTTTCCCCCACTCTCTCTACCCCCACACACTTAACTTACCTCCACTCTCTCTACGCCCACGCCCACACATCCAACCTAACCGAACTCACCAACCCTATCCCACCCTACCCCACTCTCTGTACCCCGCTCCCTCTACATACCCCATCTCTACCCCCACTCTTTCTACTCCCACCCACCCTGCAATCAATGTCCTTACTCCCACCCACCCTACCCCCACTCTCTCTACCCCACCAAACCTACCCCCACTCACCCATCCTACCCCACTCTCTCTACTGTCACCCATCAACCCTAACCAACTGTCTCTACTCCCACCCACCTTACCCCACTATCTACAACCACAGCACCTTACTCTCCCGAAAGTTCCCACTCTCTCGACCCCTAACTACCCACCTTACCTAACTCTCTCTACCATCACCAACCTTCCTACCAACTCTCTCTATCCCCGCCCACCCAGCCTACAAACTCTTCTACCCCCTTCCACCCAGCCTTCCAACTGTCTCTACCACCACCCACCCAACCAACTCTCTCTACTTCCACCCACCCTACCAACTCTTTCTACCCCACCCACCTATCCTACCAACTCTCTCTACCTCCACCCACCCAGCCTTCCAACTCTACCTGCTCGCACTCACCCACCCTACCCTCATCATCTCTACCCCCACCAACCCACCCCACCCCTCTCTCTCTACCCCCACCCACCTCCTCTCTCTACCAGAAGTCACACTACCAGCTGCACCTCCTTTCCTTTCCTTCTCCCAGAAGCTCACTCTCTCCAGAACTCTGGTTCTCTCTAGGCTCGACTACTACAGCCTCTTTCTAAATCTGCCTGCTTCTGCTTCTACTCTCTGCCCTCTGCAACTCATCCAGAACAGGACTGCAAGATTTGTCCTTGGCCTCAAACCCAGGGATCGTATCTCTCCAGGACTGAAATCTCTGCACTGGCTCCCAGTGGCAGCGAGGATCAAGTTCAAAACCCTCTGCAATGCATTGTCCACAAGGCCTTCTGGGACCTGGGGCCACAATATCTTCAACTCTCTCTTCCTAAATATCTTCCTTCTCGAGTTCTTCACTCATTCCTCCTCCAACTCCCTCAGGGTCAGTCGCTTCTAAAAGCAATGAGTTGGTGGTAGATCTCTATCTTCAGCTGGGGCCTCCCTCTGGAACTGTCAGGTTCGCTGTCAGACACAGGACTCAATTCCAAATTCTCACCTGAACTGCTGGAGGTTTCCACCAGCGGTTTCTTTCTTCCTTTGCCTTAGGATTCCTTTTTCTTTTTGTGAAGATAGGGCCTACCGTGGGACTATGCCACAGTGGTCTGCTATAGAACCAGAAGACCAGTGGCCCCAGTCCTGCAGCAGCCAACAGGGGAAAAAAGCCAGAAGAGGCACAAAAAAACCCTGTGAGATGGTGAGTATAGTAGCCAGCTGGTTGGAGCCTAAATATGTTCAAGAACAAATACAGTCCGATTAGGGAGCGTAACTCCAGCTTGTGCGTAGAAGACAATGATCCCAAATTAAGGTTGATAAGGAGGTAGCCTCTGGGGGGTAAGAGCTGGAGAGGGAGAGTAGATTCCGCCACGGAGGGCAAAGTAAAGCCAGAGCAGTAACCAAAGGAAACGAGCAGAAAGGGGACACCACAATTGGTAATGCGAGAAGGCACACAATGCTCAGAAGCAGGATACTGGAGAGAACCAGAGGAGACAAGCCTGAAGAGACAGGGGTGGTGATACGGAGGTACCGAAGCAAAGACTGAGATGAGAGGGGAAAAGAACGAAAAAGAGAGAGAGAGAGACCTGATGCACAAGAGCATCTGAGGAGCAGAGAACCAGAGGCACACGGGAGAGAAAGCAACCAGAGAGGCTGCGCAGGAAAGACGTCTAGGATAGCCAACAGAGAAATTCCCGGAGCGTAACGCAACAAAAGTCAAAACAACACAGTTGCAACGCAGCAGCCGCCAGGAGTAGGAGGGCTATGAGCTCCCGGCAGCAGCCAAGTGCAGAAAGACTAGACCGCTGAGGCAGAAGTAGAACAGAATGTAGTGGCACAATTCCATGGCAGTGTTTCCTCCATCGGTCCCATATACACCAGGGAAGTGGCCGCATGACAGGAACAGCCTCCCTGAAACTTGAGGAGAACTATATCCGGTTCCGGAAGCACCTCAAGACCTTCCTCTTAGTTTCTGCTTTTTCTCCTCCTCATCCCTGCTGTACTCCTAACTGAAACTGCAATGGTCACCTGGCTAACCTCCGATCTCGGGCCCAGGTACCATTCCTTGCCAGCTGCACACCTGCACTGCCTCCAGGACAACCCCTGAACTTGGGGGGTGTTTCTGTATCCCTACAATCCCCACCAGCTTTTGACACTTAATGGGCCTCATTACGACCCAGGCGGTAAGTTACTGCCTGGGTGGTACCTTCGCCGCCATGGCGTAAACTATGTTTACGCCATGGTGGTTGGCGGATTTACCACCCCATTCCAAGGTGAGTGGGGCGGTAAATCCCCATTTCCCATTTACCCTTCCCCATTCCCATTTTTGCCCCATAGGGCATAATGGGAGTGGGGAAGGAAATAATTACGCCACCGTAAATTACGGTGCCGTAATTATCTCCAAGGTCCCTTAGCGCCATGGATTTTAACGCCTGCAAAAAGCAGGCGTTAAAATCACCATGGCGCTAAGGGACCTTGTAATCAGGCGTTAAGGGTCGGCGCCGTTTACGGCGCCGTTAACCCCTTAACGCCTGACTCGTAATGAGGCCCAATGTCTGCACCTACCCCTGCACATGCCACTAGATGGCCACACTTTTTACCTATTGTTTTTATTATTTTATGTATTTATTTCTGTTGATCCTATGTACTGCACTGCCCCCTTCACCCTTCCCTGCATTTGTGCGATCTCAATGTCACCTGACCTAGTAAGATCGTTGTCTCTGTCTTCCCTCTGTTCCCCCTCCCTTGCCTTGAAACACTTGTGTATAGGCGTGTTATGAATGCCATATCTTATCATATCATACCACCACCTATCCTACCCTCTTTCTCCACCTGCACCCTATCCCCTCTCTCTCTCTAGCCCCACCCATTCTACACCATGTATTCCCTCACCCTGCCACCTCTACTCCCCTGCCGGCCCACCTTACTCCCTCTCCCTTTCCCCCTCTCCCCTCTCACCCTTCCTCCCACACTCTTGCTTCATTTCCTACACTCTCACTCTTACATTTTTTTGCTCATATTTCCTCTTTCTCTTCATCAACGGTACCCTCTATTAACGACTTCCTATCTCGCTCTATTCCCCTTCTCACTATATTGCACAACTGCACCCCTTATCACATCCTCCTTTGAAACTTTGCAGTCTCATCCTTGAACCCTGGTGCCTATGAAAGCAAAATACAATGAACAGCAGTAAATGCCAAAACCATTGGAATTGCGAATGCTTGTTATTTTGTGTGAGTGGATATGAACATCTGTATAGTTTAAAGAGAAATATACTTCAACAGCTTTTAAATGTGTTTTTTTTTCTTAGTATCATTAGCTGAGGCTGCAGCTCACCAGGGTTTTTCTTTGGTTTTTTAATTGTATTTGGTTTACAATCTACATAAAATAGATTAAAAAAAACTTTACAATTCAATTTGATGTTCAACCTTATAAGATAAAATTTACAAGTCATTGGCACTCGTTACGAGGTTGGCGGAATGGGTTTACCGGCACCGGTAATGGTGCCGGTAAACCCATTCCGACCTATTACTAGGTCTCCTCGCAGGACCTGCAATGGGTGCCTGGTAAAACCAGGCGTCCTTACCGGGTCCCGCGAGGAGACCAGGGAGCTATCAACGGGCCCTTTATAAGTGGGCCCATTGTTAGCTCCTTCCCCATTCCCATTGAGCCCTATGGGGGCTCGAATGGGAATGGGGATGGACCGGGTTCAGGTTCCTCGGACGAGGAATTACCGGGTCCGCCAAGGTTGGGATGGCCTGGTAAATCCTCATTTGAGGAACCCGGGCCCGGTATGCAGTAAGGAGGCAACCATGCCGCTAAATGCGGCATGGTTACCTCCAACCTCGTAATGAGGGCCATTCTCTTTAGTCTTGCTCATTTCCGATAGTAAGTTAAAAAAGAAGAGACAGGAAGCAAAGAAAAAGGTAAAATGGATTAAAAAAAACTGAAAAGGAAGGAAGGTGAGGAGAGGAGAAAAAAAATTGTAGAGATAAAGCTCTTCTAGAGTCCAAGCCATCCTCCTTCCTCTTTCACAGTTCATTGGGGGCGAATGATTGTTTTAAGGTTTATGAAGATCTCCATACTGAGACAGCCTTTCACTCGTTTCTATATGAATGTCCCTCTCCCCCTCCAAGTAATACGTATATCAAAATGTAGTTCATTTGTTATTACACCAACCAGTTTTCTGGCTGATCATTAAATTATGGTAGTTCTGGTGTATGTTTGTTTCTTCAGTCCTCCTTTTTGGTTGAGATGTTGCAGTCCATCAATGGTATTGATTGGGGAAATCTTATCACTGCTGGTGTAAGCTGCGTTTCATGTCCTACTACTATTCTATGCCAAGTGTTCTCTGATAATAGCCAATCAGTTCTTTTTACAAATCGTCCTAATATTCTTACTCTTCGATCCCATGTTCCTTTGCATTCAATCAGTAGATGTCTCAGGGACTGGTTCCTTGGGATCGCACATCTCTCACAATATTGCACTGCCCGTTCGGATTAATTTTGCATTTCCAGTATTTCCCCTGTGGGTAATAGATTTAGTCTTGCTCTGAGAAAATTGCTCCTGATCTTTTCATCCGGGAATTTTTCTAAATACCTAGGGAGGGTTCCCATTTTCTTATCAACAACCAGAAAGGTGTTCTCTGGGATTGATGATCTTATGTTCCCGATTGTCTCTATCCAATCTAATGTTTCCAGCTCTTTTTTACCTTCAGAGGATTTTTCTCCAGTGTTTCCAGGCTTTGGCCCGTTTTGGATAGAGCTTTTTTTATTTTCTGTTCTATTCCCTGCAGGATCCCAGATTTCAGTTGGTTATGATGTTTTTTGATCTCCTCATATAGGGAGCCGTTTTTGGGATATGTGATTTCCCTGTTGAGGGATACCAACTTCCATTCTGCTAAGCAGTACAGGGATTTTAATCCCAATTCAAATCTCAACTGTCTTTCTGATGTACTCCATGGCAGATTTAGAGCTTTCTTCCAGATTCTGCCTTCCAATTTAGCAGTTCAAGTCCCACAATTGCGGTTTGGCTTCTAGGCCATATAATAGAATCGGCACTATCTTAACCAGATAATCTTTTATCATTGGGACCACTGAGAATTGACAGTATTTCCCTCTAATTTTGATTAAATTGGTAATTAAGGAGAGTGTTTTGGAGAGTAGGTCTCGTTCTGCTTTGTGGTTAGCAGGGTTTGCATAGATTTTATAGCCTAGGTACGTGAGATCTTCTACTTGTGGGATTTTCTGTCCATCTAGGACCCATTGCTTGTAGTTGATATTTTGCCTTGGGTGTTTAAATACCAGTATCCTGGACTTCTTGGGGTTTATTATCAACCCATTTTCCTTTGCGTATTTCCTCAAACTGTTCAGCAGTCGCTGTAAGCCGATAGCAGTTCTGTCGAGCAGGACAATGTCATCCGTGTAGGCCAGCCAGAATATTTTTTCACCACCAATTTCTGTGCTGGCCAACGCAGCCGGGTTCAAGTGTTCCCCTGCATCGGCTAGGAATAGGTTGAAGAATGTGGGTGCCCCCAAGCAACCCTGTCTTACCCCTCTTTCTACTGAGACTGAATCTTATAAATGGCCCTTGTTGTCCAAACATACCCTCACGCTGGTTCCCCTGTGGAGCTCCATTAACATTGACAGGAGTGTCTCTGGGATCCCCTTTTTTCTCAGTTTGTGCCAAAGCCTTGGTCTATCAATTTGGTCAAAAGCTTTGGACAAATCTACCCAGGCCGCGAATAATGGTGTTCCTCCCTTAATCATTGATTTTTCGCTCAGTAGGTTTAGCAAAATTCCATTCAAGGCCGATGATATGCCTTTTCTAAACCCAGTTTGGCATCGGGACAATACCTCCTCCTTTTCTACCCATATCGAGAGTTCATTTAACAAAAAAAAAAAAGATCTCCCTGGGGCATGCTGTGTCACACATGCAAGTAAACCAGGGAACGCCATGCACAGACTACCAAAACTCGGCCTGATCTTAGTAGTTTGGGCACCCACAGCAGATCTCATTTTAACCACAGCTTAACTGACACATTATGGCAACTTGCTAAAGAGCTCATTGTCATGTGTTAGTGTGTCCACTTAAAAAAGTGTACCGTGTGCAAGAGGTATTTTCGCGAAGTGCAATTGAGTTGTGCGCATTTGTAAATGTGCACATAACTCAATTGCATTAATTATACCGAGACACGTTTGCACTGTAATCGACAGGCTCAACCTGGAATAGTGGAAGAGAAGGCAAAAAACACACTGTCATTTCTGCCATCTGGATACCTTACTACCTCATTAACGTTAAGGACAGTGCATTATCATGAGAGTGAAAGATAAAAACATGGGAAGACTTTACAGTCAAGCTCACTCGTCACAGATGGAAAATAGGTTCTGCAGTGGGACACCGATTATTCTTAAGAAGCCGTGTACCTACTTGTGTGTCAGGTTTTTAAACGAGGCACAGCCTGGCCCACATGCTAGCCTTATGTCAACAAGATTCCATGTGCAAGAATAGGGAAATAACAAATGGGAAATTCAGTTGATTGATTTGATTGATTGATTGGTCATTTGAATGGCACAGGACACGAGGAGTGCGCCGAGCTGAACTCTCTACATCTGGGCACAGCTGAAACACACCTGACACTGTAAGTTATTGGTGGCAGGAGACCATTTTGCTTCTTCAGACGATTGATGAACAAACTAGTCTACTGCTGTTTTTTCAACCGCTAGCTCAGAGCCAGGGAACAGTTGCAACTGCATCGGCAGTTCTACTTTTGTGATGATGTCATTATGCAAATAAACGCATCATACACCCCCGACCCTTTACACTTCCCTGTTGTGCATGTTACTTTATTACCATGCCTTTTTTTTAAAAGGTATCCCTACACGCATGAGTTGTTCCACAGGCCTTTCACGCAACGCCTTCTATGTGCGATCTCCAATGGGAAGCATGTCTTTCCTCCTAGTAGCCATTGCAATTTGGCACCTCCAAGTCCTGGAATTGAACCTGCCAGCCCACTTCTTACACCTGCAGCGTCCTCTGGTACCCCATTGTATTCTAAATGTACTAATGTGAAACCCATCTGGTTTAGTGATGTGATAGTAGTGCTTTTGGAGCTGTATTTTTGAGAGGGTTAATTGTGCACTAGAACTTTTCATCATGTGCCTTCGGCATGAACATTGACATTTCCAATTGGAGGAAGTGGAACATCTGACCCTCGTACTACAGGATGGACATAATGCAGACCAACCTAGACAAACCTAAATACCTAGATGTTAAAAACCTAAATGCCCAGGTGTTCAAATACCTCCACACTTCCGTGTAGAACGAAGTTCAAAACCTTAATATCCCCATCTTAATCCCGATTAGCCTGGACTCTGTTGCATGGTTCATCAGTCTCCTGGGACTAAAAGGCCTTTTATTCCTACACACTTCACTCACTAATTGTTCATATGGGCAGTGGAGCACCACACTGTGTCCAATGCAAGTGAGCACAGGGGGAATCTGAAGAGAATTGCAATTACCATGGACATGCAGAGGTAAAGAAGCTGCACGCACTCTACTCTACACACTCAGAATAGGCATAGTCATGCGGTATGATAAACTAGCCAGCCACATGCAATTACATGGTTTGGCATTGATCTCCTCCAGACTCTAGCCACATGCCATCTCTGTTCTCTATTGGCCACCCTGTTCATCTTGGAGGGCCTGAAAATACCCTGTGGCAGAATTAGCTCACAAATCATGATCTGGTGAAATTTACTTTGGCAGAACCTAATCTGTGACTTCAGTCAAATGTATGCTGGCTCAATTTATGTGACAATGGAAGATAATGAAATCCTGTGAGTATAAAGTGGCCATGTTTGTAGCTCCAAACAGGGCTTTACAAACCACTCCCTTCAGTCATATTCAGAGGAAGAAACCAGTTTGCATTCTCTGAGTTCAAATGCATGGAACATTCATAAGAATGACTGCTCTCATTATCCATCTCAGATTATATTTAAAAAATATTCAAGAAAAACCCCCAAAACAAATGCCCAGCTCCTTTCTGTACGATCATTTTGTATAGTTCCTTGGTAACCTGCATACCAACCCCAAAACAACACCATAAGTTAATGTCGTGCAATGGATCTTTCATTCTGACAATGATTGCCCTTAGTCAAACTAAACACATTTCAATCTAAATATACTAATTTCTGTGCATATCTGTTCCTTCTTTCCCTAGCAAATATGCTGTGACAAATGTTGTTCTCATTCTGTGTACTGTCCCTCATGTAGCAGAAACAATGACTTTGTCATTTCTTTTACAAACGACAACAGACTTTGCTTACTCCACTGTCATTCTGCCTTTCTCATTTTTTGACAATTTAACTATCTGTGGCTTTGTACAAACACCATTCTCTAGGTTCTGGATTTTAGCAATATTACACACCAGTTTTTACAGTATTATGGAAAAATGCATCCTTTCCGGCATAGCAAAAAAATTGTTAATATCATATCACAGTCTGACTTTCATCTTGTGCCAGTTGTCCGGACATATTTTCCTCCCTTTTTCAAAAATCACTACCTAGCCGATGATCTTTGAAAGTAGAAGAATGTTAGGCAAAATACAAAACCATACAATTATTCATTTCTGAACTTTATATCTTTGTTAATGGATTACAATTTAAAAACATCCCTACAGCTCTATCCAACAACTCTGTAGACATATAATTGAATTTATTTCAGGGATAATCAATAAGGATTGGCACCCTCCTCTGGCCTCCCTCTTTTACCTCCATCTATCCTCATATCCGATATGCTATGGAGAAAATTGAATTAGAAGATCTAGGATATATTGAAACACAGAAAGGTTATTTATTTATCCAAATACTTGTTTTTTTCTTTCCTCCGTTACCTAGTGTCAAAAGATGCAATTAAAACATTAGTCAGTCACTCTTACCTGGCAAACAAAACATTGGTACTGACCTGCAAAACGTATGGTTTCAAAATCCTGTATATTGTTTTATTTGCCTCAGAAACCTACCTACTTACCTGTACAAGTGTATCATTTCCATTATCCTTTCATCGTGATGTCTTCTTTCACACTATTTTCATACACAAATCCTCAATCTCTTGAATTCTAGATTTTGGACGGCATGGCTTTGTTTGTTTAACATGAACACAATGTTCAACTACTTTTTCACATCTTTCATTATGATTTAGTACACCGCTGGAGATATCATATGAATGATCCTAAACAGACTATTCCAAGCACCATGAATATCAACTGCTTTGCTCTGTTCTTCACAAGATTAAATAGAAATATGTCATGACCAATTTTATTACTCTTTGAGTGATGCCTTTTCATCAAAAAAGTCTTTGCCACTTTCAGATTCTTTCTTCATGTTCTTTTACAAATGCATGTTGGAGATGTTTCCTCAGATTATCGACATATTAATGAATTGTGGTCATATTGATCAGGGTTTGTTCATTGGTTATATTCGGTAAATGTTGTGGTAACACTATTTGCCTGCTAGTAACCAACATTTGCAGACTTACCTTGATAACTTTGGAAGAAGAATTCACAAATTCCAACTGGGTCCTGCCACGGCCACAAATGTCTTGAATATGATAACAATGTATTGATTAGTCCTTTCAACGCCCCACTGGAGGATGGTCTACAGAAAATGTGTAGTGTCTGTTTCACAACTATTATCTCCCAGATGTTTATCATCACTGCGCTAGTAAAATGGCTTCCTCTGTCTGACTCAATCTTTTTGGGTAAACCAAATCTCGAGAAAATGTGATTTACAATTAACGTTGCAGACTTTTCTGTTCTACAATGTAGAGCTGGTACTCATTCAACCCATCTCATCATCATACAAACTACCATCAGCATGTACTTATTTCCACAGGATGATCTTTGCACAGGACCACAATAAACCACCTGGAGATCAGACCCAGATAATTTCAAACCCATTTTTACGTAGCAGTGCCCTTTGAATTGGAAATCTAAATTGGAATTATGCACATATCACATATTCTCTTGTAAACAACGAGATGTCCAGTGACATGTGTCGCCAATATGCTAATTCTCACAAGATTCAAAAGCCTCTAAGCCATGCATTAACATTGTCATATGAATGATGCATCATCAAACCTGTGAAATACATAGATGAAAACCATTGAGTAAATCCTGATATTGGTTTCTATACCAAGAGCCCATCTTGTAAATTAAATTAATGTTAGATTTTCAACAATAACCATAACTCCTTTTTTCAATGCAATCTTATACTGAAATAAGATTCTCCCCAGGATCTTCAGTATAATCATAAAATATTCTTATTATGGGATCCTCTTTCTTCTTAGCCTATTACTGCATAACAAGTGATATCTGTATCTCTCCTATTTGATTGTCATTTTCCATATAGTCTCCTTTTAGGGTTTCTTGTTTGCTGATAACTGGCACTTTGACTTTTCACCAGTATACAGCCATCCCATTTTAAGTGATCAATTGATCAATTGTTTCAGAAATGTTCTTGTTGTATTTTAACATTATCCTGTCCTTGCAGGTTGGATGAAATTCCACAAATATGTTTATAGTATAGTTTGAACCTGTCTGAAATTATTACTAATTATTTTATTGGATTCTGGGCTGCTCTTCTTGTGGGCTTATAGATAACAATCAGCTCAGCCACTTGAACACTACTAGACCAATTTTATGTGAAGGAGATTGAATCATCTGGTCATTACTGACTCAGACATTTAGTATTCCCAAACTAAATATTTTTCTGAGTCCTCATTAATATAGAAAACACAGCCATCAACATAAGAAACAGCACATTTTTGCAAATGCCTTCATGTAATAATTTCTGAGGGGATTTCAGTTAATTTTCAAGGTTATCCTCACATTCTAATTCTTCAGTATCCTCCATTTGTGCACTGTCATGCAACTTAGGCGTGATTGGACTCTTTTTATTCTGTCCATATTTGACTTCTACTGGAAAACCCTGCATCAATAAAATCCCAGTTGTAATCTTAGAATTGGAAAGATTTCCAGATGAAATGTTCTTAATTTGAAGATATTGTAAAAGTTGATGTGCAGCTTCCATTATCACACTTTCACCTTGGATGATTGGGTAAAAATGTTGAAGCATCCATATGGTCTTCAACAGCACATGTTCGCATTCATTGAAACGGCACTCAATTTCCAAGAAAGACTATGTGTGAGGATTTGGAAGAGCATTGTCAAAAACTTGCAGGGTGACATTTTTGTGTGGCAGCCCGAGCTGTGTGACAACAAATGTACCTTGCAATGTTTATAGAGGCATAATACCTGACAAATCATAAAGAGGAAGTATTACTATAAGCTAGAATGGAACGTTGGCAGTGCCCTCAGTGTATGCAGTCCTAAATATGGGGTTCACAGAGACATACACTCTGATAATGCGTTACAGTCTTTGCATCACCATGTCCATTTTGATGGCATTAGAGGAGAGAGCTGGCTGGGCAGGTCTTTTGGATCAAATGATGAAGCATATATTGAATATTTGAGGCTTTTTGCTTCAGCTTTAGTAGCTAATGTTATCATCACAACATGTATTCTATTTGAGGTGTGATGTCTGGGAATGATGAATCAGCTCAGAAATCTGCTTGGCACCAGCTCCCTTTCATGAAACATATATTGATTTAATATTGATTTGAGGAAATGGTAAAGACAACAGCAAAAGACAAGAAATGGTGGTGACCTCTGGACTCAACCTACAGTGTCATCTTTACCTTGTGTTTCTTCAATCCCACCAACACTTCCGCCCGCCCCTTAGTTGCCGCCAGGCACCACAGTGATGAGGAATTGTCGAGATATTGGCAGTCACCACATTACCTAAGAGGTTGACATTGGCAGGTGCACTGGCCACAGGAGTATGAAGGGAGGATAAGTGGAGCTATGAGAGAGCATGTTAGAGCTGGGGGCCAGAGGAGTAAGGAACCTTATATGCCAGTCGGACCCAGATCAGGACAGAGCCGCATCAGGGGAGACTATGCATAATCATCGTCTTCTTGATCAGCAGTGTAAGCTTCTTCGTCAACAAGAGCTACATTGTGTGGAATGGGAAGGTCTGCGACACTACTGATTAATCTGGATCATAATATCAGTGCGGACTACATAGACATGAGGCTACATAGTGGAAGAAAGGAGGAATGCAATGCTCGTCTAAAGTCTAGTCAGATATTGTTCTAGGAGAGCACAGAATAAATTACTCTGGGTTTGTGACCTATAGAGGAACCTGATGATGCCATCATTCTTGACTTGCAAGCGGTTGAAAGACAAGACTGTGTTCTGTTATTTTTCTGTACGTTAATTTGTTTTTGTTTACATATTTTCATGAAAGTAGCTAGAGAGCCATTGTTCTCAGCAACCTGTGGCATCCCTTACCGTTAGAGTTAATCCTCAACTGTTTCTACTATTTCTTTGCCGAATTGGGAGTTTATGGTCAGGTTGGGTCTTGTGGTGCCATGATGGAACGGAATGTGTTGGTATAATTTTTCTGCTGGCTGACCAATTGTCAGCAGTAGAATCATCCACTATTATCAAACTTACTGAGTGGGACTCTTCCATTACGTCAGCAAGATCATCAGCTTGAAGACTAAGCTGGTTGGGCTACAGAGGAAATGAAAATGCTGGGAAAGAATTTGGGTAACACTGCCATATCAGCAGCGACCAAATCTTTAGTTTTGCAAAATACCTTTGCCTTGTGTCTTCCTTGGCCATGGTAAAGAGTTTTCAGCCCCTCTTGTAATGCGCTTTAAATTTGAAACATATAGTTTTGATCATCTTTGGTCCGTCATTCATGTTTTTGGAGCATCATGCCCATTCCCTCCTGTAAACGTTTCTGTTATCCTAACTGCAGTCCATTTATTTCTGATTTTGTCCTGAGAGAGCTGCAGTTTCATCCTCATGAGATTTTTATTGTCTATCTTTGAAGTTGTCTCTAAAGAACTCTTTCTGGTGTTAATTAGTTCAACAGGTAGGCTGTGATCCTTGTGGGCTTTTTTTCTGGAAAAGTGTCTTTCTACACTTATTTTGAAAATTCCTGGAGATTTTCATCCTCATGAAGGAATACATTTGGGGTTCTGATAACGGGGGAGTGATCTTTGCATTTATTGGATGTGGGTGATCAGAATTGTCCATTTTGTTTCTGTATTCCTTTTGCTGAGGCATAAAGGGAGCGAGCCTTCAACTTCTGCTCCAAGCAGACAGATCTGTGAAGCTATTTTCTTGGCTTATGCCCCTTTTCCAGTTGCGGTTCAGGATAGATCAGCCATGGGCATGACAGCTTCCTGGGCAGACGGTAGAGGAATTCAAATTCTAACATCTATTGAGATCCGCTGTAAGCTCCAGGTGCGTGAGTCTTCATCACCAATCTGTTTGTCTGCTATCTTCAGCTCAGAGCGATGCGGAATTCTTGGATGATGCTGAAAGAAATGTGTGTTGTTGCATTAATGTTTGTTACTGATCAATGTATTCATGATATTGCTTTGTACATCCTCATTACATGAGATCTGCAATGAGGCACATTCGGGCTGGCAAAAGATGTGCCGGTGGCAATTTCTAAATGATTTTTTTTGGGGAGGGGGCTTGCCTACAGCTGCAAAACAACGCCTGCAAATGTCAACAACCAAGATGCATTGATTTAGTATCGTTTAAGGTTTTCAAATTCACTAGGTATGAAATGTTGTGTCTTTTGGGCACAAGCAGTTTCAATTAATGCACTTCACACATCTGATAACACAATCAATATGTGAAAAGGAATGGCAAGAGTGAATTTAGCACAGGATTTCAATTGAGGGAGACAGCTGTGCGGTGGATAGACTATAATGGAGAATATGTTTCCTATAGAAAAATGCAATGGGAGATTTACAAGATGTTATCACTGAGGTCCCTAACACGACTCTCGCACCCCTCAACTTCATAAATCTAAGGGGGTCAACATTGTCTGTGATCAATGAACACCTTTTCAAGAGGTTTAACTTTGGCCAACAGGTGGAACATTTAAGGTGACAGCGCTTTTAGTTCGTGAGACTGGTGCTTCCTTAGGGGATATTTGCATGGCTTCGCTCTCTGGAAAAGTACTAGCTGAAGCACTGGAGCAAGGCTGTGAGTTGCTGCAATGTATCCAAGGAACGCGTGTGTCGGCCTCTGCACGGCATATCAGAGAAAGGTAGCCAGCGGGGGAAAATGTAAAGAGAACCCAATTATCAGAGTCACATAGCCACCTGCAAGCTCTGGGGCCTATTTCAATTGCAATGATGGAAAGACCCAGGCACCAGCCTGGAAAGCGGTAGGAATGGCTCCTTGTGATCTTCCTTGGAGTTCACGCGCAGGACTTGTCGCAGGCATTTGTAGAAGTTGTGAGCGCTGGGTGGTAACTTTTAGGAGGAGCTAATGATATACATTTTGCAATAATCCGTGTGATCTTTGGCAGGTTTTTACGAACTCGGGCTGCCAGGTTCCTATCTACATGTGTTAGCAATAGGATTTTAAATGAGCTTTTCTAATAAAGAATAAAATGACCGCATAGGCACATTCCTGGCAGCATTCATGGAATTGAAGCCCTGGGGCACGCTAAATGACGTGCACCTTTTTGAATAGCAGCGTCCGGGGGTTTCTAAACATGTTCTCCATTTGAATGACGAGTGCGTTATCGCCCGCATCTTTTATTTGCCGGGTCATTCACTGGGTTCTAAGGTTCAAAACGCATTAGCCGTCTGCAGCTCACTGATAAGTCATAACAGTTATAGAAACGTCCTGCCTCAAATCCATTATCAAAAGCCCAGGTGATCTTTACAAATCTGTCAAATACATGAATTTAGAAAGAAGCTCGGTCTGCACCAGGACCTGCTCTCAAAAGGCCCTCCAGGCCATTACAATGCATGAGACCTTTTTAAAGAAAGCTAATTAGTTCCCAGGTGACACTGCAGTCACTGCAACTCAGGCGGGCGCCGTATCTGTGCCGGGCTGGGGCAGCCATTGTCGCCGGGTTATATTTGGAGTGGCCCGTGTCACCCTTGTAATGCTTCACCTGTACATTTCGAGCCGCATTCCGATTTGTGTTTCCAAAATAGCTCTCCTGTCCCTGTTTGTGACTTCGGTGTCCAGGGCTGGACAGGTGCCAAGAGGTGTCAGCTCAACCAGTAAAAAGCCGCTTCCGGAATTGGCAGGGGATGCAGAACACTGATTCCAGCCTGCATTAGAAGCCATTAAGCCAGGTAATCTGTCTGCTCTGACAATCAGGAAATGGAAATGCTACCAGTCCTTCGTTTTATTGTTTGGTGTATTCAGAAGAATTAGACTGCAATCCGATAGGCTGGAAACTGAGACTGATGATTCAAAATGCTTCTAATATTTGGAACAGGGTGCCTGATTGCGCCATCCTAAAATGCTTTCTTCAGTCAGGCCAGCGACTGTCCGTACCTCCAGAAGGGCTACTTCTTGGGGATAGCTATAGAATGCATTTGATTAACAGTTAAGCGGGTTTAACTTACTCACATTACAAATGACAATGAAGAGCAGATGTTCTCCGTGAGCTGCAGGCAGCCCTGTAAGTATATATTTGCTACCCCTGTACTATCCCCAGGCCCATTTCATGATCATTGGCAAACCCCTGTTATTCAACATCGGGCAAGGATGGCCACAATGTGTCCATGGCATTTATCAGTGTTGTTTTGGGGTATTTCACTAGACATAGCATACCATATGTAGAGAAAATGTCTAACCTCAGTACATTTTGTGCAGTTATTCTATTGTTGGCATAGTTCTTTCAAGATTTCCTGTGTTTTGAAGCAAACTGGTATTTGACCTCATGTCCGTGTTTTGGGCTCATAATTCGGTCTTTGCATCATTACAGCATTTAACATAAAATGATGTCTGCCTGTCACTGTATTTTTACTTTTGAACACAAGCTCGATAGGGAGCACAAGGCACATTTTCTCACTGTAAGTGGGTATGTGTTACTAGAATGCAGGGTCTGCAACCTGCAGCTCTCTAGATCCTTTGGAATACAATGCCCATGATTCCTTGTCATTTACTATGCTGGCTAAGGCTGATGGCATTTGTAGTCCAAAACATCTGCAGAGTTATAGTTTGCAAACCCCTGCTATAATGTGACAGCCTACGTCCATATAAGGGCCATCATTTCTCACATCACATAACACTGATCAGTCAATCTCAAACCTCACTGAGTTGCAAGAATGTTTGGCTCTTGGAGGATTAAGATGCCCCCTTCTTTCCCTCCCGTTTCCCTGTTGTGTTCCTTCAATACACATATACATGGCCAACTATTGGTCCTGGCACTTCTGTCTGGCCACTTGGCATCGCCAGATTATTCTCCTGGTTTTCCCCTATATTTTATTTCCACCACAGACCACTGTCTGGGTCACTCCAAGTGAGGGCACAATGTACCACTGTGCGGACAATTGTCTGTGCCAGAAGACTACTATGGACTTGATGGGCACAGCATCAATGCTTTCTAACATGACATCATAGATCAAATGCTATTTACCTCCAGGAAGCATGTTGGGCCCGATTAAAAAAATAATTCTGCATTTGATTTTTCGTTCAGATGCCTCATTTTGAGAGAGATGTGCAGGTCCCTGGTTTCATTTCAGAAGAGGGACTTGCACATTTCTTGGAGGTGGTCTCTAGTGGAAACAATGTGCAGCCTGGCACTCATGCATACATTAGTATAAGGCAAGTGTGCCAAAAACGAATTTATCTGTAGCTACTAAGCACCCAAACTGATGCTGGGAGGGCAAGATAAGGCTTGCAGTGCCTGTTGTAGTAAATGGAAAATGCATGCAGGACAGCAGAGATTCACTGAATTGGGCCTAGTGTCCTATTCTTAGAATATGTGTGACATTCCTACATTTGGGTAGGAAACATATATGTAAGTGTTAAGAACCTTGAGCACAATATTTAGTAGCTCAGTACGAAAAACCTTTTTGACTTTCACATTCCTTTCATCACCTTTCCATCCATGCTGCTACAAAATGTTCCACCATTCCTATTAATACCTGCCAGCAGACAAATTAAGTATCTGTTCCACGCACCTGGTCACCTGGCCACCCTCTGAATTTGGGACCAGGTACCTGCCTGTCCAGTTGCACCTCACACTGCCTCTTGGCCCCCCTAAAACTTGTGGTCTGTATCTGTAATCCTACAGTCCACCCACTCTATGCACTTATTAGCCACTCTCTAGCTGCACACTCTGATTACCGGCACTTAACAAACCATTGGCTGCACTCTGTCACCTGCACTTCCCCTTCTCCCCTCCCTTTTGCACTTCTCCATCGTCTCACCCCCGGTATGCACTTCTCCCCCTCTGCCTCCTGTGCTTGCGCGATCTGAATGACACAAGGCCTAGTGAGATAGTAGTTTTGTCCTCCCTTTGTTTCCCCCTCCTTGTCTTGTCGTGCCTAGAAACACTTGTGTACAGGCATGTTATAAATGCCCTATTTTATCATATCATATCATCCAACTTAAATGGGATATGATTGGGTCAGACTCTTTCTCATAAACAACAGACTATCAATAATAGGTCATGATCTTTTTTTTAGAAGCAAAGCTTTTGCTCTGGAACACAAAAGCACATTCACTCTACTATATGTATTAAACTAGAGTAGTATGTTAAGCTAAGTGTTTTATATATAGCCCAACAGTCACCATTTGTGTGAGTTCTTGGCAGTGTGGAGGTAACTATCGGCGAGTCACCATACTTTTGAGTTGGGTTGGCCTCATGAAGGTTCCTCCTTTGAGGGGGATATTACGTTGAAGAAATGGGAACAAGTGTCAGGCTTTGCACTGAGACTTTCATATATCCTTGGTGTCAGTATTGGTGATTTTATTTCATTTTTGCGTTACAGGGAATTGGTTCAAAGGCTCAGGGATGGGAGGGATCGGGTTTCTGCCTTCTGCAACTCCAAGTGCTGGAGCGGGAACGTCAGATTTATAGAATTTGTGATCACAGAAGCTGACTTGTGTGGCAGGATTATGTTGCATATGTGACATGTGTTAGCTCTCTTTGATTGTGGGGAGGTGATTTGAAGTGACTCAGCTGAGAAGGAGATAGGAATAAGATTAAGGAATTGAATTGAGGAGGTAAGTTTGTATAGGTGCGTATGCATGATGTAAGTGACTTCAATCCAGCAATCCACCTAAATCAATGCCTAGTCTGGGATGCCCAATGGAAGCCCTTTTTAATATATTTTTATGTCAAATTCTTTGAATCTGGATGATAAACCCTTATATAACGCCCCTCTCTTTGAATCCCCCTGACCTCACTGAGCCAAGAAGTAAATTTGTTTTGCAAATTAAAAGATTTATTTGAGGAATAAAACAATATATATATATATATATATATATATATATCACTTTTATGAATAAATTAATATTTGATAGCACACTTATGAATATAATAGTGATCAACAATGGATAATATTACAATAGCACAATTCTTAAATCACTTTGGAGTTGGTATAGAAAGAATAAGGTAGCAGAGAATACTTTGTATGGTTTCAAGGAAATGCAAGATGGGAAAGAATGCACCACAGAAATAAAACTTGATATGATTTCAACTAGAGATAATATGATCACTTTTTCCCTTGTGACAACTCACTCCCCCCTTATGCAATATGAAGAGATGGAAAGGAGAGCACACAGGTTTCCAGAATACAATGAAATGCAGTTCAGTTCCAGTTACCCCCAGCAAGCTTAGGGTAAACCGGTATGATTTTAAACAGGCAAAAATACTTTTAAATGAAATGAAAAATATGCTAATAATGATTTTTATTCGCTAAAGGAGATTCAGGATAAGTGATAACTACTTTGTATTGGTTCAGGTGAACACTAGCAATGATTCATGAATTATTATCAGATTGAAAACGAAATTCAGCAGTTACAAGCAAAAGACAGCAATTTTGACAGGTGGTGAAACAGAGATAATTTTTCAATTTGCGGCACTTTTTCTGCGTGCATATATTGCGATTATGGAACAACTATATATATGGAATGTTGTTTTGGGTTTGTTGGAAAGCTTATGATCTTAGCTTTAAAATGACAGTTAAATATCGCGTCTAGGACTTGTGGTTCAAAAGATACAGACGTTTTTGTGGAGGTAGATTTTCTGAATGACAGATGCGCTTTTACAGATTTGAAATCACAGAATGGACACACAATTTCTGTGCAGTTCTGGACAGGTTTAAATGGTTTGCATAAGATTATTTTAAACTAGGAGATTGGTTCTGTACAGTTCTAGGCTGGATACTCACTCCTAGTTTTGGACTGGAATGGGCCTTTGACTGCACTCTCGCCACCGGACGGTCTATGGCACTGGTTCTGCTCATAGCATGGCCTCTGGTCTGCTATCGGCACTGCACAGTGGTCTGGTCTGGGTCTGACGGGTTCTGGATACAGCTCTGCCTTCTGGGTCTGGATCTGGTTCTGGCACAGGGTTCAAGCCAGAAGCAAAACAGCTCGCCCGGCTGTTGAATAGTTTAGTTAGTTTGCTGGATTCTGAGGCCTGCTGAGAAGAGTTCAGCTTTTGGGTTAGGCCCCTGCTTAAGGTTCTAGAGCTGGGTTCTAGAGTCTGTTCTCTGGATCTATCTGGAATCTGGAGTCCTCTGGAGTCTTTGTCTGGATCTGGAGTCTTCTGGCAAAGCGCTTCGCAAGAAATCGGTTGCAGGGGAAAAGTGAGTGTGTCTATCTGGGTCTCAGTGGTTCTTTTTATGTGGTTCCAAAGGGGGTGTGGAGGCTGACTTTCTATGCCCAACCCTCTGAGGACCCTGATAGGTTAAAGGATTTACTGTCCTCTGACTGGAGAAAGGAGTAGTGAGTCAGAATGAGTCAGAATGATGCCATGTTTATGGCTTGGCTGAAGTCCCTCCCCTTTGCTTTTACTTAGAAAAACAATTTTTCATAATCAAACATGTTTCCAAGGTACACAAGTTGTTCAGAATACCTGTACATATCACATATTAATTAAGACAGGTCTCTGTTTAACCCTGATCTTTCTAAGAGCTGGGGTTCAGAAATGACAACTTATTCGCGATTTTAGAAGGTTTCGCAATATTGTTTTTGCACCAAATCTTACACAGAGGTGCACACCCTCTCTGAGCATATTACTGGAGGTTCTTAGGTTTCTAGCATAAACACTGCATCCACAATATTAATAATTACGGGGCATGGCCTCAGAACATCCCACAGCGTCCAACTTAGTCTTGAACTGTGAATGCATTTTTCATATTAAGAATCTCAAAATTGTAATTCTATCAGCAGGTTACAATTAGTTATCAGTATTCTTATAAAACATGTATTTGCCTTCACTTCAGTACACCCATTGGTTTGTCCCCGCCCCTAGAAGCTTGGCTTGACTCAGAGGTCACATGTCTTATTTCTCCCAGAGCAGTTGTTGTTGTCACACCCCAAATCAGCATATTCTATTCAATTGAAAGAGTCTATTGTCTTGTGTTCATGCCAGCATACCAGGGTGCCACTCTCCATCTAATTAACATGACCATGCAATCTCCTGTGCTGTTGCTGAGAAGACTAGGTGTGAAGGCTTCCCAGGGACAGCAAGCCTTTTGAAGTCTTTGCTACATCAGGTTATTGTTCTGATCAATTGCAATAGAGTTCCTTATGGAAAAAATATAACATTATAAACTGAAAATAAGCAACATATCTTTAATCAAGTCTTTTTCCACATTTAATCAATGTGTGGCACTGCGTATGGCATTTTGATAGACTTCTCTGCTTTGGCTTATTTAGCTTCTGCAAGACAGCTCTCCTGTCAGGATTATGAATCACCAGCACCTGTCAGTGGCGACCACCGGTATTGCACCCATCTTTGACAGCTGTCTTTAAATCAAATGTCTTTAACATGGGATTTTGTCCTAATAACATATGATTCTTGCTAACATTGTACTGAAGTGGATTCTTGCGGTAGAGTAATGTAGGACACCCAACAAGAAGTTGTATCCTTTTGGTTGGTTGGTGAGCCATGATTTTAGCAATTTTGACGATCAAGAAAATGAATTCGCAAACAGCCCTGGGTTGCTTTTGGCAATCAGTATTGCTATTTCCACGTGGTTTCAGGCTACTGTGTGGGTATCCCAATGGTGGCTTTAGGCAGTGATCTCCTGTGCTCACTGACATGGCAAAAGTGGGTGGGAGCCTATTTTTATGATTTTTACTGCGCATCTTTGGATGATCTCTGGCGAGCAGCATGCTTTCCGGTGGCCATTATGATGTTTCCGCTGCCAGTAATGCACAGTTCTGCTTTAGGGCTTGGATGAGTGGGTTAAAACATCCCACAAGCCCCCCTCTTGCGATGGCCATTCTGATCCTTCGTCGATGGATCTTCGCAAGACTGGGATGTCCGCATCATCTCTCCGGATTGCATAGATGGCAAGTTCAGCATCTTTTCCTCTATCGGGGTGTATTGATCGGTTCTCCTCACCAGTCCTGATGGGAGTATTGAGCGATGCCCCAGGCCCCTCAGATCTTTTGCTCCCGGTCCCTGGGTCATCCTCCTTGGTCAGTCTCCATGGTTTATCTCTCCTTGGATGACAAAGCAAAGCGGAAGAAACATATTCGTAGACATTTCCCCACCACTATTAATGTATTGGGGTGAACATATGCATTTTATAAATCAGGAGGCATTTGCATTCTTATCATAATATTTTATGGACTATGTGTGGGATATTTTAGGGTTGGAATTTTTATTGATCTGGAGCGGCCCCCTCTGGGGTTCCAGAGGTCGGCTCCAGTTGCTGCAGAGTGTGCCTGGGATGGCAACACTTTAGCTGATTAATATGGACCCACATGTGTTCCCCCTCTGCCAGACTGCCTTTGGGGATGCGTATCTTGTAGGCGACTGGTGAGATCTTGTCTACAATTTCAAAAGGTTCCTTCCAGGTAGGCAGAAACGTCCACTGTTTGGCCTGGTTCCTTTGGAAATTGTATAGATAAATCCGGTCTCCTACATTGCATTCTTTCCTAGTAGTCTTCAAGTCATAGTGGGTCTTCATGCTATCAGCTGGTCTCTCTAGATTTCGCTGAGCAGAGGCAAAAGCATGTTGAAGGTGTTATCTTAAATTTTCAACATACTCATGAGTTGTAGAGGCATTGATCTATGTCTGCTCTTGGGTCCTGTAGAGGAGATCCTGGGGAAGCACCATCCTGCGTCCAGTCATCAGCTCAAACGGTGACATTTTAGTTGCAGATGAAGGGGTAGATCTGATGGCGATTAGGACGAGAGGTAATCGAATATCCCAACTTGGCCCAGAATCTGCCACAAACTTTTTTAAGATGCTCACAATGGTTTTGTTGTAATGTTCTACTGCACCAGAAGAGGCTGGCCGGTAAGCAATGTGTGGCTTCCTTTTAACCCCCATATCTCCCACATCTTTGTCATTACTTCGCTGGTGAAATGGCTACCTCTGTCTGACTCAATCCTTTGGGGTAGTCCAAAACGCGAAAAGATGTGGTTGATCATCAGGGCAGCTGCTGTTTCTGCCTTGCAGTTTGGGGCTGGGAGACATTCCACCCATTTAGTAAATAAGCATGTCACTGTCAACATGTACTTATTCCCCCTAGAGGAGCGAATCACGGGCCCTATGTAGTCGATTTGCAAATCTGACCATGGCAGCGTCATCCCCTCTTTTGGAGAGGTGCACAGTGTGTGAGGGATGTTGTCTGAAATTGTGCACACACAAGACACCCCTTCAAGTATTGGTTGAGGGCCTGCCCCATGTGTGGCCAGTAGGCGACCTCTCTTAAGATTTCAAGTGTTGTCTGAAACCCCCTATGACCGGGTGTGGCCGCATCATGGGCATGACTTAACATCAGGCTTCGGAATGAGGTAGGAACCACCCACTGATCATGACCAGCTTGGGATTTCCTTACCAACAAACCGTCTTGGATTCGGTCCTCTTTCCCAATGTAATCGGTATCCGTCAGGGAAAAGTTCTCAGGGTCCTCAATGTGTTGGTAAAACTTAATAATTATTGGATCCCCTTCTGAGCGTAATCAAATCAGCATCTGGGGTCCCCTTACTCCATTGTGCAGTTGAAAGATCATTGTGAGAATTTGTCTGGGACGTAGTGATAGCAGTGACCTGGATTTCCCCCAACAGGGACTCCATCTCTATTAGATCTTCTTGGATGGCCCCGGTTTTGGCCAGCTGATCAGCTAAGTCATTTCCAGTTTTGCCTGGTCCCTCTATTTTGGAATGACCCTTGATCTTTTTCCAGTAGATGGTCATCCCATTCGAGGTGACCAGATCATCAATATTTTGGATTAACTTCCCATGTTTCAAGGGCTGTTATTAGCACATAACATGCCTCTGGTTTTCCAATTGACCAGGTGCTCCACGAAACCGTTCCGTACATAATCCGAATCTGTGATTAGGACCAGTTCGTGGAGTTGATGTTGGACAGCAGTGAGGATGGCTTGATGCACAGCCATCAACTCTGCCACTTGACTACTTCGGGGACCAATCTTGTACCCCGCGGAGGGTTCTGGGGACTCATTCACCAATGTATTCCCTACACCGGCCACAAGTTCTTTTTCCCCGTTGTTGTCAACATGGTAAGAGCATCCATCCACATAAACAGTGGGCATTCCCTCACACTTGTCCTCTTCAAAGACTTCGTGGGGGGAATTGAGTTATGCCTCCATGTTGTCCTTGATTTTTAGACTTTCGTCCTCGAGACAGTTTTCTCTGGCACAATCATGCAAGTCAGCCAGACCTTGCGCGAGTGGACTCTTCTTGTTTTGGCCATATCTGACCTCCACAGGAAAGCCTTGCATTGAAAGGATCCAGGAAGTAATTCAGGAATTACTCAAATTTCCGACCCGGATTCTGTCACTTTGGAGATATTGCAGAGGCTGATTTGGAGTCTCCACTATGATGTGTTCCCCCTGGATAAACGGGCGGTAATTCTTCAATGCCCAAACCGTTGCCAGGAGTGCCTTCTCACAATCATTGAATTTTTCCTCCACAGAGGATAAATTTTTGCTTGCCCCATTCCCACTTGACCCCCCCTTCAAGAGATGAATCAGGGGTCTACTGATCTCTGCATAGCCCTCAATGAACTTTCTGCTGTAATTAGTCAGTCCAAGGGGGCTCCTTAGTTCCCGCAGAGTTATGGGGTCTTTCAGTTTCTGAAGTGCTTCCGCTTTCTTTTCCTGGGGACAGAGACCCTGAGGAGTAATCTCATGCCCCAAGAAATTAACACTGGTCCTACACCACTGTGCTTTCTGAAAGGAAAGTTTTGCTCCGGCGGCCCTCAACTGTGTCAGAACATAACGGATCTCTGCTATGTGTTCCTCCACAGATGAACTTTTGATGAGGACATCATCTACCTAAGCCAGCTTACCCCTCACACCCAGGTCGGGCATGGCCTTGTGTAGGAAAATGTTAAATTCATTGCCGGAGTTGAGGTATCCGAAGGGAGTCCGGGTCCATGTGTACTGCTGGCCCCCAAAGGTAAAAGCCAGCTTGTATTGGTCCTCTGCACTGACAGGCACAGTCCAGTATCCATTGGTCAGGTCTATTGCAGTGAACACCTGTGACTCTTGGATCTGGGCCATCCCTTGGTCAGTGTAGGGAAGAGGCCATCGGGAAGTATGGACCCGTTTGTTGAGCTCCCTAAGGTCGGCACAGAGTCTCCAGTGCCCTTTTTGCTTCAATATTCCTAGCATCAGATTATTGAAGGTGCTGTGTACTGGACTGATTATCCCCCCGGACTCAAGGTTCTTAATTATTTCAATAAGGGACTCCATGGATGCGAGAGGCAAACAATATTGCTTCACAAACACTGGAGTCATGCCAGGGTCCGTGGGAATTGTTGTTGTGTGGATGTCGGTACGACCACAGGCATATGAGTCCACCGCAAAGAGATCTTGGAAATCCAAGAAAACTTGTTTCAACTTTTGCTTCTGCTCCAGAGTCACACAGGCATCAGCTAGGTTGACTCTCTCTTTAACCATCTGCCTGAAGCCTGGAAAGACTTGTAGTTTCGCTATCTCAGTGGCCTCCTCCAACTGGGTGGAGAAGTCCCTGGTCAGAGTGCTGATTTGGTGCCTGCAGGTGGGAGAGGTAGCCCTCATGGACATGGAAAATCACCTCATCCCTCCTGAAGTCACAAGTCACATCTTCCTTACCATAAGGGCAGGATGTGTACACCAGGAAGTTCCCCCCATGTCACTGTCAAAACAGTCTTTAGGGATTGGTCCTAACAGTTAATTTCCTAGATCAATGGAAAAATGTCGGTCATCAACCGCCATACCAATAATGGTGCCTGCGGCTAGAGTAATACTCTTTAAGTCGCTGTTATCCACCTCTAACGGAATGGTGTCATGTTCTATATTGACTAATGGTGTTGGGTTTACCCCAACCCTTGCTGCTGGAGGGAAGCATTTAGATGAATATAAGCATCAGGGTTTTTCCATTTTAGACCTCTTTTAACTTTCATTTCCAGGGAGAATTGTTGGGTCCTTTCGGGGATGGTGACTTCCTCTTTAATCTGAATTTCAACTGCATAAGGTAGCAATTGAGCTGACCTAAATGCTTTTTCTTGGGCATCAAAGCCCATGGGATTATCCGCTAATCGGGACCAAGCTTTGAAGTTTATTAGGTCCAAACTAATGGCAAAGCGATTGAGAATGTCACTGCCTAAGTAAAAGGTGGCAGTGACGTCTCGCACAACCCAACAATTATGGACTATGCTCTTATTGCCAATGGAGATTTTGAGCATACACCTGCTTGGCAGGAGATGTTTGGAATTAGGTGCTTCCAGATCCATTTCCCATTTGTCTATCAGTTTGAATGTGGGAATGGCTGGATCTTTTGGGAATTGGCGGAACATGGCTTCGCTGATGAAGCTCTTTTGTTGTTCAGACACACTCGGGCGAGAACAGAGTCCTTCCCTTCATTTAACTGAACAGGGATGAACAACTGCTCTCCAATTTGCTGAACATCAGCCAGGCTCTGAGCTGATTTCACATCTCTCTGGACTATATGAGTGGGAATGTCTGATTGTGGATTGGTAAAGAATTTGAGAGTGTTTCCTTCCAGTGTGGAATACCACCTTAAAATGGAAGGAAGGTTGAGTTTCAGGAATAGAGAGGACCCCCCATCACCAGTCAGTTGTCCTACTGCTATTACTGTCACGTCTGGAATTTGGTTGTTCTGGAAGTGAAATTCTACTTGGTCAGATTTTTGTTCAACCATGTGGCATGTGCCGTTTAAACTAACATGGTTGACACTCTGTTTTAATTTTATTGGTCGGCTAGTCTGGGTCCAGAGGACCTTGTTTACGCATCTATTAGGGGGGACAACCTTCTCAGTCGGTCATTCCCTAGTAAACAGGGGTTGCCCTCTGGAGTCACTACTATGACCGGGTGTTTCACCTTGTGTCGCCCAATTTTAATGTCCAAATCTGCAGTCCCCTCGATGCGAATTTCCTTCCTGTCAAAGTTCTGAAGTTGTCCAGGAAGAGAAGTGAGAGGAATTTGGTAAATCTTCCCCCTCCCTGAATTCAGTTCATCAAAGGCTTTTCTGGACAGAAGGGTAGCTTGGGATCCAGTGTCCACCATTGCCAAAATTGTACCCTGCCCCTGTACTTGTACCTGGGCATAGTATATTCCCTCCTTCTCCTCAAGGGGGCACAGGTAATGCACATTTTTGGACAACTGGTGGGCTAATTTCCTGGTTTTGGACATTGAGAGAGAAGAGATTTGGCCAGAGTTCCGTGGAGAGTTATGGGAATCTGCAAGAAAAAGTTGGCAACTGGAGAAAAGAGAAGTTTTGAGTTCCCCTGGTTCCGGTTCTGGGCCGCCCCCCTTTTGGAGGCAGTCACCACAATGGGTTTGAACCAGGGGATTTTGATGCTGTTGGTTCTGGCATGAGATGATGGGTGGCGCTAGCTCAGTCCCCACATCTACCCAGTCTGGATGTGAATCCCTTGGGACACTTTTTTCTTTGGGAGGAGTTTCTCCTTCTCTGAAGGAGAAGATCCTTTTCCCAGGATCCTCTGAGGATCCCTCTCCCTCAAATTGGAAGATCTGTACCTCCTCCTCAAAGTGGGTCTGTTTGGGTCCTTTGCTTCTCCTACCTCCTCTCTGCTCCTTGGGTGGCAGACTTTCAGGGGTAGGAGATTTTGTTTCTGGTTCCTGGGTTTCCAGGGGCTGTTCACAAGTGGGGAAGGAAGCTTCCTCCAAGACTTTACACCCCACCTTCCCCTTGTACCTCATCCCTGGGAACCGGTGGGTTATCGGGGTGCTGCCCCCGTCATTGTTCTGGAGCACCAGGCCCAGAGTTTGGGGCATTCTGCGACAGCATGCCCATCTGAGGGTTCTGCTGAGCCCTCAGCACGTGACCCAGCTCCTGTACCATATTTTGGACCTGGCGGTCTAACTGTGAAACAGCTCAGGCTGATATGGGGTTTTCTCCCCGGGGCTGATCCCGGGAAGGGTAGCTATCTCTTCTCTGGTAGTACCCCGGGTTGGTAAGATTTGGGTACCCCTCCACCATTGGCCTCCCCTCTCCCGGATTAGGTGGTCTGGACTCAGGGAATTGGGGAAAGAAGGATGGATGATTTTGGGGTTGGAAATTGGGTGGATACCTGGGGAAAAAGTTCTGCCCAGGGTTTGGTGAATTTATGCCCTCCTGGGGGAAGTTAGGAGGGAAGTTCCCTAGGTTAGGTGCTTGGCTGGAGGAGTCCACACATAACCCAGGATGGGTCGGTTTCCCTTGTAGCGGGGACTTACATAGTCAGGGGAGTGAGGGACCCCATTTGTGGGACTACCTCCTTGGCTTCCTGTTTGTG
Source organism: Ambystoma mexicanum (assembly GCF_040938575.1). Taxonomy (NCBI): domain Eukaryota; kingdom Metazoa; phylum Chordata; class Amphibia; order Caudata; family Ambystomatidae; genus Ambystoma; species Ambystoma mexicanum. Next base: position 878,360,340 of record NC_090941.1, on the reverse strand, counting down.
ACTGGCCGAGGGCCTTCTGGGCTTGGAATTATTCTGTGTAGGCGAGTTTTTACACCCCCCAATCTCCCAATCAAAAAATGGGGGCAACCTTTACCTCTGCCACCTTAGCAGCAGCAGGGGTGCTGGTCGGTTTGGGGTTTTTCTGAGCATGACTTTTATTTTCTATGGGCTTCTGCACCTCATAGATGCGGAGACCTGTTCAATGACCCAGTCTAGTGACCTTTTCTCATGAAAATCTCTCACTAGCTGGGTCATGATGTACATGGGCAAGGCATGGAAAAACATATTTACAAACTCTTTACTGTCCGTGCGCACCCTTTTGGTAGTCTGTGCAAAAGCACGCTTCAACTCCTGCACAAATTCTTGTGGGGCCTGACCCTCCCCACATTGCAAATTGTAGGCTGCCTTGCGAGGCTCTTGGGGATTTCGGTGAACAGAAAAGTGTTTCAAGATGGCCGCCCTATATGTGGACCATCTTGAATGATTCTGGTCCTCCAGCCCCGCAAAGAAACTGGAGTATTCTGGGGAGAATGTCCATTTTACGTACTGAATGCAGCTACTGCGGTCTTTCAAATGGAAAGTCTCCATCATTTGCTCACAGATCTCCAAGTGTTCCCAAACAGAACACTTGGAGTTCTTATGGTAAGGAGTGATGACGCTCCTAATTGCTTTGATCTGTTTTAAGGGGTCCTTAAGCAAGGCCCTTTTTGCCTTATTGGGCTTCTTGGTTCGGGTAACCCTGGTCCATCATTCTGCGAGCCTGGGAATGGCTGGCAGAATGTGGGGACCTGGTCTCCTCTGCCCTGTGACGCTCAGGGGAGTCTTCAGATTCCTCCTTGCTGCCCGGATTTGATGGGTACCCCCCACTGACCTAACTGGGCAGAGGTTTTCAGAATGCCCTTAGAGGGCCCACTCTCCTGGGGTTCCCCACTAAATTGCACTGTACTTGGGTGCCCATACGCGGATGCCCGCCCATCCATTCCTGGGGGGTACTGGTTTATGAGCCCCATATTTCTGACTGGATAGTAATCTGCCATCCCCGTGGCCCTGGGCTCATGTGCGCCCGGGGACCTGGGGGTGGCAGAGTCCAGGGACTGGGAGAGATGGAGGCCTCTGGTACTAGGGCTCCTGAGGTTATGCTCAGGTGTTTCCCTTTCCCAGCGAACCTCATCTCTATCAGCCCCTGCTCCTGGTTGCCCTGCCTGAGCCTGTGCTTTTAGTTCCTCAATCAAGTCCTTACTAGACTCTATCAGGCTCTCCTGCCTGGCTACCTGTTGCAGGAGCCTATCATTGTGTGGGCAGAGAGCCTCATTGTCTCTCTGTGCTTCCTGGTTGGTCCTGGAGTACTGGGCCAGTCACTGCTGCCGGAGGGTTACCTGCTGAGTCCCATCCCTACTGGCCTGCTCCTTTCTCACCAGAGCATCTTCCACCCTCTTGGTGTGCTCTAACAAGTTCTGATGCTCTTTTTGGAGGACACCCAGTCCCTGGAGGGCCAGGTGATTTTCTTCCATTTTCTTTTTTAAGTGGCAGACTTTCTGGCCTAAGGTATCCCTTTCCTGGGTAAGAGCCTGCATCTGTGCCGCTAGGTCGTCCCTCTGCCTTTGAAGGGCACCAGCTTTCTGGCGCTCTTCATCAAACTCTGCCTGGGTATCCAGGTCTTTCAAAATCAATGTATTGCTCTCCTGTTTTTCTTTATCAAATTGGCTTTGCAGGGTGGCTACCTGCTTTGTGCATGCCCTGTTGAAATCTATCTGTCGCTCCAGCTTTTTCTGGCTCTGCAGTAGGGAGTCCAAACCTTCTTAATGCTCCTTCTGCAAGGCCAGAATTCTGGTATCCTGTCTGCCTTTTCCTGTTGCAGAATATCCATATCCTCCTTTATTTTAATGATATACTATCATTTTCTGACTCCTGGCTCCTGTGCAGCCTCTGCTCAGAAGAGTCCAGGTCAGATTGGGCATTCTCTAATGCCATCAGTTGCCTATTTGCCAGATCTTGGCCTTCAACACATTTGTCCTGTATGGCTCCCATATACAAATATAAACATGTCACTATCCTGACAATTTTGTCGTGCTCCTCTTTGGCCTTATGGGCCATGTATAGTTCACTCAGGGCCACTTGTAAGGGGCCCTGATCTCTCCAGTTATCTAACCCAGTTGCAGTGACCTGTTGTGTCATTGCCTGCAACCACAAATTCTGTTCCTGTTCAGCCCACTCACCTCTAACAAATAGCTTATGTAAGAGGTGCTCTATCGCTATCTTCATGTCTACCAGTGTCGTCATTCTGGAAATTGATTTCCTTCCTGACTTACACAATTTTGTTTTTCTTTATTTTGCAAAACTGACCGTTTCCTGAGAGTGTTCCCTTTTGAGGAGTGCTTTTACAGCGTAACACAGCGTGGTGATCAAACAGGTTTTATGTATCCTATCAGTAAGCACACTGTATTAAGCTGCACAAGTGGTAGATCTAATCCCGAATCCTGGACGAGCCCCCACTCTGTAAATGACTTCAATCCAGCAGTCCAACTAAGTCAATGCCTAGTCTGGGATGCCCAATGAAGCCCTTATTAATATATTTTTATGTCAAATTCTTTGAATCGGATGATAAACCCTTATATAACGCCCCTCTCTTTGAATCCCCCTGACCTCACTGAGCCAAGAAGTAAGTTTGTTTTGCAAATTAAAAGATTTATTTGAGGAATAAAAGAATAAAACTATATATATATATATATATATATATATATATATATATATATATATATATATATATATATATATATGTATATATATATATATATATATATATATATATATATATATATATATATATATATATATATATATATATCACACTTTTATGAATAAATTAATATTTGATAGCACACTTATGAATATAATAGTGATCAAAAATGGATAATATTACAATAGCACAATTCTTTAATCACTTTGGAGTTGGTATAGAACAAATAAGGTAGCAGAGAATGCTTTGTATGGTTTCAACGAAATGCAAGATGGGAAATAATACAACACAGAAATAAACAATCAAATGCAGTTTAGTTCCAGTTCTCCCCAGCAAGCTTAGAGAAAACCGGTATGATTTTAAACAGGCAAAAGTACTTTTAAATGTGATTGCAATGAAATGAAAAATATGCTAAAAATGATTTTTATTTGCTAAAGGAGATTCAGGATAAGTGATAACTACTTTGGATTGGTTCAGGTGAACTGTAGCAATGATTCATGAATGATTATTAGATTGAAAACGAAATTCAGTAGTTGCAAGCAAAAGACAGCAATTTTGACAGGTGGTGAAATGGAGCTAATTTTTCATTTGCTGCACTTTTTTCCGTGTGCATATATCGCAATTACGGAAAAACTATAAGGAGTTTGAATGTTGTTTTGGGTTTGTTGAAAAGCTTAGGATCTTAGATTTAAAATGACAGTTAAATCCTGCTTCTAGGACTTGCGGTTCAAAGTATACGGATGTTTTTGTGGAGGTAGATTTTCAGAATGACAGTTGGTGCTTTTACAGATTTGAAATCACAGAATGGACACACGATTTCTATGCAGTTCTGGACAGGTTGAAATGGTTTGAATAAGATTATTTTAAACTAAGAGATTGGTTCTGTACAGTTTTAGGCTGGATACTCACTCCTAGTTTTGGACTGGAATGGGCCTTGGATTGCACTCTTGCCACCGCACGGTCCCTGGCACTGGTTCTGCTCACAGCGTGGCCTCTGGTCTGCTATCGGCAGTGCACAGCGGTCTGGTCTGAGTCTGACGGGTTCTGGATACAGCTCTGTTTTCTGGGTCTGGATCTGGTTCTGGCACAGGGTTCAAGCCAGAAGCAAAACAGCTCGCCCGGCTGTTGAATAGTTTAGTTAGGTTGCTGGATTCTGAGGCCTGCTGGGAAGAGTTCAGCTTTTGGGTTAGGCCCCTGCTTAAGGTTCTAGAGCTGGGTTCTAGAGTATGGTCTCTGTATCTATCTGGAATCTGGAGTCTTTGTCTGGATCTGGAGTCTTCTGGCAAAGTGCTTTGCAAGAAATCGGTTGCTGGGTATCTGGGTCTCAGTGGTTCTTTTTATGTGTTTCCAAAGGGGGTGTGGAGGCTGAATTTTTATGCCCAACCCTCTGAGGATCCTGATAGGTTAAAGGATATACTGTCCTCTGACTGGAGAATGGAGTAGTGAGTCAGAATGAGTCAGAGTGATGCTATGTTTATGGCTTGGCTGAAGTCCCTCCCCTTTGCTTTTACTTAAAAAAACAATTTTTCATAATCAAACATGTTTCCAAGGTACACAAATTGTTGAGAATACCTGTACATATCACATGTTAATTGAGAGAGGTCTGTGTTTAACCCTTATCTTTCTAAGAGCTTGGGTTCAGAAATGACAACTTATTCGCGATTTTAGTAGGTTTCGCAATATTGGTTTTGCACCAAATCTTATACAGAGGTACACACCCTGTCTGAGCATATTACTGGAAGTTCTTAGGTTTCTAGCATAAACACTGCATCCGCAATATTAATAATTACGGGGCTTGGCCTCCGAACATCCCACGGCGTCCAACTTAGTCTTGAACTGTGAATGTGAATGAATTTTTCACATTAAGAATCTCAAAATTGCACATTTCTATCAGCAGGTTGCAATTAGTTATCAGTATTCTTATAGAGCATATATTTGCCTTCACTTCAGTACACCCATTGGTTTGTCCCTGCCCCTAGAAGCTTGGCTTGACTCAGAGGTCACATGTCTTATTTCTCCCAGAGCAGTTGTTGTTGTCACACCCCAAATCAGCATATTCTATTCAATTGAAAGAGTCTATTGTCTTGTGTTCCTGCCAGCATACCAGGGTGCCACTCTCCATCTAATTAACATGACCATGCAATCTCCTGTGCTGTTGCTGAGAAGACTAGGTGTGAAGGCTTCTCAGGGGCAGCAAGCCTTTTGAAGTCTTAGCTACATCAGGTTACTGTTCTGATCAATTGCAATAGAGTTCCTTATGGAAAAAATATAACATTATAAACTGAAAATAAGCAACATATCTTTAATCAAGTCTTTTTCCACATTAAATCAATGTTTGGCACTCTATATGGTATTTTGATAGACTTCTCTGCTTTTGCTTATTTAGCTTCTGCAAGACAGCTCTCTTGTCAGGATTATAAATCGCCAGCACCTCTCAGTGGTGAGCACCGGTATTGCACCCATTTTTGACAGCTGTCTTTAAATCAAATGTCTTTAACATGGGATTTTGTCCTAATAACATATGATTCTTGCTGACATTGTACTGATGTGGATTCTTGCAGTAGATTAATGTAGAACACCCAACAAGAAGTTGTATCCTTTTCGTGGTTTGGTGAGCCATGATTTTAGCAATTTTGACGATCAAGAAAATGAATTCCCAAACAGCTCTGGGTTGCTTTTGGAAATCGGTATTGCTATTTCCACGTGGTTTCAGGCTACTGTGTGGGTATCCCAATGGTGGTTTTAGGCAGTGATCTCCTGTGCTCACTGACATGGCAAAAGTGGGTGGCAGCCTATTTTTCAGATTTTTACTGCGCATCTTTGGATGATTTCTGGCGAGCAGCATGCTTTCCGGCGGCCATTATGATGTTTCCACTGCCAGTAATGCACAGTTCTGTTGTAGGGCTTGGATGAGTGGGTTAACACATCCCACAATGACTAGAACGTGGGGGAGTGGGATGAGGGGACTAGAGATTAGTGTTGGGCAGTATAAAGTTGTATGGGTGTATATTGATAGCGTTTGTGTTGACAAGATGAGAAGGGGAGCCACATGATCATAGGTAAAGTGTGGGAAATGATAGTGTTGTTGAGCAGAGGATAGGCTGTGAGATGAATGGTGGGGTGGGAGGTGTCTGCTCTGTAGGAAAAGGCCAATGGGGCTTAGGGGCATTGGTAGGGAGCAGAAATGTATGGGTGGAAATTATAGATAAGTGGAAGAGAAGGCAGAGTGAGTGGTGGTGGTGGCATAATAAATGGTAAAACGTTTAAGGCAGTGACCTCTCTAAGTAGTTGGGGTGATGGTGGAGGTGGTCTGTGGTTGTGTGGAGCAGGCGTTAATAGTTTATGAGGGACATTATGGTTTAATGTAGGAGATGGCGGGATTGGGGGTGACACTGTAGAGGGGAAGACGTTTGCATATGAAATGTCTGCGACACAGCAGATTCCATTGGAGTGAAAATGTGAGTGACAGTAGGACTAGGAATGACTGATGGTTTGTGGTGTGGCCACTGTTGGGAAATTAAGTAGCGGGTTAGAATGGGGCAGTTTTGGCATAATGAGGTCACAGTGAGATGACAGAAGTGTTGAGTCTGTTTGGCTTGGGATATGATGATGGAGAGGGAGTCTGGAGCTTATCTATATCGAAAGCCAATAACAATTCACTTTTTTTCCCATAGACTGAATGGGGGAAAAACTTTGCGCACGGCTACAGGCCAGACCACATCACGTATTTTCATGAAATTTGCAGCAGGGGCAGGACCTTGGACCCGAAAGGGTGCTTTTGTAAAGTTGGTTACTTTCCATGCAATACCTTTCTTTAAAATGACCCAAAAATAGCTGTCAAAACATTAGTGATATCTATGTCCGCTTCGTGGACACACTTCCCTGTTCGCTCCGTGTAAAAGGTTTCATTTGGCTAATCCGTGGCGTGCTGCACGCAAACAAGTTGCGCTTTCCCAGATTAGTTCCGCCACAGCGTCCAGGGCGTCTCATTCTTTCCATATGCTCGCCATGTTCATTTTGTTTTCTGTTGTACGCAGACCTCGCCGCAAACATACACTTATGGGACACTGTGTCGAAAGGTGAGTGTTATTCACATGTGGCAGCAGCAAGTCAAACAGTGGATTATTCTTGTTGCCACAGTCATACCGTAAAGTGCAACTTGGTAGTCAATGTGCAACAAGATCTTACAGTGTCTATGTAGCAGGACATAAACAACAGTCCTGTGGTCAGACTGCTGTCCTTCATTTTCCAATCTGAGGCAGCCACCTGCACTGTTTCGTACACACATCGCTTCTGCTCGTGTATGGGAGTAACGTTTCTCATGAATGCCTGATGATATGTTGTTGCAAAAAGAGCATGTATTTCCATTCTGACTGAAGGTCACGAGGTTTCACTTTTGCAGTACACGCTCCGTATGGCCGCTGAGGTCTCAAAACCCATAAGCGTCCATTGTTTTTTGACCTTGAGGTACATGGAAGCAACAGAAAGAATGCAGGGAGTCACAGTTTGAACCACATACCCTTTGATAATGTTATCCTTCAAAAACCTTTGTATGAGACATGAAATATCAGTTCCCGAAGAAGGTTTCCAGCAAGCAACCTACTCTCTACCTGTAGCAGACGCAATGGAGCCAGTACACATAATGTAAGTTTCTTTTTGCCACCTGTACCGCAAACTGACATTACCTTGTTAATTTCCCACTAAAGAAATTGTATTCTTACTAATAATAATAATACTAATGAAATATAAGGTTTCTGTGCCGCTGCAATTTTTGTTCCCATTATGCAGATTGCACATTCTCGCCGTTTGAAAATGGCTCCACATTTGCAATCATATGTACTATGTACTTCAAATGTTATGTGTTACAACTTTGATTTCTGCAGAGGTTGCCTACTGCTACCTGTTGTATTTCCCCTTTGTCGCTTAGCTACTATCATACAACAATTTTAATATTACTATTGCCATACCAGCCTTATGCAGATTGCATATTGGCACCGTCTGTAGGATGTTACTACATTTCCTTCCATTGAAATGTGACATTTCTGTGCCTTTGCAATGTTTTTACCCATTATGCAGTTTGCACATTGTCGCCATTTGTATGGTCGTTCTACAATTCCCCCTCTAACATTACAATTTATTAAAATGTTATGTGTTGCACCTTTCCTTTTTGCAAAGGTTTCGTATTGATACATATTTTTTTTCTTTTCTCTTAACTATTTCAATCCGTATTGTGATTGTCACGGCTTTCAACGTCCCAGTGATGGTTTCTTTAACCGTCAAATGCAACTTTTCATTACCGGTTGTCTCTCCATCATTATTGAATGGGATGACCGCATTGGACCGCTATGCCCGTACGCAGCTGTCGCAATAAGAAGTAACATACCATCCTTTCTGGTGCCGTAGATCACAGCGATTGACGCCGTCCTGCAAATGAATGTGTGAGGAAATTACTACTGTGCCGACAACGCACAGTTTCTGTCTGGGTTAACAACAACGTGCCCAGTAACATTAACATTTTCAATAACCTACCATCCTTTCTGAAGCCGTATATCACAGCAATTCAGTTCGTATTGCCAATGATTGTGAGAGGAGAACAACTACAGTGCCGACAACACATTCTTTCTGTGTTCCAAAACAACAGCTAATTCCAAAACAATCTAATTGTCTCCCCATTTTACACTTTCACAGTGTGTTTTCCATTCTCAATGACATAGGACATTTTGATTTTCAAGTTGTTGGTTAGATACAAAAATTATGAACCTACTTCTTATGTCACCGAGAACATTTTCCTTTATACAGTGATTTTTTATTAATGTATGTTATTCCATGAATGGACATCGTGGACTGTCATGTAATGAAACAAATGAAATTTCTTGCAAATATAAAGTTTATTTAAAAGCTCATAATAGAAAGTCAAATGATAAATTAAAATTCATTTTTCATTTATTTTTTGAGTCATGTGTTCAGCATCAGCAAATATGTTGTTCTTCTTAGTGGCTGCTCAGAATGATATATGTTCCCACTAAGGGTCCAAATAACCAGTGTACACTGAATTGTCCCTGTACACCTCCTAGATTTATAGAGGGTAGGACAACCCCCTTGTTACAGCCTCTCCAGCCCTCCAGTCCTCCCCGCTCCAGGGCAGCCTCTTTTTGTTCACCAAAACAACAGCGACACCATCAACATTACCAATTTCATTGTCCAGCACAGACACAAACTTTCAATTTCTATGCAATGTGAATAAGGAGACGATTTTGCACAGTGTATTGTGAAATAAAACTACAATACTAATTCTTACATGTTAATGTTTTTTTAAAAAATTTGCTCTTGTACTTCAAAATGTGTCATGCTACCTTGTAGATCCCAGCATATTCATAACGCATTTCCATACGCTGGCACGATACATTACAGAGAACAGTATTGCCTTCCACTTGGTTTGAGTACGCAAGGGTCAGACCCATCAAACATGCTTTCGTGCCGTCAGGCCAATTTCTGTCACCCAGATGCACCATTGACCAAGATTAGTTCAGGCTCCACACGCTATGTTGTCACATTTGCTATCTTTCTAAAAGAGGAAAAATGAGATAAGGTGCACTACAAATGTATGCTGTACAAAAATGTTTGTAAAAAAATACATGCTTACTCCCTCACAATGGACACATCTTCAAACATTTCGACCTGTGACACTTACAAAATTATGTGTCCAAAGGTGACTGGCAATAGTCTTCTTTCACTATTTCTGATGTAATTGCGCTTCACTTCAAAAACATTGTTAGTATTTTGTCCAGACATAAAAAGCCTACTGCTTTGCCTTCTCTACGCACATTTTTGCAAACATTATGTACTGCCTGCTATAATGGAAAGCGAAAACAGGGTTTCTATGCAACACCCGCCTTCCCTTTCCATGGTGGCCAACTTGGAAAAGGATTTGTTTTCTTCAAACGTGAACACCGGAGGCATTCCGGTTGAAGACAACAAATCCTCTTTTTTGCCACGGCTTACTCCCATACAATCTAGCTTGCTAATGGAATTTTACCCCCATTTTTTTTAGAGGGAATGGGGTTTGTTCATCCAGAGACTTTGGTATGCACTCTTGCTTCTATTGTGCTGCACACTTGCCCTGTTGAGTGGTGCACGGGAAGTGTTGCAGTTACAAGTTAGTACAACAAAATAAAATGTCCTTCCGCACTATCAACGACACGCACATGTTATTGTGAACTGTGTATGAGTTTTCCAACACGTCACCATGCTGTGCGCCAGCATATGATAATGTGGAATACTTTAGCAGGTGGGCAGTGAAGTTAAATGTTCCTTTACACTATGGTTATGTGGTACAATTAGAATTCTGATAAATGCACTGTAAACATTTTGGTAAAGTAATGCTATCATTCACTTACAGTACTGCACACCTATGGAAATCCGTGAAAAACAATTTGCCGAAGGGACATTATGGTTACGTTTTCCTTCTAAAAACCTGCAAAATTCACTGTAAAAAGAAACTTTGTTAAAGGGACATTATGGTTAAGTTGCACTAATAAAAACATATGCAATTCAATAAAAAAAGTTGTTAAAAGGACGTTATGATTACAAGCAAAAGCGAAAAAAGGATGTTGATGAAAAGTCCTTACTTACAAGCGGTTCTTTCTGTTATGTTGGTAGGAAGATGCCAGGGGTGATTGTGTAGTGTTAAATATGTAATAACTAGTAAACAAAGCAAGACTTACTACGCACTTGTGCTAGTACAAACAATACATATGAAGACCCAATGCATATAAATCAGAGGCAGATACAAGGAAACTGAATTAATGAAGCAACAACTTTAGCAGAAAGTTTATCTTCCGGTGTGCAAATTAAATGTGTGTTGGAGGCCCGCTATTGCCCCATGCATGTGCATCATGAGCTGCGACTAGCCCTTAAGGAATGTGCACTAAGAACATACGTCAAGGTTAACGTTTTGATGTTCAGCGACTTTTCAATTTTTATATTGTGATTGTCAGTGAATAAAACCACCTGGCCTACATTTTTCAATGCACCAAAATAAGAGAGGCCGCTATGTCATGTCATCAGTGATGTCATCAATGATATTTGTGATGTCATCTTTCATGTCCTGGGTTTGTTTGTTTGTTTTATTATTTATAATGCGCAGATGTACCCAAGGGTATCAGGGCGCAGCATTTACAAGAATATGCAAAGCTTAGTTACAGATACAAATAGTACAAGTAGACAATAGGGAAATTGGTGGGTGTTAGTGTTAGCAATGCACGTAGATGGTGCGTGTTATGGTTGCGTAGCTTACCATAACTGGCGAATTTCAGGGTTTGTTCGCTTTTACTTGTAACCATAACGTCCCTTTAACAACGTTTTTTTATTGAATTGCATAGGTTTTTCAGTGCAACTTAACCATAATGTACCTTTAAGAAAGTTTTTCTTGTAATATATATATATATATATATATATATATATATATATATATATATATATATATATATATATATATATGAAAGTCGGCAGGAAATTCAGGCACATCAGCCTTAACTACTCACCCCCGATTGTGCAGCATATGACCACAATGATGACATCAGATGTTACATCACTGATGACATCACTAATTACATCATACATCACATCACTGATTAAATCACTGATGGCATTAGACATTATGTATGTTAAAATACTTTGGGTCACTCTCGGAGCATGCATCGAACCTAAGAATGTCTTTTACACCAATATTATTTTTGGGTTCCTCCCATAGTGCAAAAATATTGGTAATTTTGCCTTCCAGAACTTCACCCTTTTGTTTTACCCGTTATACCATCTCATTAGCCGAACCATTTTGAAATCTAGTTTCTGCTTGAAGTGTGTGAGCAACAGGATAGAACTGTGTTAACAATTAAAGAACCATCTTACTCCCACGGTCGCATCCTCAACTGGCGGCTAAACCAAAAGCAACATCTCCATCCTCTCCAACCGACCATGCCCCTGGTCAGACCACTATACTATCGCACTCACCATACCCTGCACAAGCAAACGCACCAAGTCAGAGTTGGTCCCTAGCACCACCATGGCCCACAGTTCACGCAACATGACTAGTAGCAACACCGTCCCGCTCATGCACTCCCCTCCACACAGGATCCTACATCCCTAGTAGATCACTACAATGCCCTGCTCCGCAAGGCCATTGACCACCTGGTGCCCCTTAAAGCCAGTAAATCTAAGAACCCAACCCATCGCAACGCCTGGTTCACCCTGGATCTCTGTGGCTCTCAAGCTGCAAAAAGAACGGCCAAAGCTACCTGACACAAAATCCATACCCCTGCAAACAAAAAACACCTCTCAAAGTTGTCCCTCCACTACAAACAGCATATCCTTAGCTCAAAAGCTTCCACCTTCAATGAAAGAATCTCCAAAGCTGCATCCAGCTCTCATTAACTTTTTACCATTCTCCAGGAGCTAGAAGTGTCCATCTCGCCTCCTACCTCTATCTTGAAAGACAATGCTTGGTGTAACAAGATCCAAGACACCTTCTCAGGTAAAATCACTCAGTTACAATCAAGAATACATGCTAAACAAGCCTCAATACCAACTGCTTGCCACCCACCCTCCCCAACCCGTAATGACAACCCTCAAGTTTCAACCAATCAGCACTACCTCATCTGCTAACACTATCACTGGGCAACAACCGTCACGCTTTAAGGGAGACACATTCCCAGCGTCCGTGGTCAAGGAATGCGCTGAGACCCTTCTCCCACACACCGCCACCATCATTAACTCCTCCTTCACCACCTGCACTGTACCATTGGCCTTGAAAGAATCCTGGGTTGCACCGCTCCTCAAATACCTATCCTTGACCCAACCAGCCCCACTAAATACTGACCCATCACAACAATTCCCTTCCTCCTGAAAATCATGGACAGAGTGACTTATTTACAAATCCAGGCATTCCTGGAACACCACCACATCCTGGAGGCCGTCAGTCTGATTGTTCCCCAAAGCATGGGACCGAAACACCTCTTCTAGATCTAATAAAACAGCTTGATTATGCCAACGACTTGGGCACACTCTCACTGCTCATACTTCTCGACCTCTCAGCAGCATTTAACCTCGTAGACCATGAGATTCTCTGTCCAACCCTTACCTTCACAGCCTACATCTCCACTGAAGCCACTAAATGGATTGCTTCATTATTATCTGACAGATCTTTGAAAGTATTTGCTGGAGAGTCTACTACCACACCTATGCCTGAATCCTGTGGAGTACTTGAAGGCACATGTGTTTCCCCCACCCTGTACAAAATGTACACCAAGCCGTTGTCCGACCACCTCGATGTCCTGGGAATCTCATACACAAACTACACAGACGACACCCAAATTCTCATCCCCCTCACCGGTGACCACCCTATGGACACTCTCAGAATCAACGAGATCTATGAAGCCATCCAATCCTGGATGACCTCACATAGTGTCTGCCTTTACGATGAAAAAACGGATGAGATTAAAGCCAGGGGTAACTTGGCCATCATTCTCCTAATTGACCTCTGAGCAGCCTTTGGCTTGGTAAATCACAATATTCTCTGCCAACACTTTGCCCTAGCTGCTGACTATTTGGCCACAGCCATAAAATTGATAGAATCTTTCTTATCCGCCACACAATGAGAGTATCCTTTACCACTGCGGCAGCCCCCCAGCCTCAGTCACTTGTGGAGTGTCCCAAGGCTCCTATGTGTCAACAACACCATACAACATTTTCATCAAGCCACATGTTGACCTCCTAAACAAACTGGGTGTCACATACACGAACTACGCTGATGACACCCAAATACTCCTGCCCATCACTGGCAACTATGACATTGACTCTAACGTACTGATAGAAATATACCTAACCATCCAAGCCTGGGTGGAGCAACACAAGCTCTGCCTAAATGATGAGATAATGGAACTTCTCCTCATTGGCACTCAACCTTGGCTAAATAACCATCTGACTCTTGTAAATCCTTTACCATTGATGGAAACATTATCACTGTAGCCAAAGAGGTAAAAACCTATGTTTGTCAGGCACTGAGCACATGAATGTTGCTTTCCATGATGCATAAAGAACACCTTAAATGGCTTGTTATGGATTATAGTGTGTGTCTACTGAAGTAATGAGAGACTTTGATAAGTATCATTGAGTAGCAGTTTATATGTGCACTACAACTCAAGCACATATATCTTATCTTATACTGTATGATGGCTAACAGCATTATTAGGAATGTGCAGTGTAACTTAGCCAACCTGGATTCTGACTCAGGTCTATATATATATATATATATATATATTATAGGGCGGCGACAGTCGCGCTATAGTTAGCGTGAGTCGGAGACGCATAGGAACCCTTCAAAATTCGATTCTTAATAACCTTTGATTTGAGTAACGGATTTGGCCAAGATTTCGAAAGTTATTAAAAGTCTGTGGCCCCCCCCCAGTCTGCAAAGTTTCGTCAAAATGAAAAAAAGCTATTAAGCGTCAACATTTTTTTTTTCTACAAAAGTGCGGCCTACTTCCCATTAATTTTCCCATAGGCAAAAAGAGGTCAATATATGCCAAAATGCACCGCCTAAACCACTGGATGGATTTGGACCAGGTCCGAAACAACTTGGGCACAAAGCGTTGACTCGCAATCCTTTTTAGGTTTGGAGTTATTCCGTGCAGTGTTTATTTTAAAATTTGACGGAGAAGGGGGATGACCCCGATTCCACAAACATTATAGTTATATCTTCAATGGTGCATTGCAGGATCATGGTTTTCAGAAATGAAAAGACTGCGAACTTGTTTTTCTCTCGATGCGAGAGATATTCACAGCTATAGCCAAGGTTATGAGAAAATTAAACGCAGTACAAAGCTATTTGTGGGTCAGAAACATACAAATATAATCAGGGTAGAGGTGGAGGATGGCCAGAGGGCACTGAGTGAGATTTGGAAGTTGGAGGGGGCGTAGGGACCGAGTTTGCAGCACAAAGCTTTCCGTAGCCTCGGCTATAGCCGCGAATAGCTGACATCTCGATGCAAACTGCGTCACAGAAGCAGCGCGTGTTCTAGGTCAAAGGGAGAGGGCAGAGGAGGTGAGGAGACCGTCTGGGGAGTTTTTTGCAAGGAGCAGTGACTTGGTACCAAAATGGTGCTTTTGTCAATTTGGTGTAAATCTGTCCAGTAGTTATTTTTAAAAATGGCCAAAAAGTAGGTACAAAAAAGTTAGTAATAGCTGAGTCCGGTCCATGGACTAATTTCCAGATTCAGAGCCTGCTGACACCTCCAGACCAATCAGGGAGCTGCTCAATTTCCACGCACACCAAAATGCACACTGATTGGATGTTAAAATACGTGAGGTGCTTCAGATTTCTCGAAACGTTCACCATGTTGGATCCGCGGGCAGCCGCCATTGTCTGCAGACATTGCACTGAGAAAACGGTGTGGTAAATAGATTTGGGATGAATTTTTTGCCAAAAGAGTGTCTGGAAAGGTTGGGGGAGTGGATACAAGTTGATGGGGAGCAGCTTTTATAGGTGAAAAAAGCAATTCAGGTACTGCTGAGTCCGCTGCAATTTTAACTGTCCTCAGATGTTATTGGGAGTGGGGATGTTCAGGGTGTGTGCTGCTATTTACAGGTGTATTGTACGCACTTTTTACATGGTTTAATTCTATTGGGGGGGTTGTGGCCATAGCCAATGCCCCTAAGAATCTGGCTACTGGCCACGGCCATAGCTATATGTGTATAGTTAATATCGGTACTGTAGGGGGTATATAGTATTTGTAATATGGTAGACTGATATAATTCATATGTATTTGGTATTTATGATCATAGCAATATTGAGGATAGGGCGTTGGCCATGGCTGGTGGACACAGCCAAACATTACCAAACCACTAGCTTGGCCATTCTATATTTTAATACAAGTGCAGCCCATCGTACAAAGACGTTCATTAATCACAAACTGATTTTGCCCTGTTTTGACAATGTTATTGTTGTGTATAAAAGATTGCAGACTTTGAGAACTTGCAATGTTTTTAGGCAATGCGCAGTGAGGTTACATTATTTGCCATGGACCACACACGTTGGTTAAGCAGCATCATCCAAGCCCCTTGTTTTATGGCTGGCCTCTTGGTGAGTGTTGAGATACGTCGCACGAGCCCAGCTAACCTTGTTTAAGCAGCACAGAAATGGGACAAAAATGTCTGGCTGCAAGAAGAACATGCCCAGGTACTTTCTGCACCCATAGCAAAAATCAAAAGCTGGCAGCCCAGGAATATATGCACAGTAAGTGAACATATATCTTAAAGTGAAATATACAAATGTAGTCCAATAGACTTCTCCTTAGAAAAAAGTGCACAAGTCAAAATGGCATTGGACTTTTAAAAAAAGTAATGAAAACCAGAAATATAAGAGAGGAAATGTTCAATAAATATGCTGGCAAAGTATAAAAGGTGCTCACCTTTTAAACCCAGCAATCTGACATGAAATATTCCCTGGAAAACTAAATCCCCATACTAAACAAGTGCTTGTGGTCTTGTGAGTAAATGTCTGCACTGGGAACATGACAACCAGAGTAAAATCCTGGTAGCCAAATACTTGAGCAAGCTTGTCAACCTCAAAAAATCCAAAGGAGTTGCATCCACCGTCTGAAGAAATGTTCTGCTGTCCACCCACGTGTGTTCTTTGCTTGTGCCCTGAAAAGCAGCCACAATCAGGGGAAAATAACTGCACCAGTGCCCAGGAGTGAAATATCTTTTGACGCATCGTGGGCAAACATTCATGACTTACATGGCCTCTCATCATTTCTCCTCCCCACCCCCATGTCTGGCTTTCAACAATACTCTGCTTTATAAAGATAACTTGAAAAGTACACATACCATAGTGTCAATCAATTATATTAATCCTTATAGAACTATGTTACGCAACAAGTGTACAACTGTGGTAATATCCCCCCCATCTTGACTGGGAGAATGGAATTTAGCAAATAGCAAACAATGCTCTCTGAGTGCAACGCTTTCAAGGAATTACAGTAGAATGGTTTAAAAAGAAAATATTGCTGATGCTGTGTGTTTTGAGATATTTAAAACACTGCATTTGGGACTGTGGACTGTCTCCCATCCATGCAGTAACCGGGACTCACCCTGCTTAGTTTCAAAGAGAGGAAGGATCCAGCCCCCTTAGGCCCTGTTGCTCTAAGTGTTCTTGTAAGGTGGGCTCATGTATTAGGCAACATGACCTTAGGGGGCTGACCCCTTCCTCTCTTTGAAGCTAAGTAGGGTTGGTCCCAGTTCCTGCATGGATGAGAAAACCACTGTAGCTGTAGAGATATATTTTATTTTGTATTATTGACTAGGAGAATACAAATACCAGACTAAAATTCAGCAAAAGGCACAAAGTGCAAAACTTTGAACGACTGACACAAGCATTGTGTCATTTGGTCGCCCATTAATGCAGTAACTGGGAATGGCCCTGCTTAGCATTAAAACAAGGAAAGGGTTGACCCATTTCTGTAAGTGGTCTTGTTACATTGGCTCATTTATCAGCCAACAAGGCAAGAGGAGGCATGCCCCTTACTCACTTTGAAGCTAAGCAGAGTCTGTCCTTGGTGCTACCTGGTTGGCTATCTTTACATGGACCATGGCCGTGGCCAGTGGTTTTTCAATCCTGACGTCACTATAGCTGTAAAAATATATTTAAAAAAAATCTCTTACCGTGGTTAACCAACTAAACATACCCTCGGCTATCTATAGTCCATTACAGCCAGGGTTATTGGGAAAAACGGCACAAACAAAATGCTTTCGTGCCCTCCCAGGCCATCACCAAGTGTACCCCTCATCTTTGCCAGCTCTCTCAGCTGCCCAGGTGGTCTCCTCACCTCCCCTGCCCTCTGCCTTTCCCCCTAAACATAGGCTGTTTCTTGGACGCAGTTTGCTTTGAGATGTCGGCTAGTCGCAGCTATTGCCGAGTCGACAGAAAGCTTTGTGTTGCAAACTATGTCCCTAGTCCCCCTCCAACTATCACATTTCACTAGCTAGCCTCTAGCCACACCCCACCTTTAGCCTAGTCGGATAGCATTTGCATCTTTTTTGACCTGCAAATGGCTTTTTTCCTATGTGTAATTTCCCCATACACTCGGCTATCTCTCACATCGAGAGAAAAACAAGATGGCGGCTGGTTCATTACTAAAAACACCCAGTTTTGGCAATTTAACTGAGATACAGCTATCTCTTTTTGAGAAATGGGCACAATACTGCACGGAATAAACCCAAACCACAAAAAGCACTCTTTCGAACGCATCATGCTCAAGTTGTTTCAGACCTGACCAAATCCGCTCAGCGGTTTGGGCTGTGTGCTTTACCAAACATTGACCTCGTTTGTCTATGGGAAAATGAATGGGAAGTAGGATGCAACTTTGGCAACATTATTTTTTTGTGGTTTTAATAACTTTTTACATTTTTTAACAAATCTTTATGAAACTTTGCAGTCCCTAATCACTTATGTAATTCTGGCCAAATCCGTTACTTGAAGCAAAAATTATTAACAATAGAATTTTAAGATGTTCCTATGGGAGACCGACTCACCTTAACTATAGGGCGGCTCTACTGGTTACAACATTTCAACATTTAATTTTGCAAAACTGAATAACATAAGTAACAAGGTCAAATGTAAAGGATCAAGTAATATGTAACAAAGTGAATCTTCTGACCACAGTGTACAGCAGATGCAGGCACATGACATCATCTGTGTTTACAGATGATGTCACAAGTTTACGTATTGACGTCACTTACTGTGCATAATCATAAATACAGCATTCTGCAGCATTCTTCACAAATGAGGCCAGGACTAATCCAAATTGCCAAACAAGGCCAAGTGCAATAGCACCGGATTTACTGAAGGGGTAAGTGCATGGATAATTGCAGATTAAAAGCACATAAGGATGCACTCGTTCTTAATGGCTAATGGTGGGGAATGACTTGTATATTTTTTGACTTATTTAGCATTTGGGCTGAGTATATAGCACTCTTTGTCGTACTTAGGAATGGGTTACTGTGACATAATATGTACACCCATAAAATGGTTTGCAAATAACAGATTGAGCTACTCATTAACACCAATGTAAATTGGGTCCCACTTTTCTTTATTTCCAATCAATTCCAATCTGAATGCATTAGTATTAAATGACATAATCTAATTCAAATAAGGGTACGGCTTACACTGATAAGTACTTCATTCTCATGATAGGTCATTGTACATAAGGGCTTACCGAATCGACACGCAATAGGACTTTTATTCATAGTAGGTATCAATAAACCATTACCTCATGAAACTCTTATAAGGTTAGATATAATTTGTGAGCTAGTTTGATAAGACTCACTGATGCTTACCAACGGCTTTATTAATACAAACACTGATCAAATAATGTTATTTTGTTCTTTTACTACCTCCCTGTTTCTTTTGCACCTTTACTATTTTACGAACTTCTATCAAAAAGAAATGCTATTGTGATGGGAATTTGCCATTACAAGCCCAGTGGGTGAAACTGACCGCAATGCAGTCGGCCTGTGATTTTCAGTTTACAATAATTGTGTAGCTCTTGTTTTCGGCTTGTTATAATAGTGCAACAAACCTTTGTTACAAATATGATTTTCTTTTCTTTGGATTTACAGACCTCAAGGCCCTACCTCATCATTCGAGGAGGACATAGCCACATTACTGACTTCTGATCTTAAGCCCACTTCCAAGGTCATCATCCTAGGAGACTTTAACCTGGGCCTCAACGATAAAAATGACAATCAAGCCACTGCCCTAGCCAACACCATGGCAGCTCTAGGATTATCAATCCATTCCACCAGCCCCACACACACAACAAAGGCTGCACCCTAGATTGGCTAGCTGGCCATAACTGCACCATCAACATATCGAACAATGACGCCTGCCCCTGGTCAGATCACAATACAATACTGTTCACCATCAACACACCATTCCATCCTAGCACACCCAGCGCTATCACACCTGCTACCCAAGCTTGCAACCTTGGCAATATCACACCTGCTAACATGCTCCCACTACTGACCCCAATCATAGATCACAATGACACGATTACTGACCCCTCTGCACTAGTAGACATTTACAACCAGACTATGGAGACAGCCATTAATGAAATAGCCCCCCGCGGCACCTGCAAAGGAAAACCTAAAGCCCACATCAACCACTGCTTTACGGCAGAGCTCAAAAACCTGTGCAAAAGCAAGAGAATTGCAGAATCTAAATGGAAGTCAAACCCCAGGCTTCATAACAAGACGTATAATATAAAAAAGCCACCCTGCTAGCTGAGAGCAAGGCGTACAACACACGCATAAACAATGTCAAGTCCAGCACCAAAGAGCTTTTCTCTGTATTACGAGAACTAGAACACCATCCCAGGCACCAGACACGGCCACTTAAGATCAGGCCTGGTGCGAAAGCATATAAAGAGCAATCCTAGACACAATTACCACACTACAACTGAAAATCAATCTGAAAAAAACAAAACTTGCCCCCCCAACCATCTACCACAGAACACAACCCTACAAAGTCCCCTCCTGGGTTTGAATTCTCTCCCATTTCCATTGAACAGACCATAAAAACCATAAAAGGCCTCAAACCATCTAAATGTCAAGCAGCCATTTGCCCGGTCACCCTAGTCAAAGACTGTGCTGAGAACATGGCCCGATTCATCACGTCATTAATTAACAACTCCTTTACCTCCAACGAAGTACATAAAAATCTGAAGGAAGCTTGGGTACTTCCACTTCTGAAGAAAGCCACCCTGGACCCTAACGTGCCAACGAACTATAGGCCCATCACCACAGTGCTGTTTTTAGTATAAATCTTAGACAGAGTGGCATATGTAGAAATTCAGAAGTTCCCTGAAAAGTGCAACCCACTTGGCCTGCGCCAATCAGGTTTTAGACCTGGCCACGGCACGGAAACAGCCCTAGTCTTTCTCAAAACCCGAATGGATCAATTTAGAGAAAGAGTCGACCTGACCATACCCCTGCTATTGGACCTCTCGGCGGTGTTCGACTTGGTGAACCATAACATCCAATGCCGTCACCTCAATAGCGATGCCCACCTCTCCAACAATGCCATAAACTGGATTAAATCATTCCTGTCAAACCGCTCTGTGAGGGTCTTCTCCACCACAGCGGCTGCACCCCCCTCACCAGTCAATTGCAGGGTTCCACAGGGATCCTGCATCTCCCCCACACTCCACAATGCATTCAACAAACCGCTCTTTGACCGACTTGACACACTGGGTGTCACATACACAAATTATGCTGATGATACCCAGATACTCATACCCATCACAGGCAACCACGACAATGACTCAAAATCCCTGAACGCCATCTACTCTGGCATCCAGGCTTGGATGGCACAAAACGAACTCTGCCTCAACAATGATAAAACTGAAATTCTGATCATAGGCAGCCCTGCTAGACTGAAAAACCTCTCATCCTCTTACACTTCCTTCATCATCGACGGGAACACAATCATAGTGGCCAAAGAGGTCAAAACCCTAAGGATCTACCTCGACTCATCACTAACTCTCACTCCCCAAGTCAATGCCATCATTTCAGCCTCATCCTCCACAGCCAACCTCATCACTGCCTGCAAACCTCTACTAACGGTAGAGATCCACATCACACTGGCAAGAGCCTTGATCCTCTCCAGGATCGACTACTGCAATGCCATATTTGCAGGCTCCTCGGCCAAAAACATCTCCAAACTTCAGGTTGTGCAAAACAATGCTATCCGAGCTGCAGTCAACATCCCCAAGTCAGTTCACATAACCACCACTAGACAAGACATCCACCAGCCAATCAACCAAATCTCAAACATCCAGACCTACCAGATCTCCATACATCGGTCAGCATACCATCCAAAGATTTAAAAGACAAAAAGCAGCCGGTTCTAGTTTACCGGTTCTGGCTGCCAACAACTGGAACGCCGTGCCACCTGAGCTCAAAACTGACCAGTCACTCTAGTCATTCCGAAAAAAGCTCAAAACGTGGCTTTTCAAACAAGATCTCAAAATAACCACTAAGCCACCTCCTTCCACACCCATACTCACCCCAACTAGTGGGAGCGAGCCGCCCTATGGGACACAGATACCACCACTCCTCACTTTCAGCAATACACCAAGACCATCCTTTGGGGAGTCACTAACCCCATCAACTAAAAATCTGGTTCTATCGGATTACAGCAGAAGGCAACCAATCCCCATGTACCATTAAACTGCAATTATGCATATGATCATGACTAAGATGAAAGTAACTAGATGTAACCTACTCCCCAAGAAACTTCTTATGAGCAAGTTTGAAAGTAACTGGATGTAACCAACTTCATGATTCATAGGATTATATGTACACCTGTAACCATATTCTTAAAAACAAGTGCCCAGATGCCCCAGGTCTAGGTGCGCTATATAAATGTAATGTAATAAATAAATCCATACATTTGTTTTGGGTTTTCTGGAATAAATATTCCACCTTTTTGACAAAAGATAAAAGGTACACTTATTGGGCCTCATTACAATCTTGGCGGAATGGGTTAATGGGTGCCGCTAATGGATGTGGACCCGTTAAACCCATTCCGCCTGATTATGAGTTCTCCTCGCGGGACCCGGTAAGGATGCCTGGTAAAACCAGGCGTTGTTACCAGGTCTCGCAAGGGGACCAAGGAGCTCACAACGGGCTGGTCGTAATCGGCCCGTTGTTAGCTCCCTGCACCCATTCCCATTGAGCCCTATGGGGGCTCGAATAGGAACGGGGAAGATCTGGGCCCGGGTTCCCTGAGGGAGGAATTACCAGGTCCTCCAAACTCGGAATGGCCCGGTAATTCCCCATTCAGGGAAATCGGACCCGGACCCGGTTTTGGATGCAGCCAAAGCCGTAATGAGGCCCATTGTCACTATCAATATTTATGACATAACTTGTGAGGTAACAGTATAAAAAGATAAAAGACACACCAACCAGAAATACTTGTATTCAGAGATGTACTTTCTGAAGTGATAGGGTGTCATCAATAAAGATGTGTATTTAATAGAGGTCGAGAAAACTGTATGAAGGAGTGCATGGACCAGACCTTGTATCCATCCTGAGGAAGGGAGGTAACCAAAATACGCATTCGCTGATTCGAATTTCATATAACAAGTTGAAAAAATGTTTACTATTGGTTCTACATTGTTCATTGTGCAGGGAGAACATTAATATGCAAGTGTGCCATTCTTTGCTCACAACGTTTTGATAACGGTCTGTAAAAGGGCATTTGGGTTGTTTGCAAGGTTAGCTTTTTTGTTCTGTTTTCATTCTTTTTTGTATGTGATATGCAGCAGCATAATGAACAGGGCACAGTTCTGAGAGTTCACCATAGGCTGCGCAGCCATGCTTGCCTCCAGGGCAAGAGGGGAGTAAAACACAAGTGGCCAGATTACAGTGGGATGAAGGGAACCTTATTGTTTAATGCTGGAAGAACAAGAGAGGTGGGAGTTTGGAGGGAACAGATACTCCTGTCTCAGTCAGTTCTAGGAAATGAGGTGGCAGACATAGGGGGGCTGACCTGAGCAATGTGTCTATGTTAATGTTTGTCCATTTGTAGCACCCCAGGAGCAATTAGGCATTAAGGCGCACGATAAACAAACAAGAACAGACAGACACAGACAACGAAACAGAAAGAACTCCAGAGCTAAAGATTAAACAGAACCAGACGACAGTAGCCAAGAGTTGGTCATGGGATAATCGAAACAAATCCAACAATATTTTTTAAACAGGTGTGTCTTAAGCACCTTCTTTAAAATGCAAAAAGGAACGTATTTCTCTCAGATCTAATCAGAGGTTATTCCAGAGATGAGGAGCCATTGAGTCAAAGGCCAGTCTACAGGCTCTTTCAAGTTTGACTCAAGAAATGGACAACAAGTTAGGTTACTAGAACGCAATGTCCTAACACAAGGTTTAAGGGTCAGCCTACATTTTATGGAAGATGGACATTTCCCAAGCAAGCACTTCTGGGCAAGAGTAAAAACTCTAAAGGCAAAGTGCTCTCCCACTGGCAGCCAGTGTAAGACATGTCAATCCTCTGTAGCATGATCCAGGCACTATGATTTGGTTCACTATTCTAACTGCACTATTTTTAAGTGGATGTAGCTAAGTTATATTGCCTTGCATGGTGCAGGACAAAGGACTTCCACAGTAGTCAATCTTAGCTCCAATGATAGCAAAGGCAAACCAAGCACAATTCTCCTTAGTCAAGAAGGGGTGAATACGACATAGCAGTTCCAAGAAGTAGGAACTAGAAACAATATTATTTGTGTTGGATTTCAATGTGAGGTAGGCATCAAAATAAACTCCCAGCATTTTCACTTTTATGGCCACTAGAATGTCACACGCACAGATGGTACACTCACTAAAATCAGCCGAAAACTTTGATGATCTTTGTTGGGTTCCAGCAATGAGTAGTTCTGTTTTAGAGTCATTCAACGCTTAAACATTGAAGGCCATCCAGGTTTGGATAGTATTAAATATCTTATTAGATTCTCCGAATACATATTATCTTCCCCCGTAAAGCACAACAAAATCTGTGTATCATCGGTGTAGTTAGTATAGAGTCAGGGATAGCATGTAGGGGTCGCTGTGACCCCTGCTTTGTCCTTTAAGACCAGTGGCATGGTCTTTGCAACCCCTATTGAAAACATGTAAAAACATGTTTTTGTAGATGTTTGTATACAGTGTACTTATTATTGACATAATATTTGATGTAGCTATTGCTATAGCATAACATGAAATAACCCTGGGCAACATATGGTCACTGCACACTCACTTTGTTAGAGCACTGAGAGTGAGCCCGTGTTCAGGCGTCCATCGGGGAGAGAAGCTCCCTTTTATCAAGGAACGCTATTTTAGTCCTGACTAACAGAATGAAAATAAATAGTTTCATGAAAACAAAGAGTGGCAACATCTGTGACATTTGTAGAAATTATATTACGTGTCCTATTTTCTGGGCTCAGTCTTTCTTTAGGAATTAAGTGCTTTAATGCGTGTGCATATGATGTATGCCACATGAGTCGATAATCACATATGCTCTTAGTAAACAGCTATTACACGGCTGTTCAGCACAGGGTTTCAGTATTGAGGGTTTTACCTTTCTATTTCTTATTTACACGAGGCCTCCAATGGCACTATTAGAAGACGCACTACAAATGAAATGACCAACAATATAACATAATGTCCATCTGGTACTACAGCTGAGGAACTGGTGCTATGATCGGGCAATCTCATTACTCACTTCACTTGTCAATCACCCTACAACCTTGTTGATATTCCTCCCATGTTTCCTCTCCACCGTTTTTACCTGCCCTCTGCAGCCTCTACTGCTCCCTATCTATCGATGATTACAGAAACAGAAAAAAGATCAGCATGGTAAACACAGTCTTTGCTGACAATGTGATTGCCGGCTTTCAATGGTGGGCGCTACTCACTTGTAACACATCATAACATAAGCTACTCTTCACATCAATTTTAAAACACTTGTTTTCAAAACAATACAAAATTATATTTTATTATGGAAGAATGTTTTTCATAAATAAATATATATATTTAGCAAAACATTGGCTTTAGATTTTGTACAAGAATAGGAAGAAATAAAGATTTTCCTTATACTTTTCTATATTTTCAGTGCATACGTACCACTTAGTGATGACTAATGAAACAAGTAACTTGGATTCAGGTTCATGGTGCAACACGCCCTACTGCTCATTTTCTTAAAGAATTAGTTTATTTCTATGGCTCCTCACACCACAAATAGAACTGTGCCCGGGCATTTGAATAATAACAATGAGTATCTGTTTAAACCAGTACTTAAACATGTGTTTTGTTTCAGCACACAACTAGTACGCTATTTTAATTTATGTTATGTTGATTGGTATTTGTAAATCACATATCTGCTATAATCAGGCATCTATCATCCACAATGAGCTAGTGCAAGTGGCAGCTTTAATCCCAAATATGTTGAAACTGTGGTGTGCGGACACGGGTGGTGGCAACAGTGATGTGGAGCTGCCCACCCAATGCGTCACAGGCGTGCATGAAAGTATTTGAGCCTTGCCACTTCTTTTTTTTACGAATTAAGAGCTGCATGCATCCCTTGGTTGCGATCACCCTTTTGTTCTGGCTCTGTTTCCAAGAGATGAATTTGTTGACACACCTTCTTTCATTTCATGCAACAGCCACATGTATTTTCTTTCCATTGCATGGCATCATTTGGCCTTGGATGTCTGCTTACATTCACAGTAATTTGCTAAAATGGGCCTATACAGACATATATTAACACTACATAAGGAGATCCATTCCTGTATGAAATACATATCATATTACAGTGATATTGTAACCATATTTGTCTTAGTGTACTGAGGAACAATGCTATGGGATGCCACTCCATGTTTTATTTGGGAGTGAAAGGCCGTGTGCCTCACTTCCCATGATGTCACTTGGGGGTGGGGTCAAATTACATCACTTCCTGTGATGTCATCACAGGTCAAGGGGTCGTGTTATGTGACTTCCGCTACCCCAGGCATTTTAGTGAAATGATATCCCTGTATAGCGCACGCCAAGAGCAGAAAGAATGTCAAAAAGTGGTTTTGTGATATATTATAAAGAGTAGGTGAGAGACATGTCCCTTGGAGGACCTCACAGACCAGATTAGTGGGGTGAGCTGTTGCGGATTCACTGAAATCTCTAACCATATGACCTGATAAAAAAGAGAGAACCCAAATTGAAGCCTCAACAGAGAAATTAGCAGTATAATGCAACCTGTATACCAATATATTGTAATCTATCAGTTTGAACGCCTCTGAAAGATCCAAGAACTTCAGCATGGACACACCACCCTTGTCCATAATCTGAAGCATATTAGATTTTAGATCTAAAAAGGTAGTCTCTGTCCCATGAGCGGCCCTAAACCTGACTGCCTAAGGCCGAGCAAATTGTGCTCCTTTACATACAACTGTATTTGCAAGCATGGAACTCTATAAATAATCTTTAAGAGAAAAGGTAGATTGGTTATTGGTCCATAGTTGGTGGCCACACTGAGATCCAACTCAGACTTCTTAAACAAAGGGGTTATCCCTTGCTTAGTAGTAGAAGGTACAGTGCTGAATGTATGAAGGAGACATTGATACAATGGGTAATCACAAGGATCACAACACACACACTCCTTCACTATAACAGCTGGCCAAGAATCTCCTTTGCACACTGTAGGTTTAAGAAAGTGGATAAGGGTTGCAACCTCTTGTTCTGTAACATTAGCAAACTTAAATGGCGGAGAGTCGGCTCAAAGGCTCTTCTGGAAACTAGGTGGCTGCAAAGGTATAGCTTGTTTTAGAGCAATTTATTGCTCACGGGTTAGAACCTTGTTCATTAAGGCATTGTGTATGGCAATACACCAAGCTTCATGTTTGATAATAAAGTCTTGTGGCATCACAGCAGGGGAATCAAGTTCTCTCAGAACTTTACCAAGTTTTTACAATACAAAATAACTGCACAAACCAAAGCGTTCCTTTTTGCCATTAAGTATGGCTCCCTTATTTTATTTTTTTACAGCCAGGTGATAGACTTCCTTATCTTCTGGGGAAAAAGATTTAAGCCAATTTTTGTGGCATTTATATTTTTCAGATCTTAATTTGTACAAATCAGACATAAGCCAGGATTGTTTATTGAACTTGACCCAGGTCTTACACTTTCTTACTGGAGCAACCTCATCTATGGATGAAGTCAGTAAGTGCTGATAGTGATCAGCAATGGCTTGCGCAGATGTTAGAAACACAAGTACCTGATACGGTGTATGCAACTTTGTAAAGAGAGTGTTTTGTGGCTTTATGCAAATTGCATCTGGAGACAGTGATATTAACGGGGCACACACATTGCTTGAGGCTATGGATGAGCAACAGAAAGTTAAAAAAAAATGGTCTGACCATGGACAGAGAGAGATCATGAGATCATAAATCATAATTTCAAGAGTACAAATCCAGTCCAGTATATTACATACCCTATGGGTGGTGGCTCTAACATGCTGATGAAAACCAAGATCAAGAAGAGCTTGATTAACTGAGGTAACTACATGATCAACGTCATCATTATACCAATAATAAAAATCCACCAGCAATAATATATTGGATCAGGGCCTAATTATTGAGAGGAGGCTAGTGATCAACTGAGTCTCAAAATGTGGTATGTTATTTGGAGGTCTATACAATATTAAAAAATCTATATGTGACTCAGGATAAAGAAGAAGCTTGGTCAACAAACCTTCCGAGTCCTCAGGGGTCTCAATGGTAACCTCATGAATATTAGGATGTTGTATGAAGATGAAAGCGACTCTTACTCCCTTCCCAGAGAGTCTGTCTATAGTGATTACCAAATAGTCATGAGGCACAGCAAGTGTAAGGTCTGGTCCAGTGGTGCCAGGTAGGTAGCCATGTTTCGTTGATGAAAATCATATCTATGTTACCATACTCCATAACACCGAAAATTTGACACCAGACTTCCCGGTGCAACAGGGAAATTACAAGGCCCAGCAGCCGGACATTACAAGTCCCAAAGGCGCAGGAAGTCAGGCTCCGGATTTAAGACTCTATGGGAGTTGGGAGATGAACGCACCAACACTGTTGCTAACAGTACCAGCGCATTTGTTGTGAAGAATCTGCCTGCTGGGGCCATAGCACCCGGCAGGGTGAATCCTGTCCAGTGCAGCGGCCCCGGCAGGCAGACCCATAGTGTAGCGGTCTCCAAACAAGGGTACTGACAACCTTGTTTCCCAGACCACCACACTTCTAAAGAGGCCCCATGTGTTCTTACAATAACAATACTGGCATATATTGGCATCATTGGTTTTGCTCATCTTAGCTCTATGAAAGCTCTTGCTAAATATGAATAGGTTTCAGGTATTCATCGACAACCAGAGAATGCTTTGGTGCGAATTCTCATTGCAGTAGAAAGTGTATTGTATTTTCTTATTTAATTGCCACACATTACATGTTTACTGTCCGCATTCACAAAAGTTGCGACAGCTAAAAAAGGGGAAAATGTGCTATGATTGTGGAACATGTTTGAGAGTGATCTGTGTTTGTTAGACAAGGTCTATCAGACAGGCGGCTTGTGCCCCTATACTAAGTTTTTATTATTATTGTTATTATAAGGGTATGTATTGAGTGCTGAACTAGCTTCGGGGAGCAACAGAGCGCTTTACATTCATAGGGGGAAGAACACAGTGGGGGAAAGCAGAGGAAAAGGGGATCTAACAGAGGAGGGTGAGGGTGGGCAATTGGCAGCAAGGGATCTGCAAGCAACCAATGGGAGAAGACAGTGGGGAGCAGATCACTGAGTCTCATGTAGGTGTGTGGACCTACGCTTTTTCTTGCATAAAGGATAGCGATGCTTAGATTGCCTGCAATCATGCACTACCCATGTGTGTATCTCAGGAACAGTCTCGATGGTGAGTATATAGGGCCTCATTACAAGTATGGCGGAAAGGCAACAACGGCACTGGTACTGCTACCGGCAACATTGCTACTGTACCGCCATACTAGGAGTTCTGCGTGCGTGTGCCCCTGCAGCCACCAGTTCTGACCTGGTGGCCGTAACAGCACCCACGAGCAGAACATGATGGAGGACTGGGCCTGGCACCCGCGAAAGGGCAATTAGCGGGTCCTGCTGGGCCGGAATAGCCCTGTAATTGCCCATTCGCGGGTGCAGGATCTGGATGCGAGTTTGGAGGTAACCTTGCCGGTTTTACCGGCAAGGCTGAGGCCGAAGGACCTTGCACATGTTGAACATAACTGTCACTCTCAGCAACTTCCCAGTGTTTGAAGGTAGCATCAAACACCAGTGTCTCATTTGACATAAAAACATGATTCAAGAAAAGATGAAAGTGTGCAAATGATTTCAAAATCTATAAAGTTGAGTCATTTTTTGGAGCTGAGATTTGCCGTTTAAGATTTTTTTTTAAAAGTGTGCATATAGCAGAATTCACTCCTCAGTTGTAGATTTCAGTATCAAATAATTCCATCTTATTTGATGTTTATAGGGTCTGAACAGATAATTTATGACAGGCACCGCTATATGCTACTGGGATGACCTCCATTGATCACTCATCCGGGGCTGTTGGGCTCTGTTACTGATGGACCAGCGCCCTCGAATCCATTATTCATAATGCTGTATTCGCCTATTAGACATTTGTGTGTGCGTTTCTGTTCCTATTTCCTCCCTCTTGTAATGGAGCATTTGCAAGGCAGAGATCTAATTCAACCGGCCTGCTTCTTGAGCTCAAGTTTGACCATCAATTCTGCAGCAAATCCATCACCCTTAAGGGGAACTCCATAAACAGAAGTATATTAGGACTTCATAGGAAACCAGAAAATAAAACCTGCCAAGAGTCTCTCCATCAGCACCCATGGAAATAAATGTCTGTGGCTTCTGAAAAGCTTTTATGGTGCTTTATGGGTTTAACGGATCAATACGGTAATAGCTGGATTTATATTTCAACCAGGCCTGTAAAAAACTAAAGTTTTACTGCCTTACAACATATATAAATCTTTGCCCTGCTTCCAAACGGAGCACACTGTGGAGCCTGGTCATGTGTGTGGCAGCGCCTGGGTCTCCTTCATTAGGAATGCATAAGCAGAAACTGCTTCTGCTTGATATGTGCAAATATCTATTTTCCTTTCAAGTTTATTTTTGCTTCATTTCTCCTCTAGCTTTGGACCTGGCAGAGTCATCATCCGACAAGGGCACATCCCACAAAACTTCTACCTGATCCTGTCTGGCACCACAGTGGTGACAAAGGTGTCCGTCAACAAGCAGACTGGGGAGCTGTTTCCAAAGACTGTAGCCTTCCTCAAGAAAGGAAAATATTTTGGGGTATTCTACTTGTTTACTTAAATGATTGAAATGATTTATAATCAATCTTCCGTTTTCCATTTGATAGAGGAGGTTCCAAATACAGATAATGTGGCTTTGTAGTTGGCGATTGCAATTATAACAGTGTCATTTTGGTTGTGTAAATTGGTTGTGTAAGAACATGTCTGGAATATGGTAAAACAAACAAGTGACAAACGTGGCCTCATTACAAGGCTAGCAATAGCCGTGCCTGTAATGCAGGCAGGGCTTCCGCTGGTATTTTATTTTTTCTGGTGCCCAGAAATGGACAATTACCGGGTCATTCCTGGGTGCTGGGAAAAATTCTTCCCCATTCCTTTTGTGCCGCATAGGGCTCAATGGGAATGGGGAAGCCGGATGCACCGGCACCATTATGAATGGTGCCGGTGCATCCGACATTCGGTGCATGTGGGTGCTGCTCTGCCCGTCAGGTCCGACATGGTGGGCAGAAAGGCACCCGCAAGCACAACTCGTAGTTTGCCGGTCCGAGAACTACGGTACCGGCAAGCTTACCGGTACCGTAGTTCCCGGAACAGCAAACTTATAATGAGGCCCAATGTGGTTTGCTGCATCTATTTTGGACCTATTTTGGAACCAGCTCACAGCCTGAGCTGGGCACTAGGCATGGCATCTGTTCTGTGCATAACACATGCATCTCTGCCCGAATCACAACTTCTAGGAAGGCCGAGAGGCAGCGATCCATGATTATTCTGCCCGCTGCAGTCAGTGTCCATAGGGATCGGCTGTTATTGTTACCGCCATTTTGACCACAGCTTTGTGTGCATGCAAACATGGCAGTTATCCAGTTGGTCCTGGAGGGGATTTTGTCATGGAAATTAGCTGCGTGCCAGGATTCTCGTGTCTAAATTTGCTTCATGTGATGAGGATGATCTGGCTGAGTGAACCCTGCCCGCATAATCCGATGTGGCTGGGGTGCTTCTGCCATGTTGTTGGGTTTAGACAAAATGGTCTCAGCAGTAATGGAAACACGTTTCTTCATTTTCCACAAGTACATCTTTCCTTAATCTTATTCATGTTATTTTGTAGCCTAACATGTGTAGGCCATCTTCGAAAGAGAACCTATTTTTTTTTGGTGCGCACCATTTATACTGAAAGAACAGTTCGAATTAATATCGTCTAAACTGCAAACCACCTTGTACTTTTGTGTGGGGAACAATGCGTTTATTGTTATGTGTAGTGGCGCCAATGCAGCTGTACACTATCACCATTGTATTTCTCCATATGTATGTCAAAGAAAAGTAAGACTGTAATGCTTTTTACAAGGAATCAACATTATGTTTCCTGTAAGAATTACCCTACATATCATATTCCTCTTTTGCTTAACATTAGAGTATGCACATGCCTTATTAATCCCAGAACAGAGATGGTGTGTTGCAAAATGTTAATCGCACCAGTTCCTCATTTCGGGCTCAAGTTCCATGCCACCACGAAAAACACCTAAAATGTGGATGCAACATTTTTATCAGGAGAGGAGTCCTACACGGTCCGGTCATCTCCCTTTAAAATGTCATTCAGCTGCTTAGAAAATCACCCCTCATTTATAGACAGAAGTAAATAGCTGTCATGATGCATTCCCCCCGGGGACCCAGAACAAGTCCAGCAACCCCGGAAGCAGGCATCAAGTTATTCCAAGCAAGCCCAACAACCCCTGCTAGGGGCTATTTGGGTGCAGTCCTGGCGTCTATGGTGCCAGGCTCATAGATTAAAACTTACCTGATGCAGACCATGCTGCAAACTTACCTGATGCAGACCATGCTGCAAGAGCTCCAAGCCAAAAGAGGCTTGGTAGGGACTACTTTACCTAGGGACTATTTTTTTACTTGGGTGGGGCTGGGGAGGAATACTTACCTGGGACTACTTTGGAGGCTATTTAAACCACGCCCGAAGAGCAGCACACGCTTTGCGTTATTCTGCATCCAGCAGCGTAACGCTCACTGTGCCTGCATCCAGTCTTCTGCCATGCCCGCCTCGAGTCTGGAGCTCCTAGAAACAGGGAGAAAGAAGGAGAAAAGGTTAGAACAAGAGCAATACCTTTGATCCTTACCTGGGTGGGGCTGGGGAGGAATACTTACCTGGGACTACTTTGGAGGCTATTTAAACCACGCCCGAAGAGCAGCACACGCTTTGCGTTATTCTGCATCCAGCAGCGTAACGCTCACCGTGCCTGCAAGTCTGCATCCAGTCTTCTGCCACGCCCGCCTCGAGTCTGGAGCTCCTAGAAACAGGGAGAAAGAAGGAGAAAAGGTTAGAACAAGAGCAATACCTTTGATCCTTACCTGGGTGGGGCTGGGGAGGAATACTTACCTGGGACTACTTTGGAGGCTATTTAAACCACGCCCGAAGAGCAGCACACGCTTTGCGTTATTCTGCATCCAGCAGCGTAACGCTCACCGTGCCTGCAAGTCTGCATCCAGTCTTCTGCCACGCCCGCCTCGAGTCTGGAGCTCCTAGAAACAGGGAGAAAGAAGGAGAAAAGGTTAGAACAAGAGCAATACCTTTGATCCTTACCTGAATTCCCGATCCACCGTGCCTTCGAGCTGGAAGAAAGAAGTTATTTTATGCGCGTCGCCTCGCCTGCTGCAGCGCCGCACTGAACTCACCGGCCTTCGCAACATCTTCACATTCCACCGCATCCTTCTGCATGTTCTCGCCGCACTCCGGCACCTAAGGGGAACATAAGAACAGCAAGGTGAGCCAAGGGAATAAACAGAGGCAATATTAGTTACCCCCCATAGACTTACCTGATTTTACCACCAGGGGTACTATTCCTCTTCACGGGTCAGCGCAGCCTCCACTGCATCCCGGCCCCCAAGGGGAACAAAAGGACAGCAAGGTGAAACAAAGGGACAAACAAGGGGAAACCTCCTCACCACAATAGACTTACCTGATTTTACCTCCGGAGGCATTATTCACCGAGACTTCATACTTTCTCTCAGCGCCTGAATAAGGATGAAAGCAACAGGTTACATACTGACATTATTTTATCGAACTGTGTTGGATAATACAAATCCTTACCTGAATATTACCGGTTGCCACGAGGAACTCTTCGCTAGGGTCAAGCTGCAACCTACAAGTAATCGGACAAGAGTGAAAGTCAAACATTTGAACTCTTACGAACTACATACTTACGGCATCTTGCCGGAAATCTCGGAGTCAATATTGTTCTGGAACTCACCAATTCCTTCGAGCCAGTGAAGCAACTGGTTATCTACACGCCCCTACGCCCGATGCAGGATGGAGAGCTCATCTTTCCAAACCATTAGGTGAGACTATAAGAGGGGAGATCAAAGGTGATCAGTGGGGAAAACAGCAGGGGTGGAGGGGGTTAACGCTCAACTCCACGGGTGGTTAATTCCCTTTCTCCATTTGCAAAAGAATATTCCTACGGGCCAAGCAAACGAAGCTAGGTGGGCCAGTCCAGTCCGTCATCTCGGCACTACGCGTCACATTGGTGGAGACCGCAGCTGTCCAGTTCAGATTGACGACCCTGTGGGAGCCAGGTGAGTGTAACAATAGCACATCTGGGACACATTGAGCTTTCACTTACGTGCCAAAATGTCTGCAAAGGTATTGTCATCATTTGCACTATGAAGTGTAATAAATGTGTTAGAGCAGGCACACTGTGCCTTGTTTTTGCACTTTATAACGCACTTTATAACACAAACAGTATAACTGCTGATTACCATTTGTGCAAGGAAGAATGGATTTACAATAGATTCCTGTGAGTGTGCTTCTTCTTAGCAGGTGTCAAATACAGGAAGATTCCCTAAGAATCCAATACAAATACACCAGCATAGCAATATCACGCTGGCATATATGCATTCAGTTTTTGACGGTGGAACTTAGAAACCAGGGGGGAATTATTTTACATGGCTCAGATTCACCAACATAAAATAGAAAAGGCCCTGGAGTGGACCCTTACGTGTAAAACAATGTGTAACCATTTTACAAATAGTTTTTGCTCCTTAGATAAGACTCAGGGGACTTAGTACACAAGGGCCTAAGTGTTTTCTAGAGCATTTACTTTTTTACCTGTGAATTGTGTCCTAAGCCACATGGGAACCACTCGCTTCCAGCCAGCAACAAGGGGATTAAAAGTGATGGGAAGGTGGTAGGTAATCCTGTTCACTGTTAATGAATCCTTGTCACCTATTTCACAGAATTATGCACCAGCCATGATGACTAGAAATAAATGCAATCTGACCGTTGAGAAATTATTACCATTACTTCAACCAATCATTAAACCTACTACTGGTAGCAAAGTGTTGGAAACCAACAGGGATGGTGTGGTTGGTGAAGGGATGCTAAATTCACACCAAAACTATTGTCACATTTATGGGGCTGTAAATAACAGAGCACAGCCAAATACAAAAATCTTATATATGGTCATTGGGGTAAGTTTTACATTCTGTTAGGCCCCCAGTCTGATTATTTAATTCCATTCTCCAGCGTTCTAAAAACTTACCTTAATAATATAATTTCTGTTCTTTTCTGAACTTTTAAAAAATCTTGCACTTGCATATCTGAATTAAACATGGACTAGTAAAATTGTTTGTCTTGTCGCACCTAGAGTAGGATTTGTTTATGTTGGGGCAGGGGTGTGTTTTGGGTGTGGGTGGGGTAGTTGTCGTGGGTATGTAGTGATTTGCAGTGTTTGTTTGCATGGGAAATATACAAACCTTTGGTGGTGCGTACATTTCGATGCAAACCTTTCGGTCACAGATTTTTCCGTGATGGGAAAATCACACAGATCCTGTAGGGAGGATGGGGGTATAGGGTGCAGGGAGCTCTCTGTTTGGTCAGCATGTGATGTTTAAGCTGGGCCTTAAAGAGATGCACTGTCGGGCTGGCTTTGGTTGTGATGGACAGTGGATTACAAAGGAGCAAGGCGTATAGTGGATTATATTAGGTGGTCGGTCCAGGCACATGGAGTGATGGATAGGATATCAATGTTACAAATTAATTTAAGTCAGCTAACAAATCTAAGGTTCTACCATTATTGTGTGTGGGTTTGGTTATGTAGTGTGTGAACCCTAGTTCAGTGATTATTTCCTTAAGGGCACATGTTTTATGTTAATGTTAAAGGATATTTGTACCACGCACTATCACCACTGGAGTGGTCCCCTGGCGCTCTGGTGGCTCTGAAAAACAAAGGGAGGAGTGGGGGGCAGTTAGTGGGTTGAGCTGGAGAAGTGCAATAGAGCAGTGATGGGCTGTTGGCGGCCCCAGCCTGGAATTCCGTTGGCTGGGCTTATGGTGTTATACTGTCGGAAGACGTTGTGTGGGTCTATGTGTGCTTTGTTTTGTTGTTGCAGTGTAGTGAAGTTTGTTGTGTTGGTGGTTTGTGGTTGTGTTTGGTTAGAGTTTGAGAGGTGTATGCAGAGGGTGAAATTGTTAGTGGGTTAATTGGCATTGCTGTCTTGAAGAGATGCGCTAAATTTCCGTGTTTCTAGTTAAGTGGGGTGTGTGGGTGTTTCCGCGTCTACGTCCAGATCAGGAGCTGTACGGCACTCATGGTCTCTTTCCCATATGGCATCCATTCATATGCATAACCCTGCCCAAGTTGGGTACCGGCCGCCTACGAATCTCCTATGTGTATGCGGGTGTGGGCAGGCGTTTGTGCGTCCCTTGCGGTCTAGCCCAGAGAGAATTCCCAATCTAGTCTAGTAGGAAGGCAGCATCGGTAAGCCCGGGTTTACTCCCTCCATGTGTTGGGGCTGCTCGGCATTCATCATCTTATTTGGTTGCTCATTCGTGTTAACGCTCCTGCCAATGTCCACAGCTTAGTTAGTCTGGCAAGTGCTAATGTTCACCAAACTTTAAACTGGTATGATCTATAGTAGCATTTATCGAGTGGGTGAAGGTTGTTCGCTGCACGTTGGCTAGGGATGTTGGATTCCATCCTTGTGTGTCTTGTTAGACTAAGTGTCATCTCACTTGTTGTAGTAGGGGTTTCTTAATTCGGGTCTAGATTTGTTCATTTTCGTCCTAGATTTGTCCTCCTTTTCATTGTGTTTATGATCTTTAATGTCTTGGAAACCTAAGTTGAAGTTGCCCAAGAAGATGACTTGTGAATTGTTTTTCGTGTTAGTAGTTAGCAGGTGTGAAATGTCATTTTCAAAGGTGGTGCTAGCACCAGGTGGACGGTAAATTAGGTGGACAGTAATAGTTGAAGTATGTGAGGTGGGTAGCTTGATGGATAGTAATTCTACTGAAGGCAAAGGTTGGCTATTGACGTTTCCCAGGCCTAATGAGGTTTTATAGATGAATGCAATGCCTCCTCTTTACGGAAGGTTGGCATCTCTGTCAGTTTGGATGATGGAAGAAGTGTCTGGGATAGCAAGGGCAAACGATGGACCTGAGGCTGTGTGAAGCCAGCTCTCAGAGATAGCAATAAAGTCGGGGTTATAAAGTCAGCAATATCTAATGCATGTGCCGGTAAGGATCTAGCATTGATGAGGCCAGTTTTCATTCGAGGTGACGTGTTGTTCTGTTTACCATTAGGTAACCATGGGATGTGCTTAGATGCAGGGGGTATGGTAGCTGGGTTGTATGTTACTGAAGTGGTGTCTTTGGTGATAGAGGCGTTATGCCGCTGTGGGAGTCTAGAGCTTAGTCTTTTATTTCTGTGTAGCGTAGAGCAAGGTGAAGCAATCAAATGTGGCAAGTAGTGCATAGTGCACAATAGCAATTTGCACAAAGGCAATCAACGATAGTGCAAGTGGGGCACTTTCGCACAGTGTGGCAATCAGCAATGGCAGAGTAGGGCACAATAGCACTTGAGCAAGGGTGATCATTTGCAAAGTAGGACACAATATCACTTAAACATTGGCAGTCAACAATAACGTGGGGCGCTTCAGCACAGCGTAGCAATCAATGGTGATTGGTTGGTGGATCACAGTTGCTGATACATGCAGATATGTCTGAGCATGGGAATGAGTCCTGCAACGTGCTTTTTCCCACTTGGTCAGGCTCAGTCAGGAGCCTGAGTGTGTGCATTGGGGTGTGCCGGCTTCGCCTGTCAGCGCCCTCCGACAGGCCACAAGACCGAAGTTGTATCCAATGGGCTACTCAGGGCAGACATCAAGCCCAAAAGCTGTAATGGCGGCGGCCATCTTTTAGCGGTTGCTTCGGTGTAATGGCAGGATGCAAAGGCACAGTAATTCTACTTCATTCACAAAGATAGACACTCATTTCTTTTTGCTGATAGTAGATAATGCCACACACTTAACTGAGGTGACGCAATTCCAGCAACAGCTGTGCAATCGCAAAGTGCATTGGCAATAGTCCTCAGGCTTACCTTCGATCTGCTCTGCTTGAAGAGTGGAGGTGCTGCTTCAACTGCAACGCTGGTGAGGGAGAGAAGCTCCAAGGTTAATTCCAGCAGCAGAGATGATGATAGTGATACATTGTTGCAGTCAGATGTATTTATAAAAGAGGACCCAAAGGTTGCAAGCCTTGGGCAAGGAAATAACAAGGCCAGGCAGGAAAGAGATAGTTAAGTGTGGGAATGGCATTGGAAGCCAGGATAAAAGTAACTTCTCCTTTCAAAGAATGTGTCACGAGGCATCAGGGAGCCATCCAGCGACTGATCACAGAAAGACAGTTGATGGGTGAAGGTGAAAATGGAGAAATATATTTGAGTGTCATCAGAAAAGAGGTGGTAGTAAAAGAGAAAGAATGAGATAAGTTGAACTAGATAAAAGGTAGAGGTGGAAGAACAGAGATCCAAGGACTGGTCCGTGGGGTAAGCCGAAAGAGAGAGGGCTAGAGGTCAGAGGTTTGCAGGTTCCTGGAGATTTTAAAAGAGGAACATTCCAACTAGGAGGCAATCCTGGCTAGAGCAGATTTGCAAACTCAAGGTTTAAGTGTGAGGAGTTGCCATCTGTCAAGGCTGAAGGAGCCCTGCTTTTTTGATTCCACCCATTCAAATCAGTTCTGCAATGCACCACGTCAGGTAAAGCACTTCATCACTGATGGAGTCGATGACCAAACTATCCAAACTGCATCCTTTGAGCCCTTGCATTGAACTGACTTGCCTGTGCATCCCGGCTCTCTAACTTAACTGCTGTCGATCCTTGACTGCCGAAACCAAGCCGGTGACATCCATGATCCACATTACTTGAGTAATGCTTCAAACTGTACCGCCGCCCATATTAAGGGGCCCTTAACTTGGGCGGTGGGCTGTATTGGGAAGGGGGCAGCCCTGCCCCACCCCACTAGGCACTTTAGAGTGAGGCGAGATGCATTCGAAGCACTATGATGGGCCAGGGGGAGGCGGGACAGAGAGAGGACCACCTCCCAGTGCAGTACAAAAGGGCCAACTCCAGTATAAGCAAATCTACTCTATACATATAGTATAGCATAGGGTGCGAGCAGCATTGCTATTAGTAACTATAGTTATAAGGGAAGGCCTGCGCAGCAAATGCAGTATTGTATGCACCAAGCCCAAAGTGAAAGACAAGGGAAATCTCAAACCATGCTCGAGCTCCCATGAGGACAACCCACACCCTGAACTGCTGCAATGCCTATTCATTTTTCTAAGCAGTGTTGCAAAGATGTTCGAGAGGAATGTGCCCTAAAAGGCCATAATCACAGACTGGCACCTGGTGTGCATGCTATCTCACACTGGCCAAAGCATGACCCAGCCCATCCCCAGGTGATCATGAGTTATAACCCAGATAACTGACTGGAACTTAAGACCCCTGAATTCCATGGCACCAGGTGTCCTTTGACCACAAACCCCAAAGTAACAAGTCCTGAAATGTTCAAAGTGGACAGACAGGGCAGATTGGTGAGGCAACAATCATGTGATTTGTATTTAGATTTGCTCGGAGGGATGAATTATAGTTCAAAACTAGGGTGGAGACCTTGGAGCCAGATGGTGTGGAAAGGAGTGAGAAATTTGTGTGTGAAGGTTAGAGTGCCCCGGAACCTCCTTTGTGCACATCTTAAGGCCTCACAAGTGCAACATATGGGTGATAAAGTCGTCATATGGTAGGAGTATAATTAATTTGTTCTTTGACCTTTGATGTGAGAAGATGATCACTGCAGCACCCATATTACGGAAGACGGATGGATTGGGCTGGAACGAATGGCCTGCCACCTCTTCTGGAGCAGGCGGATCATGTATAGGCGCACACCAACCAGTCACGTGGGATTTTATTATATGTATTGCATCATGTATGCCTATGTTTTTCTTTGTAAGATTCTGCTTGTACTACTTTTCAGCAGAACGTTCTTAGCAGCAGAGTTCTTTGCTGTTGCTCTCATCTGCGTGTGAGATTAAAACGTTATCCTTGCAAGATCGACTTGGGCCTTTCTTCCATAGCGGGTTGTATTCTCTCTGGTGTGAGCATTCAGGGACTTACCTTCAGCCTTTACCGGCAGGGTCGGCCAACCGCTGAGGTTCATATCACCTCATTGAAGCGCATATTGTTACTTGTTGCCAACATTGTAAATCTGCATACAATCAGACTCATTGAACATTTTGAATGGAAGCATAGTTGCAGTAATTGTAGTTTAATTATTCTAACCCAGTGCTTACTGAAAAATTATCCAGAGGACTCTATTCAGTTATTGCGTATCAAAAATATTTATTTAACTTGATACAACATTTGGAAAAATGAATTAATCATGTATAAATCAACACTCCAATTCACATTTAGGTTGCAGGTAGAGCAACATTTAAAACATTGCAGATGACCAAACTCATTTCTGCAATGAACAATTCAATCATTCATCAACATACATTCTCATACACACATAGGTACATTCACAAAAGTGTTTATATCTAAAAAGATCATTTTAGATATATCTTAAAAACAAATTGAAGGACATTTCATAATGTTTCAGCAATTTAAGAACATGTCTTCAAATAAAGGAGTGGATCTTGGGAATAGTTTCAGTTTAGTAGATCACATCTCCAACAATCTTCTGTTTCCGACCGGTTTCGACGTGTTGGAATTACTTAATCGACGTCTTCATCAGGGAATCCAAATTTTGTATACTAAAACAGAGTATGCACCAATTACCATGAATACAGAAAACAAAACACTGAAAATGCAAAATATTTTTTGATAAAAAAGTGCTTTGCTAGAAGCACCCACAACATACAATTGACAACTAACTAAATTCAAACATGTGATAAAACAATTAGTGAATAACAAAATCTCACATGCCTGGGTGCACTCATGGATGTTAATGCAGTACCCCGCATTTCCAGATGCCTATGGGCGAATGAGACCAGGAGAGTCCTCGGTCTCACTGAGACATGGTTCACAGCCAGCTCTGTCACTAGCTTTGACACACTCCTACCTGACGGTTACATGATCCTCTCCGTGCAAAGGACTAACCGTGCAAGGAGGGGGTGTTGCCCTCTTCTTCCCTGAGTGGATTCCTGCCACTGTCACTCCTACGCAGACCTACTCCTCTTTTGAATGTCTTGTCTGTCGACTCTCTCTCTCTCCTAGCCATTCCCTTACCGTGGCTACTATCTATCGGCCAACTGGTCAAATTTCCTCCTTCCTCTCCGAGTGGGCTGACCTCTCCTCCTCACTCCTGTCCGCTACCACTCAACTCCTTTCTTGGTGACTTCAACATCCGCCTGGATGCCTCCTGTCCCCCCACTGGACTCTTTTGTGACCTCTGCGACTCTTTCTCACTCTCTATCCTCCCGTCTGGACCTACTCATTCTGCAGGGCACACTCTTGATGCTCTGATCTCTTCTGACCTTCCCCTCTCCGTCCCTCTCTCCACTCCTCTCTCCTGGAGTGATCACTTTCTCCTATCCTCCCACCTCACCCTCCCTACCCCTCAGGCAAAGCCATCCTCATTTCGCCACCCACCTTCTCGGCCATCCGACCCATGAAGCGCGTGTCAGTTGAGGCTTTTGCTGCCACCTTCTCGCCGTCCCCTCCCCCTTCGGCTGACTCCCACCCTGACACAGCCCTCTCCATGCTCCACTCTGCTATATCTGATACTCTTGATATCCTTGCCCCTGTCATGAGAATCCGCCTGAAGCCCAAAGCCAAATGTAACTCCTGGTATGACTCGGATCTCCTCACCCTAAAACGCAAGTGCAGGGTGGCAGAGAGGAAATGGTGTGCTTCATGTTCATCCTCTGACAAACTGGCCTGCCGCCTGCTCCAACGGCAATACCGTCTCTCCGTTCTCACCAAGAAGAGAGCCCTTATTCAAGCCCGCATCTCTGCAGCATCTAACAACTCGGCTGAACTCTTTAAAATCTGCAAGGAGCTTGCCAACCCTGCTGCAGTCTCTACCTCTCCTGTCCCCTCCCAGGCCCTCTGCACATCATTGGCCTCTCACTTCATCTCTAAAACTCAGGACATCCTGTCCTCACTCTCCTCCTATTACCTCCCTCCCTCTTTTCCCGGCTCTTCCTCTGGCCCTTCTGCAGCCACCCCTCCTCCCTCCTTCTCTGCCTTTCCCTTTTTTTTCTGCTGACGAGGTTTCCAGACAAGTCCGATCTATGAAAGTCTTGTCTAAACAGGTTCACCCATGTTCCTCCAAAACTATCAAGGACCACATCGACTCCCTGGCTCCTGCCCTGGCTGACTTTTGCAACCACTCCTTCGCCTCTGGAGTCTTCCCATCCCCCCCTCAAGCACTCCCTTGTGCACCCTCTTCTTAAGAAACCCTCTTCCGACCCCTCCTGCCCGGCTAACTATCGCCCAATCTCCATCACTCCCTTCCTGGGCAAGCGACTGGAGAAACTGGCCAACTCCCACTTAACCTCCATGCTGAATCTGTTGGTAGTCTTCATGACCATCAATCTGGCTTCAGAGCGGCCAGAAGCACGGAAACTGCTCTCCTGAACATCCGTGAGGACCTGCTCTTGAACCTCGACTCCAACACCCCTTGTGTTCTCATTCTCCTCGATCTCTCGTCTGCCTTTGACACCGTCAACCATGCCATCCTGCTCAACCGTCTCCATGAGAACCTGGGTATCACTGGTCAGGCTCTGGCGTGGCTCACTTCTTTCCTTTCCAATCGACCCTCCCAGGTCCAACTTGGGTCCTTTCTCTCGGACGTCTTCTTCTCAACCTGTGGTGTTCCCCAGGGATCTAATCTCTCTCCCTGGCTTTTCAACCAGTATCTGGCACTCCTTGCCCACTGCATCGCCGCCCTCTGCCCCAACTTTCAGTGCTATGCGGACGATACCCAACTCATTTTCAGGCTACCCTCGGCCTCCTCCTCTCCTTCCCTCATCTCTGACTGTGTGTCTGC
Organism: Ambystoma mexicanum; assembly: GCF_040938575.1. Taxonomy (NCBI): domain Eukaryota; kingdom Metazoa; phylum Chordata; class Amphibia; order Caudata; family Ambystomatidae; genus Ambystoma; species Ambystoma mexicanum. The sequence continues at coordinate 878,317,361 of NC_090941.1, read as the reverse complement.
TATCCAGGAATGGTGTGCCGCCAATGACCTCTGCCTTAATGCCAGTAAGACTGAGATTCTACTCATCGGCACACCCACTCCCTCCTTCCCTGCAGCTCTCTGGCCGGCCTCTCTTGGCCCTCTTCCTGTAAGGCAAAAAACCTCGGGGTCATCTTCGACTCCACACTCTCCTTCTCTCCTCACATATCTGACGTCTCTAAGAAGTCACACTACCAGCTGCACCTCCCCAGAGGTATTCTTCCCTTCCTCTCCTTCCCCCAGAAGCTCACTGTCTCCCGAGCCCTGGTTCTCTCGAAGCTGGACTACTGTAACAGCCTCTATCTTAATCTGCCTGCCTCCACTCTCCGCCCTCTGCAACTCATCCAGAACAGAACTGCGAGACTTGTCCTTGGCCTCAAGCCCAGGGACTGTATCTCTCCAGGACTGAAATCTCTACATTGGCTCCCAGTGGCTGCGAGATTTAAGTTCAAAACCCTCTGCATTGTCCACAAGGCCTTCTGGTGCCTGGGGCCTAAATACCTTCAACTCTCTATTCCTAAATATCTTCCTTCCCGAGCCCTTCGCTCATCCGTCTCCAACTCCCTCAGGGTCAGCCGCTTCTCAAAGCAACGAGCTGGGGGTAGATCTCTCTCCGCGGCAGGGGCCTCCCTCTGGAACAGCCTTCCTGCCTCACTGAAATTTGAGGAGAACCATCTCAGGTTCCGGAAGCACCTAACAACCTTCCTCTTTGCTTCTGCTTTCTCTGTCCCTCTCCCCTGCTAAATTCTTCATTGAAATTGCACTGAATCTGCAACTGGCCCACTTTCACCGACCTCGGTCCTGGGCCCAGCACTCCACTTGCACTGCCTCCCTGGCAACCCCTGCACTGCGGGACTGTCTCTGTATCCCTACAGCCCCCCCTTCCCAGCACTTGACCTGCACTTACCACCAGCTGGCCCTATTTATTTATTTTTTATATATTTTTTTTTTATTCTACTTAGTTGTACTGCACCTCCCCCCTCCCCTTCCCCTTGCACTTTTCCCTTCACCTACCCCTGCACTTGCACGGTCTGAATGATACCTGGCCTAGTAGGATTGTTGTCCGTCTTCCCCTTGTTCCCCCCTCCCTGCCTCGTCGCGCCTTGAAACACCTGTGCATAGGCGCATTACAAATGCCATATCATATCAGAACCCGTGCCCTGTCGTGGAGGAAAACTGGCAGCAGTGAGGCCCGTCTGACACCATAACATTAGTGAGGCAAACCACATCACATAGAAAACATTCCATATGAAAAGGAGAAGGGAGCTGAAGGGAGCTGTGGAACTGACCCAATTGTCCAATCGTTGGTTCCATGGACAGGGAAATTATATCTGCAAAGGGGTGTCTTGTAGGAGTAAGTCTGCAGACTGGACAAGCAAAAAACAGAGACCAATGTAATGAAGTGCCATTGGATTAACTACTTCATAGCTGGTGTACCTCCTAACCTGGCTCACCTCACCACGGGCCGTGTACCACTCGCACTTAGTATGATCATAAATATTTAGCCTGAAGTGACTATACTGGCCCAAAATGAGGCTTGTGAGAGCCGTGAAAGTTCCAATTTCCCTGCACCTTAGACAAACCTGCGAAAGGGCAGAAACAAAATAAGGTTCATCTAGCTTTAAAAAGAAAACAAGCCAGCTAATGGAGGAACGTGATTAATGAAAGCCTCAATAAAGCCACCAGAAAACCCAAAATGTGCATTGTATTGGACATCTGACCAATGTCACGTGTGCTGCTACGTACCACACTGGCAAGATGTTAAAAAGACATCCTGCCTTATAACACAAGCATGTCAGCAGAAGGGTCTGTCAACTGACAAAGCAATTAAGCTATTTGTCTAGTGAAACTGACTGGAATTTCTGCTTTGCAGGAAAACAAACACATGTCTTTGCCTGGCATTCTAAATGCCATCTAAGTGCACAGGGCAACGTTAGCGAAAGGCTGGCTTCATGGCAAGTTGGAAAAGTGAAAGCCAACTGCATTCCAAAGTATTACAGCAAAGTGAACTGACTGCTGGCAAGCAGACCGCAATGAGGTTTGCCATTCTGAAGCATAACAACGGGGAGGAACGACTGCTGTAAAAAATAAAAAAAATAAGATAAAACATAATGACGCTTACCATGTGTGGCTTAAGGGTTCTCATGAAACGAAAGCCATCCTTCATCGTGGCAGTCTCGATTCCGTCTCGAGACGTGCTAATTAACAGGCGTCTATAAATACAGGTGACACAAGGTCACATGACGCAGCACGTTTATTTTGCCGTGAGCCCTGAAGGTAAATGAGCTCTGATTTACTTAAAGTCAGGACATCCAGCCTTAGTGAAACAACACCAATTAGGTCATTTACTTTGAAAGTATGACAAGGCTGGGAGGAATCTCAAGAAGCCCATAATGTAAGATTTAACATATATATCTTTAGAATTTAAATGAGCCGCAATATCAGTGATGCCGTTGTAATTGAAATCATGTACACACAGTGGTCGAAGTGTACGAAAAGAAGTAGTGGAACTATGTTCCCTGCTGGTCTGCCCCTGCTCCCCACAAACCCCGTTGCAACAACCCCTCCCACACACAATACACCCCCCCCCAAACACTTGCACCTGCTGTTTTAGGGAATGTTCAGTGCAGTGCACTGAAAGTGAAGGTTTCAACTTCTTCCTACACTTTTATTTTAAAACAAAACCATTCCGGAGCGGTTTCTTTTTAAAATAAAAGTATAGGAGCTGTACAAGGTTATTTAAAAAAGTATAGGAGCACCGCTCCCGACCGCTCCCGCTCACTTCGACCACTGTGTACACACTTGTGCAAGGGAGAGTGGCGAAAATAAACGCCCGCATTAAGTACAATTTAAGATTTGTCTGCTTGTTGGATTTAGGCATCTATCTCATAAGAATTTAAATGAGCCACGATGTCAGTGCTGCCATTGAAATTGGCATCATATTCACATTTGTGCAAGGAAGTGCTGGCAAAAGTAACCACCCGCATTACAGTGTGGTTTAGGGAGCAGTATGCACTATAGGACATCACTGTTTGCGTGGCCTACATGAAGGATTGTACCTCGTGAAGATGAACATTATCTGAAATATCAGCACTACAATCAGGTGTTGAATTCCCATTGTTCCAAAGTATTGAGACCTCTTTCAACCGTCTTGAGGTTAAATATCCAAAGTTGTTCCTTATATGCTAGCCTATTAGATGCCGGTGCGTTATTGTTGTCAACAATTATTTCCACACCAAACCATGTAAGCTGCTCTAAGGTAGGGCCCATCTCCAAATCAGGGAGAACCAGTGGCACACTAAGATTGTGTGTTCTAATTTTGGAATGATGTTCATTGCTATGGAGGTGTAATTCCCTTGAGGTTTTGCTGATATACAACATTTCACATGGGCACCAAACAGCATAGCTGACATTTCTACTTTTACAGGTGGTGAAAGTGCCTACGTCCCATGTCCTGCCCTCACAACAAAAAGATGTATTTTTAGAATATCTAGAGGCCACTGAAAATATACAAGGATAGTGGCGTGTCACTGGATTCAAGTTGGTGTCTCTGACTGTGTCACATTTGATAGAAGATCTACTGGCAGGTGCAAGTTTCTTTCTTAAGTTTTTGCTTTTCTTAAATGCAAATAATGTTTTTGCGGTTTAGCCTCCATGGCATTCAGGATTCTCCAGTTCTTCAAAATAATTCCCTTAATGGCCTGGCTGTGCTGACCAAAGATAGACGCACATACACACTGATCTTGATCAGTCGATTTAGTTTTTGGGCTGAGCAAGCACTTTCGATTTGTGAAGCAAACTCTTTTTCTGCAATGTTTAATCATCTTCTTGGGATAGCCGTATTCGTGCAGCCTAGTTTCCAAAACGTCTGTGTGTTTGTTAAATCTTGTGATGTTGGTGCAATTGTGATGTAAACGCAGGCACATCCCATACGGAAGGTTTTTTAATAGACTTTTAGGATGTTGACTGTTGAATTGTAGAGTAGTATTTCTTTCAGTTGGTTTCCTATAAAGTTCTGTCTGCAGGCTACCGGGCTCATTGAAAATTGATAAATCCCAAAAATTCTAGTGGTTCAATGGTCAAATGATTGAACCACTCCGTAAAGGATGTTAATGTTTCCACACTACCCTCCCAAATAAGAAGTATGTCATTGATGTATCAACGATGTAATTTAATCTGTTTGAAAAAAGGGTTAGTGTTGTTAAGAATACTCTTTTCTTCTATTGACGCCATATAAATGATGGCCAAATTGGGTGCGAAAGGGCAGCCCATAGCGGTCCCTTTACTTTGTAAGAAAAAAGTCTCCTTAAACATGAAGAAACTGTTCGAAAGAACCCATTTAGCACACATACTCAAGAATTCTGTGGGGACTACATGTGGCAAGATGCACCTGTCTAGCAAGGTTTCCAAGCTTTGTACCACTTTGTCTTATGGTATGTTGGTATGGACAGCTTTGATATCAAGCGTGACTATCATTTGTTTACTTTAATAAAATTGTAGCCCTTTCACTAAGTTGATAACATCCCTAGAATCAAGTAGGAATGTTGGAGTAGCCATGGCAATCGGTTTAATAAAGAAGTCAATATATTGGGACAAGGGTTCAATAATTGATCCACAGCCCAAAACAATTGAGCGTCCCAGAGGGTTGGAAATATCCTTATGGACTTTGGGGATGATATAAAAGAGAGAGGGATACGTTCTTCAGAATGATTGATGAATTTAAATTCCTTGATGGATAAATGCCCTTCTTGTACTGCTCTTTCACTCAAAGTCAAGGTTTTCTTCTTTATTATTGCTGATGGATCTCTCAAAATTCTTGTGTAGTGGCCAGGAATGTCCAGCAATCTTTGCCGTTCCTGATCGTATAATTTGTCATCCCAGAGCACAATTCTGCCTCCCTTATTGGCTGTTTTTATGACGATGGAGGAGTCCCGAGCCAAAGAGTTAATAGCTTGGAATTCAGATAGTTCTAAATTGGGGCGGAAAGCATTTCTCGGATATTGAACAGTTTTATCAAGTTCTTTTAGGACAATCCTTTCAAAAGGCACCAAATCTGGCAGAATATCTGAAGAATTGGGGGTAAAAGATGACTGCAAAGTCAGCCCTGAGATGTTTATATCAGTGGCATTAACTTTGTTGAATAAGTAAACTTCAATCATAGTTTTCGCAAAATGTATTTGACTTCACTAGTGAGAAGCAAAGCATTTGGAGTTTGTGTTGGAACAAAAGAGCGGCCACGTTTGAGAAGAGACATTTCTGGCTCCGTAAGAATACGGGAAGACAAATTGAAAATGGGCAAGACCTCATTAACCCCTGATAGGCCCGGTTGCTTATTTGGAAATCGTGGAATGCAATGCCCTGTGGGGAGGGGCATTCAACATTTGCATATTGCGGCTTGCCTGGCCTTGGTGGACATTTCTGCGGCCTCTGCAACTGCCCCTTGTTCAAAAAGGTTGACCACCCATTTGGTTGTTGTTCGCTGTTTGATTGGTTAAGTCTTCATTCCACGAATTACTGGATGAAGTATCCAAAAACATAACCCATCTTTTTCTACCTGTACCTCCACTGGGACCTCCATTCAGTTTCTGTTAGGGCAGTTTTTCTGAAGTCCAGCTAAGGGCTTAATAAAACCATTCAACTGAGGCAGTACAAGACTCCACTCTTAGTATAAGGCTGTATCACCTGAGTACATGGTAGCGCAGACAGAGCAGCCAGGCTTATTTTAGGAGGGAGAGAGGGCTGTACAATCAGTACACATGAAATTGTAATACAAATGGTCCAAAGAAACACTGAAACAATATGTATGTTAAAATAAATGATTTATTTAAATACAAGTAGGCCCAGATAGATCCAGGGGTAAATAAGCACTAACACATTATATGAAACCACAATTATATAAAACACAACACTATGCTTGAAGGTACACTGACCCAAGTATAGACCTTATTTTTAATACCTAACAGTGGTTCTTGGAAAGTCAAAACCTTTACATACACATTCAGTATAAGTCAAACCTATTCTTGGGGAGTAAAAACCAATGGTTACTTTCACAATTACATTCAGTGATGCAAGGGCAGTAGAAACTTCCAGTTGTATAACGATTCTCAGTACAAATCACGTAATGAGTCGATTGGACAACATAATATTTGTGAACAGTGGAACACTTATTCTAGGTGCAGTAAAACCTATAACTACTTTTGTAATAACACACAGTTATACTAGGTGAGTAAAACCTCTGCATGTAATATGCAATTACAGGTGCTTTTGAGATCAGTGAACCACAGACAGAGATAAGCAGTAACTCTCGTAACTTATTTTTGGTTGGCACACAGCTAACACAAGGTAAGTAAAACCCACATACTTTTTTAACCTCACAATGAAGGGGAAAGCAAAACCCAATGCTACCCTTTACTGAATGACTCAAAGTTATTCTAGGTAGGCAACAACCTAATACAGACTAATTCTGGACAGGCTAACAGCAAGTCAGGGGAAGCAAAACCCAGTTGGGGGGCACTCATACAATTACCCTGCAGGAATAATCTGGTGAAACCAACACTTTACTTTTGGGAAGAGGCACAACCTAATCACAGGAGAATAAAATACCTTCACATCTACTTTCTATTAGAATGGCAAAACAGTTTCTAAGGAAGAAAAGATGTTTACCATACTTTAAACAATAGTGCACCACACATTCAAGATAAGTTAGAACTTTTGTAACTGTTCACTCTTAGAGTTACAGTTACCAACCAACTCTTTGCAAGTCAGTAACCTTTAAACACTTGATTTCGTTTCTAGGCAGAAGTCCCAATCCCTAAAAAGTATTTCTCTTATTCTTGGAGCATGAGTGCTCTCAGTGGCAGAAGTGGGGGTCATTAGGCACTAGTGACCAACAGGCAGTGTCAGGATAGTTTCTTTAGTAGCAAAAGTCAGAGTTCCTTATGCAAACTGGGCAAATAGGTGAGTACTACTTTACTTCTAGGGTTAGAAGAGGGTCCAGGGGCTTCACAGAAGACACCCTAGCACGATTTTAGCAGTGGGAGTGGGCGCACTGGATGAGAGGCATTCCCGTCACAGAAGACAACCCACAGCTACACAGAAATCCAAACAGACTTAGGGTAAGTACATACCCAAGCCAACACAGTACCTCAGCATTGAAGAAGATTTTGCAGCAGGAGGACTTCAGGGTCTGCAGCCAAATACCTGTTCAGTGGATTCTTTGTGGTGGTGACTGAAAACAAGACCTTGGAAGCAACTTTGCAGCAGGGATTGATGAAGAAAGCTCTAGGCAATGCCTCCCTCATGTCTGAATGTGGCTCTGCCAATTTGGTGCATGTTCAAGGAGCACAGAAGAAGACAGAAAATTGTGGTTGAATTCTCGTCGTTACAAAGGTCCAACACTCTGCTGAGGGGACATTTTGGACTCGATTTGTGTCTCTGAAAACCCACCAGGATGCCCATGAAGTTTCAGTGAGATTCAGAATTCAGAAGACTGTGTACCACATGATGGCTTGAGGTCCCAGGGTACTGCGCTATTGCATCAACGGAAGGTTGCAGCAATGCGTGGGATGGTTCAAAAGGCAGATATGCTTAAATCTAGTGGTTTTCACCAGGCTCTGGGTTGGGTTCATCATTTTCGGAGTCCCCAGGTCGATTGTAAGGAAGGGCTACAGCAGGCTCTGGTTACACAGCAGGCTCTCTGGTTGCTGGAAATCGTTTCAGCCACTTTTCCTTCATTATCCTCTTTGGTTTTGGTTCCAGTGGTTGAATTTTATTCAGATTCCAGGTTCGCAGTATTTATCCGGAACTACAGCACAACCTCTGCATTCTCTCCCTGCATTTTAAAAGAAGGTGTGGTCTGTTTGTCAAATCAGGACAGCCAGCCTCCCACTAGGATTTATCCCCATTCAGGCAAGGCGTAAGACAAAGGGCTGTGGAGTTTTGGACTCCTCCCTTGTTTCGGGCCATCACAGACAGAATGGAGCCTGGGAAGGGAGTGCAGGGGACTCACGCCGAAGATAAAAATCACTCAAAGGAATTTCCTGCCCTGGATGTCAGGGGAAGGAACACTGCATGACAAGAAACACTAAAATAGCAAAAAAAAGGAGACAGGGGCCATTTTGGTAAAATGAGCACCCTTAAGTGCCTTAACTGCAGCTGTGAACACAGCCCACGGTAAAGGTGCACCACATTAATACAAGGTATCACTGCCACCAGCCATTGAAGGTAAGCTTATCCCTGTAACAGAATTGTTACAGTTTTAATGTGAAAGGGGATACACTGTATCCCCCAAGCACTCTGCATAAAGTGGGGTGTGCTGGCTTCACAGAATAAAATGTAAAAGGGATCCAAAGATCATTTCTACCCTTGGGAACTAAAGCTCAGTAAAGGTTAGCAAAAGAAAGTTAAAAGGGGAGCACCTAGGGCACCCCAGCAACAACAGGCACGTATTGCCAATAAGTTGTTAAAGTGGATAACTTTAAAAAGACACTATGGAGAGTCAAGAACATGACACCCATAAAAAGAGTTAAAGATTATGCGAGTGTGGAAAAAGGTTCCTACTCACTGAGGTATTAAGGAAAAATATCCCACTAGTAAAGCAAAACGTTCTGGGGTTGACCCAGGTCAGGAGGATTTACCAGTTATGTGAAAATCTTACCTAACAGTTTTCAAAATGATTGATACCTGAAGATGTCTGCCAAATATGGATATACTTGCTCTTTCTTAAAGATACAAATATCCTTTTTGAGTTTATTTGTCTTTTTTTCAATGGTTAGAGTTTTAAATTCCAGAAATGATTTCTCAAACTGCTCAAGTTTTTGTTTCGCCTCTGTAATCAATACATTGGTAAGGAAGGTCTTTTCTTATCAACTAGCGTTTCTGTTATTTTGAGGCTCACTTGTTGAGCTGTTGTTATAGTAAGTACTAGTAAGTCCCAACTGCATTCAGTCGCCACTTGGCTGAAGGCAGTTTTGTATTCCATGACATCTAAAAAGAGACAGGGAATAATCTTCACTTGTAGGCCTTGGGGTATAATACTGGATTTTAAGTACTCCTTCAACGCATGTCCATGCATTTCCATCCGGAATTGCTTCTTTTTCAGTCTAAGTAGGGCTTCATTAGAGGTATTATTGTCATTGTTAGGCAGCTGCAGATTTTCAAAAAATGAGGGGCCCTCAATAGGTTCTGCTATTTGTGCCTACGTAAATGAGATAGTGTCAGATTCAGCCATAATGGCAGCAAACCCCCATCACCAGGTGCTTGGGTGGGGCACCAGGAAAATAAAACAATTTATACAAACAATTGGCCCCTGAAGCCAAGGAGGGGCACAGGAAAAACGTATAAATTGACAAGCACAGCTAAGGGCTGAGTAAACTATTATACTGAAAAACGCAGGAGAACCCTACACTCTGGACCAGGGTATTACCATACCACTGTTTACTGAAAAATGATCCAGAGGATTATATTCACTTATTGCGTATCACAAATATGTATCTACCTTGATTCAACATTTTGAAAACAGGAATTAATCATGCATACATCCACACCACAGTTCACATTTAGGTTGCAGGTAGAGCAAAACCTAAAACATTGCAGATGACCAAACTCATTTCTCATAACCCATCATTACCCAGGAATGAATGAACGTGTCCATCTGTTCTACCTGTAGCATCTAAACCTATGTACAGTGACAATAGGCAAGCAGTGGCTGGTGTGTCCATTTTCATTTCCTGACAGTAGAATACTGCAATTATTCCCCCATGTGGTTGCATATTCAGATGTATTGTTTTCTGATTGTGTGATCTATTGGTTTACAGGAGGTTCCTTTGGTTTGCTCCTAACATTTTAAGCAAATGTATACTCTTATGCATGTAAACGTCCACTGCCAAAATCGTGCTAATTCTGGGAAAATCCATAAGGGTTTCTTTCCAGTGTAGATTTTCTCCTTCAGATAATTCATGATAGAACATTATGGCTTGCCTGTGCTAACTCTGAGGCACTACCTATGAGGCCCCTACCAACTCGTTTACCCTCCAATGTAAGATTGCATAAAGGCTGGCAGAGCAAGAGTCTGATCAATTGTAAATAATACACTGCCCAAATCTCAGTTCAAGGTCTTCTCAGCCATCTTTCGGTATTACACGCGTTTTGCAAATTGCTATAGGAATGTAGAATATGCCATTTCATTTAACAAATCACATATTCCACAGCACCTTCCTCTATCATTTTGGATTGAAAAAAACATAAGAAAAATGTCAGTAACAAGGAATTCACCTCTAATGTGCAATAACATATTTTCTGTGAAATGGAAGCAGCTGCATTTAGCATGAACGTGAGATCTTGAGCAAAGAAACCTTTGAATATTTACTGACGTTTGTCAATCTTAGAATGGATGTTTCATTAACCTTTGCTGAGAATGCTTCTGTGAGATATATTGGCAGTAATTTTGAAGCGTTATTGATTCTTAATTTTTCATTTCAGTTCAATATAATTCTTTCTCTTTTACAGGATGTTGCAATTTTGACAAGCACTAAAAGAAATGCCACTGTAGTTTGCCATGATAATGTTTCCCTTCTAGCTGTTTCCAGAGAGGTAAGGGGCGCCCAGGTGTTCTAAGATTGTTCTTTACAAACTGGGGACCTGATTTACACAAATATTTTCAATGGGACTTTCCAATGTTAAAACATTTTTGTAAATAAGGCCGTTAGTGTTTACAGTGTGTATACTATGTCTAATTTTGACATATTTATGTTAACATGCATGTCCATATATTGGCGGGAGGTTCTTATCAGCTTCCTTTTAGAGTTCAATAGGTCAGACACTGTTGATCAGTAGTTTACAAGAATCTTTTTCATAATTAGTTTGTTCAGCACATTTTCCATAAAAATACAGCTTGTCGCTGTATGTGCAGCAATGTGATTGTAGCTTTGTTTTCTTAAGGTTGAGGATGTTGAATTAATGTTTTTGGAGGTCTCATGGATAGAGATTCATAAAATGAAGAGGATGTCAGAGAGTTGACAAAGAACAATTCAATTAGCAGCAATTTGGAGATTAGTGCGGAGGTACCCGAAGCTGACTTGTCTCTCTTGGCATTTCTGTTCTCTTTTGGTTTTCTACTCATCTTTTCAGCCACTCCTGTTTTGTTTCCTGGGCATGCAATTCGTTTTTTTGTCTGATGGTCTTGCGACCTTCATTTACTTTTCATGCCCCCCCAAGACGTAGTTTCTGTTCTTTATTACATTTTCTTTCTACCACTGCTCTCCTAGCTTTCTATTTCTTTGGTTTAAGCCATCACTTTTATGCTGATGCTTGCAAAATGTTTCTTTCCTTCCCTTCTTTCACTGATCAATGTCATGCTATCAATCTTTGGATGTCTGCCCGATCTATTCACCTAAATTCATCTAAAAGCTGGATTCTCTTCTTATCTACTTCTTCTCCTAAAGACTGTCCACCCCTTCTTCTGTTCATATCCCCTCAACGTGTTCCCCCGTTTTCGATCTGCCTGCAATCTTGGCATCATTTGTTTATGATCCACCTTTTTACATTTCTTCTCTCAATCACGCCGGCCATTTTGAACCTCAGAATGTTGCAAAATCCTTCCTTTTCTTATCATTTTGCTGCTATGAGTTTTATTCTGATAATATCCTGTCATGACTGCTGTTCCTCACTTCTGCTTGATCTTTCTTACTATGGGCCTGATTCACGGAATCTATTGGACGGTTCAAAGTGACTTTGCACTGCTGTCACACACCCTGATTCATGGAACTGTACAACCCATATTTTTGCAGTGCAAAGTCAGTGCAAAGTCAGTGCAAAGTCATTCTTGCAGTACAGAATGGAAAATTACATGAATCATGCCCTGTGTCTTTTTTTCACTTTTAATCCGCTCTCCATTTTTACATCTGCTCTCCCTTTCTTATATCTCTCACCTGTATTTTTCTTTGTTGCCTTTCTTTCCCTGCACATCTTTAATTTTAATATCTTCGCTTTGACTTTAAATGTGTTCTTTGCCTTGTTTCTTCTTATCTTCTGTTTTTTTTTATTTTAATCTCCCATGCACCCCATTCTTCATCATCACTCTTTCTACTAGGCATTCCCCCTCCTCATTGTGGTCAGTCCGATTTGCACCCATTCTTCCGTCTGACCCCTAAACCTTGCCAACACTCTTCTCTACCCTCAGAGTTCTGCCCGCAGTTGCTTGTCTTTCTGATAGTCCGTAAAGGCTTATATTCTAGATACCCCCCTTTGCTAAGACTATAGCATCATGCTGTTTGCCTTTTAACCCCATACCTGCTGAGCTTTAATCACGTCTATGTAAAAATCACAAGCATATTCGTCCTTAGAACTTAATACCGATGTAATTTGTGTTACTGGCATTCTTGTAAACATGTACAGTGCTTTGGAGTAAGCACTTAAGACATTCAAAAACATAGAACATTAAAGTGATTGGTTGTAAGTGTTATTGTCACATTTTTTATTGTCTACATTTTATTTGTTTGCATTTTTCCTCAATGCCTTTTTCCTTTCAATGTTTGTTAAATTGGGGGGTTCCCCCCACATCGCCCCAAAACATGACCCACCCTCTTTCCCCCAAAACCCCCTTGCCCCAACCTTCACACACAGAATACATATATTTAAAACATTTGAGCAAAATGACATTTAGGCAAAACGTGCAAGTGAAGTGCAAATGTGCAAAACATAGGTTTCAATAACACGTATTATAAAATGATTTTCAGTGGTCACTCCTCAGCTGTGGGTTCCTGATTGACAGTGTATTGATAATGAAGTATTTCATAAACCCAAACGTTGCTTTGTGCATGTACCCCTTGCTCGTGATTTTCATTGCATTTGAGTTCAACACTTGACCACTTTTGTGCCGAGCCTCCGGTAGCGAGGTCGTGTGTGTGCATTCGGAAGCATCTGAGCGTGCAGATCTACATGGAAGCAAAGGTAAAAGACACAGTTTATTTCCATACACCTGTGCAGAAATGCACATGTAAACTCATTGAGAATCCTGGTTCCAAAAGTGTGGCCTCTGAGCACAGAAACCCTGTGGTTTACCAAGGGCTTTCCACAACGAGTCTTATACACAAAGTCAGCATGATACGTTCAGTCGGTTACATTAACAATGGACTTCCTAATGGCACATCCTCTGGTCCTTTAGGCCAATGGCTTTATAGCACCATTCAAGCCCTGCTCAACCTAGTCATGTGGTACAGACCACCACCTTTAGTGGAACTTTCCATACTACATACTGCAGCCTGAACCAGGAATTAGTGCCCATACGACTCCCAGTTTGGTTCACAGGAAGGTTACCCAGGCTTCAATGATGTTGAGCTGGGAATCTGGACATATCTGAGCCCTGGAAAGGGCCTGATGTAGCATGTGCACAGCCGTATGGGCTTTCATGCATATGCCGACCTGTCGACTTGCCCTCCATTCCACTCCCCATAATGTTGATGTTGCTGCAAAATATATTATCATGGCTGTGAGCTTGCTCTGTTCATGGCTCATGTGCGTCCATAGCTCATGCAGGGTTAAAATGTGACACTGACTTCAACAGTTCCCCTGTTTTGTGCTTTCTAGTACAACCGTTTGCCTGCGTTTCTGAACTCTGGTAAGTGCCTTGTGCAGTTTAGCTCCTACACTGGGCTCTTTGTGCCTCCACTTGCGTTGTCAGGGTGTTTCCAGATTGATTTCATTGGCTTCACTTTCAGGCCTGGTTCCCTCCTTGTCCCTCCCCCTTAGAGGTGATTGGCCCAGACCAAAAGCGCAAGTGACAGGATAGATTATTTAGTACCGGAGCACTTTTAAGAATGCTTTTCCAGTCCCGCGCTCCATTTGCCTGCATTCCTGAACTTGTGCCTTGTGCAGTTTGACTCCTGCACTGGGCTCTTTGTCCCCCACCCCCTTTGCATTGTTGGCATTTTCTGCATTGGTTTCATAGGTTTTACTTCCTGGCCTGGATCCCTCATTGCCCCACCCCCATGGATCTTTTGGGCCCATACCAATGGCCCACGTGACCGGAAAGATTCTATGGCACTTCAATGCTTTTAAGTCTGTTTTGCGAGTCATGTGCTCCATGCGTTCCTCAACGCAGGTAAGTGTCTTGGACAGTTTGACTCCTGCATTGTGCTCTTTGTGTATCCATTTGCGTTGTTGGTGGTTTTCTGCATTGGTTTCTTTGGTTTCATTACCTGGACTAGTTCCCTCATTGACCCGCCTTCCTGGATCCGATTGAGCCAAAAAAATGGGCCACGTGAACAGATAGATTCATTACCAGTTAAGTGCTTTAACGTCTGTTTTGCAAGTCCCACACTGCTTTTGCCTGCATTCCCTGAACTTGGGTAAGTGCCTTGTACAGTTTGACTCCTGCACTGGGCTCTTTGTGTCTCCACTTGCGTTGGTGGTGGTTTTCCGCATTGGTTTCATTGGTTTCACTTCCTGGTTGTTTCCCTCATCGTCCTGCCCCCAATGGATCTGATTGGCGCAGACCAAGGGCCCACATGATCAGATAGATTCTTTAGCACTGGATACTTTTAAGTCTGTTTTGTGAGTCCTGTGCTACATTTGCCTGTGTTCCTGAACTCGGCTAAGTGTCTTGTACAGTGTAGCTACTGCACTGGGCTCATTGTGTCTCCACTTGCGTTGTTGGAATTTTTCAGCATTGGTTTCATTGGTTTCACTTCCTGGTCTGTTTCCTTAATCATCCTGCCCCCAATGGATCCGATTGGCCCAGACCAAAGGCCCACATGATCAGATAGATTCTTTAGCATGAGAGTGCTTTTAAGTCTGTTTTCCGAGTCCTGTGCTACATTTGCCTGTGTTCCTGAGCTTGGGCAAATGTATTGTACAGCATAGCTCCTGCAATGGGCTCTTTGTTCCTCCACTTGTGTTGTTGGTGGTTTTCAGAATTGGTTTAATTGGTTTCACTTCCCAGCCTGGTTCCCTCATTGTCAGCCCCCGTGGATCCGATTGGCCCAGACCAATGGCCCAAGTGACCAGATAGATCCTGTAGCGCTGCAAAATTTTAAAAGAATGGTTCGGGCAAAAAATGTTATTGCAAAAAAAGTTGGGCAATAATAAAAAAAAATCGATTGCCACTTTTTTTTTTAAGTCCCTATGTAAAATTTTGAGAAAATGAAGCTCAAAGGGAAGCACATGGGGGCATCCATTTTGTGAAATGGATGCCCGCAACTGTGCTTGCTTTGGCTTTTGCGGCACTATTGAAGGAAAAGCCAGCCAGCTGTAGTAAACAAAAGCTACCACTGGGTGACTTTTTCTTCATTGGTGCCGGGACTCGGAGGACGGAGACCGGAGACTACAGGCAGAAAAGCTTCAGCTGCATCTCGGTAAGTGCTATTTTTTAAATAAAAATAAACACTAGCTGCGGTTTTTTTTCTAAGCCCGTAAAACTTAGAAATAAAACCACAGCTTTAAAAACGTTGTATTTATGTTTGCGGTAGCACACACATTGGTTTCATTGGGTTCCCTTCCTGGAATGGTTCCCTTATTGACCCACGGTTAGGAAAGATTTCATTTTATATGTAATTTTCCCTCTAGTTGTACACCCCCAAACCTGCTGTTTAAACACCTTAATCTGACTTTGCCAGAGAAGCACAGCCTTCAGCTGCACTTCTCTGGGTTTACGCTCACTTTTTATGGGGAAACTGACATGCCCTTAAGACAGTCAGTACTGGGAGACTTTGTTTCCCTAAGTCCTTTCCCAATGTTGCAACTGTTCTGCAACATGTAACAAGTGCACAATGTATCTTACAGTACAGTGCACTTGGGTCTCATAGTCATTTCCAAAGACCCTAGATACTGTTGTAGGACTTTTTAGGAGATGTGCAGATATGTCATGGACAGGGCTGGTGGCAGCTTATCTTTTCATATAATTTTAACCCTTTCTTGCCATTTAAACCGCGTTAATCTTGTTTGGCACAAATAGGTGGCCTGGCTCCAAAATGGCCATGCCACGAGGTTCTTTGTCCTGTCCTTTGGCCATCTTGCCCCTTTGCCTTCCCCAGGTCGAGCCGACCCGGGTCAGTCCTAATTTGGTCATGCAGTTTCTCGCAAAATGCCAAGCTTTTGCGGGCTTAAGCATGCCTTGTGTGTTTGCCTCCAGGATGTGGTCTGGGGTGTCTGTCCCCAATACACATCCTGGGTGCCAGAGAGTCTGGAGTGCTGTGAATGCCTGGGACCACCGTGGTCCATGATTCGATGATTCTTCCATGTATGGAGTGTGTGTTTGTGAGCAGATCTCCCATTAGGTCCTCTTCGTTTTGGCGCAACAGACTGTATAAAAGGAGGACCCAAACACCCATACCATGTCAATCTCTGGAGTTCTCAGTGAAAGAAGGATAGGATCCAAGTATCCTGAAACTACGAAGCTGAGTCGAGGAACCACTGGTGACCGGCTGGAAGGTTTTGCACCCTGAGCCCGCTGTCGTCCTGTGGTACCCCTTTGCATCTGGTCGTCCTAGAAGGTCTGCAAAGTCGCTTCGACCCATTACAATAGTGGGACCAACTTTTCTCGGCACCTTCATCAAAACCTGCTAGTAAACCTTCTCAGAAGTGTCCCTGGGATAACCAGTGGGCTGACCAGCTTACACAGGACCTTTCCTCTGTCTCCGCTGCTGTTTTGAGGAAGATATCAAAACTTAGTATACTGCTAGCTCTGTGTCCACGGCACCCTCACACCAAATTTCGTACACTTGGCTTTCTCAGCTCTGAAGTGAGACGAGTGCGCCAGGACCGGAGTAAACGCGGTTACCCTGTTGCCCAGCCACGGCAACCATCTTTGCAAGTGTGCTGCATTTGTGACCCTCTTGCCCTTGAAGCCTGCTGCACTGAAACTGGCCTGATCCATCCATCAGTAGCGGAGATATCGCCACTGTCCCGTTTGGGAATCATCGCTGTATCTTTGGAACTGAAAGCCACAAAGACGTCCTTTTTGTTGCATTCAAACTTGCAACCAAAGTGGACTCGACAGGTGAAGTTTGGTCCGGAGTGAACCTGAGGCCGGTGAGTAATCATAACCCTAACCGGTGACCCCTAGCGCCTCCATCCATTTTTATGCACAAGTGGCCCCTGGTGGCCCCTCTCCTTTCCACTGCTAGTGCAAACTAGCGAATTATTCCTGAACCTTGGAATCACCTCTGCCTTCAAGTGGAGACCCACCTCGAATAGTGGAAATCTATTCTTCATCGCCTCACCCACCTTCCTGAGCTAATAGAGACCCCGGAAGAAACCCCATTTTTCCCATTGGAACAACCGCGTGCACCTGCACTGCATGTACTATTGAGCATAAGGCTCCTCTCTTCTTAGGGTGTGGACTGCCTCTTCGTTAGGTGTGTGTTTGATGTTATAACTAAAGTCAGAGGGAGTTGTCCAGTGCTGAACTAGATTGCATACAGTAACAATTAATTTCAGCACTGGACAGTGCCCGATGACTGCATACAGTCATCAATGAAGTTCTGCACTGGACAGCGCCAGAGACACCCCCATCAACCTGTATGCCAAATGCATTTTTATTATTTTACAAACACCCCAAACATGACCTTTCCCCACCCAAAAATACATTTACATTTAATGTTAATACGGTGAGAAACAGTGCACAAATTTCAATGGTTTTGATGTTAAAAACGTCAATGAAAGAGTTTTCTGGTGAAAAATACATTCAATATGATGTGGCATTTATAACATGCCGTACACAAGTGTTTTATAGGTAAAACAAGCTCTCTAGGAAAATTAATTTGGTGAAAAGACTGTATACCAGAATAGAGCTGTACACTGGCATTCCAGAAACCAGACCAATCACCTTCTCTGCAACTCTTCCTCCACTCGGACCATATCCCCCACTTCTCTCCCAACACCCCTACATGCACACTCCTAACCCTGATCCCCCCGACTCTACGCAACACGTCTCCTCCCCACACATCCCCATCTCATAATCCCCTTCCGCAAGTGCACAACACGCTTCCTAGAATAGAGATGCATGCTGGCTTTCCAGAAACCAGAACATCGATCCTATCTGCCACTCTACCATCCCCCTCTTTCTCCTCCCTCCTCTCACTACACCCCTACATGCACACCCCTCATCCCATCCTTCCTCCTCCCATGTCCCCTTCTATCTCCACTCCAAAACCTCCCCGATCTTCCCTAACTCACATTTCCCTTCCCTAAGCTGCTTTCAACCACCCCTCCTACTCTCACACACACACCATTGACTCCCAGACAACCCATTAAACACAAAGGTCACGTCCTCTGGAGGACATCGCACCCTCAATCCTCTCCTCAGCTCAGACCAAGACCCCCCTTGCAACCCTCCGGTACCTCCTCCCCTTATCAGTCTTCCACCACAGCCTCTCACCTAGCCCCAGATCATCTCCTCACCTAAACCCCTCTTTCCCACACAAGCACAGCCCTCCACTGCCTCTTAGAAAGACCTCCTACCCCTTCAACTCCCACCTTCCCGTATGCCTTCCCCAACTCCAAGAACTAACCTCCCTCACACACCTTATCTTCTCTCTTGCATACTCATCAACAGCTTATCTGTCTCCAAAAACAAACACATCATTTTTTACTTTATTTCTGATGAAAACCCAGACATCCTCTATATCTCTGAAACCTGGTTCTGCAATGACTTTGAACCCATCGCACACAAGGCCTTCCCCCCTTGCTACTCCCCGATTGTTCAAAATAGGTACAGCCATCCTTCACAAACAACACCTTGCAGTCTTATAAACTGAGAAACAACCCTGAAACAACCCTGCAAATCATTACATGAAAAATTCCAACTCTTTCCCTCCTGCACCCACTGCTTCTTACTACTTTACTGACTTCATGGCTACAATAGAATCTTTGCAGACTCCCTTAGCAACTCCTTATCATCCATCTGATTTCGCACCCGTCCCTTACCATATTAGGAGACTTCTACATATGGTTTGATTGTCCCTCCAACCCTATGACCCATCTACTCATCGATAATATGGAAGCTCTGAACATGACCCAACTGATATCACATTCCACTCATATAGTAGGACTCACCCTTGACGCGTTATTCAGCTTCAAAGCCTTTATCTCCACCTGCTTGCCCATCATCTAATCTGGACCGAACACACTCCACCATCTTCTTCTCTCTCCTAACCTTCTCCCATTGCTCTAGCCCCACCTCTCACTCCTCTCCCTCCCCTGTACTTCTTTGGAATAAGGTAATTATAAACCCAGACCTGGCGGATTCCCTTCTATTCTCCTCCCAGCCCTCACACTCCTTGAAGAATCTCTCACTATTGAACCTTTAAGCAAAAAGCTCTCCAATGCACTCCTCTGTCTCACACTGAAGAGATGCACCCACCCGAGATCTGGACCTAATTCCAAATGGTACACACCCTCCCTCAAATCCCTTAGAACACACAAACATTTCCCAGAGCACGCTTGGAGGGCCAACCCCATGCCTCAAAGCAAAGTCAGTTATGCCAGAAAAACCAGGGTCTGTACGATTGGAATTAGGAAAGCCAAAAGATCCTTCTATGGAAACCGAATTTCAAACTCCTTTAACCACAGCAGGGAACTCCACAGGATCATCGCAGAATACAATACTCCAAGCTTCTCCACCCCTCCCTTCTTCACTCCCAAACACTCTGCAATGCCCTGTCAGTCCACTTTTACAACATTGCTATCGAAATATAGCGTTCCATAACCACCAAACTATCATCATCCATCTGCCTTTCTTCTCCTCCTCACCCTGTCTCGACCCCACCTCAACCCACTCTGATGGTCCTATCCTCCTTCACTCCTATTTCTCAGCCTGAATTCCTGAATCTACCATTCCAGTGCTGCCTATCGGGCTCAAATGGGAATGGGGATCCCCGATTCCAGCACCCTTTGAAAGGGCAATCACCCCAGTAATTGCCCATTCACGGGTGGCGGTCTAATTTCTTTCAAGTTTGGAGGTAGCCTGCCGGTTTTACCGCCAAGGCTACCTCCAACCTTGTAATGAGGCCCAATGACTTTAAACCTTATGGTTGCATGCAACATAACGTCAAATGTAGCGCATGGAGTGACTGCATGGTGAGCATTTTCAAAGGCATTTTTCTCTTGATCAAATGAAGCTTTAAAAACATATAAAGTTTTCCTAGTATCAGATAATTTTTTTACACTTCTGGAAATAAATAACTACATTTTCCATGTAGTAGGGGTTCATGACAGTCTAGTCAAAATCTAATTTGAACTTTGAGACACCTCATAGTTAATCACTGCAGGTAAATACATTGTGTGGCTCTCAGTCATACTAATCAAGGAGAACATGTTGAATTTCAGCTTACCTCTGGGTGGACACAACTACCATTCAATAGTACATTTTAGTACCATTTGGCCTAACCCCCTTAGCTGCTCCTTCCCAGCAGATCGTGCCTGCGCTCGACAACGTATGGCAATCTCTATTTTTTACACTGAATTAGTGGATTTTCTCTTGGACATAAAGTCTAGTCCTTGCCTATGCCAATTCACTATTCTGGAGTCAACTCAGGTATACCGAGAAAATAGTGGTTTAGATCTCCTGGAACCTGCACCTCACAGATGTTTCTGTGGATCACCAAGTCCCATTCACAGGTCCCCCAGATTCCCAGAGTGAGGAGATTCGTCGGGACCGACTTCCTAAGTTAAACCCAAAGGGGCTTAACAAACATTCCACTGTTTTGATGTCACAGTGGCAGCTTGTGAACTTCCATGCATGTTTCCACAGCCACAACAACATCGGTACTCCTAAGTCATCCTTCAGCTCTTTTGGCCAGGACTTGTGGTTGATATCATCACAATTTGATCTCAGCATGTCATTCAGATAGTATTGCACTTCTCTGAATGCAACTACTCATACAGTCTTTCAGCCTGCATCTGTGATGTTAGAAATGAAATTCATTCATTTGTACTGTTTTTCTCTTGTTTAAAATGTAAATAAAGTTGATAAAAAAGAAATGAGATTCATTATCACATGTGTTATGCTGCTCAAGTCTTCTATGCCATGCAATTCATCTATGCTTGTCATAAGTCCCATTATCTTCTCTCTAGTGAGGGATATATTCAGGGCCACAGCTACTGAATCAACCCTCTCCCAGATCCTTCCTTCCAGGCTTCTTGGACTTTCCTATTTCCCGTCATTGAAGATGTCCTTGTCCTCTGCCAATCTAATCATTGCTCCTGTTGAACAATATGGAAAGGAGACATTACTTGAAAGTTCAATATGAGGAAAACAAAAACAAACCTGAATGAAGGGTGATATTTACCACCATCCACTTCTCCAGAATCAGCCCCACTAAGCACATTCTGCTATCAAGGCATCTGCAATAGTATTATGATCACTTTCTTTAGAATATTTAGTTTGGCGACGTGATAAAGTATTCCATTGATGGATGTGCAAATATTTAACTTTTTTAATGGTAGCCAATAGGGGAGGTGTCTTTCACTGTCTCGCCTACAATAGCTTTCCATTGTCAATATGCTGTGATTCTTAAATAGATCATTATAACATTGTAATTTCAGTATTTCCCCTTAACTGAAAGGGACAGAGAGGCCTGCCGCCACCACCATCTTTTCTAGCCTTTTTAAACTGAGCTCTTTTATTTCCTATTGAAAATTCCAATTTCATCCATTTGCCAACAATTTGTTCTCCACATTTTCTCTTACAATAGATTATACCATTATACAACAGGAACAATCTTTGACAGTACTACTAGCTCCCGCTCCCTGTTCCTTTTTTCCCCTAATGGTCTTGCCTTCAGCACCATCTTGCAATTTCTCCCTACTCATTTATGTTCACTGCCTGTGTTGTGTTAATAAATAATTCACTGTAAAAATGTTCTTTTATAATATTTAATTTGTTTATAATCTAGTTCCTGTCTTCATTAATTTCCCTTTTTAATTATTTTACACTCCCTCCATCTACCCAGGTTCACATAACTCGCGTTATGTAAGCTTGCATGCTGCCCAAGAAGAAACACCAACCTTCACTGGTGACCCTCCTTTGAAAACCCCTGGAACATTGGAGTTAGGCCTCTTACTTATCCTTTGTGTGTACACAGGGTTTTGAACAGAAGTGGCCCGTGACTGGCATCATATCGGCTGGGCCGGGATAATCCAAGTTCAGCGCTTAGCCACTCTCCTTGGCCTATTACCAACAGAGAGGTCCAGCGTTTATACAAAAGCACCAGAGAGTGCAAACCAATATCATTTACTAGGATGTGTAAGGGTGCAGAGTCTGCTTCCCTCAAATTGCGAACCCTGCAGATATCACCAGATAACCCGACATTGAAACCAGGCATGAAAGAAAGAGAGAACGTTTTCTTTCCATACAGCTGTGCAGAAATGGACAGAGTAACTGCCTGAGTATTCCTGTAAAAAATAAAACTCTCCAAAGCATAGAAACCTCAGGTCTTATATTGGGTTTTATACAAAACGACCTATACAAAAGAGTCAGAAGGATACATTTAGCAGGTGATATCAACAATGGATTTCTAGGTCATGGCTTTACAGCACCTTTTGAGCCCTGTACAATTTCACTCAACCCAGTCATGTTCTACAGACCCCGCCATTTTGATGAATATTTTCCCATGCTTCTTATGAGAGCCTGATCTGACAACTAGTGCCCACATGATCCCCCCGGTCCCCCCGGTTCTCAGGCAGTGCAGCCCTCCTTTAATGATGATACTAAAATGAGAATCAGGGTATATCTTAGATCTGGATAAAGCCTGACATAATATGCACACAGCATCACAGGCTTTTTTCTTCTATTATCCTGATTGCAACTTGACTCTGTCCATGGCTCATGTGTGTCCATAGCTCAAAATGGAATAACATGCTGCCACCTTCAACATCACTCATATAACTCTGGCACACAGGCACCATAACCCTGCGTAATATGATGAAGACCCAGGGAAGCAGAGTCCCAGTAAAGAAAAACATGACCTATTAGTCATCTACAACGCTGCCTTCATAGGGCGAGGGTGAATTCAGAGGGAAGTATAGAAGCACAATGTTTTGTGCCCACTGGAAAGACAACACATGAATGACATTACAAATGAGGGCAATATTCCAAAACAATTCTGTCGAAGATGCTGTCATCCCAAATATGGACCACAAATATTTCATGCAACGTGCGTCCATTGGGTGAGGACAACAAACATCATGTGCTCCTCTCTTTCGTTGTGCCAAATCATTATGCCTTCCAATATTGGCACCCAGGGAATGAGGCTCAGCCAATCAGGTGGCTGGAACAGCAGACAAGAATACACTTTCTCCACACGCTGTTTCCAGCCACCAGAGACCCTTCCCCGGGTTACGCCATCTTTTTGTTTCTTTGAATGTGGGTAGGTAACAGGGACACTCTCCCAGTTGCCTCCCCACCCCTCCAAAACAAGTGATACCCCTTCTCCACTGCTTCCCTCCCTCCCCACTTACCTGTTGGACCGAAGCTTTGTGCTCGGGTCCCGGTGCTTGTCCCACACCCGGCCAGCATGGACATGGAAAAGGGACTTTCCATATGGTGGCGGCAATAAGCGCAGTTAATCTCCCGAGAAAAAAATAAACCATTCGTACCTCGGATAAACCATGAGTTGTGAATGGCTTTCACCCCCACGTCGGTGGGCGGACATGGCGGGTAACCATTGGCGCATGGTAAGCAGTGTTCCCAATTAAAATTAAACCCTCCCGACATGCTCGCATGTCAGCGAGGGTTTCATTGTAATTGTGAGCGCTGCTTGCCATGTGAGCATGTCAAGCTGCACTCTCCATGAAAAATAAACCCTGCCTGGTATGCCAGCATGCCAGGCAGCGTTTGCTCACTTTGCACTGTGCAGTGCAAATATGAAGGGCAAAAGGCAGCGTACACACATTTATTCCACCTTTTAACTTTTATATTTGCATGCTGAAGTCCAAATAATGAAAATTTGGCAACAGGGGCCTGGCTACGGCTCAGTGCAAACATAGCAAGTACGTCTGTGAGCAAAATGAGCTCCACAGTGACGTTTGGTTCTATGTTGTTCTTTCCTGCTCGTCTTGAAGGATTGTCATGTTTTCGTCTGCATGAGCTTTTCATGCAGGCATAAAACAAATGGATTCCTATGGAATCTGCCTCAGATTAGCATCTGCTAATGAGTAGCTGGTTTCCATTGGCATCCATTAGTAAACACCATCTGCAAAGCATAATTTGTAGGCAGCATTTACTTTTCTACAACGCAGAAAGTAAAGCTGTAGAGTAAGGCAATGTTTACTTGGTTTTACTCTTCGATGTTATACTATGCTTTATCAATGTTTAAAATTGCATGGAGGGGACAAAATAACACATAGGTGCCAATGCTGGTCTCCCCTTTTCTTAAAAATACCTCCATTGGGATTTTAGTGTCATTTATACCATGATGGTCCAATGATATGCAAGTCACTATTTCTTTTAGAGGAATATCTTTTAAGATGAGATGGGTGCAATGCCATCGTTTTGGGAAATGTACATGAGTTCTGTACTTTCCCAATTTAAGGCTACCAGAAAATACAAAAGTAGGGGAATTCTATTCTAGCCGCATAAACACTACAGCTTTAATTGAAGCGACAAAGAAGAAGCGATTTAGCAATCATAATTCCTTTATTATCCAAATTTATGTTTTGGTTGTTAGCTCTAAGAAACAAAGGTTTCTCACCCTGAAGCATGCTTCATAAAAGTAAAGGAGCCATTCCTTTATTCGGGGTTGAGGAGAGAAACAAACAGCACAAAAATACCCATGAGTGCATAATAATATACTTTCGTTTTTTAGATGTAACGATGGTCCGCTCTCTATGCCAATGCTTGTTGCTATGCATACACGTTCAATGCTGTCTCACTTTTTCGAAATATTTAGGAATATGCCACCTTTGTGCCCTACAGGACTTTCTAGGTATCTTTTTGAACAATGAATCAAGAGAGGGGCCAGACTTCATGAAGTTCCTGCATAAAATACACATCTTTTCAGGGTGGCCAATTGAGAAGCTACCCTACAGCAACCCAAGAATTTGTGTGCACACCTTCTTCAAGTAAGTCTTTGAAATGGTAGACGCATAAGACTGATTGAATGTGGATGACTCGGTTCACAAAATGTTATGACGGATGATAGAAAAATACTAGTCACAAGAAAATGATGAAACAACACAGTAGTTGCACATTTAAAAAACCTTAACATTTTTAGGACTGCATTTTTGTTTATGTGTAACGAGACAAAATAATAGGCCTAGATAGTTGGTTATATCTTTGTTCTGAATGTTAAAAACATTCATAAAATAACATTACATGCATGATAGCACATTTAAATAACAAGAAAACAGAAAGCATGACAAAAAAAACTGAGAACAAAAAAAGAACTAATTATGCAGCAGCACGTTTCTTCATAACGGATAGTGCTCTTTCAATATGAGAATGCATAGCAAGTTCAACATGTTTGTTCAGTAGTGAATATGCATATATTTGATTTATGTATGGGAAACAAGAATAGAAAGTGTGTGTATTCATGTTCTTCTGCAATCTAACCCAGAATTCTTATGTTTTATGCTAATTTAGTCACTTATCTAATCTAGGTCAGTGTCAAGGGGCGTGAAGTATGTTGGAGAACACTTGCCCACCCCAAAAATATAGCACCACAATGTATTTTATTTACTTGAATTGGGGTCACTGGTGCCTGACACGAGACTAAGTGCCTGTTGCGATTTCATTTGCAAGATAGATGGGAAAGATTGAATCTTTCAAACCTCTTCAATAAATAAGAAGCACACCATTGTCCTGAGCCAGTTTTGTGGCTGAACTAATTATACAATCACATCAGTGCCATATTGTTACTAAAAGGAATCCCTAATTAGGGGAATTGATTGACCCACATCAGCCTACCTAGACACATTACTTTAGATTTACAAATGTGACAGTCCATGATGTCTATATAGCCATTCTCCAGTTTATGGATGTCACACAAGTACCTGCCAGAATTCTCAGTGTATACTTAGTCAATCTTTTTCAACTCGGAGTGAATTAACGTAGAAGCTGAACAAAAGTGGAACCATCACACGTCCCTGTCTAATCCTGCAGGTTGCACAAAATGCTGAAAAGATGAACTGCTAGTCCAACTGTAACCTTGCAGATATATTGATAGGTGATACAATCAACACATTTAGCAATGGCCTAGAAAAACCGAACTGGTAGAGTGACTGCCAGCATTTTGGTTGATTAACACAATCCAAGGAAAAGCTCAGATCTATAAGCACCAGATAAATTGGGCTCGTATGCCCTAGAACCTGTTTATCTAGGATTAATCTGAGGTTTAAGTGTAGCTCAGTGGTTCCAAAGGCTTCTCTAAATCCATATTGTTCTTCTGGAACAATATTCTTTGATCTATCCCAAACAGTGATGTGATTGTAAATAAAACTAGCATGCTATTTTGCTAATGTACCAGTTAGTACAATTATCTGATAGCATCTTGGGTCTAATCTGTCACTGGACAATAAGTGCCTTCCCCCAACTATCGGGGAAATAAATTACTGGCTGCAATTGTGTTAAAAGTATTAGTGAATACTGCAGCCCAAATTGGATTTGTTATGTTTCACTATGTCCTGGGGAACCAAGTATGGACTTGAGGCTTTCCCGCAAGGAGACACAGAAAGAGCAATCAGAGCTTCCTCAAGATTGCATTTGATAGGTGCTTGCTCTCTTAATGTCAGTTCCCTCTTCTCCAATAGTGTGAATGCAAAATAGAGCAATCAGATTGAATTGAGGAGTGAGTGGTATAATTTACCCAAGCTGATGGGGGGAAGCTTCTCATTGTCAGCGCTGTAATCAGTCACAAGGCAACAGGACACAATTGACCAGAATGTACTCTTAGGGTCTCATTACGACCCCGGCCTTAAACATGTCGCTATTAGCGCCATGGTTGACGCTGGTATTTTACCGATTGCGCCATGGTGGATGGCAGAATTACCGCCCCATTCCAAGGTTGGTGGGGCGGTAATTCCCCATTCACCATTGGCCCTTCCCCATTCCCATTTTTGCCCCCATAGGGCTCAATGGGAATGGGGAATGCGGTAATTACGGTACCGCAAATTGCGGTACCGTAATTACCTTGAAAGTCCCTTTGCAGGTTCCTTCCTTAACGGCTGGTAAAACCTCGTAATTAGATGGTAAGGGGTTAACGGCGCTGCCACCTTTTACAGCGCCGTTAACCCCTTACCGCCTGGGTCGTAATGAGGCCCATAGTTTTGCAGTGGGCTGTAGATTCTAAATGCTTCCAAACTTTTTTTGACTTTGCTAATACATTTCTGTAATTCTGTCTTGCCCTTGCCACCTCAGAATTATTCCTGTATGGATCCTTCTATATTTTTAGGAGAAAAGTTTACATATGTTTGTAGTCTGGAACAGTGTTTTAAGCTGTAGTTGTTTGAGTTTTAAATGTCAAAAAACATTGCCATTTGCAAAATGTTATTGTGAGCATCCAAGATGGCAATTTCAGTTGAAGCGCTTGAAAGAAAACGTTCTTCATTCCTGGTATAATAGCAGTAATAAGCTTATTGAAAGTTACTTCTTCATCTCAATTGGCCCATTTTATTTGACTTCAAAAGAATACAAGACTTAACATTGCACTTTCTCGGGGACTCCCTTAATATTGCTAGGGGGGATCGAATAGCCTGTATTAATGGGCTATGATCACAGTAAGGAATAGCTGGAGATGCCAGTCATTCACATGGATCAAGAAATAATCAATTGTTGAGGCATACCTGCGATTCCTGAAAGTCAGCTGTTTCGCCGAGTCGGACAGAAGCCTACCATTAACAGACCATAGACCCAACTCTCTTAAAAATGGTAATACAATTTTCCTGTCTTAGAGGTAGTGACACTGTTTACATATATCAACTGCTATATATTGAATGCTGCCATTAAGTTGGTGACATCGATATAATGCTCACTGACATACTATCGCATGCCACAATTCTGCAGACAGGAAACAGTCTCTTTTTGGAATCAATATTTTGTTTTATTAAAGTAAAATCAGTGCAAAAGGGGTCCCTAAGCTTTATGTAGAGGAAGTCACTACAATATTACCCTATAAGCGGTAGCTTTTCTACACAAGTGAAAATAACCTGCCAGTATAAATCTCGTTAGTTCTCAGAAACATGCATTCATTTACATAATCAAATCTATATATATTTCTGTATAGCAATAGGTATTCCAGTATTAATTCTGCTGCTTGTCGGTCAATGTATCAAAACTCTCTTCGCTTCAAGACATTTCCAAAATACACATACATTTACACGACAAACCACTGAAAGAACTTTGCTTTCCCGAATAGTACCAACAAATGCTGAAATCAGAGAGATACTGCATACATCATATCTCACATGTAAATAGTTGTGAGTATAGACCTGTGTGAGTTTTCACAAAAGATCTGCCTGTCACCCTCTCTGCGCTCTTGGAAAGCAAATCTCCTTCAGGTAATCTTCTCATTATGGATAAGGCCCAACTCTCTAGCTCATGTACAGGTGCTTGCAGTCCAGAATTGTAATCATCTTCCCTCTCTGTTTCTGTCTTTCTAAAATGTACCATAGTCCCACACTTATGACACACTATTTGATTGGTCAAATCTTTTGACTGTCTTGCCTCATAGTGAGTCGCCTGTGTAGAACACACACACCAAATCTTCATTTGTTGATTTGAATTCCTGTACAAATGAAACGAAAAAGGTGGTCTTAATATTCTAACATGCAAAATCATCGTTATTGCATTGATGGTAGGACCCTGCCAGCTCAATGAAACATGGATGACTGTAATCATCCGGCCGAGACACACGCCTGGATATGTGTCCTCACTATTTGGCATTTCTATTAATAAAGTTATGACCATTTCTCATTTTAATAGTTTTAAATTAACACTGAACATATTTAAATGCACACTGAATAAGTTTAGATAGGCTAGAAGGTCAAGAGAACAATGCACCAAGCCCTATGTTCCCAAGTCACCCGGCTGCAAAGTCAAAAGCCAAATCAGTTACTGCATATACAAAATATAATTGCAAAAGTAGATGCTGGTCACTGTAAATCCCATGCATGATGCTGCATCCAGAACCTATCTATGTCAGTAATGGCCAGTGTAAGTTCTTGCATGAGACTGCTGCACCAACCTGTCTATGCCAGTAATGATCACTTTAAATCACATGCATGATGATGATGCCACAACCTATCTGTGCCAGTAGTGATCACTGTCCATCACATGTGTGAAGCTTCTGCTAAAATATATCTATGCCTGAAAGAGTCACTTTAAGTTACATGCATGAAGCTACTGCCACAACCGGTCTATGCCATCAGCCTCTTGCAGGGATTTACAGGGACAAACTAAACAACACATGAGTACACACACTCATGAGCAGACACATGAGCAGACACACTCTGATGCTAACATACACAGACATAAACACATAGCTACAGCCTCACTCAACTTGTCTTACACTTACAAACATACATGTGCACACACATGCACACACACAATGCATTATATTCAAACACACATGCAAGCATAAATACACATGAAACAAACACACACCCCACACACACACTAACCTTAGGTCTTCTTCTCCTCTGTCTTTTCTTCAGGGGATAGGAGCACAACTAGCTATACAACTTCACCACAACAGACAGATCACAAAACATGATGAAATCCGGTGCACAGCATCAGCGCACACCACAAGGACTTGAATACCCGGGGCAAGCTGGAACTGGACTGTTGAGGGACGTAGTTGTCTACTAACTCTGTAAGTGATGCACTGGGCCACACATGTCGTTGTGTTGGCCCCACACCACGTGTATACTGACTAAGTGCCCGCCCTGCGGGAGGCAAACCAGGAATGATCCTCTGGTTCACACACAAATGAGAAAATGTTTTGGGTTTCACACAAACAAGCAAAAATACAAATGTTAATGTTATTTTGGAGAGGCAGAGGCAATCCAAATGTAAGATGGCACACAAGGAATGAGGCAAACACACAGCCAAATAGTATAATAAATAAAGTGAAAAAAAAACCTTTATGGGTGACAGAAAGGAACAAGGGACATCATGATCATTTTTTCTCTCAGGGAAAGTAAGGGTAAGTGAAGAAAGATGACCTAACAAACAGATGAATGGCAGCAAGATTTTATTTTTCTGCCCTTTGGGTCAGTGATTCTTTCCATCTTGTGCGCTTACCTGCTGCACATGTTTAAAATGTTTATTTCTCTCAGCCTTGCTGCATTGGGGTTCATTTGAGCTTCTCCTGTCCTTCCTCATTGCCAATGACCTCCCACCCCGCTCTTACACCGCCCACAACCCCTGATTGAGTGCTTGTCTGTGTTTCTTCTAACTCCTCTGCCTGCCGATTCTCGGTGAGGCATTTACCTGCAATTTGTCATCTGGGTGAGTGATTCTTTTGTGCGCTGCCCTCTGCACTAGTTTAGAACATTTATTTCTCTGGGCCTTTCCTCATCACGCCTCGTGTGAGCTTCTACCCACCTTTCTCATTCACGACCGCCTTCCATGGGCGTAGGACATGTGGAGGACAGGGGGGACAAATCTCCCCCACAATTTTAAGTGGGGGGATGTAATGTCATTTATCCCCCCAGATAAATGTGTTTGGTGTGTCGTGCAGGGATCTGTTTTTGAAGTGGGGGGAGGGGCTGCTTATTGTGTAAGCTGCCCTCTCCCCCTTGGCCCCTAAAGCATGGGGGCAATACATACCCTGGGGGCAGATGGGTGATCATCTGCCCCCAGGGAAGGGGGGCAAACAAAAAAATATATATATATTATAACTTGTTTTGGGTGGGGCGGTGGGGCAGGGGGGCCCACTAGACCAACAGGATTTTTTGTGTTTGAAAGGGGGACGGCCCTCCCCCCCAACCTAAGTGGATGAGGGGGCACCTTATGTAGCCCTCCCTGGTGGCAGATTTCTGCCCCTAGGAAGGGGTACATGAGATGCCCCCATCCATTTGGGGTGAGGGGAGTGACCACTGCAAATATTGGCAGAGCCACCCCACCCCCCAAGCCTGGGGCAGTACGTTTTGCCACCCCCATGGGGTCAGATGGTCACACACATGTGCCATCTGCCCCTAGGGAAGGGCAAAACAAATATATATATATATATATATATATATATATATATATATATATATATATATATATATATATATATATATATATATATATATATATAACTTGTTTTGGGAGGGGGTGGGGGGCCCACTAGACAACCAGTATTTTTGTGTTTGAAAGGGGGGGTGGCCCTGTCCCCCCGCCCTAAGTGTATGGGGGCACCCCATGTAGCCTTCCCTGGGCAGATTTCTGCCCCTAGGAAGGGGTACATGAGATGCCCCCATCCGTTTGGGGTGGGGAGTGGGGCCACAGCAAATATTGGCAGAGCAACCCCCCCCTAGGGCAGTACATTTTGCCCCCCCGGGGGAAGATGGCCACACACATGTGCCCATCTGCCCCTAGGAAAGGGGCAAAACAAAAATAAAACAAATTATAACTTGTTTTGGGTGGGTGTGGGGGGCAATTGAACCACCATGGATGTTTTTAGTGGAAAGGGGGTGGCCCTCTTTCCCCACCCCAAATGGATGGGGGCATCTCATGTAGCCCTCCCTGGGGGCAGATTGCTAGCACAATCTTCCCCCAGGAAAGAGGCAAAAAAAAAAATAAAAAAAAAATGATAACTTGTTTTGTGTGGGTGTGGGGGTCACTAAACCACCATGGATGTTTTTAGTGGAAAGGGGGGTGCCCACGCATGCCTTCTTTTCGGAAATGCATGGGGTTCCCTGTTTTCCTTGGTGGCTTCAACACCCTAGGCCCAAATCTGTAGGTTGTCCACATGAGAAAAATCTGCTTTGCCGTAAGGCTTGGGGTTATCAGTGGGTTAGCCTTTTCCCTTTGTGCCGAGGTAGTTGCATCCACACATGTGAGGTACCGTTTTCGGCGGGACTCCTGTGGGAACATGAGAAGGTAGGACATATGTTGTTGGCGGCGTGTTTCGGTGGGTGGGCAGAGGGAAATGTCTCTGAAATTTGGTGGAAAAAAACACAATTTTCAGACATTTCACTCTGGCCACCCACTGAAACACACTGCCAACAACACATGTCCTACCATCCTGCATTCCCACTGGTGTACCGACAAAAATGGTACCTCACATGTATGGGTGCACCTACCTGGGCGCTAAGGGAAAAGGCTAAACCACTGGTAACCCCCAAAGAGTTTGAGGAGACTACCTACAGATTTGGACATAGGGTGTCGAAGCCACGAATGAAAACAGGGTAACCCATGCATTTTCAAAAAGAAGTCACCCGTGGGAACCCACAGAGGTCTGACGTGATTGAATCGCCCCAGAATTTATTACCCACATTCCCAAACAAAGTGAAGTTTTTTCCACTAAATTTCAGACTTTGTCAGGGATTGTGGGTCATAAATTATGGGGCGATTCACGCAAGTCAGACCTCTGTGGATTACCACGGGTGTCTTCTTTTCAGAAATGCATGGGATTTACTATTTTTCTTCGTGGCTTCGACACGCTGGGCCCAATTCGGTAGGTAGTCCACATGAGCAAAATTCCTGAAAATCTGCTGTGCGAAAAGACTTGGGGTTACCAGTGTTTTAGGGTTTTCCCTTTGCACCCAGGTAGGTGCACCCACACATGTGAGGTACCATTTTCATCAGGAAACCTGTGGGAATGCAGGAAGATAGGCCATGTGTTGTTGGCTGCGTGTTTCGGTTGGTGACCAGAGTGAAATTTGCGGAAATTGTGGGTTTTTTTCTGTCATTTTCCCGATTTCCCCCCAAACTATGGAATCTTTTCCTACTTAGTTGCCTGACCTGTGCAAATCACCCCTTCCTAAACTTGGAATATTGGCTACTTTTCAGAAATGTATGCCTTTCTGGCTTCCCATTCAGCTTTCCTACCTTTTTCTTCCATTCCGTCCACGCATGTCCTATTGGACAAAAAACTTCAAAATCGCCTACCTCTCACAAAACAGCTGATTAGCATATCAAAATATGTTATTTTGGTTTCCACTCAATCTGTTCTTGAAAGCCTGGAAAATGGCAAATCCAGCCAGCACAGCAAACCATTTGTTCCTAGCTCTTACAAAGGAAACACCACAGGCTTCTTTGTACAACATTTTATTGGCATGTTCTGAATAAACCCCAAATGTTATCCTTTTTGGTTATTTTCTCTCACCCCCTACAGCAAACTAGGATTCCTGGGTGGTATTACGATCGCCTACATGTGGGAAAAAAGGGGCCACCTTTCTCCGAGATACCTCATGTAAAATGAGTTACAAGGGATTGAATGGTGACATACCGAAATCACCAAAAAAGTCCTTGGCACTGGGGGGAAATACCCATGGCAGTTAAGGGGTTAAGACGGTGAAGCCCCAGAGGAGACATCATTTGTAAGGTAGCTCAGTTAGTTAATTCTCCAAATCAGGGGAGTTGCTAGGTCCCGGGGCTACGCTGATGTCGGAACTGTTGGGACTGGGGGCTAGCTAGTCTTTTGGCTGTAGCTCCTGAGATTCTATCCGGGGCTACAACCCAGGGGCTATGGCCCCCTTAGCCCCCCCCTAGCAACGCCCCTGCTCCAAATGCAGATTGTGCACAGGAATATGTAACACCTGTGTTCAGCACCTGACTTAATCTTCCGGTGGGATAATAGGCAGAGTGAATGCATTCAGCTTCCGATGCAACACAGCATTTTCCAGGTCAATTGGTTCAGAAAAATTGGTGGAAAACACTACTACTGTCGCTTTTTCTAACTGGCCAGTTTTTCGTGCATTTTCTGGGTGGAGTTGGGAAGCCGTGTGGACACACCAGGACCCCCTGTATTTCCGGCTCCACCTGACAAATGCGGCCTTACTGCCAGCATGGATTCTCATGCTGGAAATAAGGAAAAGGACTCCTCTGGGATCTGTTTGGAAATTAAACCTGGTAAAAGCGGGCAGAGTCCAGAGGAAGCCATTGTCAATTCCGCCAGCAATCGCTAATTGCGTGAGGTATTTACACTCTTCCAAATGGAAAAGCAATGTGATTTCAAGTTAAAATCTTCCATTTTGTGGCGGAAAATTAAAAATGTGTGCCAATGGAAGTGGTCCACTCCATGCAGTTTACTTTGCGCCTAGATGCTTGGGGGTTTTGCGTGATGCTACACATGTAATAAATACATTTAACATGACCCCATATAAATGCCAATTTGTGATCAGAATGAGTGAGCATGGCATGTCGCTGGTAAGAGGGTGCCCTGTGCTTCTTGATTGCGTTGGCAAATGCCCTTAATTGCCATCTCGCGTTAAGCAGGTGCTGAAACCCATCAGTGTGGATTGTGCAATAGTAAGTCAACAGAGGTATTTCAAATCGCCAATTTCGCTCTTTGGGTGACATTGTCAAAGTGGGAGCATGTTGCCCAGCATGTGCCACTTTCTCTGCGGAGTGAATTGTGCCCACCCCGAGGAAGAAGTGTGAAAAACCCACAAGGGCACTGTGCCCTGCTCTTTCTGTGTGTGTCTTCCCCACAGGCTGACAGATGCCGACTGAGACATGGGTAAGTCTCAGGTGGCAAGGCTGTACCCTAGTTGATGTGGCAAAGGATTCCAGACTTCTGAGGCTGATAAAATTAGTAGCATTGAGTTACATGCCACCTGACAGGTATGTGTGTTAAAGTTGCAAAGCAGAGCTATTAGTGGGCTAAAGCAGGAGGAAATGTCTGCCCACCCTCAAAGGGTACATACAACCAAAAGAAATAGGCCCCTCCCCCCATCATGGTTGTAGGGGCCAGGCTCCAAAACAGGGCAAGAATGCTCTCCAATCATACATAGCCGCAGGCAGGGTACCCCTCGTGCTCCAGGAACCCTGTTGAGCAACCTCTGTGCTTTCCAGGTGATACTAACGTTATTTAAAGCCAGAAGTCTAAAAGGTAATCCCTTAATTGCAGCTGGAAATTATCTCCGGGCGTGATCAAAATATCTTAACCAAGTGTGACATCATCCCCTTCCTTTATAAGCAATATGTGTGCTCTTGCGTTTCTTCATCCACTGAATTACTGTTAGAAACAAAGGCAAGAGTTGTGTCTCTTGTGTAGGCATTAGGAAGGCAGTTGCCAGCCTCTGGCATAATATGCCCTTGTTCTTCCAATATTGGCTAGCTGTTGCCCTCTTATGGCCAGGTAGAACCATGATGGCAGTGACTTTCCACTGCAGACAGAAAAGCGGAAATAAGATGCCAATTCAAAACACGGAACAAATAGAAGTTACAACAGACTGCAGCTACATTTGCTGTGTTAGGGAGAATATGTTGAGTGTTCAAGCAAGGAGGTATGTATTAAGCAAGCACGCAGTGAGACAAGGGAGAGGCAAAGAAAGGCCAGAGGGGCTCTTTGAATAATGTAACAGTGCAGAGGACCCATGCTCTGCCGTCCTGGTAACATATGAGAGAATCACATAGATCAGGCTTTGCAGCAAATGTTAAACGAGAAAGGAACAGAGTCCAGCTCTGCATTCAGAATAACAAAGGCAAAGAAAGGCTAGGCTCTGAAGCCAGCATGAGATGGAATAAGAGGGACCAGACTCATCGTGAGAGGCTAGATGGGCCATCGCAGGGGTGCTAGAGGGGCAGGCCACATAGCGGGCTACCCCTCTGGCCACCCCCTGGTTTCACATACACCCCACCTACTAGGCATCCCCTGGGTCCGACACAATTGGCCGGGGACCTGAGTGCTTGTAAGTGGGTGGGTTTGCGATCGTTCATCCTCCTTCTTTGCTGTACCCCCCCCCCACCACCCCAGGAGGACAGTCAAAGAAGCAACATCACACACTTGGTCCCTCTACTTCCATAACAGGGCTTACTCAGAGGTACAAACAAGATTTCGTCTTTCTTTGAAACCACCATCTTTCCATTCCAAAAGACACACATGTCTCCTTGCCCCTCACAAAAAAGTAGCAACTTGCAGTTGGTAGAAAAGGCTACAACTCCTTTATTTGGCAGGAGTCAACTTACAGGTGATCTGCCTCATTACGAGCTGGTGTCCTAGCTGTGGCCCAGTGGAAGTAATTGTTATTTCCTCTCTCTTACCATGAGCTCATAGTCAGATGAAAAATCCAGAAATGCAACATACAAAGACATGTTCTTTACTGCTGCATCCTTTAATTTTCTTCTGTTTTCTTTTCTTCTTTTCTCTTGTTTTATACAGTGATATTTGTAATTTAGTACGTACTGCTATTTTAATTCTAATTTTGTGAAAAGTCGAGTTCTTTGACTAAAACACAATAAATAAATAAAGCAAAGTCCCCAAGATGTCCCCTGTCCCCCCCGATTTTATGTGTCTCCTACGCCCCTGCCGCCTTCCACCCTGCCCCGACCCCAGAATGGGTGCTTGTCTGTGTTTCTTCTAACTACACTGCCTGCCCATGCCCGGCGTGGCATTTTCCTGCAATTTTCAAACTGGGTGAGTGATTCTTTGCCATCTTGCGCGCTCCGCATTGCGCTGGTTTAAACACTTGTATTTCTCTGGGCCATGCCGCATCACAGCTCGTGTGAGCTTCTCCTCTGCATCCTACTTGCCTCCCACCCCACACCGACCCCTGATTGGGTGCTTGTCTGTGTTTCTTCTAACTGCACTGCCTGCCAAAGCTCAGTCCAGCATTTTCCTGCAATTTTCCATCTTGGTGAGTGATTCTTTTCCATCTTGCGTGCTCCCCGCTGCACTTGCTTAAAAAAGTGTT
The DNA here is from genome assembly GCF_040938575.1 of Ambystoma mexicanum. Lineage (NCBI taxonomy): Eukaryota > Metazoa > Chordata > Amphibia > Caudata > Ambystomatidae > Ambystoma > Ambystoma mexicanum. The sequence goes on along the minus strand of NC_090941.1, from coordinate 878,280,566 downwards.
ATTTCTCTGGGCCTTCCCTCGTTGTTTCTCGTGTGAGCTTCTCCCCTCCTTCCTCATTCCCTCCCACCAACCCCTGATTGGGTGCTTGTCTGTGTTTCATCTAACTGCAGTGTCTGCCGACACTCGGCGTTGCATTTCTTTGCAATTTGCCATCTGGGTGAGTGATTCTATTCCATCTTTTATGCTCCCTATTTCACTGATTTTAAAAGTTGGATTTCGCTGGGTCTTGCTGCATTGTGGCTCGTGTGAGCTTCTCCCCTCCTTCCTCATTCCTGCCCGCCTCCCACTCCACCCTCCACCCCTGATTGGGTGCCTGTTTGTGTTTCTTTTAACTACACTGCCTGCCGACGCTCAGCGTGGCATTTCCCTGTAATTTGCCATTTGGGTGAGTGATTCTTTTCCATCTTGTGCGCTCCCCGCTGCACTGGTTTAGAACATTTATTTCTCTGGGCCTTGCCACATCACTTATCGTGTGAGCTTTTCCCCACTTTCCTCATTCCCGCCCATCTTCCACCCTGCCCCAACCCCTGATTGTGTGCTTGTCTGTGTTTCTTCTAACTTCACCCCCTGCCGATGCCTGGCGTGGCATTTCCCTACAATTTGTCATCAGGGTGAGTGATTCTTTTCCATCTTGTGGGCCTTGTATTTCTCTAGGCCTTGCCACATAACGGCTCGTGTGAGCTTCTCCCTACTTTCCACGTTCCCGCCCACCTCCCACACCGCCCAACCCTGAATGGGTTCTTGTCTCTGTTTCTTCTAACTACACTGCCTGCCAACGCTCAGCGTGGCGGCATTTCCCTGTAATTTGCCATCTGGATGAGTGATTCTTTTCCCTCTTGCGCTCTCCCCCCTGCACTGGTTTTAAAAGTTGTATTTCTCAGGATCTTGCTGCTTGTGTGAGCTTCTCCCCTTCTTCTTTGTTCCTGCCCACCTCCCGCCCCGCCATCGAACCCTGATTGGTTGCTTGTTTGTGTTTCTTCTAACTACACTGCCTGCCGACGCTGGATACAGCATTTTCCTGCAATTTGCGATCTGGTTGAGTGATTCTTTTCCATCTTGTGCACTCCCAACTGCACTGGTTTAAAACATTTTATTTCTCGGGCCTTGCCACATCGTGGCTCATGTGAGCTTCTCCCCTCCTTCCCCATTCCAGCCTGCCTCCAAACCCATCCAGACGCCAGATTGGGTGCTTTGTCCCTCTTATGAGAACCCAGTAGGGTAGCCTCTCTGCCCATTGCAGCCCTCTGTGGCTAAGGGCCCAGAGGCAAAGGGCATCTCCCACAGGAGCAGCTCCACAGGGTGTTTACCAGTGTACGCCTTGTGAGCAGGCAGTGCAGCTGTCAACCAGCAGCGACTGACAATGTAAGAACAGTGCAGGCAGGGGAGACAGCCATTACTGTTCCCTATTTAATTGTTCCTCCTCACTTATTAGTTCTGTTAGCTAATTCTGCAGTCTGCTGCACTTGGTAGTTGTTTGTTTCCCATATTTGCCATTGGTGAATTGTCATAATTAGCCAGTGGACTTTCTCCCTTCTTGGAAAGTCAAATCTGTGTGTTCTTGCATTTATTGTTGTTTTTAAAAATTAGGCTGTTCCCTCTTTTCTATGAAAGCCGAATCTGTGTGTTCTTCCACTCACTGCTTGTTCTTCCACTCACTTCTGTGTTTAAAAATTAGGCTTTTCCCTCTTTTCTAGGAATACCAAATCTGTGTGTTTGTGCACTCGCTGCTGTGTTTAAGAATTGGGCCTTTTCACTTTTTTCTAGGAAAGTCGAATCTGCGTGTTCTTGCACTCGCTGCTGTGTTTAAAAACTAGGCCTTTTCCCTCTATCGTTCTATCTATGTTCTTCCCTCTGTCCTGATAACTTGCATCTAGGTGTTGTGCTTTCTGTTATGTGATGTAACCAAGGCCTTTTTCCTTCCTGGACACTTGACTCTACATTGTTGCAATGCTGTTGGTTGTAGTTGGTATCATGCTCTGCAGTTCTTCCCTATCTCCCTCTCTACCCCTTTCATTCTCTCTGCACTCTCCCTTAATGGTGCTGTCAATCCCCACTATTTACTCCAATTGCTATTCTATCACCTATCCTATCCCTCTGATGAAGTCTGGAATGTATACGATCAAGAAGGATCCACTGGTCTCTAATCCAGGCCTGCCCATTGCTGACACCTATGCCAACGCTTCCTCCAGACATACTTTCACTGATATCCTCTTTGTCGTTCCTTCTCTGGACCTTTGGATTCCACTTATGGTCTATGTGCCCTCTCCTTTCTCTTCCTCTCCCATTAATGGTGGCACCCATTGGGAGCTAACCATGGCATCCTTCTTGTCCTCTCTGGGATCATCATTAATGTTTATGTCATAGTCATGAAGTCAGGGGCACAGGCATGCAGGCGTTGCATGCACAGGAGACCTGGGTGGACACTGTCCTGGCACCAGGCTCATGAACAAAAGTAAACAAGAACATCCATTTAACACCCAAAAGCTTTTTATTATGGACATAGCACTTCAGATGCATTAACCTTGAACATTCAATCCATTAAGCAGGATGCATTAACATTGAACATTCCATCCATTAAGCAGCCCCAAGTGTATTCTTGGGTGTGGCTGCTAATGGATTGCCTTCGCACATGCTCACTCTCTAGGAGTGGCAGGGTGTGGCTGGTAAGCCGTCCCTAATGGGCATGCCCACGATCTCAGCTATATAAGCTGCCCCGATCCTCAAGACAGACGCTTTGTGTTATTCTGCACTTGCAAGCAGTGTAACGCTCACCGTCGCCTGAGGTCAGACTTACCTTTGAAGATCCTGCTTCCTGGACATCCTGCTTCCTGCCAGCATACTTACCAACTGGGGGAAGCTGTTCTCACTTGTACATCTCTTTGGTGAACCAAGTATTCATCTTTACACTTTCCGGAATGCCGGGAAGTATTCATTTTGGCACCACAGCATGACACGCTCCATCGTCGACAGCAGCGCCTGCAAGGAAAAACAGAAGACAAGGTTAGACATAAAAAAACAGTCAGTTTAAGGTTGCGCTTCGCCTTACTTCACGCTTTCCTTAAACCATCACTTACCTGCTGTCGAACATTGCGGTAGCATCCATCTTCCATCCGGCCGCGTCTCGCGTCTCACAGCGGCATTGAGGCCGCATTTCCATCTAAGGGAAGAAAACAGAATAGAGACATTATTGCGGGCATAAATAGGAGCAACATATAAAGACATTAAACAGAATGAACAGCATCACAAGAACTCAAGAAAGCCTTACCAATCAGAAGGAGAAGCATAGTCACAGCTGGACTGGACTAATCCTCATCAGGGATCAGTGAAGGAACTAGATCCCATTCAACGTGCCCCTGCCAGAAGTAGAAGGACGGAGAGCTAATCTTCCATAATTCACAGGTGAGCTTTATGGGCCGGCCTATGCTCACAGAAACCGTACTTTGGGGTGAAGGGTTCGAGATTCACAACAATCACAGATTGGCGCACTCATACACTCTTATCTCCACGCAGGAGCAGTATCACCACGTACCACCGCTCACAGCTTTTCTACTGAGGGAGAGGCCTGAAGAGGGTGATTCAAGTTCAGGGAGTGCTGCAACCCTGCCCCAACACCTCCGCAGAGACCAGGTGAGCGTAACAGAACGCGAAAGCCTCTAATACTGTCTGCCTGGGCATTATGGAAACTTCAGAAACAGATCAGTTAGCCCTGTTAATAGGGGAATTACGGGCTGAAGTACATGCTTGAAGAAAGGATACTAATGCATTATGGAGGGATCTTATTGTAATTCGAGAAAGAACTGACAAATTGGCAAGACAAATGCTACAAGCACAAACAGGACAGGTTCCACTGCCTGGAGTGACCCATTCTTCTCATTCTTCCACACCACAACAATCAACACCAGTTCGGGTGGTTCTTCCAGGATCAGTGCCACTAGCCCCTCCCATAAGCTTCATCGGTGACCCAAAAAAGTTCGCTGTATTTATGAACCAATGTCACCTTCATTTCTTGTGCAGACCAGGAGCCTTTCCTAATGACCAAGCCAAAGTGGTGTTTTTACTCTCGCATTTAGGAGGTAGTGCAGTAGACTGGTCTATACCTTTGGTAAATCAACATGACCCTTTACTCCAGAACCTTGGGAATTTCCAACATGAGATGGAGAAATTGTATGCCCATCATACTCAAGGACAAGCTCTGGACAAGGAGTTGTTGTCACTCAGACAAAGGAGTCAAGATCTATTAACCTATATTGCAACCTTCAATCGTCTCATAGCCCAGACCAACTGGCCAGAAGAGAATAGGACTACAATCTTTTACCAAGGGTTATGTGGAGAACTTAAGGATGTGTTGGCGCAAGTGGTGAATCCACCTGAGAGGTGTGCGTACTACATAGACCTGACGGTGCAACTCGATCATAGGTTGCAGAATCGGAAAATGGATTGAGCTGGATCAGAGGGACGGTCAGTTTACGTACAACCTCATGAGAATCAGACGAAACCACATGAACAGTCTGAGCCAATGTAAATTGGTGGATTACGAAGTCCCCTTACCAAAGCATAAAGGGAAAAAGAAGACAACAACAGCTTTGCTTATATTGTGGGCAAGCAGGTCACTTCCTCCATGACTGCCCGGTAAAATCATCCAAGAAAATGGTTGAGGCAACAGACAAAACTGATGAAGAAGAAGAACAAAACTCGGGAAACGCCAATGGCCGGCAAGTATAGGGATCCGCTTTTCGAGCATGAAAATGTAATCTATACAGACTTCACATTTAGACCTTCCAGTGCTTTTGGTGAATCACAGGCAACCATCAAAAATACATGCCTTGGAGACATATAATGATTGTGGAGCTGTGGGTAACTATATTAACCAAGATTTGGCTCTCCAAATAGGCCTTCCTCTCCGACAGAAGCAGAAATCAGAAAACATCACTGCTGTGGATGGTTCTCAGCTATCATCTGGCCCGGTGACACAATACACTGAGAAGGTCAAGCTTCTGTGTCAGGACGGGCATCAAGAGGACATTACTTTCGATCTCATCAGTGCTCCTCAGTTCCAGATCATATTGGGAATGCACTGGCTGGAGACACACAATCCTAGGATCGACTGGCGAAAATGAGTTCTGACATTTCCTCATGATTGTGCCGACACATGTTACAAAAAAGATGCCACTAGTCTGAAACCGAAGAAAGGAATCGTGTTGGGTCTCATCAGCTCCTTACCGCTTGAATACCGAGATTACCAGGATGTCTTCAAAAAAGAGCAAGCCAATGTTCTGTCCACGCACAGACCCTACGATTGTCAAATAGATCTTGTACCCAGATCCCAGAACCCTTGCAGCCGAATTTACGCTCTGACAGAACAGGAAAATCAGCATCTTAGAACTTACCTGGATCAGTACCTGGCAAACGGTTTCATTCGCCCGTCCAAGTCACCTGCCTCCTCGCCCTTATTCTTCGTGCCTAAAAAGTAGGGGGACTTAAGAATGTGCATTGACTATAGAGCCATCAATCAGATCACAGTAACAAATTGATATCCTTTACCACTTATTTCAGAGCTCCTGGACCAAGTGAAACATGCTCAAATCTACACAAAACTGGATTTAAGAGGAGCATACCATCTTGTAAGAGTAAAAGAGGGAGACAAGTGGAAAACGGCCTTCTGCATGAAGTACAGCCTCTTTGAATACCAGGTCATGCCCTTCAGGCTATGCAATGCCCCCGCGGCGTTCCAATTCTTTATGAATGATGTACTCCGTAAACTACTGGATGTTTGCGCACTTGTTTACATTGACGACACTCTTATCTACTCAAATTCCATGGAAGAACATGTAGGCCATGTCTGGGCAGTCTTAGAGAAGCTTTGACAACACCAATTGTATGCCAAGTTGGAAAAATGTTTTTTCCATGTAACCGAGGTTGAGTTTCTCGGTTTCATGCTCACACTACAAGGTGTACATATGGATACACGAAAGGTGGATGCAATCCTCCTATGGCCCTCACCAACATCCAAGAAAGGAGTGCAAAGCATGCTTGGATTCGCCAACTTTTACCGTCGGTTTATATCTGGGTTTTCACAAATTGTACATCCAATGACTTCCTTGTTAAAGAAAATTCAAAAGTTCCATTGGTCGACAGAAGCGGAAGACGCCTTCCAGAAGTTGAAACTAGCATTCACTACAGCACCAGTCCTTCGACACCCACCACCAGACCTACCTTACATAGTTGAGCCAGATGCTTAAAAAATAGCCATGGGAGCAGTATTGTCACAACGAGACCCTGAAACAGGACAACTACACCCTGTTGCATTCTGGTCCCACAAATTTTCAGCCCCCGAGCTGAACTACCAATCACAGATAAGGAATTACTGGCCATTAAAGCAGCATTCAAGGCCTGGAGACATTAGCTTCTTGGGGCAAGACATACAGTCACTGTCATCAATGACCACCGTAACTTGCAATACTTGAAAACCGTCAAAGCACAATCCTCTCATCAACTTTGTTGGGCTCTCTTTTTCACGGAATACAATTTTATTATCACTTATAGACCTGGAGTACGCAATGGGAAAGCAGACTCTCTATCATGCATGAGTGAAGAAGAAGAGGCTTTTACAGCATCTGACCCCGTTGCCATAATTCCTGAGGAAAGGATTCAAATCAGAATATCTGCCACCACGTGTGTGGATGACCAAAGAACCAGTTTGCAATCCCCGATGGATCAATCAACACAACAGGAATGGCTGTTAAAAGGTGACCAGTACACAATAGAAGACAATCTACTATATTTCCAAGGACAATTATACTTTGCCATACTTCGCGTTTTCCTTAAACCATTACTTATCTGCTGTCGAACATTGCGGTAGCATCCATCTTCCATCCAGCTGCATCTCGCGTCTCACAGCTGCATTGAGGCCGCATTTCCATCTAAGGGAAGGAAACAGAAGAGAGACATTATTGCGGGCATAAATAGGAGTAACATATAAAGACATTAAACAGAATGAACAGCATCACAAGAGCTCAAGAAAGACTTACCAATCATAAGGAGAAGCATAGTCGCAGCTGGACTACGCTAATCCTTATCAGGGATCAGTGAAGGAACTAGATCCCATTCGACGCGCCCCTGCCAGAAGCAGCAGGAAGGAGAGCTTATCTTCCATAATTCACAGTTGAGCTTTATGGGCCGGTGTATGCTCACAGAATCCGTACTTTGGGGAACAACAATCACAGATTGGCGCACTCACACACTCTTATCTCCACAGAGGAGCAGTATCACCACATACCACTGCTCACAACTTTTCTATTGAGGGAGAGTCCTCTAGGGGGTGATTCAAGTTCAGGGAGTGCTGCAACCTTGCCCCAACGCCTCCGCAGAGACCAGGTGAGCATAACAGTTTACCTAAATCACACTGTCATGGTGCACGTCTCGCAGGCCAACCTCCTCCTTCTCGATAGACATAATCCGTCTCTCATCAACTCCCGCCCCTCTCTTACCATCCCTCTTTCTGCCACACCCCTGGCCCCACTGTCACCTCCTGCGGGTGTACCACACTCCTTTACCCCTCCTTGGAAGAATTTCAAAAGTGGCAACCTTCTCCACTTAGCTACCGTCAACTTTCGCTCTGCAATGAAATACTCCTCTGACATCTGCCACCTCCTTGAAGACTTTGGCCTCGGCGTCCTCACTCTTGACGATAAATGCTTCACTGCCATCTCTGTCATGAGTGTTGACACTCTCCTCCCTGCGGGGTACAAAATACTCTGTAAGCCCAGGTATAACCGGCACAGGGGCGGAGTTACCTTGAGCTTCCCTATGTGGGTCCCTGCTACTATCATACTCACTCAGGCCTACTCCTCTTTTGAATGCCTTGTCTGCAGACTTGGTGTCCCTCCTGGCCTCTGTCTGACTCTGCCCACCATCTACAGGCACCCTGGCCAGGCACCCACTTCTTTTCAGAATGGGATGACCTCACCTCTTTTCTCCTGGCCTCCTCCTCCAATCTCTTCCTCCTTGGAGACTTCAATATTCACCTTGACTCCTCTGATGCAGCCTCTGTGCTCTTCCACAAGCTTTGTGACTGTCTTTCCCTCACCATTCTTCCCTCTGGTCAGACACACTCATTCGGACATACCTTGGATGATATCATCCCCAACCCTTAGATTACTCCTCTCTCCTGGTCTGATCATCTCTCCTGTCCTCTCACCTGGACCTCCTGGTCCCCCAGCTAAGCCCCCGCCCGCACTGCCAGCCTGCTTCCAGTTATTTATTTAATTTAGAAAGTGTGCAAACAACCCAAGGGCATCGAGGTGCTTGTTACAGGAACTCATTTGTTACATTCAATTTCAGTAAATTATACAGGCATATGAGGTACAGGTGCAGGAGCAAGGAGAAAGCAAGACAGTGTATTAAAATAGCTGTGTTTTAAGAGCATTGCAGAATATCCAGTATGATTGTTCCGCTCTGAGTGAAGGTGGGAGGGAGTCACACTGTTTGGCTGCGATGTAAGGGAAGCTTGACCCTCCAGCTTTTGCTCGTCTGACTTTGGGTAGGAGTAGGCGGTGAGAATATATTGTGCTTGTAGGTCTAGTAGAGTGGTCTTTGGCTATTTGTTGGGTGAGGTGGGGGCAGTATTGGAGAGGCATTTATAGGTTATAGTTTGTAAAGGTAGCGGGCGCCCCTCTCTCGACAGAACAAGGCCTGATAACCTGTTCAGTGGTTATTAACCACTTGAGAGTTCGCAGCCACTGCTTTTACTCACTGTGCCTTTCACAGATGGGAAATATCCATTTGCATATCAGTCTTTGTCCTGCCCAGGGGCAGTCCAGCACCGAAATGCAATGGCAATTCCAACCTGAACGAGAGTACCACCAGCAACCCCATACACGTGTTTCACCCTTGTTGGGGATCATCAGTGAGGTGAAGCTGATGCCTCTCTAAGCACAGTGAGAGGGAGACCATGTCTGGTTGCCCCCAGGAGACCTAGGGTTACCAATCCCAGGTTCCTTGAAATTTAGTTTGTAAAGGTAGCGGGCGCCCCTCTCTCGACAGAACAAGGCCTGATAACCTGTTCAGTGGTTATTAACCACTTGAGAGTTCGCAGCCACTGCTTTTACTCACTGTGCCTTTCACAGATGGGAAATATCCATTTGCATATCAGTCTTTGTCCTGCCCAGGGGCAGTCCAGCACCGAAATGCAATGGCAATTCCAACCTGAACGAGAGTACCACCAGCAACCCCATACACGTGTTTCACCCTTGTTGGGGATCATCAGTGAGGTGAAGCTGATGCCTCTCTAAGCACAGTGAGAGGGAGACCACGTCTGGTTGCCCCCAGGAGACCTAGGGTTACCAATCCCAGGTTCCTTGAAATTTAGTTTGTAAAGGTAGCGGGCGCCCCTCTCTCGACAGAACAAGGCCTGATAACCTGTTCAGTGGTTATTAACCACTTGAGAGTTCGCAGCCACTGCTTTTACTCACTGTGCCTTTCACAGATGGGAAATATCCATTTGCATATCAGTCTTTGTCCTGCCCAGGGGCAGTCCAGCACCGAAATGCAATGGCAATTCCAACCTGAACGAGAGTACCACCAGCAACCCCATACACGTGTTTCACCCTTGTTGGGGATCATCAGTGAGGTGAAGCTGATGCCTCTCTAAGCACAGTGAGAGGGAGACCACGTCTGGTTGCCCCCAGGAGACCTAGGGTTACCAATCCCAGGTTCCTTGAAATTTAGTTTGTAAAGGTAGCGGGCGCCCCTCTCTCGACAGAACAAGGCCTGATAACCTGTTCAGTGGTTATTAACCACTTGAGAGTTCGCAGCCACTGCTTTTACTCACTGTGCCTTTCACAGATGGGAAATATCCATTTGCATATCAGTCTTTGTCCTGCCCAGGGGCAGTCCAGCACCGAAATGCAATGGCAATTCCAACCTGAACGAGAGTACCACCAGCAACCCCATACACGTGTTTCACCCTTGTTGGGGATCATCAGTGAGGTGAAGCTGATGCCTCTCTAAGCACAGTGAGAGGGAGACCACGTCTGGTTGCCCCCAGGAGACCTAGGGTTACCAATCCCAGGTTCCTTGAAATTTAGTTTGTAAAGGTAGCGGGCGCCCCTCTCTCGACAGAACAAGGCCTGATAACCTGTTCAGTGGTTATTAACCACTGAACAGGTTATCATGTCTGTTCTTGCGAGAGAGGGGCGCCCGCTACCTTTGTATAACTAATTTTTAAGGAACCTGGGATTGGTAACCCTAGGTCTCCTGGGGGCAACCAGACGTGGTCTCCCTCTCACTGTGCTTAGAGAGGCATCAGCTTCACCTCACTGATGATCCCCAACAAGGGTGAAACACGTGTATGGGGTTGCTGGTGGTACTCTCGTTCAGATTGGAGTTGCCATTGTATTTCGGTGCTGGACTGCCCCTGGGCAGGACAAAGACTGATATGCAAATGGATATTTCCCATCTGTGAAAGGCACAGTGAGTAAAAGCAGTGGCTGCGAACTCTCAAGTGGTTAATAACCACTGAACAGGTTATCATGTCTGTTCTTGCGAGAGAGGGGCGCCCGCTACCTTTGTATAACTAATTTATAGGTTATAGACAACATTTTGAAAATGATGCATTTGCAGATAGGCAGCCAGTGAGCAGCTCTTCTGGCAGCTGGGATGTGTTCTTTTTTAAAAAATATGAAGTCCTGCGTGCAGGTCATTGTTTTGTATGACTTGTAGTTTCAGCAGGTTTCTAGAGGAGGTGCCTGCGAAAAGGACGTTACATTAATCTAGCCTTGAGCCAATGACTGCTCGGGCGATTGTTAGGCAGCTCTCTTCGAACAGGAAGGGTCAGAGGGCATTTTGAAGTTTGGTGGCATAGGCTGCTAAGGAAGCAATAGCGTTCACTTTGCAGGCCATGGAGAGGGTGGCATTGAGGTAAACTGCTAGTGTCTTTACAGGGACAGGGACCAGGATCTTATCAATGTGGAAGGCTGTGTATTGGCCATTGAGGTTTTTTAGAACTATTGGGGGTCCAACTAGTAGGATTTCAGCTTTGTATCCATTTAGGCACAGGCAGTTTGTCACCATCCAAGCCTGAATTGTAGATTAGGTGTCATTGAGGGTGTTGGAATCGTCCTCATAGATACTCATGAGTGGGAGTAGAATCTGGGTGTCCTCGGTATAGTTGGTGTAGGCTATGCTGAGGGAGTCCAGGATGTCGAAAAGGGGCCTGGTATAGATGTTTTGTAATGTCAGAGATATATCTGAGCCTTGAGATACCCCACATGTAATGGGGGATGGTAAGGCCCTGGCGTTTTCTGCAAATACTAGCATAACTCTTCCTTCAAGAAAAGAAGTGATCCAGGCAGTAGCCATAGGGCAGAAGTCAGCTGAGGTGGTGAGGTAGTGGCACAGGGTTTTGTAATTAACCAAGTCAAATACAGCAGCAGATCCAGAAGAAGGAGAAGTGCTGGTTTTCCCTTATCTCCTTATCACTGTCTTTCTCCATCATTCGACTTGTGAAGCGAATATCAGTTGCCGCTTTTGCCGCCACCTTCATTCCTACTCCTGCCACTGACTCTCATTCTGACACTGCCCTTACTAACCTTCAACTCTCCATCTCCAACACTCTGCACATCCTTACCCCTGGCATGAGGATCTGCATGAAACCTGCCTTCAAGTGCAACTCCTGGTATGACTCCGACCTGGCTGCTCTGAAACGCATGTGCAGAGCAGCTGAATGGAAGTGGCAGGTTTTGAGCACATCCTCTGACAAACTGGCATGCCGGTTGCTCCAAAGGCATTACCGACTCTCCATCTGCTTGTAGAAGAGGGCCTATATTCAAGCCTGCATCTCTGTGGCCACTAACAACACGACTGAACTTTTCAAAGTCTGCAAGGAACTCGCCAACCCTACTGCAGTCTCCAGTTTTCCTCTGCTTTCCCTGGCCCTCTCTACTTCTCTGGCCTCTCACTACATTCTAAAAACTCAGGACAACTTGTTCTCACTCTCTTCTTCTTCTCACCCTGCTCCCTCCACCGCTCTCAGGCCTACCTTGCCCCCCTTCTCCCCTCCTCTCCTACTTTGATAAGGACAGTTATGCCACCCTGATAAATCGGCTCTGTGATACCCTTGGCATCACAAACCTTGCTTTGGACTGGTTGATCTCCTTCCTCTTGGAGTGACCTTCCCAGGTTCAACTGGTCCCTTTTCTCTCCACCATCTCACTCTCAACTTGCGGTGTCCCTCAGGGCTATATCCTCTCGCCTTGGATTTTCAACATCTACCTGGCCCCTCTAGCCCACTTGATCTCCACCTTCTCTCCTAACTTCCAGTGTTATGCGGATGACACACAGCTCTCCTTCAAACTGCCCTCCTCTGCCTCCTTCTCTTTCTCTCTCACTCCTGACTGCCTGTTTGGTATCCAGGCATGGTGCACTGCTAAAAGTCTTTGCCTTAATGCCAGTAAGAAAGAGATCCTTCTCATCTGGAGTCCTGCTCCATCTTTCCCTCCCACACTCCGGCCCCCTCCATGGGCTCCAACCCCTCACCCTCTTGTGATGCAAAAAACCTTGGTTTCATCTTCAACTCCTCTCTCTCTTTCCCTCCTCACATCACAAACCTAACCAATAAGACCCACTTTCAGCTGCACCTCTGCCGAGGCATTCTCCCTTTCATCACAATCCCCCAGAAACTCAATGTCTCCAGCGGTCTGGTCCTCTCCCAGCTGGACTACTGCAACATCCTCTTCCTCAATCTGCCTAACTTCTCCCTTAGCCCTTTTCAACTGATCCAAAACAGGACTGCAAGATGAATCATTGGCCTCAAGCCTAGGCACTACATCTCTCCAGCCTTAAAATCTCTCCCCTGGCTCGGGGTTGCAGTGTAGATCAAGTTAAAGACCCTCTGAATCATCCACAAGGCTTTCTGGGGCCTGGGAACCCTCTACATCTGACTCTCTCTCCCTAAATACCTCCCTGCTAGAGTCCGTTGGTCGTCTAGCTCTAACTCTCTGTAGAACAGACGTTTTTCCAAGCATAGAGTGGGGGGTAGCTCTCTCTCCTCCACAGGTGCCTCGATCTGGAATGGCCTCCTGCACCTCTTAGATTTAAGCTGGATCTCATTAAGTTCCAGAAGCTTCTCAAGACCTTCCTTTTCTCTTCTTCCTTCCCTATACCCCCACCCTGTGGGAATGTACCCATCTGCCTCTTGACTGGCTACCTGGTTCCTTCAGAGTCTTACAGGGCACCAGGCCCCCCTAATTCCAGTCTACCCTTGCACTTTGTCTTCCCTGTCCCCCTCACCTGCACTTGCCCTTCTGGGAACCTTTCCCCACACTAGTATGGATGCCCTGCACCCTTGTAGCCCGTACAACCTCTTACCTAGCACTTAGCATATGGACCTTCCTTCCCCTGCACTCTCTGTTTTCCCCTGACTCTGTCCACCCTGCCTCCCCTGGCACTCACTTTTCTTACAGGCCCTCCCGCCCTGAACAGCACTTCCCCCACCATTCTCCCCAGCACTTCCCTTACTGCACTTGCACAATTCAAATGTCACAATGCTTAGTCAGGTCGTTTTTTGTTTATTGTCCTCCCTGTTCCCCACCCTCTTGTCTTGTTGTGCCTCGAAACACATGTGTATAGGCGCATTATAAATACCCAATAACTAAATTAAAACAATAGAAAATAAAGAGGGATCAAGAAAAATTACAACTAATACTTTGCAAATACTTTTTCTGCTATTCTGCACTTATCAGACTCACCCAGTCTGCTGCCGTAAACACAGCACTTGCCACTTGCTGGCTGCATTACCACTGTTTATTGCCTCCATTATCTATTTATTTGTATTGATTATTATTTATCTGTTCTCCTCTGCTCCTTACTTTCCACTCTCCCCCTTCCATGCAATTTTCCCCTTTCCCTTTCCCATGCACTTGCACGGGCCTAGGATCGTTGTGTTCTCCCCTGTTCCCCTTCCTTGCCCTGTTGTGCTCTGAAACACTTGTGTACGAGCGTGATACAAATAAAATATATCATAAAGAAAATCACTGAACTCATTAAAGGTCCCCAAAAACATTTCTAGGTTATGTTAGAAGCTTGCCCTGCACTCCTGCTCTTTAGCCTAACGAGGTCCACGAAAGTAAAGTGACAATGAGCTTTGACTTTCGTTGGGCTACAAAGCATCCTCTGAGCCTCCTCTCTCCCCAGGAAATGTGGCAGTTCTGATTGGCCCGTCTAAGGGAATCATGCCCTATTTTGGGGTGCTGGCAAGTCATGCTGGATCTCACAGGTCAAGCAAAACCCACGTATGGTGTTCAACTCAGCCCACAAGATGGACCTGATGGGGTTTCAGTTAGCCTTACATACCAGGTATGAGGGTTTCTTTAACCATCAACTGAAAATAGCTCACTGACACTCTGTGAGCTGTTCTGGGATTTAGTCGGGTCTTCACCTCTTCTCTCTTATATTTCTCTTTCCTTTTCCATCCTCTTCCGTCTACTCTTCATATTATATTACACTGGCCAATATGCTTGAATAAGCCTTGTTCCTAATTTGTGAGCCGACATCCAAACGTTTCCTTTATGTGAACTTGCTGCACCTAAAAGGACTGATTAGAAACAGGTTACATGTTAATATAAATCACTACATTTATAGCACTGTGCATGTGTATTTAAGTGCAAATCTCCTCATGTATGCTATTTAGTATTTTCTTCATCCTTTATGACTATGGCTCTTTTATAGTTGCACGCAAATCTTCAAAACGTTGTATTGAATGTACAAAGGAACTCACCTCTACAACTGATATAATCGTGTTCTCATTGTTAACAGGCCAGGAACTGTCATCACAAAGGATTCAAAGGCGTCTTCCAAAATATATGTGATCAAAACCGTAAGTAAATTAGCATGAGGACTGCTGCTTTTCAATGTGCAGCATCCATCAACAAGCAATATTGCATTGTTTTGTAATATAGGTATGATAACGCAAATATCAGCTGAAACCAGAGACAATCAGATTACATTTTGATGGGCTATAAAAAAAGAAACTGCATTATTTATCCCAAAATAAGGCATGTCAAAATAAGCAGGAGCTGGTAACAATAAAATATCATATAGCGAAGAGAAGGTCTATTTGCCTACTGCGAGACTGAGGCGCTACAACTGTGCAAAAAAGTAAATAAAACATTGAATCCATGGTCCTCTTGTGTTGGACTAGACGAACCGTGAATATAGTCAAATATAGTCAGAGTTTCAATGAGATTTATGTATTGTATCATGGAACTGCCGGGGCTTCTCGCATTTACTCACACCAGAGGGCTCCACGAAAATGTTCGACAAATGCAGCTGTTTCTGTTTACAAGAGACATGGGCCATAGACCCTTTGTTATTAGATGGTTATAAGCTGTTCCACTCAGCTGCTACAAGAGGCGACAAGGGCAGGCCTTTTGGTGGACTTGCTGTAGGAGTGGTTAACACTTTGGGTTCCAGGCAGATTGAATGTAATTGTGAAAGCAATCTACTTGCAGTCGAAGTGATACTTGATGGTGAAGATTCCATGGGCTCATTTTTGTTGGTGAGCCTATATAATCCTCCTGGGTCAACACTGAATGAACAATTGCAAGACTCGTTACAGGACCTGCTGGCGAATTGGCCACACACAACTACTGATGCGGGGGTAATGGTTGTGGGAGATTTCAATTGCCATATGAGAGGATGGGAGTGCAAAACGCAGAATCCGAAATTGAGAGAAAAGGGAGCTATGGTTCACAATAGAAAAGATCTGAAGGGCAATGCATGGGAATATCTGTTCGAATCCTGGGATATGATAATGCTCAATGGTAGAACTGTCAGTGATTACCCTGGGCAACATACATGGTCCAATGGTGTCTCTTATAGTACACTGGACTATGTATTTATATGCCCCGGGCTCCAAGAGCAGATTGAAGATCTGATAGTTATGCCTAACGAGTGGAGTGACCATGCTGCTTTAAAATGTGTGATGAGTATCCCCAGAAAACAGTCCCCATCTAGTAATGTGGGTATGGTAAAAGTCAACAATGCAGGTACTAGGATCTCTTAGTCTGATGAAAATATAGTACGTGCGGTTGAAACTTTGGGAACAGTAGAGTTCAACGAGCTGTTCAAATTTAAGGCAATGACCATTAACTCCATAGAGGATTGGATTTGTGTTTTTGCAGGTAAACATGCGGCTGCTCCTATGGGGCAAATGATGGGTAGTGGGGGAAATAAATTGCCATTTGACAAAATAATCAGAGATATGAAACGTAACCTCAGAGCTGATCTACAAAGGGTCAAGAAAATAATGCCCTTTGGAGAAGTATACTATCGAACAATTAGAGAGATCAAAAATAGATATAGGTCGGCCATTAAGTCAAGAAAAAGGGCGGATAAGGTACTCTCATGGCAAAAACTGGTGAGGACCATATGCGAAGGAAAGACCCGTAACATCTGGTCCCTTTTGAGTGAGGCACAAGGTGCACAGAGGGGGGGCTCTAGTTAACCCCATTGAAGCGAGAGTGTGGGTAAAATTTCTGGAAAACAGAAACACAGAGGGCGAGGAAGTAACAATGTTGGGCAGCCCGCCTTGTGAGGTCCCATTTCCTATATCATACAAGCTCATTCTGAATAAGATTAAAGAGATAAAATCGTCAAGAGCACCGGGACCCAATGGTCTGGCCAACATTGTTATGAAAGCACACCTGGAGTTTTGGGAGAGTCTCCTAAATATTCTGTTTGAGAAAGTCTTATTAACAGGTAAAATACCCTGCTCTTGGCAGACGGCAATATTAATTCCCGTTTTTAAAAAGGGTAATAGACTCGATCAAAGCAACTATAGGTTGCTCTCAATGTTAGATTTTACTGGAAAGATATTTGCCTCACTTCTGCTCAATGAATTACAATCTTGGCCGAGGCTAAAGGAGTACTCTCTAAATTCCAAAGTGGCTTTAGACAAGGTTACTCCACTGCCTATAACATCATGGTTATGGATATCTTGCGATCTAGAGCATTGAGAAGTGGATCAGCCCCTCTCTATGCACTTTATATAGATTTCTCTGCGGCATTTGATTCCATACCTCGTAGCCGTTTGTGGAAAAAATTACAATCAATGGGCTGTCCGGAAGGCTTAATATATTATCTTAGACTTTTGCATTCAAACAACTCAGTTAAATTGAAGTTAGACCAAGAAGGCCACACAACTGAAAACGTTGTGCAAAATAGGGGAGTCAAACAAGGCTGTGTAACAGCACCCCTAATCTATAATCTATATGTTTATGATATCCCAGATGCAATAAATGATGTTAGCAATTGCCCGCCGAGAATCGGAAAAGCAAGTTGGCCAGTATTAGCTTAAGCAGATGATTTGGTGGTATTTGACCATACCCTCAGTGGGATGCGTAGATCGGCAGCTGCACTATGGGAGTATGCAGAAGAGAACGGTCTGAGTATTAAGTTAGGAAAAACAAAGATTATGAGATATACAAAAAAAGAAGGCCACACGTGTGCAATTTACAGTAGGGCTAGCGAACATTTCTTATGTCCCTCGGTGCTGCCATTTAGGCATAGACTTTGAAGATCTTGGAGATTATGTTGCCTGTAAACAAACAAGCTGTATTAAAGCAGCACAATTGACCGCCTTGTTCCATAGATTTACTGCTAGGCAAGGCGGTTTTACCCTGTGCGGGACTCGCCAACTCTATATGCAGGTTTTTGCTCCGGTGGTAATATATGGCCTGGAAGCCCTAATGGAGTCCGATCTGAAATGGCTACAGGTGCTAGAGGGTAAATTTTGGCGACACGTCCTTGGTTTATCTCCCTCCGTTCCTATGGCCATTATCAGATTAGAATTGGGTCTGACCTCCTTAAAGGCTTCAGTATTGAGAAAGAGGGCCTCGCTATATCTTAGAATGACCCGAGATGCAAGTAATGGACTACTAACAGCGGTCCACCAGGAATTAGAAAAGAAAAGTTTGATCTCCTCAACTGTCGACTAGATGAACAATCTGTTCCGCGAAATAGGCTGGCAACCCAGAGATGGTAAATACTCAGAGGAAGTAAACAGAGCACTGAGCAAACGCGTAGATCTCTGGGATTGGCTGGAGAATTTTGAACATCTTAAGAGCCTGAGCAGTTACCACTTTGTGCAATATAGATTGTTTGATTTTAGGAAAGCCCAGAAATACTTGAATATCTGTCCATCTGTCAGACTTAGACGGTTTATATTGTTGCTCAGATTGGAACAACTACCTACGCTTATAACCACAGGGAGAAAAGACATGATTGACGCTGAGAAGCGTATATGCCGACTATGTAAAATTCAAGAGCAGTTGGAGACGGCAAAGCATCTATTGACTGAATGTCCCGAGATGGCCAGCATATTTTCCCCTCTTTTGGCCAGCTATGTCCATGAAACCACGCATATTGGGGAAGCCTTGTTTTGGCATCATTGTCTCAACTCTAACAGCATACGTTTGCTGACAGTCTTGTACACTATCTGGCTGCAAATTGATGTTAGATTGGGTATAACTCTTTAGATGACTACATTCATTATATGCAGGTAAATACCAAATAGATTGTATGAAATATATGTATATAAATTATAGATTTTAATATATTTTATTGTTTTCTTCTGAGAAAGCCATGAATTATTTGTATCTAAAATTGTATTTGGATTATGAATCATTCATATTTAAAATTGTATTTGGATTATGTTTCAATTGTATATGTTATTTAATGTTAAATTTGTGTAAAGTTTATCATTTAAACTATAACACAATAAATATTAAATTAAATTAAATAGTCAGAGTTTCTGAATAGCTTTCAATGATGCCATGAACTAATATGAGAACAAGTGCATGTAATGTCAGTGGAGCATATTTGCAAATCCATTGTTTACAGTTTTTCTGCAGTTTCAATCCCAGAATCCCATTGTTTCCATGTTAGCATAGCATGGGACTAGATCTCCCAGTTGAAAATCGTACACACCCCATAACAAAATACTTCCTAGGCCCCCTGCTGGAACTAGGTCTTATGCAGTTAGTCACTGAATCTACCCAATCTACAGGCTATAAACATGAGGGGATCTTTGCCACAGATGCACAGATGGATCTGGTTGGACTGAAAATTGGGGAATTCCTTGTCTTTACAGATCCAAAGTTACAACCTATAGAGACTATAGAGATACTATTTATTTCAAATAGTAGCTAATGCCCATTGATTTGTTAATATCTATCACATGCCTAACGAATGAAGTTTCCCCACATGACTTTCTCCAAAAACCTATTTTCCTACTAAGCCACTTCAACCAGAGTATACAGGCAGCTCATTAGAGAACATCATTTGCACACTGAGAAGTATCATCGTTTTTTATTCTGCATGGGCTTTGGTCAAACTGCCAATGCCAGTACGATTATCAAAATAGTCATCATTTTCAGCGCACAAAAGGCCTAAGTGTAAACATGTACCATATACATGCCCCCATCACATCATCTCCAAGAGTACATCACCCTCATCTGAAGTCACTCTTATAACCTTCAGTATACGCATGCTTCACCTGATTCATGCTCAAATCATAGTGGAAGAACTTGCCAGTTGTCATTCTACGATTCATTTTGAGATTGAATTCCCTTTTAATCTGGGAACTAGTCTTAAACTGATGAAAGCGAAAGCACTGCTATGGGATAGAGGTATGCTAATGAACAATCTCTCCAGTGCACATTTACAGAATATATTAAGCAAGGTTTCTCGTTCCCCCTACCGTTCTCATATATTTTAATATTGTAATGTTTTGGTTTTAGGAATTTTATCATCAGATTAAGATTCAACCTCTTTCCTTGTAATGCGGTGCGTGGGGGGTGGAAAAGATTCCATACGATAAAAGGATGTGCAGGATGTGGATCCTGGAAATAGAGACTGTGAGGCATATATTTACTACTTGTATTCTTCTCCATAATAGATATGTTAAGACTTGTGCCTCTTTTGATATGATATGATATGATATGGAATTTATAATGCGCCTATACACAAGTGTTTCAAGGCACGATGAAGTAAGGGAGGGGATGAGAGGGAAGACAGAGACAACGATCTTACTAAGCCAAGTGACATTGAGATCGCGCAAGTGCAGGGGAGGGAGGTGAGGGAAAAGTGCCAGGGGAAAGAGAAGGGGGCAGTGCAGTTCATAGGATAACAATACCATAAATACAAGCCAATAAATACACTAAATAAGGAGTGCAGCCAAGTGGTGGCAAGTGCAGACATCAGGTGTCGCTGGATGTATGGATACAGAAACAGCCCCCGAGTGCAGTGCACATTTTTAAGTGAAATGTCATCTATACAATGGACCAATTCTGGAGTATGATATTTTTAGGGAGAATCATTTGCCATTACCACTGTTGTGTATTTTTTATGGAAAGAACTGGAGCAAAGTGTTTTTAATTCCTATATCGACTTGCAAATTTGTAGATTGTTTTCTAAGGTTTGGACTGATTTGAGATAAATTTAGACTAAGCACTGTGGTATTCTATGTTATGTGTTTATTGTGTTATGTCTTTTAGGTGATGTATGACAGTCTATAATGTTTTTCTTCCACTAAAATTATTGACATTTTGAATTTGTTATTACTAGGTAAAGGTTGATATGAGACCAAATACACAATGTAATAAAAAAATAATAATAAATAACCTTCCATCAGAAAACAATCTGTTTGGTTTTTCTTAGTTTTGATAATATGTTTTGCTCAGTAAGACAAGAGTAGCATTCTGATTATGGCTACAATATGAAGTGGAAGTGGTCAGTTGAACACCAGTTTGCAACATTTGTACAATTAAATACATTATTTTTAAATAGCTGCTCTTACAAAAATACACAGTCCCCCTAACCCTCCAAAGATATATTTGACTTTTCTGTTCGAGCAGCTGTCTGCAATAGCTGAGGTGGTTCAACAACTGAGGTGCTTCTAGCAAACGCGCTGCTGGTAATGAGCATCTTACTCACAGAGAAAGAGACAGAAGCATGGATTGAGGCAGATAGATCGAGACAGAGTGTGTGATAGAGAAAGGGAGTGCCGAGAGAGAGAGAATCTGGGAGACACAATGCTAGATCAGCCAGTATTACTTTATCTTACTTGCATATAAGTATGAGTAGTAAATTGTAATGAGTAACAGGCAATTAAACTCACTAACTCACTGTACAACCTAAATGACATGCAGGCTTAGTATCTAGTTTGTTATTAGTTAAACAATGTTAACCGTGAATGGGCAGCTCTCATAGGATGACTTTAAATCAAGACCACAGAGTAGTTAGATGGAAATTCACTTCAAATAACCTTTGAACTCACCCACAGTCTCTATATTCTTCAGTGTTGAACAGTGCAAACAAACACTTTTATGTGGTGTCCTGGTGGCTACAATACAGGATACTTTGTGGTGCAAGCTATGTTTACCCCACATGTTCTAAAGTGTCAGCAATTGCTTTTTGAAAGTTTCATCTGGCTGCTATTCAATCCGTGAGCCTAGTCATCAGACAAAGGTCTAGTGGGTTTCTCTGTCATTTCAGATGAATCAATTTTTTAAGCAATTTGTGTCGGATTTAAAAACGAAAAAATAGATACACAGAGCTTTAAAGCAAATCAAAAGCAGATAAGTGGGTCCATGGTGTGCAAAAAATAAAGCCTCACCTTTTTAACTTTTACTTTACTTTGTAACACTTGTATTGCACAGGTCATGGACCTTTAGGGTTAAGGTTGCGACAAACATAAAGAACAGACAAAAGAGCAAAGGGCAGGAATCAACAGTCAGATTCTTTGCTAGTACAGGCGAATTCAGGTAAACAGAATGGTTTTCAGTTTTGTTTTAAAAAGGTCTATCGACTTTGGAGATCTAAGCTCCAAAGGCAGATCGTTCCATGCCTTGGGGGCTGCGAAATGAAAAGCTCCTTTCGAGGCCTTCCCGGGTCTGCATCTACGGATGCTCATTAGTTCTTGATTGTTAGATCTCAATGCTCTCCCGTAGATTCTTTCACTTAAGAGATCCTCGAGGTAGGTAGGCATAACCCCTTGTCTACATTTATGCGTGATCTTTAGCAGATGGAACCGGATTCCAGACTCCACTGGGAGCCAGTGCAATGCCCGTCTCGCAGCTAAGACATCTTCTCTTCCAAGTCCCATGACCACATGCACTGCTCCATCCTGGATGACTTGCAGCCTATTACAGTCTGTTTTATTAATCCCCGCTAGCAGGCTACTACAATAATCCAACTTGACCTCCACAATAGCCCTCGCAATTGTTTCTGCGTTAGATTTAGTAATAAAAGGTTACATGTGGGAAAGGAGCTTAATGTAGTAGGCGGATGATGATACCAAGCTCCCAACATGAGCTTTCATGTTGAGATGTTGGTCAATAATGATACCTAGTGTCTTGATCTTCTTTTGCGGAATTATGTTAGAATCACCAATAAGAAACGTTTCATACGCAGAGCCAAGTTTCTTGATCATATTAGGGCTCCGACAATTAGCAGCTCAGTTTGAACTCTTTTCAAGTTTGTGAACATCTCCCCTACTTGAACCAAAAGGGCAAAGAACAGAGCTGTAAATATATTATACAAGCATGGGGAAATCCAAATGTCAATGTTAGAGGAGGGGCTACCGCTTCATCAAAGAAAACTCTGCTCTCACGATTACTAAGGAAGGATGATGTCCACTTAGCTGCTGCCAGTGGGAAATTAGCAATGTCCCTCAACCTCGTGACCAAGATGGAGTGGTTCACCAGGTCGGAGGCTGCTGACAGATCCAGCAGCATCAGCATGGAAGCTTTGTTTTTATCCATCCGATCCAGGAATCTAGCTTTGAGCTCAAGTAGCACAGTCTCTGTACCAAACCCTTGTCTGAAGCCAGACTGGTGTTCATTGAGAATAGGGCATTTATTAAGGTGGTCTGCAATTTGGGTATATGCCAACCGGTGCAAAATGGGATGTTAATAATAGGCCTATAATTAAGTGGAATGTCCACAGATAGCCCTGTTCTTTTTAGGATCGGGGTTATCCATGCCTTTTTCAAATCTTGGGGAACCGAGTTCACCACAAAGGATACATTTACAAATTTACAAATTGCTTCCAATAGGCTAGGGGGGCAAGTTTTGATAATGATCACCGAGCAGGGATCACCCATGCACTTAGGGCCTCATTACGACCCAGGCGTTAAGGGTTAACGCCGTCGTTAACCCTTAACGCCTATTCTGATTTTAACGGCTGCTCTTAGCAGCCGTTAAAATCCATGGCGCTAACCTGCCATGATGCTAATTACGCCACCGTAATTTACGGTGGCGTAATTAGCGCCTTCCCCACTCCCATTATGCCCTATGGGGCAAAAATGGGAATGGGGAAGGGAAAATGGGAAATGGGGATTTACCGCCCCACTCAACTTGGAATAGGGCGGGAAATCCGCCATCCACCATGGTGTAAATGTAGTTTATACCATGGTGGTAAAGTTGGCGCAATTAGTGCCTGGGTCGTAATGACCCCCTTAGTAGCCTTCAGCTGTTCTACTACGGTACCCAATTCAGTAACCCTTATAGCAGGTGATGGGAAGACTCTCTTTTAGTTCTTCTTCAGCTGCTATAGTAGGCCCCTCTTTCTTTTTTACAATGTCAGCCATGATGTTATCCAGCTTCATTGGCATGGCATCCTGAATTTCCGAGTGCCAATCAGCATCCTTCACAAACTGAGAAGAATCAGGAGAAGGAGTAATTTCTTTTTCCTTGAGAATCCTAAACAACTCTTGTACATCTGATTCAATGTTCTGTGCACTAATATTGAAAACGTTTTTTTTTCCCCTGAGGCAGAAAAATTGATTTGCCACTAAAAGGAATATTTTAAAGATTGTTGGCCCAGTGAAGCTTTCTCATATTTTATTTTCTAGTTGACAAAAACAATAAACATGAATTTGGGAGATGAAAGAATAATTTAGTTATTGATTGTATTAACTGAATATTTGCTGGCCAGCGAATCACATGGGCATCCCATAGTCAACATCTTTGTTCATCTTTCTAGGTTTTCCCTCCAGGTGTTGATTGAAGGTAGACACTACAGAGCTTTAATTGTCCAACCATATTTAGGTCTTGCAACTGTGGTTTCAGTCTCTGAAGCAGGCAGATGCCATGCTCATGAATGGCAGAATCCATATCCTACTTACTCACTTACAGAAGACAAGAATATTATTTTGGACTCAATACTGGATGAGTCAAAGTGACTGGACTGTATCGATTCATATGTTGTTCAGAATAGTGAATTGATAAGTGTCCATGGGTTTTTCCTTTACTTTGATAAACCAATATTGATAACAATCACTGGGCTGAGACTTATTTCTCCCTTCTTTGACCCCCCTGAAAATCTTTGAATGTATTTGGTCTTTTTTAGGTATTCAAATATGAAAGTGTGTGTAATCTCTCACCCTGATTAATGTGTTAGTTTATAAGCAGCTATAGACTGTACTGATGGAAATCATAGTGGACAATGTAGGGTAACTGTTTGCCACTGACTACAGGTGGAGTAGCAAAATCCACAAAAATGCCATATGGGAGGAGATGGCACAGAAGGTGTCGGTCATGAGCCCCATCCCACGCACCCAAGAGATTGCCTCAAGCAGTGGGATGACCTCCGCCTGAGTAGGCCCCATTAGAAGTTTGGCAGTAGCCTTGCCGGTAAAACCTGCACAATGGTCCTGCTGGCACAGAGGGTCCTTGAGGGCACTAGCAGAGTCCCTCACCCTTTTCCTGCAGACAGACCCAGAGCGCAGTGATACGGCTGGTTCGGAGCCCCCCTCTACCATTACCATGCCTGCCAGCTCTCAACAGAGCAGTCCATGGCGCCGCTCCCTGCACCTGTCAGAGGCAGTGCGAAAGGGCAGGTCCAGTGAAGAGAGGCCACTAATGTGACCTTGAACAACAGTTCATGTGCACAACTGCATCCTAGAGGGTGTGCTGGGGATGGTGTGGTTAGAAGGGTGTGTTGGGCAGGGTGTGTTGGGGTGGGTCAGTTGGGGAAGGGGTGGTGTGGAGGGTTAGTTGGGGAGGAGGTGGTGGGTCACACTTTTTGTGATGATTGTTTCCTTCAAAATACATATAGTTGTGCAAAGGCTCATTTTGTGAAGTGGTCTGCTTTCTTGTTGTGCTACATCATGTGCAGTGTGTGCCATGGGTTCTGTGCAGTGCATGGGTGCTCAAAAGAAGTTCTGAATGTGATCCTGGTGGGCTGCATGCCCATCCCTGACATCCCAGTGTTGGTTTTGTTGAAGGTCTGCAACTGCATCCCCGTCACCATCGTCATCAGCGTCCCATAGAGGCATGTCCATGTCTAGCGGAAGGGGTATGTTCCGCGTGATGCACATATTGTGCAACATAACACAGGTCAGGACTATCTTCCCCACCTTCACTTGCTTGCACATTAGTTCTCCACCTGAATGGTGAAGGTGCCAAAAACATGCCTTCAACAGTCCAAAGGTTTGCTCGATTGTCGTCCGTGTTCGGATGTGAGCACGATTGTTGGCTATTTCCTGCTGAGTGGGGATCTTTCACAGGGGTCATCAGCCATGGATGTAAAGGATAACCAGAATCACCTACAAGGAATGGGACACAGGGAGGGCCATTACATTCAAGTGACTGGACAGTGCATACATCTGGGGATGTGAGTGTGTGACACATGCATCTGGTTCTGTACAGTTGTGGGCCCTCATTCGCATTGATTCTGAACCTGTGACAGGCAATGCTGGTCAGGCCGTGTGTAGGGTCTGTCTCCCAGGGATAGGTTGAAAGGGGGGGCTTGGGTCTGAGTCAGGATGTGCTGAGCATTGTGACATGGCAGTGATGCATTCTGGTACCTGTAGTGCATTGCATGTGCTTGTCTATTTGTGCTCTGATTGTGATGGTGTGTCTATCTGTTGACACATATGGTAAATACCAGTCGTGGCTGCCCACATTTGCATGCCGATTGTGTCCCTGCACTGGCATGGTGGCTGTGGGACAGCTTGTGCCAGACAACAAATCCCCTATGCCCTGGTCCCCATACGACTAAGCGTATGTGTTGATGCTTTCACTCACCCAATAAAGCCAACAAAAAATGGTGGGAACCTCCAACAACTGGCACCTGGGGGTAAAGCAATACATATGAAACAGGTAATGGTGAAAAAATCAAGAGAGCAACTGAAGGACAAGGCAAGAGGTATCACATTAAATCATCAATTTCTTTTTATTATAAATTGAAGTAAAAAAGTCATTTTACACATCTTTAATTAATTCATTTTTGTAAAAAATCATCCTAAATCACAGGCATTCATACATTCATTCAACTAATGCAACTCTAAAAATAATGCATTTAGATTTTCTTATGGAAATGTGAGACAATGCAACAACAATTCCATTATTGAAAAAAAATATTATTATTTTGTTCATTCAAAAAGACAATTAATATTATCTAAAGCATTCGATTTGTGTTTACAAATCCAATTCCTATGTAAAAGACAATACAAATATATTTCCCGTATTAAATGGTTCACTCCAGACAGAAAATATCAACTATTATTGCCCAGACTATTAGTGCCCATAAACATGAGTCTTCTTAATCAAACATGCTTCTTATTAAATAGTTTCGACTTGATTGGTAATCTATGTCTTCATCAGGATAGGGATGAACCTAACAACACTTCTAAAAGAAAAACAGGATAAAGTAAAACAATTAAAATCTAATAAAAAATACAATACAAAAATACCTAAATACCTTCATTTTCTCAGTTGCTCTCTTTTAATAACAATAGTCCAAATAAGGGGAGAGGACAAATAAAGTCTCACTCTAAAACCAATTCAAAATTTGGCTAAATGAAGGGAGCTGAATCCAATTGATTTTGGCACTATTGCCTGTAGGGCAGTATAGAGCCCAAGGGCCTCGCATGCAATCCAGCCCCCCATCTCCCTCCAGACATAAGTGGAAGATAGAAACAATTCGCTACAGGGGAAAAGAACAATCATTTTCCAAAAGTAGAACACTATAATTTTGTGCCACTGTGTTTCACCAAATCTAACACCCCAATCCCTCCATGTCTACATTTGGGTATTGACTAGAATCATACCTGAAAACCATACAGGAAATGATTGGATGGTCCTAACTTGACCAGCGTCTCTTCTAAGCTCGAGATACTGGGTCAGAAATAGGTTAGCGTCGTGGTAGTTTGGGATGCCATGAAATATGACCAAGAAGTTATGCGACAGCTTGAAAATAAAGAGGTTTATGTTAAACTACAAGGAGATCCCTCGCATAGGAAATTGAAATATTGGGTAAAGATGCATTGGAAAGAGAGACCATCACTCAAAAAGAACTTAATTTCCTGTTACCCACTAATACTAGGACCCCTCTTATCTATATGTTACCTAAGATACACAAAAGCATGAGCGTGCCTCCAGGCCGACCCATTGTGTCTTTGAGCGGTTCCATTTTGGAACTTATCAGCCAATACTTAGACTTCTTTTTGAAACCCTTGGCAAAGATCACTCCTACTTATCTTTCGGACTCGACGGATGTCATAAGGATGGTAGAGTCCTTCCCTTTTAATAAGGATAATGACATACTGATCACATTAGAGGTTGAGTCACTGTATTCCAATATCCCACAAGGGGATTCCCTTGGGATTATGAAGAGATTCCTTCAAACTAGGACAGATACTATCTCTGTGCCTAGTGAGTTTTTGGTAGAACTTTTGTTGTTCACTCACCCAATAGCCAGGTCCGCTGTCCCCCATAACACACCCTGGGCCTCATTATGACCCAGGCGGTAACCATGGTGCCGGTATTTTACCGATTCCGCCATGGTGAATGGCGTAATTCCCCATTCACCATTGTCCCTTCCCCATGCCCATTTTTGCCCCCATAGGGCTCAATGGAAATGGGGAAGGCCGTAGTTACGGTACCGCAAATTGCGGTACCGTAATTACCTCCAAGGTCCCTTTGCGAGTCCAATCCTTAACGGCTGCTAAAACCAGCCGTTAAGGTAGGGACCCGCAAAGGGACCTTGTAATTAGGCGGTAAGGGGTTAATGGCACCGCCACCTTTTACAGCGCCGTTAACCCCTTACCGCCTGGGTCGTAATGAGGCCCCAAGTATGCAGGCGGGTTGCTGTTCCGCAGGACCAAGAGTCATGGGTTGATCCCGGGAAGCGGGCGCAGCAGTGGGTGAACGTTAGTTCTGCATCACAGGCGACCTGCACATTTGATGAGTGGTACTGCTTACAGTTTCTATACACCTCCTCTGTGGCATGGGAAGCCACAAGCGCAATATGTGTACAGTCCACTGCTCCCAATACATTAGGCATGCCTGCAAGTGCATGGAGGCGTCATTGACTTGTGCCTGGGTGGCTGGTAAGGTGATGTGCTAGGACAGATAGTGCAGGAGGGCATCCAGAACCTGCACCAGCACAGTTGAAAATGCAGGTTGAGAGATGCCATGCAGCTCGCTGACTGAGTGCTGGAATGTACCTGTGACAAGAAAGTGCAACACTGATGCCACCTTCAGCAGGGGTGGTACTTCTGTCTGGATGCCTATGATGCTCTGGATGTCGTCCTGGTTGAGCTACACAAGTTTCAGGATGGTCTTCCCTTTCAGGCGGTATAGGGCATGGATCTGCCTGTCAGTCAGGGTCCAGGGTGTGGCCCTTGTGTTGGGTGTTGGTGCACGGCTCCAGGGCATCACTTGCATGCCATTGTTCATCAGCATTCTCCTCCTCCACTGCCTTTCATCCTGTTGCCACTGATGCAGCTCCCTCTCATAAAGCTGAAATCATGCATACAGCACCTCCAGGTCCATAGCTACTGCTACAAGAGGCAGCACGGTAGTGTTGGCAGGTGTTTGTGGTGTGGGTGTGGGGCTTTACAGCAGTCATTGCTCATTGTGTCCAGCTGGGTGCATTTCTCCACACCTGGGCCTGGTTACTGCCTGCTCCGCAGTGCCAGTGTTTCCGGCATGGTTTTTGCTGGTGGCACCGACATTTTTGTTCTGGTGTTTTCCATGAAACCACTATCATGATTCTGCCTTGTTACTGTATTGGTGTTGTTTCTGGCACAGCTTCTGGAGGGTCCCCTAGCATTAGTTCACTGTGCTACCGGCGATGGTAGCACAATGGACACTGTTACAGGCGCCGTTGTTACCAGCATTCCCTCTTGTAGTGGCGAGGTATTGAAAGATTGACGGCAATAGTAATTCCACATAGACAAGTAAGTATATGAACATGCAATTATTTATTAGGCCCTTAGTTTACAAACTAAGCAGATGATTATTATAGGTAAATATTGTCACACAAAACATTATAAAAACGTATATATGCATATCCATCTTTAGGAGGAATAGAATTGCATTTGAGTCAATTACCAGTACAACACAGGTGAGTAGTCAGATGCATAGAAATAGACAGAACTCTTTATAAAAGAAAACATATTTCCACAATCTTATAAAGTACAACCTTAAGATGGTTTAGGGCATTGTACCAGAGTCAATTCAGGTCAGCGCAAGGGGACATCCTCGGAATGTCAGTGGGCTGCTCTTCTTTGTAGAGGTCTTGGCTCCAACAATGATCTGATGAACAGTTGCCGAAACCCTCCATTTATCTAAGATTTAGGCTGGGAGCAAGCCCAAGCCCACCAATAGTAAAGATCTGCACCATTTCAATAGCCAGTGGCTATCCAATCATGTATAGCCACCACATCTGCTCAGCAACAGACTTCCAGGAACAGAGATGTGGATTGTGACTAGACAGTCCCAGTCCCCTCCTCTAGCACACACACAATGCACCATAGCCCACAAAAGCAACAGCTTTCCCCAGGAAAGGAATTTCCATATAAGGCATTTCCTTACCTGAACAATATGGCCATATAAAATGCAAAAAAACCTTGTGGCATGACCATTTTAGGGTGCTGGCCACATTAAGTAGCCATTTGTGGAAATTTCAAAGGTGCAGTAAAATAAGACGAACACACATGATATGATATGATATGGCATTTTTAACTTTCCTATACACACGTTTTTCAAGACGGACCAGGCATGGGAGGGGAAACAGAGGAAAAAAAGACAACAATCTTAAAGGCCAGGCGTCATTCAGATTGTGCAAGTGCAAGGGAACGGGGAAAGGGAAAAAGTGCAGGGGGAGGGGAAAGTGCAGTACATGGGATAATAAAATAAACACGATAAATAAAAAACGGCCAGCTGGTAGCAAGTGCAGGCTGAGTGCAGACATAAGTGCTGGTGGGTGGACTGTAGGGAAACAGAAACCAGTCCCCAGGTGTAGGGGTTGCCAGGGAGGCAGTGCAGGTGTGCAACTGGCAGGGCTTGGGCCCAAGAACAGAAGGGTGGCCAGGTAACCAGTGCAGTCTCAGTATCAGCCAGGAATTCAGCAGGGGAGCGGGGGAGAGAAAGCAGAAGCAAAGAGGAAGGTTTTAAGGTGCTTCTGGAACCGAAGATGGTTCTCCTCAAGTTTCAGGGAGGCAGGGAGGCTGTTCCAGAGGGAGGCCCCAGCCGAAGAGAGAGATCTACCACCAACTCGTTGCTTGGAGAAGCGACTGACCCTGAGGGAGTTGGAGGCGGATGAGTGAAGAGCTCGAGAAGGAAGATGATCAAAGCTGCCACCATCTTATCTTATGCACATTGTAAAAGTAAACACATAGTCATTATATAAAAAAATATAAGGATAGAAATTATCCTAACTGCACTTCACTGTTAAGTGTTGTGTGCAATTGTAACAATACAACAATATAATAAATAGAGACATAAGGCCTCATTACAAGTCCAGCGGTAGTCTTGCCGGTAAAATCGGCAGGTTGCCGCCGGATTCATGCATTTTTCTGGTGCCTGGCTCTACGGAAACACCAGGAGATTACGACCTTGGTGTTCCTGGAAGTCAGGTGCCGGAAAAATGTTAATCCCCATTCCCATTGAATCCCAAAGGATTTAATGGGTATGAGGGAAGCATTGGCACTGTTAAAAACGGTGCTGGTGCTTCCCGGAAAGTCTGTGAGCGGGTGCCGTTCCAGCTCTGACCTGGCAGGAGGGACAGCAATAGCCCGCAGACTCGTAGTATGCCATAACGGTCACAGTGGTGTCGGTAGGCTTACCAGCACCGTTGTTACCAGACCGGCACACTTGCAATGATGCCCATAGTCTCTCAGTACTAGTACTGATAGTCCTAGGGACTATTTAATTTTCCCAGATCAATGAGCAAAACAGGCAATGGAAGTAAACCAGAAGGCTTTACTTATTTCCAAAATGTAAATATTCCAAAACAAGCAAAAACAAAATCTTTTGACCCCTCAGACTAAGGACAGGGGGATTCTAATCCACCCCGGATGGGTTTTCGGTTCCAGTTGGTCATACATCCTGTACAGCCCATCAGCATTGCTATATTGATCGACTGTCTTATGCTCAATGGTGAAGGCAAAGCCTTGAAGGCTTATGGACCACCTGAGCAATTTAGGATTCTCTCCATTCATGTTCATGCTCATCAGCCATTTTAAGGGCTCATGGTCAGTCTGTACAGTGAAGTGAGTCCCAAAGAGGAAAGGTCTCAGTTTCCTATGAAGAAACACTGTTTTACCACTGTGGCCCACCTTAATTCTCTGTCCTTAAGCTGAAGACTCTTTACACATTGTGGATGCTCACAGACTTTGTCAATTAGCAAAGAGAGGACTGCTCCTATTCCATTGTCAGAGGCAACCGTTTTTACTAGGAAATGTCTCTGATAGTCAGGTAACCTGAGAAGAGTTGCCTAGCAAATGGAATCTCTCAAGCCCAGACAGGCCTTCTACACTCCAGTCAAAGAAGCAGCTACAGTTCTATAGCCTGCCGTATAATTTTTGTATTACCCAGTGAGCCCTAAAAATGCTCTTACTTGGGTTTGAGTTGTGGGAGTTGGACAGTCTTGTACAACTTGTAATATACTCAGTAGAGGCTGAATTATGATCTCATCAACCTCATGTCCAAGGTAGGTCACTGAACCTTAACCCTTCTGGCATTTGGTAGCATTTAAAGTCAAGTGGGCCAGCTAACTAAGTACTACTTATTATCACCCCACTCCTACTGTGCCCTTTCCTGCCTGTGTTCTTTTTCCCTTCTCCCAGGACTCCAGAACTCCAGAACTCCAGAACCAAGAGGTCTTTACAGTGGAGGAGGGAACAAACATACCAACAGTAAGAGAGCCAGCAGTGAACAGCAGGGCCGCTCTATGATATATTTTCTTTTATTTTTATTTTGCATTTTTAAAGCGCTCACATAGCCCACGGGCATTGAGGTGATGTTACAGGAATTGTTTGTTAGTTGCGTAATTGTTTTTGCCTTTGTTGCATATTTATAATGCGCTTAAACACCCAGAGGTTTCTAAGTGCGGCCCCAGGGATCGAACCCGTGTTGCTGCGTGTCGTCTTGCTTCCAAGGCGCGCACATAGCCGCGGAGCTATCCTCCCGGGACGAAAGCAATCAGGAATCTCTGAAACATGCTCATATGAACTAATGGACTGATTGTGTTTCTAGAGGGCAGCCCTCTGGACCTCTGGTGAACCTGACTTTCAAAACCACACTCTTAACAGTTTGGAGAATTACTGTGATTGTCATGTGCTGCTGTTGCAGAACTCAGACAAACCTGCGTTTGAGGAAGGGTGGGACTTCAGTGGCATTTTGAAGGATTGTAGGACATAGGAAACAGGACAGTGTGTGTTATTTGTGTAGGGTCAAGGGAGGAGAATGAGGACTGAAATACCAGGTGGAGGAAGGAAGGTTCAGCTGAGCATGGAGGAAGATTATAAAAAGCATGTGCAAGGTGAGGGATTGGTTGGTGAGAGAAAGTGGTATTTAGGTTTGAGAGCGTGTCTATGGTGAGTGAAGACAGTGACTGAGAGTTAGTGTAAGAGTAGGGGGTGTACGTGAAATTGAGTGAACCTGGAGAATGAGAGAGTGAGCAAATGGTGACAGTGAGAGAAGGAGGAGTGTAGTGGAGAGGGGAAAGGTTAGGGTAATAGACTGAAGAGGGTCGGGTGTAGACTAGAGAGGGTAGAGTAGTTCAGTAGAGAGTAGTAGAGAGAGTGAAGGAGAGTAGCAATAGATGGAAGAACATCAGAATGACAGAGAAAGGAACAACAATGTAGACAACTAGGAGAGTGGGAGGAAGAAGGCGGAGGAAAGTAGAAGAAAAGGAAACAAAGGAGAGAACATCAGGTCGAGGAATACAAGGGCAAGGGTGCTAAAGACTAAGTGAGACCTGGGTGATTGAAAGGCACCAATGCATGAGATCCTTGCCTTTTTTGTGACGCTAGTTAAGGATCCACCAAGAAATTCCTGAAAGGAGCCAGATAGATAAATTGATTGCCTTTAATCTCTCGCTGGCAGCCAGTCAGATCCTAGATAGTAGAGGTTACGGATCTCTAGTGAACACCTTGGGCTTTAGGGATCCCCGGGACAGAGAGTGAAAATCCCACAAGAACCGAGGGAGGTAGGGAAACCTAATACTAACAATTGTTTTTAAAAACGTGTATTTGTTTCTGAGAGTTGGTATGTTATTGAGGTCATGTGTAACACTAGACATCCAGATCTGTCACACAACTGCTCTAAATTCAACACCACTTCCTGCAATACATAACAAAATCTGATAAATATGGTTTGTTATATATAGGTATTTCATGCATTCAAGTCATTGTGAGAGCAATATTACATTGACTTGCCTCCCCAAATCTCACACAATGCAGTATGCAGCTATCCACATAATGTTCTGTGCTTCCTCTAGTAGAATACTGGACCCTCAACCCTGTGTGCCCATAATGGTGCCTATGATGAACATTCGCACCTGAAGAAAGTTTAGGAACAGTCCCACATTACCTCATTTTTCTTGGACCAGCACCAGTCCTGTCTCCAGATGCTAATAGTTTTGCAGGCATTAGAACTATGAACATGGATTTAGTCCCACCCTCGACAGAGGGACTTGGTTAAACCAATAGGAGAACAATAAAGTTAACTGCACTCCTTCAATCTCCAGGTGAAATAACCCATCCGCCTTTAATACCAACAAAAGCAAAAACATCTTCAGGAGAGAATTGTCACAAAGTTGGGTGGCATGGCCAACAACCCACAAAATAACAGCTTAGTCCCTGGGCTCCGTAATCCAGTCCCACTCATGTAACATAATTGAGTGGCTTTCTGTCTCACCCACCAAGCAAGATGCCAGTCACTGGTTTTCCATGTACAGAGCGCGCTGAAGCCTGCACAGTACATTGAAGAAGCAAGGACACCAGTGTGGTCTGTGTAGTATCCTGAGGGGATGGATGAGCCATTGCCCTGCAGCCACACACAGGGGCTGAGGAGGGCACGTGCCATGCAGCAGCAGAGGGGCGGCATGGGACGCAAAGCTGCCACAGCTGCAGTACCACAGTCCTGTTTGAACTGGGGATCTTGAACTTGTTTCACTGCCTCACCCTCCGCACCACAACAGAGTGAAGGAGCTCCAGGCTGAATAAGAAGGGAGTGCTTCCTACGGGGCTGAGGCAAGAAGTCCCTTGTATGTTTCTACCCCGGATCCACTAAGGTTACATCCATCTTGGAAAGCAGCAGAAGGAAGAGACATGTAATTGAATCTGCATTGCCATCAGGAGGGAGCTGTTGCGGGCCTCTTTCCTTCGCACTTATAGAACTGACCATTAACACATCATTAAGTGGGATACAGACGGAGAAAAGGCACAAAATGACATTCAAGAAATCTCTGCATTACCCAGAAGGGAAATTAAGCCACCCTAAGCCGAATAATTCACTGTCCCCTTTCACCCCATGGAAAATACTGAAAGGACCATTTGATCTGAGTAACATAATGGCAGAACTGGCCATTGATGAGAAAATTATGACTCCCATAGATAAGCGCACACAAAAGATTCAGCATGAGGTGAAAACCTTCCATGCAGAAATGAAGCACTTTACAGGATGGCTAGACCATGCAGAGGAGAGGATCTCTGATCTGTAGGACAGGATGGAAGGGATGGAGCACTTTCAGGGCATGATGAGTGCTCTACAGGTCAGCATAACTGAATTGGAGGACAGAAATAGACGTAACAATATTAGGATCTTTGGGGTCCCTAAAAAAGGCTGAAGGAACGGATACGTGGTTATGGCATACACAGTGTCTGCCTGCAGTGATGCAGATGGCTTTCACCCCCCCTTGGAAATCCAAAGAGCCCAGAGAGTGGGACCTAAAGGAAGCTAATGCAGCCTTAAATGCGGAGCTGTGATTGCATACCTCCTGCGTTATCCTCAGGTGGTCCAAATCCTGAAAGGCGTCAAACATAAAGGTGGATGAGTGGGTTTCAAACAGGGTTTCAAACAGCAAACCGTGCATATAGCACAGGACTTCTTGAGAAAACCTATGTCTAAGGACCCTGTGAGGATGGCAATAACAACACAGAGTGGACTCAAAATATTTAAATGATCCATCAGACCTGGCAGAGTTCCTCAAGGTCTTGGAGCACACAATGGACAATCATTGTGTCGAAGTGAGGCCAGAAGGGTGAGGCCACTACCTGATAGTCCCCCTGGGGGTGGTACTCAGCGGGAGGATCTCATGGGGAGCGAGTCCCCCTCTGAGGAACAGGGGGGGCATCATGGGAGAACATGGTACAACATCTCTCACACTCCACCTACTTCCTTTCACTCCCCTCAGTCAATGAGGCCCACCTTATCTTTGCTCACTTCCATACCACACACTTCCATGTATATACATGTATATACATGAGACTGTTACTGAGATGAGGAAGAGGAGGGATGAATTAATGAAGATCTCCTTGACAGGTACTATTAAGTACTTGAATGAGCAGTCTAACTCTCATCACTCATTCAACATAAAGAGAGAGGAAGGACTTGCCTTTGTGTCAGACCCTCCCAGGAGGTTCCGCAAGACTGGAGGACGCCCAGCGTAGAATAGAGAGGCAGCTGTGGACCAGGACATGTGCGAAGTACCTGAGGCACCCCTATCCGGTCCACCATGCTGGAGCAGACCAAAGGAACTGGAAGGGCAGAGGTCCAGGTGGAATCAGTGACAAGAGTATGTGGTTGCATCAAGATTTTCTTCCCACCCAGAGAGAAGCACTGCAGTGTCACTGCAGACACCTCGGAAGCAGCACAAGAATGTGAGAAGCCAAACAATATGTCCGAGAAGCACATGACCAACGGAGAAGAACCTGCAGAGATCCAGAAGTTACATGGGCTGTCAGTATCGAGAAAAGGGTCAAGAGAACCCTCAAACCCAGGGTCTGGGTCCCAGATATACCCAAGGGGAATATCTTAAACAATTTGCCATATGATAGCACCTGGCAGGAAAGTGAACCAGGTATATCAGGAACACAATACAGCGGAGAAAACAGGGTTGGGGACCTTCAACATCATCTTCGTCATGGCAGTACCTGGCGGGCGAGTGAACCCTGTCTGCCCAGATGAAGCCCTACAGAAACCCAGTTCTGAGACCCCCAACAATAAGTTTATATATGAGAAAGACCAGGGGAAGGGAGACATTCCCCCTGGCATTGTTAGCTGTGATGAAAAGCCTGGGAAAGTCCAGGGGAAGGGAGATAATCTCACTGGCATTGAGAAATGTGATAAAAACCCCGAGAAAGGCCAGAAGAAGGAAGACATTTAGAAGGAAGACATTTCCCCTAGTGTTGCGAACTGTGAACATAAAGCCAAGAAAGGCCAGGGGAAGGGAGTCCTTCTCCCTGGTGTTGTGAACTTTGAAAGTAAAAACCCACAAGAGTATGAGAACAAAGCCATGGGGGTTCATTACGAGTTTGGAGCAGCCATGGCGCTATTAGCACCATAGCTGCCTTCAAACCCGTGTCCGGGTCTGGGTAGTCGGAATGGGGACTTACCGGGTCATTCCAACCTTGGAGGACCCGGCAAGTCCCCATTCTGAAAACCATTCCCCATTGCCATTTGAGCCACCATAGGGCTCAATGGGAATGGGGAAGGAGCTAATAATGGGCTCGCAAATAGCAGGCCCGTTATTAGCTCCCTGGTCCCTTAGCGGCTCACGCTAAGAACGGCTGGTAAAACCAGCCGGCCTTAGTGGGACCCGCTAAGGGATCTCGGAATACGGTGGTAGGGGTTAACGGCACCAGCATCCTTACCGGTGCCATTAACCACTTACCACCAGCCTCATAATGAGGCCCATGGAATGCCGGGGTAAGGGAATCATTCCCTTGGCATTGTGAAATCATAAAACCAAGTGAAAAGAGAGTCCAGGGGCAGGGGGTCATTCCCCCTGGCTTTGTGTGGGGAAAAGCCAGGCATCAGAAGAAGGAAGTCATTCTCCTGTTAATTGAGTCAAACCAGTGATCCAAGGGAAGAGGGTCATTCCCCCTGGAGGGAAATAAAAATGAACTATTGATGCAAACCTGGCACTCCTTTGTTTTGCAGTACTGAAATCAGGGCAAGGGAGTCATTCCCCATCGTGAGAGACTTGCAAACAGAATTGTGCTGTTCAGTCCAGGATGAGGGAATCATTCTCCTGGCCCAAGAACATTGGTATTTATTGTATTTATTTTATTTGTTTATTTGCATTTATGAAGCGCACTAGCAGCCTAGTGGCATCGAGGCGCTGTTACAAGAGATTGACTTTGTTCCATATTACAATGTTGCTTACTGGTTACATGCAGCATAGCAAGGATGGAACAGGTCAAATGGGTAGCATAATATACAGATGACTTAGGTACACCTTTAGTTTAGTTATAAGTGTAAGGGACAGAGATAGGAACGTTTGGCACAGGATGGTGGACTCTTTTTCAGTTGCAACAACATCCTGACAGATGCATTAGCACTTTTAGTTGAGGCATGAAACCCCTTCATAGATACAGGGAAAGGTAGGCTTTCTCTTTATTTTGATCTTATATTAAAGTCTATGGCAATCACTATGATACCTTTTGTCAATCTCCTCCTTCTGTACCCTTACACATGCTTCAAATATATGAGGAGGACACCCGTGAGACCCAGTTTAGGGACCCTGAATAAAGCCACTGCAATGAGAAGAATGTGACAAATCAAGATCACCACTGAAGAACAAGACCCCCACTGAACCCCAATACGTTTTTAATCAAACTGCCTAACCCGCCTGGCCACTGTATGGATATTCATTACAAGTGTTGAAATTCCACCCTAAAGTATCACTTGATATCCCATTGGAGTGGGGCCAGGTCTCGCAGGAGTGACATGGTGTCCTCTCTAGTCTCCACCCAAGCTCTTCCGAGACTGAAGTAAGTCTCAGAGTTGTTGGGATGATAGGTTGGCCGAATATACTTCCACCTTCTGGGAAATGGCATATCTTTGCAACCTGTAACAATGTCACACTGTATGCTAGCATTCTTTCTATTCTTTCTTTCTGATCCCTAGCTTTCAGGCCAGGTCCTGGTTTATACCTTAAGTTACAGTCTTATAACAGGTCTATAGAGTCGGGGACACCAATAGTTTAGTATTCCAGAACAAAGAGCCCTCCCCCTTCCTGGGTGGGTGGATGTGTGACAGCTTCTGTGTGCCATACGATGTCAATTGGGGGTCATTCCGAGTTGGGCGGTAAGGGTTTACGGGCACCAGTAAGGAGGCTGGTGCCGGTAAACCCTTACCACCCTATTCCGAGGTCCCTTAGCGGGTCGCAGCAGGAATGGCTGGTCTGACCAGCTGTTCTCTGCGGGTCCCGTTAAGGGACCTTGGAGCTAATAACGGGCCCGCAATTTGCGGGCCCGTTATTAGCGCCTTCCCCATTCCCATTGAGCCCTATGGGGGCTCAAAATGGAATGGGGAATGGTTTACTGAATGGGGACTTACCGGGTCCTCCAAGGTCGGAATGATCCAGTAAGTCCCCATTCAGTCAGACCGGACCCGGGTTTGGAGGCAGCCATGGCGCTAATAACGCCATGGCTACCTCCAAACTCGTAATGACCCCCAATGTGTCTGATTATGTGTGTTTTTCAAGAACAGTTAGTGAAAGATAAGAGTTCAACATGGTTACTTGATATGATATGATAAGATATGATATTTTATTTGTATTGCGCTCATTCACAAGTTTTTCAGGGCGCGGCGAGGCAAGGGAGGGGAACAAGGGAGGACAAAACAACGATCTTAATAGGCCCAGGGTCATTGAAAACGCTCAAGGGCAGGAGAGAGGGAAGTGGAAAAGTGCAGGGGGGAAGGGAGATGTGGAAAGTACTAAGCAAGGGATAAAAAACAGCAACAACTGGTAGTGCAGCCAGCATGGTGACAAGTGCAGGGTTTAACGCGCAAACAAGGGGTGTCTGATAAGTGCAAGTAAGGAGGGTTACAAATACAGATACAGATACAGACCCAAGTTCAGGGTTGGCAGAAGGCAGTGCGGGTGAATGGGGGGGTCAGCAGGGACCTGGGCCCGAAGTCAGAAGGTACCAGGTGCAGAGTATCGAAGTAAATAGATCAGATAGATCAGCAGGTGAGAGGAAGAGTGAAGGCAGAAGCAAAGAGGAAGGTCTTGAGGTGCTTCCGGAACCAGAGATGGTTCTCCTCAAGTTTTAGAGTGGCAGGGAGGCTGTTCCAGAGGGAAGCCCCATCCACGGAATGAGATCTAGCTGCAACTCGTTGCTTGGAGAAGCGACTGAACCTGAGGGAGTTGGAGGTGGAGGAGTGAAGACCTTGAGTGGGAAGGTATTTACAGAGGGAGAGTTCAAGGTATTTTGGACCCAGGCCCCAGTGAAGAGTTTTCAGGGCTGGAGAGATACTTTCCCAGGGCTTGAGGCCAAGGACAAGTCTTACAGTCCTGTTCTGGATGAGTTGCAGAAGGCAGAGTGTAGAAGCAGGCAGATTTAGAACCAGGCTGTTGCAATAGTCAAACCTAGAGAGAACCAGAGCTCGAGAGACAGTAAGCTTCTGGGGAAGGAGAGGAAAGGAAGAATACCTCTGAAGATATGCAGTTGGTAATTTTACTTCTTGGAGACGTCATAGATGTGAGGAGAAAAGGAGAGTGTGGAGTCGAAGATGACCCCAAGGTTCTTAGCCGCACAGGTGAGAGCAGGAGGTGGGCCAAGGGAGGCCAGCCAGAGAGAGACATGAAAGGAGGTTGCAGGTGAGCCGATGAGGAGAATCTCAGTCTTGCTGGCATTAAGGCAGAGATCATTGGTGACACACCACTGCAGTCAGAGATGAGAGAAGGAGAGGATGAGGCGCGAGAAGCCTGAAGATGAGCTGGGTGTGATCCACATAGCACTGAAAGTTGGTGCAGAGAGAGGCAATGCAGTGGGGAAGGGGTGTCAGGTTTTGGTTGAACAGCCAGTGAGAGAGGTTAGACCCCTGGGGAACACCACACGTTGAGAGTGAGATAGAGGAAAGGAAGGACACAAGTTGGACCTGAAAGGGTTGATCAGAGAGGAAAGAGGTCAGCCAGGCCAGGGCCTGATTGGTGATGTCCAGGTTATCACAGAGACAGTTGAGCAGAATGGCATGTTTGATCATGTCAAAGGCAGAAGAGAGATTGAGTAGGATGAGGACAGAAGGGATGTTAGTTTCCATGCTACTGGCAGCTCTAAAGCCAGACTGATGGTCATGAAGATAACCAACTGAATCGTTGTGAAGATTAAGCTGGGAGATGGCCAACTTTTCCAGGAGTTGGCCCAGGAAAGGAGGGATGGAGATTGGGCGATAGTTAGCCGGGCATGAGTAGTCGGCTGTGGGTTTCTTGAGAAAAGGGTGCACAGGAGAGTGCTTCAGAGGTGCGCGGATTGGCTCCAGAGGCAAAGGAGAGGTTACAGAAGTCAGCCAGAGCAGGAGCAAGGGTGTCAATGTGGTCCTTGATGGTTTTAGATGAACAAGGAAGAACCTATTTGGACGAGACTTTCATAGATCAGACTTGTCTAGAAACCTCCTCAGGGGAGAACAGAGGAAAGGAAGAGAAAGTGGGAAGGGGGAGCTGCAGGAGGGCCAGAGGTAGAGGAGATAGAAAGGGGGAAGAGGAGGAGAGGACAGGAGGGTGGACAGGATGTCCTGTTTTTTTTAGGAGAAATGAGAGGCAAGGGCTGTGCAAAGGGCCTGGGAGGTGACAGGAGAGGTAGAGACTGCAGCAGGGTTGGCCAGCTCCTTCCAGATTTTAAAGAGTTTGGTCGGGTTGTTAGAGGCTGCAGCGATGCCTGCTTGGATGTGGGCTCTCTTCTTAGTCCAGACAAGGAGCCGCTAATGCCTTTGGAGCAGGCGGCAAGCCAGTTTGTCAGAGGATGTACAAGAAGCCCGCCATTTCCTCACAGCCACCCTACACTTGGAATGTAAAGGGCATGCCATCCCCAATTAAGAAACACCAGGCCTGTCACACTTAAGGAAGCTAGAAGCACACATCTTGGGCAAGGATGCAACAAAACTCAAAGGGCAGTGGTTTGGGCACGTGGTTCATTTTAAAGCTAAATCCAAAAAGGAAGGGTGGCAATCCTTTTCCATTAGAATCTATCAATTCTAATAAAAAAAAGATAAAGGGGACCAGGAGTGTAGGTGGGTAATGGTAGAGTGCCAATCAATAATATCCCAACCCTGCCACCACCCCTGTGCACTGCTAACATCTCAAATGTCAATGATGATATCAATGACAACATCACTTGTTTAGCCCCTTTCTTTTCCTTCCCTACCATACATATATATGTACATTCAGTACAAAAATTTCTCTAAAGGAATGTGATACTTCACAGTGCAACGAAACACCACTGCACATTCCCCCATTATAGTAAGCTAAGCAACCATAACTAGCACCATCAATGTGCATTGCTAACACTAATACCCAGGACATCAAAGAGTACATCACAAATATCATTGAACAGGAAAATAGACGTTGCGACGAAATATCCATCCCTTCTTCCCCTCACAAATCTTCTCCTCATAACCAGCCCATGTTGAATCCTAATTCCCCCATATTTGTTTCCGTGTCCGCTTCCCCCGCTATTTCTTTAGATTTATGTGTGTGTGTGTGTTTGAAATGTTTTTGTGCAGTAGTTGTAGAGAAAGAGTGTGTCTGTAGAATTTTTCTTTAAAAAGACGTAAAATGTTTGCAAACAGCGCGCCTGTTCGACCTATTCGCAAGCAATGGAATGTGGGTGCTGTCTAATGTGAAGTAAGACGGATGTGATGTGTGACTGCACCATTTTTTGAAAATGTGCGTACATAAACAGAAAGGGGTGTCCAAAGGATGTACTACGTCGGCATACCGCTTGGAAAAGGAGATAATACATGGTTGTAGAACACACAAGATGTCCGGAATAGATGTAAATGTGTAAAAAGGGAGTGTGTGAAGGACAGTATAGCGGTCCGTATTGGTCGCAGTCAAAATGGTGCCGTCCGTAGAACAGGCACAGTGGCCGCCAAGTTCGTAGGCAAACAAAATGGAGTTGTCCTAAGGACACTGGAACTGTCCGTACAGTGAACATAGCATGCGTGCACATGCGCAGTACAAAAGTAAGTATTGCGAACATTGCAGCAGTTCCTAACTGCCCGTCTCACTTGTGTCGCACTTTGAATTAGATTGAGAACCCGAACGCTGTCCGTAGGACAATTGTGCGCATGCGCATGTTTGATTCTTTGCATTTGCTGTCCAGGGGACTTTCATTACGGGGGCGGATGTGTTGAGGCCGTCATCTTGTGACACTCCACCTACACTGAGCGTGGGGACTAGTTTCCGCGGTTTGTGTGCTTCCGCAACTATAAAAATGAACTTCTAGACACAAGGCAAAGTATTGTGGAGTGTAAAAATGTTAATTTCTCACATCCCAAACAGTAGACCACCTCAGGAGTTGATGTGTAAAATGTGTGTACCGTTTTATAGGGATGAAGACGGTCATGAGGCACACCCCTGCACCCCTACAAAATGCCACACTCCCGAGCGCATCTTCATTGTCCGTCTAGCTATAGCAGATTGAAGTGCTTTGCCTTTACTGCTGCAGTGACCAAAAGGAAAGTCATCGGTATGGCTTCCATGGTTGCTGTGGGGTTATTAGCCTCTGCACCACCCCCAAACCCACCACCATCACCACCTCACCAAGGGCCTGCAGAGAGATATATGGGTGAGGATGTAGAGATTGAGGAAGAAGAGGAGGAAGAGAATGAAAGGGAGGAACTCTGCACTAGGAGCACTCGGCGGGAGTCTTGGGTGTGGCGGTTGTTTTCCGTTTATGGGAAAGTACCAAAAGCACGTGCGAACCTGGTGAAGTGTAACCAGTGCAATTCGGTGTTGAGTCGCGGGACATTTGGAGCGGACAGTTTTGGTAGGACAACCATGAAGCGACACCTCACTTCGTTCCACACTGCGGACATTCGCAAGGTGGTGCCATGTGAAGAGCGTAGTCGTTTGAGTTCCTCCACAGCGTCCTCGGAATCCGATCCTCC
This sequence comes from Ambystoma mexicanum, assembly GCF_040938575.1. Classification (NCBI taxonomy): domain Eukaryota; kingdom Metazoa; phylum Chordata; class Amphibia; order Caudata; family Ambystomatidae; genus Ambystoma; species Ambystoma mexicanum. Next base: position 878,237,151 of record NC_090941.1, on the reverse strand, counting down.
CACCACAAGAGAAACTCTTGTGGGGGAGCGCCTCCCTCCAGCTGCTTCACAAGCCATTTGCAATGCTGTTGACCCTTACCTTTCAAAGGTGACAGTGGTGTGCACGTATTGTGACGCAGAACTCTGCAGGGGGGAGAGTTTCGAAGTGCTTTTGAGGCTGCAGTCACAGAGCACCAGAAGATTTGCTCCTTACCTAAATAAAGATCACCCTTAATATTTGTCTGTTCAGTTGCCCTTTCTTATCCCCGTGACTGGTGTCCCTTCCTTACCCTCCTTTCGCCTCTTCTCCTAGTGTTCGAGTGCTGTTAAATAATGAACGGAAAAACAACAAAAATGACAGAAAAGGCTCTTTTCAGAGCTGCAATTCCCACTGTAACAATAGAACTATGAAGTGAAGGCCGTAGACCCCTGCGGAGTGCAGAAAAAGTTTGCAGACAGTCGTAGAGGGGAAAAGGGAGGTTTCAAGCAGAGCAAACGCAATAAAGTGTACGTTGGGAGTAAGTGGTTGCTCTGAAAAGAGCCTTTTGGTGGGGTGTTATGTGGGTCAAAAACAGTGGATTGGGGAAAACGGATTGTCAGATAGGTTAGTGCGATTGCAAAAGAGGGCGCAATGCATTTTGTAAATTGTGAAGAAACATCTGATTGCCAGCATATGTGAGGTGGACTCCGTCTCTGAGGAAAATGAAACTGCTATGAAACACAATATTTTCATTGTGGAAAGAAGACATGCCAACATCTCTTAAAAAAGCACACACAGCCTTATTCACATTGCATCTTGCTTTCTCCATTTGTGGACCAAATGCAGAAGAACGCAACCATATTTGTCTTTGGGCAATATGCGAAAAAAGTATGTGACAATTTGGAAACATGTCCATGAGCATCGCAAGTCCTATCTTCATGGCAAATTGTAAAGAAATTCCAGATACATGGCCTAAACTGTTTCCTCCACAATGGATGATCAGTATATCTGGAGGACGCTCTGTCTGTAAAGTAACACAAAGAGGTATCAAGTCCAGCCATTTCATGTCACACACGCCATTCCAGTACACTTCTGCATGTGGAAAGCCGAGATTTGTAGATAAACTGCAGCTTTCTGCATGCACCTTCAACCAATGTATCCATGAGTCTCCCACAATCCAGATAATCTGTTTTCGAGCATGGAAAGCCATGGCTGTGTGGTGTCCTGTGAGGGAGAAGGCAGTCTTACAAAGTACGTTGGTCAGAACACACCTACTGAACTTTATGGACCAATCCCTAGCTCCGCTCATTCTCATTTACATGCGGCTCCACGGTGGTGATATGTGCTGGCTGCTAACTACCACCATGTTCGCGGATATGTACAGGATCAGAGCGTGATGACGGTACATTTAAGTACTATTCCCCTTTTTCCCCTTTAAGGTAGGCTCTGAAAAGAGCCATTTTTCTTTTTTAAATTTTTGGCCAGATATCGTGCAGACATGTGGTATTTTATGTATTTTTTTTATTTTTGTCCTTGGTTTACTCTTGCAAACATTACAGAACCTTCTCTAAAGCAAGCCTTATGTTCCAAAAGAACATTGCATTTCCCAAACAGGATAGCGCAACACCATCTCCTTCAAAGTAAGGCGCATTGCTTGGAACTATGTTATCGTGGCTACAAAAAAACATACCAACTCGTAGCATGAATGCACACATGACGCGATTGATGATGCACTTCCCGATTCTGTGATCTGGACAGAACACAGAAGTGTTGTTCCATTGTACTCTCAGGAGTAAAGCAGTAAAAATAACTTTCGATGTTGGGAAGATGGTCATGAGTGCTTCAGCCAACTGTGCCAAATCTGCCAACAAAGTACGTGAAGTCAGGTATCCCAAGTGGCAAGCACCGTAGTGCAAAATTACCACATGAGGAGTGGTCATTCTACGCTTGTCTCTGCAAAATTGCAGAATTACCACAGCATTGGCATCAGTGTCAGCGCTCCACACCACCTCCACTCCTCGAACATCGAAATGGTGTGCCACATGCCTACTCTCGGCATAGTGTTGTAAGCCTTGCACAAAAATGTCTCCAAGCAACAAAACGCTGACCCTCTCCACCTCTGCAATTTTCAGTGTGTGCGCCGTATTTCGACACAAAAGAGTAATGTGAATATCTGATTGGCTGATGCCTACAGTCGTCCTTCCATGCAGCATTTGCTGTAGAAACCCGTATATGACACGCCCTACCAGCGGACAAGCGTTGCCTATGTGCGGGACGTAACTCTTACCCAGTCCTTCCACCCTTTCTACAGCGGTACCAAAGCGAGTCCCTCATTGGACACAACTATGCGGGAGCACAATAATCCACCAATCACATAGAACATCGCTAATTTTAACTCCATCATCAACATTGCACACTTCACAATTACTGTCGATGATTTTTAATGGAAATCGCATACCATTGCAAAGCACCTACTTCACAAGCTACTGTGCAAGGATTGTGAAGTTCTACGTACAGCTCCATGCATATCCGCATGCATCAGTATAGAATACAGGTATGTACATTTTAATCAGAGTACATGTGGAAGCCTTATGATTTAAAATGGACAAAATAATGCTGGTAAGTTTCCATAGGGAATATATAACAACGCTTCCCCTTTTAAAGTGCAAGATTGCCGATTTGTCATTAACAAATCGCACGACTGCTTACTGTCTTCTGCATAACCTGTACATACGTTGCAAGCATGCCTATTTGGGCATAGCTCTCAACCATGTTTGTCTTAAAGGCGGGTGAAATCAGCCGATTTTGTTTTTGGCGGGTGAGACGCCCATTGGAATGAATGGCCGTGCAGGAGGCTTGGCGGGTGACTCTGCCCTTTACAAGGGCGCTGACACTGCCAAAAGCGTGTGAGTTGAGAAGTATAATTTTGGGCAGACCTCAATTTTGTATGTGAAAATGTCGGAGTTCTGTACTCTGTACTGCCTACAGTAATGCTACTTGCAATGTGATCGTATGAGAATAGTAAGCGCTCCCGATTGTGGCGCTGACATGTCCTTCAGAGGGTCTCCCGATTTGTGGACATTGTGCTTTTCATTAACAAGCACAAAATGTTTGCCCATCTAGTACTTTGCCCTATTGCTTACAAACCTCTCTCCTATGCATAATAGACTTCGTAAAGATCAAGGCGTTTGCAAAACCTTAAAAAATGTAGTTATTTTGAAGGAAGTTCAAGTACCATATTGAAAGTAGTTGAAAAGGCTGCACAGAGAGAAGTGAAATGTGCACGTGGACTGGGTTGAAATATAAAAGTTCAATCCTCTGACGAAAGAAGTACAAGTAAAGTATGCAGTATCATGACCGCTGCAAACACACAAAGTAAATTATATCGTTTTTTTTAAGTGACAATAAAGACTACTCTCCTGAGAATCAACAGCATATACACTGCAGACGACATATCCGAAGAAACCTGGTCATCTTGTACAGAAATGTAAGTACAGTACAACCTTCATATTGTAACTACTTCTTAAAGAGGCTGCGTGGGTTATTTGTTTATTTTGGACACCAAAGCAAACATTCATTTGTACCCCATTCTACCTACAAATATCCATTTATTGAACAAAGAATAGCAGGTGCAATGGCTGACAAATCCCTGTGTGTTTGGTACTGAAATAACACAGTAAATCCTTAGAAGGTTACATTGTGCAAATAAGTTGTGGTAGCAATTTTTTGGCATTTCAATTATTAATATTGGTTCTCACCACAAGTAGGGCACTTTGTACTCTCATCTAAAGCACATTGTACTAGTATGCAAACAGTAAAGTAGCCTTCCCAAATGACAGAGGTCACTGTGCGTTGACCATGCCAAAGAGCTCCTATCACATTTATGTACACATGCACACAGCACACATACATTGGACAACAGACCAAAGTATACTTTGTTTTCTCAACAGACACCAAAGAATGCCTACCAAAAAGCAGATCCGTAGAAAGGAACGCAGAATTAGAGCAAATAAAAATAAAGGTGCCCAATGTAAGCATCCACCTGTTGTAGAGTTAGTGGAGAATCTTGGTACAAACCACATAATGCAGTTGGGTAACATAATAAAATAAGTCTCAACTACCGAAACTGTACCTCCTCCATCAAAAAGTGTCACAAAACACAGAAATGTTGTAAAAAAAAACAGCTGCCAGTACAGCTAACAATGTTTCTAATAAACCTGATAGTGTAAGAAGAACCCATAGTAAAAAATGTTTCATCACAGAGTCCTTCAGAATCTACTAAAAAGAGGACCAAAGTCATCCTCACCCCTTAAAACGTACCGTAGAAAGTCAATTCTACAAGCACTTGTGGACAGTGCAATCCTTCTCAAAAGAAAGTTGTTCATATTAGTGTTAAAAAGGATGAAAGCACTAACAAAACTAAGTACCAAACTACAAATGAAACTCAGCAATACACGGAGGGGCCGATTCATAGAATTCAGCGCACAAGTGGCGCATGCGGCTGGCGCACAGTGTGCGCGTGCGAATCCCTGCGCCAGCCGCGTGCGCTAAAATCCATTTCCGCGCACAGCGTATTCATGGATTCCAGCCACCAAAACCAGCCGTGGCGCACAGTTGCGCAGCGACCCTGCAGCAGCGCCAGTTACGCCTCCAAGAACGCCTCTCGCGCAGGGAAAAGCCATCAAAATCCCCAACCGAGCGCAAAGGGCAGCAGCAAACGCAGAGCTGGGAGCGTGTATTCCAGGGGGGTGCGGGTGTTTCCATACGCGACTGGGCTGGGTACGTGTATTTCAGGGGTGCGCGAGAAAGACTACACGCGATTGGCCTGGGTACGTGGATTCCAGGGGTGCGCGAGAAATTCTACACGCGATTGGCCTGGGTACGTGGATTTCAGGGGTGCGCGAGAAAAACTACACGCGATTGGGCTGGGTACGTGGATTTCAGGGGTGCGCGAGAAAGTCTACACGCGATTGGCCTGGGTACGTGGATTACAGGGGTGCGCGAGAAAGTCTACACGCGATTGGCCTGGGTACGTGGATTTCAGGGGTGCGCGAGAAAAACTACACGCGATTGGGCTGGGTACGTGGATTTCAGGGGTGCGCGAGAAAGTCTACACGCGATTGGCCTGGGTACGTGGATTTCAGGGGTGCGCGAGAAAGTCTACACGCGATTGGCCTGGGTACGTGGATTTCAGGGGTGCGCGAGAAAGTCTACACGCGATTGGCCTGGGTACGTGTATTTCAGGGGTGCGCGAGAAAGTCTACACGCGATTGGCCTGGGTACGTGGATTTCAGGGGTGCGCGAGAAAGTCTACACACGATTGGCCTGGGTACGTGGATTTCAGGGGTGCGCGAGAAAGACTACACGCGATTGGCCTGGGTACGTGGATTTCAGGGGTGCGCGAGAAAGTCTACACGCGATTGGCCTGGGTACGTGGATTTCAGGGGTGCGCGAGAAAGACTACACGCGATTGGCCTGGGTACGTGGATTCCAGGGGTGCGCGAGAAATTCTACACGCGATTGGCCTGGGTACGTGGATTTCAGGGGTGCGCGAGAAAGTCTACACGCGATTGGCCTGGGTACGTGGATTACAGGGGTGCGCGAGAAAGTCTACACGCGATTGGCCTGGGTACGTGGATTTCAGGGGTGCGCGAGAAAGACTACACGCGATTGGGCTGGGTACGTGGATTTCAGGGGTGCGTGAGAAAGTCTACACGCGATTGGCCTGGGTACGTGGATTTCAGGGGTGCGCGAGAAAGTCTACACGCGATTGGCCTGGGTACGTGGATTTCAGGGGTGCGCGAGAAAGTCTACACGCGATTGGCCTGGGTACGTGTATTTCAGGGGTGCGCGAGAAAGTCTACACGCGATTGGCCTGGGTACGTGGATTTCAGGGGTGCGCGAGAAAGTCTACACGCGATTGGCCTGGGTACATGGATTTCAGGGGTGCGCGAGAAAGACTACACGCGATTGGAATGGGTACGTGGATTTCAGGGGTGCGCGAGAAAGTCTACACGCGATTGGCCTGGGTACGTGGATTTCAGGGGTGCGCGAGAAAGACTACACGCGATTGGCCTGGGTACGTGGATTCCAGGGGTGCGCGAGAAAGTCTACACGCGATTGGCCTGGGTACGTGGATTTCAGGGGTGCGCGAGAAAGTCTACACGCGATTGGCCTGGGTACGTGGATTTCAGGGGTGCGCTAGAAAGTCTACACGCGATTGGCCTGGGTACGTGGATTTCAGGGGTGCGCGAGAAAGTCTACACGCGATTGGCCTGGGTACGTGGATTTCAGGGGTGCGCGGGTGGTGGGTGTGCGGGAAGTTCAAGACGTGAATTGGCAGTGTGGGTCCTCCCAGGTCTCCCCTCTACCCCCTCCACGACCTCTGCAGGCATCCCACACCACAGGGGACTACCCTGCACCCCATGTCATGTCCCACAGGCAGCCCATCCACCATGGCCATGCCCCCCAGCCAAGCCACATGTCCCCTTGCACCCCCACCCCCCAGCACTGTGGGGCACCCTCCACCAGGCCCCCACCCATGTCTCCCAGCACCCCCACCCCCCAGCCACCAGGGGCAGCCTCCACCAGGTCCCCACCCATGTCCGACTCATGTCTCCCAGCACCCCCACCCCCCAGCCACCAGGGGCAGCCTCCACCAGGCCCCCACCCATGTCCGACTCATGTCTCCCAGCACCCCCACCCCCCCAGCCACCAGGGGCACCCTCCACCAGGCCCCCACCCATGTCTCCCAGCACCCCCACCCCCCAGCCACCAGGGGCACCCTCCACCAGGCCCCCACCCATGTCCGACTCATGTCTCCCAGCACCCCCACCCCCCAGCCACCAGGGGCAGCCTCCACCAGGCCCCCACCCATGTCTCCCAGCACCCCCCCCCCCCAGCCACCAGGGGCACCCTCCACCAGGCCCCCACCCATGTCTCCCAGCACCCCCACCCCCCAGCCACCAGGGGCACCCTCCACCAGGCCCCCACCCATGTCCGACTCATGTCTCCCACCACCCCCACCCCACAGCCACCAGGGGCAGCCTCCACCAGGCCCCCACCCATGTCCGACTCATGTCTCCCAGCACCCCCACCCCCCCAGCCACCAGGGGCACCCTCCACCAGGCCCCCACCCATGTCTCCCAGCACCCCCACCCCCCAGCCACCAGGGGCACCCTCCACCAGGCCCCCACCCATGTCTCCCAGCACCCCCACCCCCCAGCCACCAGGGGCACCCTCCACCAGGCCCCCACCCATGTCCGACTCATGTCTCCCAGCACCCCAACCCCCCAGCCACCAGGGGCAGCCTCCACCAGGCCCCCACCCATGTCCGACTCATGTCTCCCAGCACCCCCACCCCCCAGCCACCAGGGGCACCCTCCACCAGGCCCCCACCCATGTCTCCCAGCACCCCCACCCCCCAGCCACCAGGGGCACCCTCCACCAGGCCCCCATCCATGTCTCCCACCACCCCCACCCACCAGCCACCAGGGGCAGCCTCCACCAGGCCCCCACCCATGTCTCCCAGCACCCCCACCCCCCAGCCATCAGGGGCAGCCTCCACCAGGCCCCCACCCATGTCCGACTCATGTCTCCCAGCACCCCCACCCCCCCAGCCACCAGGGGCACCCTCCACCAGGCCCCCGCCCATGTCCGACTCATGTCTCCCAGCACCCCCACCCCCCAGCCACCAGGGGCAGCCTCCACCAGGCCCCCACCCATGTCCGACTCATGTCTCCCAGCACCCCCACCCCCCCAGCCACCAGGGGCACCCTCCACCAGGCCCCCACCCATGTCTCCCAGCACCCCCACCCCCCAGCCACCAGGGGCACCCTCCACCAGGCCCCCACCCATGTCTCCCACCACCCCCACCCACCAGCCACCAGGGGCAGCCTCCACCAGGCCCCCACCCATGTCTCCCAGCACCCCCACCCCCCAGCCACCAGGGGCAGCCTCCACCAGGCCCCCACCCATGTCCGACTCATGTCTCCCAGCACCCCCACCCCCCCAGCCACCAGGGGCAGCCTCCACCAGGCCCCCACCCATGTCTCCCAGCACCCCCACCCCCCAGCCACCAGGGGCAGCCTCCACCAGGCCCCCACCCATGTCCGACTCATGTCTCCCAGCACCCCCACCCCCCAGCCACCAGGGGCAGCCTCCACCAGGCCCCCACCCATGTCCGACTCATGTCTCCCAGCACCCCCACCCCCCAGCCACCAGGGGCAGCCTCCACCAGGCCCCCACCCATGTCCGACTCATGTCTCCCAGCACCCCCACCCCCCCAGCCACCAGGGGCACCCTCCACCAGGCCCTCACCCATGTCTCCCAGCACCCCCACCCCCCAGCCACCAGGGGCACCCTCCACCAGGCCCCCACCCATGTCCGACTCATGTCTCCCAGCACCTCCACCCCCAGCCACCAGGGGCAGCCTCCACCAGGTCCCCACCCATGTCCGACTCATGTCTCCCAGCACCCCCACCCCCCCAGCCACCAGGGGCACCCTCCACCAGGCCCCCACCCATGTCTCCCACCACCCCCACCCACCAGCCACCAGGGGCAGCCTCCACCAGGCCCCCACCCATGTCTCCCAGCACCCCCACCCCCCAGCCACCAGGGGCAGCCTCCACCAGGCCCCCACCCATGTCCGACTCATGTCTCCCAGCACCCCCACCCCCCCAGCCACCAGGGGCACCCTCCACCAGGCCCCCGCCCATGTCCGACTCATGTCTCCCAGCACCCCCACCCCCCAGCCACCAGGGGCAGCCTCCACCAGGCCCCCACCCATGTCTCCCAGCACCCCCACCCCCCCAGCCACCAGGGGCACCCTCCACCAGGCCCCCACCCATGTCTCCCAGCACCCCCACCCCCCAGCCACCAGGGGCAGCCTCCACCAGGCCCCCACCCATGTCTCCCAGCACCCCCACCCCCCAGCCACCAGGGGCAGCCTCAACCAGGCCCCCACCCATGTCCGACTCATGTCTCCCAGCACCCCCACCCCCCAGCCACCAGGGGCAGCCTCCACCAGGCCCCCACCCATGTCCAGGAACAGAGACTTCCATGCTGTCATGTGTGCAATCTGCACAGGGCTCCCCATGTCACATTCAAACACATGCAACAACCATGCGGTTCACACATTACAGGTCGCACATGCATTACCATGATGTCCCTGCACACATACATGCGTACATGGCCTATGTCACACATGCATGCAAGTATCAGACAACCAGCACACTGCAACATGCCCTGTCTCACACAGCAATGCTTGGCCACTTACCGCTCAACTCCAGACGGGTCTCCCTCTCAAGGACCTGGGCGTGGAGCGCTGGGTGTACGCGTTCCAGGACCCTCAACTGGATGGAACTCATGCGGCCCCGGCCCCCCTCCACAAGGCGCCGGGCCTTCATGAGGGTCCTGGACCTCAAGTCCTCCCAGCGCTTCTTGACCTTCTGGATGGTGCGGGTTGCCACCCCCTCCGCGTCCTCTCCCGTCCTTCCCTGTTGGCGCGGGACGATCCGAAGAGGGCATCATACTGCCCCAGGACATGCTCCACCAGGACACCAACTTCGGTGGCAGTGAAGCTGGTGCCCCTCTGCCCCTCTGCCCCTCTGGCCGGGGGTTGCAACTGGTGTCAGATGTGGATGTGCTCGACATGGCAACCCAAGGGGCAGGAGTGGGTGACCAACTGGGTCCTGGGGCTGGGCTGTGGAGCGATGTCATTTGAGTCGGGACTCTTCTGTACCAGCAGGGGTGGACACAGCAACTGGACCCCTGCAGATGGCTGATGTGCAGGCACCAAATGGCAGGGCACGGTGGCAGCAGGCAGGCAGGCAGGCAGCAGCAGATGGCATGTGGGAGGCTGCTTGGGGCACTGGGGGCCAGTGAAGTGGCCTTCTGGGCAGGAGCGTGGTCTTCCGTGTGTTTTCGCGTGGCCAGCTTCATACGGAGTGATTAGGCACGTGAAAAATCTGCACGCTGCGTGTAATGCGCGTAAGCGCGCGTAAAAAACTGCACGTCCGCGTGTAATAGGAGGAAAGGGCCCATGCATAAGCGTGCGCGCGTGAAAAACTGCACGTCCGCGTGTAATGCGTAATCAAACGTGAAAAAGTGCACGTCCGCATGTGACGTGACGCGCGCGTGCGTTTCCCTCAGCACGGGTTAAAGGTGAGCGGGCCCAGCAGTTCGCTGTACGTGCCTTTCGTGGAGACCGACGTGTGTTGCTGCTTCCAGTTGTTTCGCGCGCCATCTACTTCACAGCTCTCAAGGACGTATCTCTTCTTTTGGCGGGGGTATTGGCTACGCGTGTTTTTCTGCATCGCGCTAGTCAGACGGTGAGTCGCAAACGCTCCATTTCCCACTGCGGGTGCCCCTGTGTATCGCACCCATTTTCGATGTCATCGTAGCCTGCGTGTCCCACGCGTACGCGTTATACGTGTTACTGGGTGCCACCGCGTACTGCGGGAGGTTTAATCCACGCACGTAGGCTGCAGGGTTGCGTGCACGGTTTTACTGCAGTTTTGGGGTGCCTGAGCGTTGCGTGACCCGTCAACACATCACCGGGGTCACATACAGCCTTGCAGGTGCAGGGGGGCTGTTAACATCTTGCTTCCCACCCCCTTCACCCCAATTGCCCAGGTCAATTGTGCTGTACACCTCCCATTGGCACCACTCCATCTGTGCCAGCACTATAACATCTGTGCCATGGTAGGGAGGCTACCAAAGGTGAGGGGCGCCTCAGCTGGGCGTCCTCCTCGTGGCGGGCGTGGTCGGGGACGTGGCCGTGGTGACCAGGGAGTAGGGGGACTCCAGGGTGTCCAGGGCAGCCACAGAGGGGGAAGAGGCAGGGGTGCGCCACTTGAGCACAATGTTGTGCCATGTGTTGGTGCAGCCATGCCACCACCCCCTGTGGTTCAGGGGGATGCAGCTCCTGCATCTGGCACTGGCACCCGTATGACCCGGCAGTCCGTTTCATCGACTGCCACGGGCCCAAGGGTAGCGGTAGCTGCAGGTGCAGTTGTGGACACCGCCACCCAGGCTCACGGTCTGCCAGCGCAGGCTGCGTTGGCACTTGAAGAGCCCTTGGTAGATCTCCAACAGGCCAGGGGGGAAACCATTGGGGCAGGCCGGGCTGCTCAGACCAAGACACGTGTCCCTGGGGCAGTCATGTCATCTGCTGCCCCGAACAGCCGGGTGTTGGCAAGTGCAGGGGCAGATGCACCCAACAGCACCCCGGTTGTGAGTCTGCCAACCAGGACCGTTGCGGTCAATGACCCTGCCACAGCTGATGTTGCTGCGCAGGGTCCATTAGTGGGCACCCAGCTGCCACTGACACAAGTCAGGCCTTTGGTCATCCCTCCACCTGCCACTCCCTCGGCTCAATCCACCCAACCCACTGGCCATACTGGTCAGGGCGGCATTAGCCAGCCAGGGTCTGCGCCACAGTCCAAGAGGAGGAAGGTTGCATCTGCAGCACAGGCTGGGACCCCACACACAGCCACGACCTCCTGCACGTCGAGGAAGAAGCCTTTCTGTAAGCAGGAACTGGACTTCCTCGTGGACTACGTGCGGGGACACAGCCGTGACATGCTAGTGGGTGCCAATAGTCAGACTACGGCTGCCCAACGTGACACCCACTGGAAGCATGTGGCGGAACATGTCAGTTCATTCGGCCATGAGGTGCGCACGGCGCAGGAGTGCAAAAAGCGCTGGAATGACATCAAGCGCAGCACTAAGGCCAAGCGTGCCTCAAATTACAACTTGACTCTGGTGACTGGCGGTGGGCCTGCACCAGAGGAGGAAGAACTCACTCCGCATGAGGCTCTCGTTGCGGAGTTCATACCACCAGAATTGGTCGAAGGTGTGGGAGAGATGCTGGACTTTGATGCCCAGTCCAGTGAGTGTTGATGCGTAGTTGTTGAGGACGTGTGTGTTTCACTTGTGGGATGTGTTGTGCATGATTGCTGCTACATGTGACCTGTACATGGTTCTGATGTGTAAGTAATGCAATGCCACCGTCATGCATGTCTCCTCTGCCTGCATGCGGGACTCCATGTGGCCATGCTCCCTTGCCCCTCCTCCGCCACTCTGCACCCCAGTTCCACCTTTGCACTGGTCTGCTACATTCTTGCCAATGTGTAGTTTCATGTTCATGTGTCCTGTGTAGATGCTAACTTCCAGCTTAGAAACTGCCAGACATATGCCGTGTGGTACAGCCTTAGTACTCGATGCAGGGCATCCCACTTGTACTGTGCATGGGTCAGATGTCCCGCAGGGACATGAGTGCCCATTCATGCTCCATGTGCATTGCACACATGCCCCTATGTGTCCTTGACTGGATGATCACTGTAATATGAGTCCTTGGTTACATACATTGCCTGCCATATTATCGGCCTCCCCATGTCAACTGTGGCTCAGTCCTGCGTTGCACACATGTTTAGGCTCTGACAATCTGTGTGGCTCACAGGCCTCAGCCTGTTCAATGGCCAATGACTCTGTCCAACTCTTGTCGTGTCTTCTTCACACGTGGCCGGCCTCCGGATCTTCCATCATGTGTCCTGCCCACTGTCCCAGCATCATTTGCAGTGTTGTAATTGAAATCACATTAAGCTGTTGATGCCAGTCAACACTGCTTGTCAATACACAGGTGTATGGTCAGCCTTTTGATACCATGCTAGGCATCCCTGCTTTGGTACTGGGGTGGAGGGGTGCTTGCCTTCTAGACATGGTACACATTGAATACACAATGCACGTGATGTCTGATTTTGACATTGCACTGCCTTCACATTTCCTGGCACACACCATGGAGTGCTTGTACATGTAGGTAGTGAGTGGCGTACACATTTTCTGCACTGCATAGACCCACTTCCATGCAAACTGCCACCTTTCAACAGGTCTGATCACAGAAGCTATTCTAAGTAGACCCAGCATGCATGCAAGGTCATATGTTGTGTGTCACATGTCTGCCAGATGCCTTTGCTGTCGGTGTGTGTGTGTGTGTGTTGTGTGCTTCTGACATGTGTACTGACCTTTTCCTCTCTATTTTTCAGGTGATGACGCAATGGATGCAGAGGATGGTGTTGTCATGCCAGACACAGGGTTGGTAAGACCACATCAACCCGGCACTAGTGGGGGTCGTGGGGTGGTAGGCCACGAAAACCCCCAAGTGCTGCAGTCCATCCTGTCTCTGGCTGCCTATGAGTCCAGCCTTGATGACGACTCTGACGTCCATGTTGAGTTGGATGACCATCAAGTCCATGTGTCAGGGGTGAGTGATTCTGATGTGGACACTCCTCTGTCTGCGACCCCTGCACTGAGGGATCAGACAGTCTTGGTTCCTCCGCCCGTGGTGGATCGGGACGCAGGGTCACCCTCCACACCAGTCACTGATGTGCCTGGGACATCACGTCGACGGGGGCATGTAGTCGTGCAGCCGCAGGCGGTGCCAACACAGCGAGGACCCCCGGTCCTTGGGTCCCGCAGGGGTCAAGCCCGGCAACGCGGTCGCCGCGCGCAACCGCTGTATACTGAGTGGGAGCAAGACATGACTGCCAATTCAGAACGGCAGGGGGCAGCAATGGAGAACATCGCTGACAGCATGGAGCGTGTGGCCCGATCTGTGCTCCCCCCTGCTAGGCAGGTGCTTCTCCAGCAGCAGGCGGCACGGTCCACGGCCCGCTCACTCAGGCTGGGCATGGCGGCCTCAGACAGGGCACACCAGGCTGAAATGTCGTCTCTGCGTCAAGCAATTGCTGCTCACGCAGAGGCGCACATGGATGCCCTGAGGGAGGAGTATGCCTCCCTCAGATCCACTCTGGGTGTCCTTATGATGTCCCAGAGGCAGCAGGCAGAGGAGAGGTTTGCACAGCTTGAGCGCACCATCTCGGCTGAGCTACAGGCTTGCCGGGAGGTGCAGCGGTTGTCCAGCCAGGCCTTGCAGGAGGAACTCCGTGTTACACGTGCTACCTTGCAAGAGGAAGCACGTGTATCACGTGAGGTCCTGCATGCAGACCTATGTAACATCGCCACACAGAACCAGGCTCACCTGTCCGGCAGACTTGCTGCCGACGAGGGGCAAGCTGCGGCTAGGCGTGGCCAGGCTACTGTGCCACGTCCTCCTTACCAGGATGAGCCAGACTCGGACGACCATCTATCTCCCACATAGGTTGTGCTGTGAAGGCGTTGAGCCCATGGAGGTATTTTTTTTTGGCTCAGCATCATCGCATGTGGATGTTGAGCAGCACCCTGTACCTCCCCCCTCCTGGGTGCCTCCCCTCCCCCCCGGGTCGTATGTGGCCATTTTTGATTTTTCTTTTAGTTTAGTTAGTTAAGTTTCTGTTTGATAGTTAGTTTAAATAGGTAATGTAGGTTTTCCATAGTTAGTGTAATTAGTTAATAGTTGAGTTAGTTTAAAATTTGTAGTCTATTGTGCTTACATGTGACAGTGCGGTGCCTTGTGGTTTTTGAAGGCATCCACTGTCTGTTCCAGTTGGGCCCTTCATGGTTGTCTTGTGTATGTGTTTGCTGCTTGGGTTCCTTGACTCACATATGCCACTCCTGCCTTCCTTATCCATGGGCTCGCAAGGATGGTTCGGTGTAACAGAATTTTACACAAGGGCTTTGGACTGTCATATCTGTGGCATGTCTGGTGCTTTTTGACTTGTGTTGACACCCCTAGTGGGGATGATTTAGGTGTAATTGTCCACTGTTCAGCTTTTTCTAGATGGGGTGTGTCATGATTAATGTGGACATTGATTGCTATGCATTGTGTATTATGTTTCATATCTTTCCTGTACACGTGCTTGTTGCAAATCATGCTGTAGATAGTGTTCCACACTTTGGAGGTGAAAGACGGACTGATGGTGTGATTTGTGATGTGACTCTCTGACATGGTCAAGTAATGAGATGCCTGATGAGACACACACAGATCACTTTGATGCATTAATCATGTGTTGCATGCACTTTCTGCAGGGGGATGAGGCACCAGAGCACCTTTGCCAGCAGACATGGCCCATTGGACGACGTAATTCCTGACCCGTTTGTTGGTGCCCACATGCACATGTGTGCACAAGCAGAGCCACAGTGATTGCAGACCCACATCCTAGAACTGCTGACATGTTCCAAGGAACTCCAGGCAAGGTGAGCATCACAGGGGGGCCACGAGACAGCAAAGCTTGCACCAGGCGAGTTGCATGTGCAGGCTTAGTCACAGCACTGAGGGTGAGCTTAGACAAATATTGGTGTTGAAGCACACAATGCAGCTCAGATGTGTTTGTGGACTGATGGCTGTTGATAGTAGGGTTGTCTGGGACACATGCGGGGGCAGTGGCACATACCCTGCGGTACACCAAGGTTCATTGAGGCACTTGTATCAACCATGTAGCCTTCCAAGACATGGAAAGGGGCAGCTCACAGGGACATACAGCAAGGGACATACTCGGGTGCAGTGCATGTCTATTCCACGTACTTCATGATAAATGCACTGGCAACTTTGTTTTGGTCATGGTGGTACGCAACTTGCTCTGTAGTCATGGCTTGCCATATGGGTCTGTCTGCTTACCCAGGGAACATTGCATGTTGTGTGAATTGTGACACATTGGTGTTCCATTTGCCACACACCCACCAGCGGCTGACTTACTGCATTGACTGTGAATGACCCGTCACAGGGGTGATGTTATATATGGGTACGAAGCATGGAGCACAGATTGTCTGTTTGTAGAGTTGTATGTTGTTATGGGGCATGTTTTGTGTTGTGTTTTTGTGTAATTGGCATGTACTGGTTGCTGACTGTGTCTCTCTTTGCAGCATTGCAGTGCTCCTGTAACCGGACCTGAGAGTGCGCAGGCAGGAGGCCAGCACTCAAAACCAGAGCTAAGTGTCTTGTTGTATTTTCTTACAAACTGCCCTGCATAGGCTTGCTGGGGAGTGTACTGATGCATGGATGTATGTGTGGTCCTATTTGGTATGTTTTTTACCCTAATCACCCTTGATCCTATGCAATTTCGAAACCTGTACCCTCTACCCGGTGTTCCTGCTTCCCATGCCTATCCAAGCAATGTTCCCTGACCCTCTTTCCCCACTGGGGTTGCGGATGCCTGTGTAAGCCCCGAACTTGCAGGCGCCAAAACCCTAGGGGGGGTGGTTGGTTCGTACCACTCCTGAGCCTGGACTACAGAAGGCCATGACAATGATGTCCAAGTTTGTTTGGATTGTGCATGTGTTCATGCAGGTTGTACATTTTCGTGCATTCCCTGGTTTCATGTGTCATTCCTGCTCCCCTCACGTGCCACGCATTCCAGTCATCCAGTGTGTCTACACCTGTCCAGACTGCATATCCCTGAACCTCTTTCCCCACCAGGATATCAGGGGCCTGTGTGAGTTTGACCTTGCAGGCACCCGGGACATGGTGTGCGTGGTAGTTTCATGAGACTCCAGCGCCTGTACAGGGGATCTGTGACAGTACACATCCATTCATGGTGCATCATCCTATGTCATGTACCACACATGTCTCACATCCTGTCGTGACATTGTTTTGCTGTGCTACCTTGGTTGTTGCATCATTGTGGTAGTACTTGGCCTTTGAGACGTACTGCTATGTCAAGTCATCTACTGGAGGGTGTTTGGGTTCCTTTTCATGCCTTGGATTATGTGATTTTGGAAATGAGTGTGGATTCTGAGGGTTCAGGCATCTCTTTACACACAAGGTGGGAGATGGACACGAAGGGTAAAGGTGATCCTGTGGCCAGGTGGGAATGAGGGTTGGAGGCTCCATGACCCAGGTGCAGTTGTTCAGTGGGTCATGGTCATTTGCGAGGGGGGGGGGTTGTTGTTGATAGTTGCGTTGCCCTGCAGTGTGATGGGAACTCTGACATTGTAATGTTGTTGTCCTATGTACATGTTGTGTTCTGCTGATCAATGCCTGTTCATGTGTTGTGTTTTCCTTTCAGGTGCGAGGGGATAGTAGTGGTTTGACATGCTGGGGTGTACACATGGTGGATGTTCACATGTGATGTGTAGGGAACACTGATGGTCACTTGAGTGCACATGCATATGTGGAGTGCATGTCCTTGCAGAACCACACACTTGCACTCGGATGCACTCCATGTACTCCCACCCTTGCATATCCACGTGTACACTGTTTGCCTTCTGGTGCCCACTGTGTCCCGCCAGCACATGTTCTGTGACCGATTATGGTTCCAGTACATGCCTAATTTGATGTTTGATGTAGTCTGTCACTTAGATGTGATGCTCAGGGTGTGCATCACACGCAATGGCTGTTCACTGTGCTGTGCGCTGAGCAGTGTGATGCAGGAGTAGGACATTGCACACATGAGCTGCAGTGTTCATTTTGCAATGCATCATGTGCATATAGCCAGGCATTCATTGTGATGTTACGTCTACGACTGTTGTAATGCATTTGGAATCGACTTATTTTTGGTGGGACATTTTGTTGGTCTGTCATTTCATCGGATTCCGGGTCAGGCATCATTGTCCGATGCCACTGTACATTTAGGACATGGAAATGTGTACCTTATCGTTACTGGGTCGGTGTATGGGTATTGCTTGCCATGTCATGTTGATGTTTGGGAGGGTTTGACTGACATGACAGTGATGGCCATGGCCTGTTTTGCAGGTGTGTGTGATGCACACCTTGCATGTCCAGGTCATCCGCTTCTCAGAGCAACTAGCTGGGGGTAGGTTTCTCTCCGCAGCAGGGCCCTCCCCCTCAAACAGACTTCCTGACTTGAACTTGAGGGGAACCATCTCCAGTTCTGGAAGCACCTCAAGACCTTCCTCTTTGCTTCTGCTTACTCTCTGCATCTCCCTTGCAAAATTGTTCACTGGAACTGCACAGGAGCTGCAACTGGGCCACTCTCACCAACCTCGGTCCCTGGCCCAGCCACTGTCCACTTGCACTGCCACCCTGGCAACCCCTGCACTGCAGTACTGTCTCTCTATCCCTACAGCCCTCCCTTCCCAGCACTCGTCTGCACTTACCTTAGCAGTTGCCACCAGGCGACCTATGTATAATTGTTTGGCCTACTTCCCCTGTACTGGACTCCCCCCCACCCTTGACCTTTTCCCTTCCCCCTACCCCTGCACAATCACAATGACACCTGGCCTAGTAGTACCGTTCTCTGTGTTCCCTTGTTCCCCCCCCCCTGCCTCATTGTGCCTTGTAATACTTGTGTATGGCTCATGTCATGTCACATGTCATATGTGTGCATTTTGGTTGCACAGGATAGCTTGTGTTTAAGTAGCTAGGGATGCAGACGATGTGGCACTTCCATGGCAACTATCTCAGGGTGGTAGGGTTGTGACAGTTGACTGTCACTTTGTCATCATCGATTGTCACCTGGTATGTGCCAGGCCTGTGTGCACTCCGCAGGTGTGGGAGTTTAGGTGAAAAATGTGGCCACAAGCTGGGTCCGGGCTACCTCGCCACGTGCCCTGTCCCCTCCCATGGGCAGCGCCTGTGCCTGTGGTTGGGGATGTGGGGGCACCACCATGTCCACCGGGACGCCCTGCCGTGTTGCAACATTATGCAGGACACATGCTGCCACAATGATCCTGCACACAACTGCTGGTGCATAGAGTAGTTGCCCACCAGAGCGGTCAAGGGAGCGGAAACGTGACTTGAGCACTCCGAATGTGCGCTCCACTATGCCCCTGGTTGCAATATGGGCAGCGTTGTATCTTACCTGGGGTGGTGTGGTGGGGTTCCGGATTGGCGTCATCATGTGGTTGCTCAGAGGGTAGGCACTGTCCCCTGGGGAGGTGATAATTGTTCAGATTATTAGGGTTGGTATATTTGTCTGTGTGTGACTTGCATGCATGTGCAAGGGCATTTGTACTCACCTAGGAGCCATGTGTCGCGATGCTGCCCAGCTTCCAGGGCCCGGCTCAGGGCGGACATTCTGTATATGAAACTGTCATGGGTGGAGCCAGGGTAGTTTGCATACACAGAGGTGATGATTCCCTTTGCATCGCATACCACCTGTACATTGATGGAATGCCAGTGCTTGCGGTTTCGGTAGATGTGCTCAGTGGCCCTAGGTGGACGTAGGGCCACATGGGTGCAATCTATGGCACCGAGCACTTTGGGGAAGTGTGCCACCCTGAAAAAATCCAGGACAACGGCCTGCCTTTCTGCGGGTGTTCTGGGCATGTATATGTGCCTGCGGACTGAGGGGCGCGCTGTCATGATTGCCAGTACCTGGTGTAGGCAGCGTGACTGCGTGGCCTGTGAGACCCCCCCCACTATGGCAGTGGTCCGCTGAAACGACCCAGTGGCCAAGAAATGCAAGACATTGAGCAGCTTCTCCAAGGGGCTCAATGCTTGGGAGCAAAGGGTGGGGGATGTGAGGTCATCTTCCCACTCCCTGACCAGGTCTAGGATGATATGGGGTGGAAACCTATACCTGCCGTAGACCTGGTCGTCAGGCATCCCAAAAAGGCCTGTCCGTGGTGCAAAAATGCGTGCCCTGGCTATTCTCCTCCTCCTGCGGTGTCCCACAATCACTGCAGCAACAAATGGGGCATTCATCGTCGCTGTATATACGAGTTTGTTGTTTGCGCGCACTTTTATGCTGTGCGCGGGCGCGGGACGCCTCCGTGTGGGCGGACTCGTTGGTTTCCCGTATTCGGGTGTCATCGCGTGTGATCGGAGGGGAGCGAGCGTACACGCGATTGGCCTGGGTACGTGTGTTTCGGGGTGCGCGGGTAGTTCCACACGCGATTGGCCTGGGTACGTGTGTTTCGGGGTGCGCGGAAAGTTCCACACGCGATTGGCCTGGGTACGTGTGTTTCGGGGTGCGCGGGTAGTTCCACACGCGATTGGCCTGGGTACGTGTGTTTCGGGGTGCGCGGGTAGTTCCACACGCGATTGGCCAGGGTACGTGTGTTTCGGGGTCCCGTGAACTTTCACACGCGATTGGTTGGGATCCACGTGTGTACTGTCATCACGTGCAATGAGGGATACTCCCTCGCACGTCACGTCACAGACGCTCTCACGCGCTGAGGGCCTTTGGTCCAATGAAAATGCGTATGCGTGCAGACGCGCTTACGCGCTAAGGGCGTTTCCTCGAATTACACGCTGACGTGCAGAATTTTCACGTGCCAAATCACTCCGTATCAAGCTGGCCACGCGTAAGCACACGGAAGACCACGCTCCTGCCCAGAAGGCCGAACTACTGCCCCCCAGAGCCCCGAGCACGCTCCCACCTGCCATCTGCTGCTGCCTGACTGCCTGCTGCCCACGTGCCCTGCCATTTGCTGCCTACACATCAGCCAGGGGTGCTGTTGGTGTGACCACCCCTGCTGGAACCAAAGACTCCCGACTGGGATTCCATCGCTCCACAGCCCAGCCCCAGGACCCAGTTGCCCACCCACTCCTGCCTCTGGGGTTGTCATGTCGGGGCAAACTCCATCTGTGACCACTGACAACCCCCGGCCAGAGAGGCAGAGGGGCACCAGCTTCAGTGCCACCGAAGTTGGTGTCCTGGTGGAGCAAGTCCTGGGGCAGTATGATGCCCTCTTCGGAAGTTGCCGCGCCGACAAGGAAGGACGGACTCGGATCTGGACTGACATCGTGACTGCCATCAACGCGGAGGGGGTGGCAGTCCGCGACTTCCAACATGTCAAGAAGCGCTGGGAGGACTTCAGGTCCAGGACCCTGACCAAGGCCCGGCGCCTCTTGAAGGCAGCGGATGCCAAGGGGCGCCGGGACCACTTGTCGGAAGAACAGATGAGGGTCCTGGAACACATATCCCCAGCGCTCCACGTCCAGGTCCTTGAGAGGCAGACCCGTCTGGAGTCGAGCGGTGAGTGTACATGCATCCTGATTGTGAGCAGTGCGTGTGGTGATTGTTCAGTAGTGTGCAGGTTGCACATCTGTTTGTATGGGGTCGAGTATGGGTGCGGGTGTACAGGGCCGTGGGGCTGACACATGCAAGGGCTGTAATGTGTGAGACATGGATGGTGCCTGTGTGTGTGGGCTTGCATGCCAAATGCAGTTGTGTGGGCACACAAGTTTGTATGAATGTGTATGTGAGTAGACATGTCCGTGATGTCACGCATGTATGTTGTTTTCAGCTGATTGTATCAGCGCTGTGTACATGTGCATGTGTGTGTATTTGACAAGGGTGCAACAGTGATGCAACATGGATGCATGTGACAGCGGTATGTGGAAGCCTGATGGGCAGATGTGACATGGATGCCCGTCTGAACACTGCGACACTTAGCAGAGATGTACACATGCATGCAAGTGTGGTGGTGTGTGTACATGTGTGGTGCACTTCCTGTGTTGCATGTGATGTCTGGCTCACCTTTGGCTGCTGATGCTGTTGTATGTGTATGGATGGTGTTGGCAGTTGCAACATGGCTGTGGTATGGCTCGTGTGTGCAAGTTGTAATGACATGTGTGTTGGGGATTGTGATGACATGTCAGAGGTTTGCCAATGCCACTCATGTACAACTGTCATGTGTGTATGTGTACATTGTACAGTGCCCTGATGCCTGTGTTTTGTTTCTCCATGTCTGCAGCGTCAACTGATGAAGAGGGCGGAGAAGGTGCTGTGGAGCACAGCGGCGGGGATCCCACCGGCAGCCGGAGACGCAAGGCCCGGCTCCCCTCCCAGGTTGTCATCTCGTCGGGGAGTGAGGAGTCCGGTGCCGCGTCCCAGGCCGCAGCTGCCGGGGGGAGGTCCAAGAGGCGGAGGTTGCAGTTGGACTCCTCGGCAGCAGAAGGGGCAGCTGGGACCCCACAGGGCCCAACGGGGGAAGATGGCACAGAGTCATCCAGGTTGGTGGGGGGTTTGGTGGAGGAGGAGGCCGTGCAAGCACCGGAGACGGGGTCTGGGGGTGGGGATCCCACTGGTGCTAGTGGTGCAGTGCAGGACCAGGGACAGGAGGCAGCACAGGCCGCCGCGGAGGTGCCTGTGTGCAATCCTGTCCCTGCATCATCTTGCACCAGCAGGGATGCCCATGTCCAGACCAGTTTTCAGGCAGGGGATGAGCTGACGTCAACTGGCCTTCCTCTGCCTGCGGACGTGGCTATCCAGGCCCGGGTTGAGCCTGTCCTGGCTGGAGTGGCGTTGCGTCAACGGGCCATGCGAGGTGACCTGCAGTCTTTTCATGAAGAGACTGCAGGTCATCACGAATGGCTCGTTGACCACGTCAGCCTGCTGGGACAGGTCACCCAGGCCGGATTCCTCCGTCTGATGGGGCTTGCCACGACCCCCTCCTCAGCTGGACCCCCTATGCGCCAGTCGTCCTCTGTGCCATCTTCCCACCCATCAGTCACCTGGGTGCCCTGTGGAGCTGCCTCTGACGGTGCGGCCAGGCTGGTGGAGGAGGCATCCCTGCCACAGTCGGGAGTCGGACGTCCAGCAGGGGTGGCCACGTCAACGACTGCACCCCAGCCGGCGGAGGATGTGCAGGCAGCAGGAGGCAGTGCAGGGGCAGAGGCACAGCAGCAGCAGCACCATGGTGGGAGCCATGAAGGCTCGGGGCCTTCGACATCGGAGGGGCAGGCATCGGCCGGAGGGCAGGAGGACCCAGGACAAAAAGTGTCTTCCGTGTGGCAGCGGTTGGGCCACGCCATAGATGCGGAGCGGCAGCGGGCGGAAGAGGCACGGCTCTCAATGGTCAGGGCGGAGAACTCCATGCAGAGGGCCCTGAGGCGGGTCGAGTGCCTCGAGGCAATCCGCAGGGCTTTGGAGGTGGACACGTCGACGGCCCTGCGGACCCTCGGGGCCATGGAGGAGGACCGCCTCCGGGACATTGAGGAGGAGTTCGATGATGCCCTGGCCCGGCACATCCAGAAGTGAGCCGTGGAACTAGCCCGCTGCCCTTGTACATAGTTATGTAGGTAGTGTTAAGTTTCATTTTTGTTTTTATTTCATTTGGACCTTTTGGCCATTGGCCACATTTTTGTATATAGTTTTTTTTATTAGTTAGTGTAGTTAGTTAGGTTTCCTTTATTTTGTTGGGATGATGGACCCTGGCTTCTTGGATTGTACATAGTTGTGGACTTGTACATACTTTCTTTTTTAACATTATCCATGGATCAATGGCTTATAATTTTTTTTTCACATTGGATTTTGTTTGGTGGACATTGACTTTGTACTACATTACTTTGGATTTCTATATTCTTTGAATTTTTTTTTATTTTGAACGGACATGCTTCTTTTCATTTTTTTCCATTCACATTTCTGTTTCTTCATTTTTGTTTCTATTCATCTTTCCTTTAATACATTATTTATTTGTTGCACTTCAATGTGTGGTGTCTCATTGTTTTCATGCATTTCATGTTATGTGTTTTGAGAATCACTGACACCCATTGGGTGTATGTGAGGGACATGTGTTTGTTTTGGAACTTGCAATTGGTGTTCTGTGATGTAATTGCAGAATATGAGTGGGTGGATGCAATACTCGGGTGGGTGTTTTGCATTTGGGGGCTGACCATAGAGACCAGGGATCTGGACTGTGATGACATGTTGGGTGGGGAACATGAGTTGGACATGGGTGGGGGCCTGCTGGAGGGTGCCCCTGGATGCTGGGGGGTGAGGGTGCAGGGGGACATGTGTGGGGGCCTGGTGGAGGGTGCCCCTGCACTGCTGGGGGGTGGGGGTGGTGGGAGACATGAGTGGGGGCCTGGTGGAGGGTGCCCCTGGATGCTGGGGGGTGAGGGTGCAGGGGGACATGTGTGGGGGCCTGTTTGAGGCTGCCCCTGCACTGCTGGGGGGTGGGGGTGGGGGGAGACATGAGTGGGGGCCTGGTGGAGGGTGCCCCTGGATGCTAGGGGGTGGGGGTGCAGGGGGACATGAGTGGGGGCCTGGTGGAGGGTGCCCCTGCACTGCTGGGGGGTGGGGGTGGTGGGAGACATAAGTGGGGGCCGGTTGGAGGGTGCCCCTGGATGCTAGGGGGTGGGGGTGCAGGGGGGCATGAGTGGGGGCCTGTTTGAGGCTGCCCCTGCACTGCTGGGGGGTGGGGGTGGTGGGAGACATGTGTGGGTGCCAGGTGGAGGGTGCCCCTGGATGCTAGGGGGTGGGGGTGCAGAGGGACATGAGTGGGGGCCTGTTTGAGGCTGCCCCTGCACTGCTGGGGGGTGGGGGTGGGGGGAGAAATGGGTGGGGGCCTGCTGGAGGCTGCCCCTGGTGGCTGGGGGTGCAGGGGGACATGCGTTGGTGGGCAGTAGTGCTAGTTGATATGTGGGTTGGCTGGTGGGCATGGCCATGGTGGATGGGGTGCCTGCAGGACATGTGCTGGGTAGGCCCCTGTGGTGTGAGCCACCTGCAGGGGCCGTGGAGGGTGTAGAGGGTACACCTGGGAGGACCCACACGTGCAATTCACGTGTGCTGCTCCCCGCGCACCCCCGGAATACACGTACCCCGCTCAATCGCGTGTGGAACTTCCCGCGCACCCCTGGAATCCACGTACCCGGCCAAATCGCGTGTGGAACTTCCCGCGCACCCCTGGAATCCACGTACACGGCCAAATCGCGTGTGGAACTTCCCGCGCACCCCTGGAATCCACGTACCCGGCCAAATCGCGTGTGGAACTTCCCGCGCACCCCTGGAATACACGTGCCCGGCCAAATCGCGTGTGGAACTTCCCGCGCACCCCCGAAATACACGTACCCCGCTCAATCGCTTGTGTCACTTCCCGCGCACCCCTGAAATCCACGTACCCGGCCAAATCGCGTGTGGAACTTCCCGCGCACCCCCGAAATACACGTACCCCGCTCAATCGCGTGTGGAACTTCCCGCGCACCCCTGGAATCCACGTACCCGGCCAAATCGCGTGTGGAACTTCCCGCGCACCCCTGGAATCCACGTACCCGGCCAAATCGCGTGTGGAACTTCCCGCGCACCCCCGTAATACACGTACCCCGCTCATTCGCGTGTGTCACTTCCCGCGCACCCCCCAAATACACGTACCCCGCTCAATCGCGTGTGGAACTTCCCGCGCACCCCTGGAATCCACGTACACGGCCAAATCGCGTGTGGAACTTCCCGCGCACCCCTGGAATCCACGTGCCCGGCCAAATCGCGTGTGGAACTTCCCGCGCACCCCTGGAATCCACGTGCCCGGCCAAATCGCGTGTGGAACTTCCCGCGCACCCCTGGAATCCACGTGCCCGGCCAAATCGCGTGTGGAACTTCCCGCGCACCCCCGAAATACACGTACCCCGCTCAATCGCGTGTGGAACTTCCCGCGCACCCCTGGAATCCACGTACCCGGCCAAATCGCGTGTGGAACTTCCCGCGCACCCCTGGAATCCACGTACCCGGCCAAATCGCGTGTGGAACTTCCCGCGCACCCCTGGAATCCACGTACCCGGCCAAATCGCGTGTGGAACTTCCCGCGCACCCCCGTAATACACGTACCCCGCTCATTCGCGTGTGTCACTTCCCGCGCACCCCCGAAATACACGTACCCCGCTCAATCGCGTGTGGAACTTCCCGCGCACCCCTGGAATCCACGTACACAGCCAAATCGCGTGTGGAACTTCCCGCGCACCCCTGGAATCCACGTGCCCGGCCAAATCGCGTGTGGAACTTCCCGCGCACCCCTGGAATCCACGTGCCCGGCCAAATCGCGTGTGGAACTTCCCGCGCACCCCTGGAATCCACGTGCCCGGCCAAATCGCGTGTGGAACTTCCCGCGCACCCCCGAAATACACGTACCCCGCTCAATCGCGTGTGGAACTTCCCGCGCACCCCTGGAATCCACGTACCCGGCCAAATCGCGTGTGGAACTTCCCGCGCACCCCTGGAATCCACGTACCCAGCCAAATCGCGTGTGGAACTTCCCGCGCACCCCTGGAATCCACGTGCCCGGCCAAATCGCGTGTGGAACTTCCCGCGCACCCCCGAAATACACGTACCCCGCTCAATCGCGTGTGGAACTTCCCGCGCACCCCTGGAATCCACGTACACGGCCAAATCGCGTGTGGAACTTCCCGCGCACCCCTGGAATCCACGTACCCGGCCAAATCGCGTGTGGAACTTCCCGCGCACCCCTGGAATCCACGTGCCCGGCCAAATCGCGTGTGTCCCTTCCCGCGCACCCCCGAAATACACGTACCCCGCTCAATCGCGTGTGGAACTTCCCGCGCACCCCTGGAATCCACGTACACGGCCAAATCGCGTGTGGAACTTCCCGCGCACCCCTGGAATCCACGTGCCCGGCCAAATCGCGTGTGGAACTTCCCGCGCACCCCTGGAATCCACGTGCCCGGCCAAATCGCGTGTGGAACTTCCCGCGCACCCCTGAAATACACGTACCCCGCTCAATCGCGTGTGGAACTTCCCGCGCACCCCTGGAATCCACGTACACGGCCAAATCGCATGTGGAACTTCCCGCGCACCCCTGGAATCCACGTACCCGGCCAAATCGCGTGTGGAACTTCCCGCGCACCCCTGGAATCCACGTGCCCGGCCAAATCGCGTGTGGAACTTCCCGCGCACTCCCGAAATACACGTACCCCGCTCAATCGCGTGTGTCACTTCCCGCGCACCCCTGGAATCCACGTACCCGGACAAATCGCGTGTGGAACTTCCCGCGCACCCCCGTAATACACGTACCCCGCTCATTCGCGTGTGTCACTTCCCGCGCACCCCCGAAATACACGTACCCCGCTCAATCGCGTGTGGAACTTCCCGCGCACACCCGGAATACACGTACCCCGCTCAATCGCGTATTTTACTTCCTTCGGCGCCACTTTTTTGATGCGCTGGGACTCTACCGCCTGCCTTCGTGTGGCGGACGTGTTTCAGCTTGTGCGCGGCTTTGGCTGTGCGTGGGTTTGCCCTATTCCATTCCATGAATACGTGTGGTTCGTGTGCGTGTGGGCGTTACCTCTGCTTCCGTGCAGTGCATCCCCAGTTACGCCCTTATTTTCGCGTGTTGTTCCCCATTCCGCGCGTTACGCCCCATGTCCCGCCCACTTTCTGCTGTGTGCGCTGAGGTTGTGCGCTTTCACTGTGCGCGTCGCGCACCGTCGCGCACGCCTTTCGCGATGTTGCAGTGACTTGTGCGCCATGCACGGGTTTGGCGCACATCCCGCGGTGAACACGCGCAGGGACTTCCATGAATCGCACGCGTGCGCGTGCGCCTGTTTTTTTCCGCTTGCGCCTGCTTGCGCCTGCTTGCGCCTACTTGCACGTAGATTTTCGGCGCACGTTTGTTCCATGAATCGGCCCCGGAATGTCAACAGAAATATTTTTTTGCATGTTTGTGGTGGTGAATGGAGTCACACAACAACCACAGAGCCATATTTTAATGAAGAAGCATACAGACAAAATCAAACAAACACAATTGCCATCCACAGTAGTGGATGAGGGTACGAGAAAATCAATACTACCATCATGGAGCAAGAAACACTGCTTACAAAACTATCTTCTGAAAACTCAAAATTACCTCTCAATTCAACAGAACTACACCGTCCAGTATAAAAATGGCCGTGCACATCAATGTGTGCCATTCCAAACAAAGCTTTCAAATCTTTACGTCAGTTCCTCAATCAATATGTAAAAGGTAAAGACAAAAGTAAGAGGTGTGAGCCAGTCTTGACTGACCACATCGTTTTGTCAGGAAGTAGCAGGAAGGTGCTATTTCTTCCCTACGACACCGCGGAGTGGTGAAGCGGAGTTGTGAGCCTGAGGTGTGAGCCAGTCGGCACTGACCACATTGTTTTGTCCAGAAGCAGCAGGAAGGTGCTATTTCTTCCCTACGACACCGCGGAGCGGTGAAGTGGAGTTGTGAGCCTGAGGTGTGAGCCAGTCTGCAGCAGTCCGCTGCTGACGCGTAGCCGCAGTAGAATGGAACCAGAGGTGCATCCCTCGAAATGCAGGAAGGACGTGAAAAAAACCTCGAACGCTCAACAACCGGCGAAAACACAGAAGCCGGGGCGGGGGGGAGAAAAGAGCCTGAGAAGAAGGAGGAGTAAGTCGGACTCAGCATATAGACCATCCGGGACCCCGTCGATCCGGGAGTTTTTGTCAACAACGCCAAACTCCAGGGTCCTGGGGAAAGCACAGCCTAAGTTGGACGTTGTAAGATTACCCGCGCAACGAGATCAGGCAGGAGTCCCGCCGGTGGCGCGTGAGCTGCTATCCACATCTCAGCCCATGCCGGAGCCGCCAACAGAGGAGCAACAAGAAGATCAGCAGGACTTAGCGCCCTCGGAACATCGAGAAATGGGAAACCCCCCAGGGTCGCGAACACCGCCTCTCGCCCGGCGAGTATCCAACACAGCTGATCCAACGGACCGAGAAGAAGAGTGGCGAGAGTCAGGGGAAGGACTTGTGATACTAGAACCGAGTCAGCGCCCGACCGAAGTGGAGGCAACGAACCTGGAAAAGAGCCGGGAGCAGGAGCAATATAGGGAGGCTAGAGTACCTCAGTCCCGACAGAGACCAGGCTACAGCCCCGATGTCAAAGTCTTGTGGAGCGCCGCCCCCAACTTCACCACTTCTAACAGAGGTTTGCGAGGAGGGAAAGAGACTGCCGAGGCAGCAAAACTAAATGGAATAACTGAAATAAGTGAACAAAGTGAAGCATCTCCGCGTCGTTTACCATTGGAGCATGAGAAGAATTGCAATAGGGGGGAAGGGGCTGTGGCAACCAAACTTCTAGCCTCAACAGAAATAATGGAGCAGATGCCCAACTCGATTCGTATTCAAGCAATGTGCCACGACACGGACCTCGAGGGGGAAAAAAGTTGTCAAGATGAGGGGAAAATCCGGCCCAAGGTTCCGAGCCTTGAGAGAGAGCCTGGAGATAAAGGGACAACCACGGACACTGAGATCGATTCGGAATCAGAAGCAGAGGGCTTGGAGAGTGACAACCAAACGGAGAGAGAACCGGAAGACTCTAATAAAGAAACGGATGGCGAGCAATTGAAAACGGGAGCTGGGGCCCTAAAGAAAAAGAGAAACAAAGGCAACACCCCAGCAAAAGCCAGAGCCCAAGGAATGAAGAAGAGGATAACTACGAGATCCACAAAGCATAACGGGTGGGCGGAACAAAAAGCAAGAAAAGGTCCCAGCAGAGGTGGCCGTCTGCTACAAGGGCTCCCCAATCCCTTGTTGTCCGGCCCGCTAAAAGCCTTCTTTACACAACAACATAAAAGAAAACAGAGCATCGAGACAGAAATATCAGACGCGGAGATGCTGGAAATAGCAATTGAACCACAGCCCGCCCAAAAACAGAGGAGGACAGAATCACCAACAGCACCAACAGAAAATCTAGGGCATGTGGATCACTCCAGGCAAGTCTGTGTCAGGATACCCATAAACAACGCAGGTAGGAATACGGAAAAAGCCAAAGGGGAGGAGAGTCCAAAGTGTAGACAAATGGACCCGAAGGGCCTCCCCATGAGGAGTCCAGAAAACAAACTGGCCCAAAGTCCGACTAAAGGGGGCCCACTAACAAGAGAAGAGATAGTGATCCTGGAAGACGACAAAGAGGAAGAGAGTGGAAAAGGGGTAGTGGCGGACTGTGAGCAGACGTCACAGACACTCAAGAATAAAGAGGACCGTTGGGCCTGGACAAAGCCCCACCTAACAAAGGGGCACCATAGTGTATCGTCATTAGCTAAAGAGGTTCAGCTAAAAATGAACAAAGACAACCACGCGAGGATGTGTGGACCCCCGAGAACGGTGGGAAATATTGATAGACATCAAGGATTAATAGAAGAAGGCCCCTCCATGGACATGCAAACTCCATCGAGAAAATCAGAGAAAATACCAGCCTCTCCAAAAATGAGACGACTCCGTGAAATTGCTGTGGCATTACAAACGAATCACCCAATAAGAAACCAGACATGATGGCTATCATGTCAGCAATGACCATCGTGCTAGCACCATTTTGTAAATTGTACGAAACAATCAAGGAAAACGTACAAGATAACACAGCAATCCTATCAAATATGATGGAAAAATTGGCCCAGATGGAAACTCTTCTCCCAGCAACCGTAGAAAAAATGCTTATTCAAAAAAAGCAATGGGAAACCAAAATTGACACTGTTGAGAAAAAAATGGAAACCATGGCCTCCCAGGCCGGACAAACATCAATAAGATCCTCAGTACCAGGGGGCCCGCAGAACGTATTAAATCAGAAAACACAGTGGGAAAAAACAATTGAAGTACTAGAAAAAAAGATCGAGAAGTTAGAAAAGGGGAAGAAATTCTCATCAGTAAAGTCAGCAACTAAGGACTCCCCTAGAGACGAGGTGATGGTCCAGTCGAAGAGAAAAGAGAATACCCTGCTGCTTTTAAATGAAGAAAAATCGGAAGAGACACTTAGGGTGAAGTCAGCAAACCCTGAAAAACCCTTAAATGACCAGACGGAAGTAAAAGGCAACCCAAAGAAGGTCTCAAAACAGGCAGACGGGGAGGATGCCATTCCAACTAGAAACCGACAAGAGGGTAAGACGCGACCAACCGGGAAAAACCTCCCATCATCCCCAACAACAGTAGACAATTTCCTCGAATGTACAGACTTAATGAACATATCCACTGACTCGGAAAATGAGGTAAAGGAGCCAATGGAGCCACTGATAATTCCGGTTGGAAAAAAGGAGGGCACACTAACAGGTGAAAATCTCACCGCAAAGGCCAACAAAGATAAGGAGGGGTCAATCAGGTTGGTGAACAGCGGAGCAATCAAGAGACCGGATCAGAGACCCGAGGACAAAAAGACCCAGAGCCGGGCAGTGAGAGCAAGAAGCGGTTCAAGCGATTCGATTGTGGCCAAAGAAGAGATAGCCAGGCGGAGAACTCTGCGAAAAGATCACCCAGCTAAAGGCGACCTAGAAAAGGAAAAAAAAGAGATACAAGTTTTTAAACTTGAACAAATGGAAATAGACAAAAACTTTGTAATTCTAAACAGATCGACGGTACTTCAAATCACAAAGAAAGTGAAAATTCTAAAAAATATCACAACGAAGGATCTGGTTTGGGTGGAACCCTATCATAGGGAAAAGAAGGCGAAAGCATTTCTCCATTTGAAAGAAGCGGCTATCAAGCACATTAATGAATCAGTTTATCAAGACTTAGTACAAATGGGGCTTCATCTGACAGAAGTAAAAATGAGTAGCGGCAGTCAAGACCGGGAAGAGGAAAAGGCGGACAAACAAAAAATCTATTACCATTATAGATCAAGAACTGAAGAGCTATACCGAGACAATCGAGGCTTTAAACCACAAGAGAGGCAAGAACCCCGCAGACAAGCATATCAAGAGAGGGGAGCAAAGTGTCCAATGGAAACAATGGAGAGAGGTGTCACTAGCTCGACACAATTTGGTCACATAAAGGACCAGCCGGAGCAGAGTCGATATCTTAGTAGTAGGCATAGAGAAGACCAGAGACAAAGGGTCATTCCTTGCAACTGTGACCGAGAACGCCGAGAGGTGAGGAGGAACCCCCCGAAAGTCCCAAAGAAAAAAGGAATTATGAAAAGCAACAACCGATGGGACCATGGAAATGGCTAACTCGAGCTGGAATAAAAAACAGGCCAAATAGCAACGACCAGGGCCAGCTTGCAGCGACGACAACCTGGAGGAAAAAAGTAGCGAGCGACCCATAAAGGAATCATACTCTCTAGGTTCTTGGAATACGAGAGGCCACATGCACCTTACCACTCTGGGCGATGTGGACCTAAGCCAATTCGAAATCATATGCCTACAAGAAACCTGGCTGACAAAACAACCAGCATTGGATGGGTTCTCAGTGGTGATCGCGCCAGCAGTTAAAGGCCTGCTGGGTAGACCGTCATCAGGTCTGTTAACCGCGATAAAAGGTGGCCATAGTGAATTGTTATTGGAATCCACAGCAAACTTCTATCAAAACTTTCTGTGACAATATGAGTGCCGTGATCGACCAGCTGTACGTAGAATTCGACAATATCGAATTGATCATCTGCAGTGATTTTAATGCCAAATGCACGGAGATCGCGGCGGACCCCAAATGCCTTAAAGATCATAGGGGAACAATGGAGCCCACCGTAAAGAGAGGAACGGCCTGGAATGAGGTCTTGAGGTCGAGAAGCATTCAAAATGTGGCGACACTGTTCACCAACCAAACAAACATACCGACATGGGAACGAAACGGCTCCAAAGCAACGCTGGACTATATTTTCGTGTCAAATGGCCTTACGCATGGTCTAACAAGCTTCAACGTCCGAAAAAGCATTAATAGTGACCATAACCTATTGACCTGCTCATGGCAGACCACCAACTCGAAAGCCAAAACCTATGATTGGTCAATCAAAGCGAATTTGCAACAGACTCGGCTAAGACTGACAGAACAAGACATCTTAAAAATGAAGCGACGTTGGGAAATGCAAGGGAGCAACCAGGCCAAGATAAACAGCAAAGAAAGACCTAACTACTTGCCCTTGCTACTTGCCTTTCATGTTAAGGGATCAAAGAGAGCAAAGGCAACGGTGGATACGGCCCATACGTATGATAAAGAATTGGTGAATAAAAGAAAAGGGGTCCGGAGATTGCTAAGATTAGCAAAGAAATCCAACGAGACGGAGGATTGGGCGACTTGGCGCCTGGAACTAAAAAGGTACAAAAACCGGCTCAAACAGCATAGAGCCATTCAATACCAGAGGGACGCAGAGGAGATGATGTCCAAACTATACTAAAAAAAAACGAGGGAATTCTGGACACTTATAAAAGATACGAAGGACAGCCAAAATGCCACCCCCGCAAATGCGGTATCCGAAGAAAAGTGGATCCAATATTTCAAGACTGAATTCGTGAGCCCTGGGAACCATGGAATTACCCGCACATCACGGAAACCCCTTGGGTTGACCTGTCGAATACTGAAGAAATTGAAAAAGTAATACGGAAACTGAAATCTTCCAGAGCCCCAGGCCCAGATGGGCTAACTAATATAGATATAAAAATGTCACCGGTGGAATGGGCAGACTGGATCAGTAAGCTATTTGAAGTATTCGGCAGAACGAGGATGCTCCCAGAATCCTGGCTAAGGGCAGCGATTGTTCCAATTTACAAAAAGGGCCCCAGACACGAACCAGCGAGTTACAGACCAATAGCCCTTTTGGACATCTTAGGGAAATTATATGCTACCCGTCTCCTAGACCATTTCCGAGTCTGGGTGAAAGATAGTGAGGCTGAAGACAAACTTCAAACAGGCTTTCAAAAAACGGATTGACCACAATCAACCTAATGGCTCTGAACATTTTGAAAGCCAAAGTCAAAGAAGGAGCACCAAAGGTGTTCTTGGCCTTTGTAGACCTCTCCAAGGCCTTTGATATGATTGACCGGCCCAGTTTGTGGGCAAAGTTACAAGGTTGGAAGTGCCCAGCAAAAATACTGGAACCCATAATGGCACTCAACATGGACACAAAAATGAGAGTGAAACTAAACCATCAAGGCGCACTCTCGGACGAAATTGTGGTGAGGCAAGGAGTGAAAGAGGGCTGTCCCCTGGCGCCAGCCCTGTTTATAGCCTTTTTAGGCGATTATCAACATTCAGAAGCCAAAATTCGAGCCTTCCCTCCAAAAATTGGGAAAATGGAGATCCCCCGCCTGCTATATGCTGATGATGTTATTTTTATAGATCAAACCAAAGTGGGCTTGCAAAAAAAACTATGCAACCTTGAAAGATACATTGCGAAAAACCATCTAGAGATAAACAAAACCAAGACAAAAATTATGGTGATGGAGAAAGTGATCAGCAAAGGAACGAGAAAATCCAATCTGTTCCTTGACAACACCAAAATTGAAATTGTCAACTCCTTCGAATATCTGGGGATTGAATCGGACAGCTCCAAAACTGAAAAGAGCCTCCAAACTCCACGATGGGAAAAAGTAAAACGACTCACCACGCAAACAAGAGCGATGGATCGAAAGTTCAGTAAATTTTCCCTGATACCGGTGATCATTCTATAATGCTAAGGTGGTGCCGGCCTTAATCTATGGCATGGAGGCATCGCTATACTTACCTCGCAATATCTGGAGTAAGCTGTAAGGGTATATGTGGAAATCAGTGCTAGGTCTACCCATATCTACCGCCATGCCAGCAATCAGAAGAGAGCTAGGCCTGGTGTCCTTGGCGTCAATGGTAGACCAAAGCGCTATGCGCCTTTATAGAAGAGTCATCATGGCCGACACGTTGCCCATCCTCAACACCTTTCGTGATGAAATAGAAAGCGACAAGTGTGTCGAATTGAAAAACTGGGTAACAATGAGAAGGGAAGACCTGGCAAAGATTGAATGTTCTGAGAAAGACCTAAAAGAAAACCCTGACCGAATCAAAAGAAAATTGGAAGACCTGGACTGGATTATCGCTACTGAACAAGCGGTGAGGAACAATTTACTAAACCATCTGCCCCCACTTTGAATAAGGCAAAAAAAACATTAAAGTACTGCGCCAAGTTCCCTGAAAAGGGACTCAGAAATGTGATCATGAGAGCAAGACTCAATCTATTACCCACTAGAGAGATCATATCCATCAGAGAAGCCGGAACAGAGAAACGGTGTAGACTGTGCAAAAAGGACCAATCCATCGAAACCCTAAAGCACTTGGTGATAGAATGTACTAGCACAAAAGAAAGTGGGAATCTTTACCTCCCCCCGCTGGATGACAATCTATGGATTTTCCAAATGGACGAGCTGTGGAATAGACTTATCTCCGGTGAGAACACAAAATGGTCCCAAGCTTTGGCGAAACTCATCGAATTGGTGTTCAACCAAATCGGGCAGCTCGATCCCGAAGGCGGTTCGCCATAGGATTTGGCCACAGCGGTAGGAAACAGGTCCGAGGTCTGGGACCTATGAAGAGTACACAAACGGCACGTTCCAGGCGGTGGGGGAGGTTTTTCGTGGACACTTTGCTCCGGTTTTTGAGACTCATCTAAGGTCTGAGATTACTGTTTTTGACAAAACTTAGTTTTAACTGAGTAAAGCTCAATAAAAAAAAAAAAATAATAAAGAAAAATGAAAGTGCTGCAAAATATGGATATTTGTTTAGTGCGGAAAGACACAGGGCTAAAAGGACATTCATTAGTCTGCATTTCTGGGCCTATTTGCAAAAGTACCTTCCATGATATCAAAAGAATATCAGTACATCATTCCAAAGTAAGAAACTTAGTGTATAGAATATATTGTGCAAAAAAGTCCAGCTTCAGAATTAGGCAATTTAAATACCACTCTTCTGCATGGTACACCTAAATACTTACAAGAAGAAATGGACCATATTCAGGAAAAGTATTTTGGAAGTGAGAGCCACATAGAAAATTCAACAGTTTTAGAGCATAGTAGCGACAATTCTGCTGTTAGCAACCTTCTATTGCACACATACAGAAAAGAAATACTAAAATTTAAAAGGTCATCGGCTGAAGTACCAAACCATGTGTGTGTTTGTTGCCACAGAACGTTTTACAAAAGGAACACAAAAAATGTGGACATAGCATACAAAATAGAAAACAATGAAGACTCTAAATGGTTTGAATTAGCTTTGTACCTTTTCGCTGAAAGCAAATATGAAATAACTGAACTCTCAATATGTTGCAGTTATTGTACTGCAAAATTAGACAACAACCACACTCCTTCAAGTGCAATTACAAAAAATGTGGAATTATTTCCATTACCAAAAATCCTGCAACAGCTCAATTTGTATGAGAACATAATAATTCAAACAGTTCACCCGTTTCAAGCAATTGTATGCCTTCATCCAAAAACAGCAATTTTTCCTTTCCTCTGAATTGGTGAAAGGCATTTGTGTCAAAGTAATTTACTTGCCATTAGATCTAACAGAAAATGTGCACACTCTAGGAGTGGAACGTTCAATAGAGCATTCTTTAATAGTCTTGGTAAATGGAGTACCAACAAAGGACAAAAACATTTGGCAACTATTAGTGGACTTACACAAGCATTGCAATATCTAAAAGACAACAATGAGTACTACAAGGAAATCAATATTGATGAAAGCTTAAGGGAAACTGAAATAATTCAAGAGCCATCAGAAACTGGACAATTCGAACTTCTGGATCCAGCTACAGTATCCACTATTTTGGACCGTTACACAATTCATCCATTGAATTCCAATGAAAGCATAGATGATGCACTAGAAACGTACGAAATGCGACAAACCAAAGGGTCACCAATGAGTATTTGGGAAAAAAGTATAGAAGCACATGCTTTTCCACTGCTATTTCCTACTGGCAAAGGTGGGAGATACGATGATAGACCCACTCAGATTAGGGCAGCAGAATACCGCTCATTACGAATGTATTCGCAAGATCCCAGATTTAGACAAAATGTGGAATACATATTCCACCTACTCTATGAAAGTGAATTAGCAACACTATGTTATGGAGTTGCACACATTCTTAAATCTGGAACACACTTTCAAAATATGTCAGCTACGCAGTTAATACAAAAAGAACAAGAAAAAAGATGAGGTTTTACAATCAAGTATAACAAATTTTTTTGCAAACACGCATGGTACAAAGGAATACTGGTTTAGACGGCACAGAGACGTGCGTTGCATGATCAGAAACCTTGGACCACCAACTTGGTTTGTTACACTAAGTTGTGCAGAATATGCATGGGAAGATTTACATGAGTTCCTACGCATAGCAAACAGCAACATAAACACACAGATATATTAACACCTGGAGAACTTTGCTCTCTAGATCCAGTTAATGTCTCAAGATATTTCCATCATTGTTTCATTGCAATGCTACACTTTATTTGCAATAAAACTGCTCCTCCCCTTGGAGAAGTGGAACACTTCTTTTGGAGAAAAGAATATCAAGCGAGAGGAGCACCACATATTCACATGCTGTTATGGATCAAAGGTGCACCGAAGTTTGGGCACGACAGTGATAGCACTGTGTTGCAGTTTATCCAAAAATATGTCACATGTGAAATCCCTTCTTTTTTAAATTTCTTTTAATTTTTTTATATCAGTTTGTTACAAACTTTTAAAAGGACTTCATCACATTTGAACCAACACAAGAAAAAAGATCAATTGCAAGAAGGACAAGAATACTAATCAACTACAAGTCTAGAAATAAACAACTCCAGCATTCCACAGAGCTCAGCTCTTCATAGATTCCTCAAATTCAATAGTTTTTATGCTGGAGTGTAACTTCAGAGTTCCAAATTCCAATGCATCCATCCCCAGGGCACACGAAGTCCCAACCCTAGTTTATTGCATCGTAAATTAACTTTTTAGTGTTTTCAAGACTCTAGAGCGTCTTTCACATGAGTTAAAAAATGGATCAGAGCATATGTCAGTTTATTATTTACTCCTTCAAATAAAGCTGACCACCAATCATCACAGCTCCATGTAGATCTTTTTCCAATTTCAGTTCCAAAGGTAAAGGATCTTTTTTCTCGTAGTGCCGGACAAAAAGCTACCAGATGTTTTAGAGTCTCTTTTTCATTTTTACAAAACCTGCAGAGTTGATCATTTTCTGCTATTTGGTTCCTTAATCTTAAAATCTCCTTAGTTTCAAATTGATTTAGCCTAAATCTTAAAAATACATTGCGGTAGTTGTTATCTGGAAATTTTAGAACGTATCGTGCAGGTTTGTTATAAGCTCTAGCTTCTATTGGCACAATTTGCAGGCATTTGTGTAAGGATCTTTGATGACAGGTTTCAAACCAATCCCATTGCCATAATTTCAATTTCACCTTGTTTGGATTGCGCCACAGAGTTTCCTCTGGTGTGTTAAGAGTTTCCAGCACCTTCTTACAACTTCTTATCCAGAGATTTAGAATCGCTTTATCATCACTTCCCTGATTTAATTTGAGAATTTGAAATTGAGGAGTTGAGTTTGGATCTGTTATTTTGCCATAAAGCGATAGAGAGTTCCATGTGATTTTCGCTGTGATTGATGTTAATCCGGCTCATACCTTATACATGCTTTGGGCACTCCATCTCCTAGGCGTAGGACTTTTTTCCAAAAGAGATGTTCACATAACTCCCAGTTGTTATAAGAGCATCCAAGAGCAGTCTCCACACCGTGTATTAGGGCTGGTACCACCTTAAGATCATAAAAATCAATGACTGGCTTTAGGCTAAATTTACCATATTTTTTGTTAACAAGCAATCCTTGTGAAGTCAGTTGCTTAGCTCTTGCCCTTATCGCTTTTGCCATTGGGTCATCATTGATGTTTGCGCTTACTGTGGCACCAAGGTATCTTACTTCAGCAACTCTTTTTAAGGTATCTGAGCCGATTTTCCATTGGAAGTTTCTTTTTCGAATGCTTTTTTGACCCTGTCATTTCTTTAGTTCTATGATCACAGTTTTGTTGCTGTTAATTACCATGTCATTCTCTTTAATATAAGAATGTAGAGCGGATAATTTCCGTGGTAAGCCAATTTCTGTTAAATCAATAAGCACAATATCATCAGCATAAAGCATCCAGTCAATATTGTTGTTAATTTTTGGCGAGAAAGATCTTATATCGTCAAAAGCCGTTGCCACATCTGCAATAAAGAAGTTAAAGAGGACCGCTCCCAACGGGCATCCCTGTTTCACTCCTCGTTCAGTTTTTATAGCACAGGAGAGTGAGCCTTTTCTGTCAAGACGGATTCTTATATTAGTACCCGTGTAAAGTTGTCTTATTGCACGGATATGTCCTTCAGGGCAATTTTGCTTTTCAATTTTTCCCATAACTTATTATGATCAACAGCATCGAAAGCATGAGCAAGATCTATAAATGCTAGAAATCCCTTCACAACAGACACATAGTGAGCTGCATGGGCAGATTTTACAATTTCAAAGACACAAATGTGGCAAATATTGTCGTCGTAGATACAAAAACAAAGATAAATACTACACCAAATGCCGCTTTGGTTTCCCTAGACCAGTTACAGAAACAGGTGAAGTAAATAACTTCATGTCTTCAGTGCGGCATAGTGTTAAAGGTAAATCACCTAAAAACATGTATTACATAAAAAGAAGGGAAGAATCAAAATATATAAATGATTACAATGCAATCATTGCCCTATTATGGAATGCAAACATAGATGTGCAGTACATTGCAGACAATTCAACTGCTGTTGCACGATATGTTAAAGCCTGCTTAACAAAAGCAGAAAATACAGAGCTTCAAGACCTCTGGGATGACATAGCATCAGACATAACTTAGGGGCCGATTCATGGAACAAACGTGCGCCGAAAATCCATGCGCAAGCAGACGCAAGGGAGCGCAAGCGTGAGAAACGCAGCGCACGCGTGCGATTCAAGGAAGACGCTGCGCGTGTTTCCCGCTGTCCTTGCGCCCAATCCAGCCATGGCACACGCAGGCATACACGGCGTGCGCTACGCGCACAGCAAAAGCGCACATAGCGCGGCGCACACAACCAAAGTGGGCGGAACAGTGGGCATAACACGCGTAATGGGGAACAACGCGTGAAAAAGAAGGCGTAACTGGGGAAGTACTGCAGGGAACTACACGGAACGCCCACACGCACGCGAACAACCCGTATTCATGGATCCGAATACAGGAAACCCGCGCACAGCAAAAGACGCGCACAAGCGTCAACGCGTCTGCCACACGAAGGCAGGCGGAAGCGTCCCCGCGCACAGCATAAAAGTGCGCGCAAACAACAAACGCATATATACAGCTACGATGAATGCCCCATTTGTCGCAGCACTGATCGTGGGACACCGCAGGAGGAGGAGAATAGCCAGGGCACGCATGTTCGCACCACGGACAAGCCTTTTTGGGATGCCTGACGACCAGGTCTATGGCAGGTATAGGTTTCCACCCCATATCATCCTAGACCTGGTCAGGGACTGGGAAGGTGACCTTACATCCCCCACCCTTTGCTCCCAAGCATTGAGCCCCTTGGAGAAGCTGCTCAATGTCCTGCATTTTTTGGCCACTGGGTCATTTCAGCGGACCACTGCCATAGTGGGGGGGGTCTCACAGGCCACGCAGTCACGCTGCCTACACCAGGTACTGGCAATCATGACAGCGCGCCCCTCAGTCCGCAGTCACATATACACGCCCAGAACACCCGCAGAAAGGCAGGCCGTTGTCCTGGATTTTTTCAGGGTGGCACACTTCCCCAAAGTGTTCGGTGCCATAGATTGCACCCATGTGGCCCTACGTCCATCTAGGGCCACTGAGCACATCTACCGAAACCGCAAGCACTGGCATTCCATCAATGTACAGGTGGTATGCGATGCAAAGGGAATCATCACCTCTGTCTATGCAAAATACCCTGGCTCCACCCATGACAGTTTCATATACAGAATGTCCGCCCTGAGCTGGGCCCTGGAAGCTGGGCAGCATGTTGACACATGGCTCCTAGGTGAGTACAAATGCCCTTGCACATGCATGCAAGTCACACACAGACAAATATCCAAACCCTAATAATCTCAACTATTATCACCTCCCCAGGGGACAGTGCCTACCCTCTGAGCAACCACATGATGACGCCAATCCGGAACCCCACCACACCACCCCAGGTAAGATACAACGCCACCCATATTGCAACCAGGGGCATAGTGGAGCGCACATTCGGAGTGCTCAAGTCACGTTTCCGCTCCCTTGACCGCTCTGGTGGGAAACTACTCTATGCACCACCAGTAGTGTGCAGGATCATTGTGGCAGCATGTGTCCTGCACAATGTTGCAACACGGCAGGGCATCCCGGTGGACATGGTGGTGTCCCCACATCCCCAACCACAGGCACAGGCGCTGCCCATGGGAGGGGACAGGGCACGTGGCGAGGAAGCCCGGACCCAGCTTGTGGCCACATTTTTCACCTAAACTCCCACCCCTGCAGAGTGCACACAGGCCTGGCACATACAAGGTGACAATCGATGATGACAAAGAGACAGTCAACTGTCACAACCCTGAGATAGTTGCCATGGAAGTGCCACATTGTCTGCATCCCTAGCTACTTAAACACAAGCTATCCTGTGTGACCAAAAGGCACACATATGACATATGACATGATATGGCCTATACACAAGTATATCAAGGTGCGATGAGGCAGGGAGGGGGGAACAAGGGAAGACAGACAATGGTACTACTAGGCCAGGTGTCATTGAGATTGTGCAAGTGCAGGGGTAGGGGTAAGGGAAAAGTGCAAGGGGAAGGGGGGTGCAGTACAGGGGAAGTAGTCAAAAAAAAAACACATAGGTCGGTTGGTGGTCACTGCAAAGGTAAGTGCAGACAAGTGCTGGGAAGGGTGGGCTGTAGGGATAGAGAGACAGTACCGCAGTGCAGGGGTTGCCAGGGAGGCAGTGCAACTGGAGAGTGGCTGGGCCAGGGACTGAGATCGGTGAGAGTGGCCCAGTTGCAGCTCCAGTGCAGTTCCAGTGAAGAATTCTGCAAGGGAGAGGCAGAGAGAAAGCAGAAGCAAAGAGGAAGGTCTTGAGGTGCTTCCAGAACTGGAGATGGTTCCCCTCAAGTTCAAGTGAGGCAGGAAAGCTGTTACAGAGGGAGGGCCCTGCCGCGGAGAGAGATCTACCCCAAGCTAGTTGCTCTAAGAAGCAGATGACCCTGACATGAAAGGTGTGTTTCACACACACCTGCAAAACAGGCCATGGCCATCACTGTCATGTCACTCAAACCCTCCCAAACCACAACATGACATGGCAAGCAATACCCATACACCAACACAGTAACGATAAGGTACACATTGCCATGTCCTAAATGTGCAGTGGCATCAGACAATGATGCCTGACCCGGAATCAGATGAAATGACAGACCAACAAAATCTCCCACCCAAAATAAGTCATTTCCAAATGCATTACAAGAGTCGTAGACGTAACATAACAATGAATGCCTGTCTACATGCACATTGTGCATTGCAAAATCAACACTGCAGCTCATGTGTGCAGTGTCCTACTCCTGCAACACACTGCTCAGCGCACAGCACAGTGAACAGCAATTGTGTGTGATGCACACCCTGAGCATCACATCTAAGTGACAGACCACATCAAACAGCAAATTAGGCATGTACAGGATCCATAATCGGTCACAGAACATGTGCTGCAGGGACACAGTGGGCACCAGAAGGCAAACAGTGTACACGTGCATATGCAAGGGTGGGAGTACATGTAGTGCATCAGAGTGCAAGTGTGTGGTTCTGCAAGGACATGCACTCCACATATGCATGTGCACTCAAGTGACCATTAGTGTTCTCTACACATCACATGTGAACATTCACCATGTGTACACCCCAGCATGTCAAACCACAACTATCCCCTCGCACCTGAAAGGTAAACACAACACATGAACAGGCATTGATCAGCAGAACACAACATGTACATAGGATACCACCATTACAATGTCAGAGTTCCCATCACACTGCAGGGCAAGGCAACTATCAACAACAACCCCCCCTCCCTCACAAATGACCATGACCCACTGAACAACTGCACCTGGGTCATGGAGCCTTCAAACCTCAATTCCACCTGGCCACAGGATCACCTTTACCCTTCGTCACCATCTCCCACCTTGTGTGTAAAAAGGTGCCTGCACCCTCATAATCAATGTCCAAAATCACAAAATCCTAGCCAGAAAAACGAACCAGAACACCCTCCAGTAGATGACTTGACGTAGCAGTACCTCACAAAGGCGTAGTACTACCACAATGATGCAACAACCAAGGTAGCACAGCAAAACAATGTCACGACAGGATGTGAAACATGTGTGGTACATGACATAGGATGATGCACCTTGAACGGATGTGTACTGTCACAGGTCCCCTGTACAGGCGCGGGAGTGTCACGAAACAACCACCCCCACCATGTCCCGGGTGCCTGCAAGTTCAAACTCACACAGGCCCCTGAGACCCTGGTGGGGAAGGAGGTTCAGGGATATGCAGTCGGGACAGGTGTTGACACACTGGATGACTGGAATGAGTGGCAAGAGAGGGGAGGAGGAATGACACATGAAACTAGGGAATGCACGAAAATGTACTACCTGCATGAACACATACACAATCCAAACAAACTTGGACATCATTGTCATGGCCTTCTGTAGTCCAGGCTCAGGAGTGGTACGAACCAACCACCCCCTCTAGGGTTTTGGCGCCTGCAAGTTCGGGGCTTACACAGGCATCCGCAACCCCAGCGGGGAAAGAGGGTCAGGGAACGTTGCTTGGATAGGTACGGGAAGCAGGAACACCGGGTAGAGGGTACAGGGTTCAAAATTGCATAGGATCACGGCTGATTAGGGAGAAAAAACATACCAAATTGAACCACACATACATCCATGCATTAGTACACTCCCCAGCAAGGCTATGCAGAGCAGTTCGAAAGGAAAACAACAAGACACTTAGCTCTGGTTTTGAGTGCTGGCCTCCTGCCTGCGCACTCTCAGGTCCGGTTACAGGAGCACTGCAATGCTGCAAAGAGAGCCACAGTCAACAACCTGTACGTGCCAATTACACAAAAACACAACACCAAACATGCCCCATAGCAACAAACTACTCTACAAACAGACAATCTGGTGTAGATGCTTGGTACCCATATATAACATCACCCCTGTGACGGGTCATACACAGTCAATGTAGTAAGTCAGCCGCTGGTGCGTGCATGGCAAATGGAACACCAATGTGTCACAATTCACACAACATGCAATGTTCCCTGGGTAAGCAGACAGACCCATATAGCAAGCCATGACTTCAGAGCAAGTTGCGTACCACCATGACCAAAACAAAGTTGGCAGTGCATTTAACATAAAGTACATGGAAAAGACATGCACTGCACCCGAGTATGTCCCTTGCTCTATGTCCCTATGAGCTGCCCCTTTCCATGTCTCGGAAGGCTACATGGTTGATACAAGTGCCTCAATGGACTTTGGTGTACCGGAGTGTATGTGCCACTGCCCCTGCATGTGTCCCAGACAACCCTACTATCAACAGCCATCAGTCCACCAACACATCTGAGCTGCATTGTGTGCTTCAACACCAATATTTGTCTAAGTTCACCCTCAGTGCTGTGACTAAGCCTCCATGTGCAACTCGCCTGGTGCAAGCTTTGCAGTGTTGTGGCCCCCCTGTGCTGCCCACCTTGCCTGGAGTTCCTTGGAACATGTCAGCAGTTCTAGGATGTGGGTCTGCAATCCAATCCCTGTGCCTCTGCTTGTGCACACATGTGCATGTGGGCACCAACAAACGGGTCCAGAATTCCGTCATCCAATGGGCCATGTCTGCTGGCATAGGTGCTCTGGAGGCTCATCCCCCTGCAGAAAGGGCATGAAACACATGATTAATGCTTCAAAGTCATCTGTGTGTGTCTCATCAGGCATCTCATTACTTGACCATGTCAGAGAGTCACATCACAAATCACACCATCAGTCCGTCTTTCACATCCAAAGTGTGGAACACTATCTACAGCATGAATTGCAACACGCACGTGTACAGGAAAGATATGAAACATACTACACAATGCATAGCAATCAATGTACACATTAATCATGACACCCCCCATCTAGCAAAAGCTGAACAGTGGACAATAACACCAAAATCATCCCCACTAGGGGTGTCAACACAAGTCACACAGCACCAGACATGCCACAGATATCACAGTCCAAAGCCCTTGTGTAATATTATGTAACACCGAACCATCCTTGCGAGCCCATGGATAAGGGAGGCAG
The DNA here is from genome assembly GCF_040938575.1 of Ambystoma mexicanum. Lineage (NCBI taxonomy): Eukaryota > Metazoa > Chordata > Amphibia > Caudata > Ambystomatidae > Ambystoma > Ambystoma mexicanum. The sequence continues at coordinate 878,192,570 of NC_090941.1, read as the reverse complement.
GAGTGGCATATGTGAGTCAAGGACCCCAAGCAGCAAACACATACACAAGACAAGCCTGAAGGGCCCAGCTGGAACAGACAGTGGATGCCTTCAAAAGCCACAAAGCACCGCACCGTCACATGGAAGCACAATAGACAAGCAATTTTAAACTATATTAACTAATTACAATAACTATGGAAAACCTACATTACCTAATTAAACTAACTATCAAACAGAAACTTAACTAACTAAACTAAAAGAAAAATCAAAAATGGCCACATACGACCCGGGGGGGCAGGGGAGGCACCCAGGAGGGGGAGGTACAGGGTGCTGCTCAACATCCACATGCGATGATGCTGAGCCAAAAAAAAAACCTCCATGGGCTCAACGCCTGCACAGCCTGACCTATGTGGGAGATAGATGGTCGTCCGAGTCTGGCCACGCCTAGCCGCAGCTTGCCCCTCGTCGGCAGCAAGTCTGACGGACGGGTGAGCCTGGTTCTGTGTGGCGATGTGACATAGGTCTGCATGCAGAACCTCATGTGATACACGTGCTTCCTCTTGCAAGGTAGCACATGTAACACGGGGTTCCTCCTGCAAGGCCTGACTGGACAACCGCTGCACCTCCCGGCAAGCCTATAGCTCAGCCGAGATGGTACGCTCAAGCTCTGCAAACCTCTCCTCTGCCTGCTGCCTCTGGGACATCATAAGGACACCCAGAGCGGATCTGAGGGAAGCATACTCCCCCCTCAGGGCATCCATGTGCGCCTCTGCGTGAGCAGCAATTGCTTGACGCAGAGACGACATTTCAGCCTGGCGTGCCCTGTCTGAGGCCGCCATGCCCAGCCTGAGCGAGAGGGCCGTGGACCGTGCCGCCTGCTGCTGGAGAAGCACCTGCCTAGCAGGGGGGAGCACAGATCGGGCCACACTCTCCATGCTCTCAGCAATGTTCTCCATTGCTGCCCCCTGCCGTTCGGAATTGGCAGTCATGTCTTGCTCCCACTCAGTATACAGCGGTTGCCCGTGGTGACAGCGTTGCCGGGCTTGACCCCTGCAGGACCCAAGGACCGGGGGTCCTTGCTGTGTTGGCACCGCCCGCGGCTGCACGACTACATGCCCCCGTCGACGTGATGTCCCAGGCACATCAGTGACTGGTGTGGAGGGTGACCCTGCGTCCCGATCCACCACGGGCGGAGGAACCAAGACTGTCTGATCCCTCAGTGCAGGGGTCGCAGACAGAGGAGTGTCCACATCAGAATCACTCACCCCTGACACATGGACTTGATGCTCATCCAACTCAACATTGACGTCAGAGTCGTCATGAAGGCTGGACTCATAGGCAGCCAGAGACAAGATGGACTGCAGCACTTGGGGGTTTTCGTGGCCTACCACCCCACGACCCCCACTAGTGCCGGGTTGATGTGGTGTTGCCAACCCTGTGTCTGGCATGACAACACCATCCTCCGCCTCCATTGCGTCATCACCTGAAAAACAGAGAGAAAAAAGGTCACTACACATGTCAGAAGCACACGACACACACAAACACCGAGAGCAAACGCATCCGGCAGACATGTGACACACAACATATAACCTGGCATGCATGCTGGGTCTGCTTTGAATAGCTTCTGTGATCAGACCTGTTGAAAGGTGGCAGTTTCCATGGAAGTGGGTCTATGCAGTGCAGAAAATGTGTACGCCACTCACTACCTACATGTACAAGCACTCCATGGTGTGTGCCAGGAAATGTGAAGGCAGTGCAATGTCAAATTCACACATCACGTGCATTGTGCATTCAATGTGTACCATATCTAGAAGCCAAGCACCCCTCCACCCCAGTACCAAAGCAGGGATGCCTAGCATGGTATCAAAAGGCTGACCATACACCTGTGCATTGACAGGCAGTGTTGACTGGCATCAACAGCTTAATGTGATTCAAATGACAACACTGCAAATGATGCTGGGACAGTAGGCAGGACACATGATGAAAACTCCGGAGGCCGCCCACGTGTGAAGAAGACACAACAAGAGTTGGACAGAGTCATTGGCCATTGAACAAGCTGAGGCCTGTGAGCCACACAGATTGTCAGAGCCTAAACATGTGTGCAACGCAGGACTGAGCCACAGTTGACATGGGAAGGCTGATGAGATGGCAGGCAATGTATGTAACCAAGGACTTATATTACAGTGATCATCCAGTCAAGGACACATAGGGGCATGCGTGCAATGCACATGGAGCATGAATGGGCACTCATGTCCCTGCGGGACATCTGACCCATGCACAGTACAAGTGAGATACCCTGCATCGAGTACTAAGGCTGTACCACATGGCATATGTCTGGCAGATTCTACGCTGGAAGTTAGCATCTACACAGGACACATGAACAAGAAACTACACATTGGCAAGATTGAAGCAGACCAGTGCAAAGGTGGAACTGGGGTGCAGAGTGGCGGAGGAGGGGCAAGGGAGCATGCCTACATGGTGTCCCGCATGCAGGCAGAGGAGACATGCATGACGGAAGCATTGCATTACTTACACATCAGAACCATGTACACGTCACATGTAGCAGCAATCATGCACAACACATCCCAAAAGTGAAACACACACGTCCTCAACAAACACGCATCAACACTCACTGGACTGCGCATCAAAGTCCAGCATCTCTCCCACTCCTTCGACCAATTCAGGTGGTATGAACTCCGCAATGAGAGCCTCTTGCGGAGTGAGCTCTTCCTCCTCTGGTGCAGGCTCACCGCCAGTAACCAGAGTCAAGTTGTAATTAGAGGCACGCTTAGCCTTAGTGCTGCGCTTGATGTTATTCCAACGTTTTTTGCACTCTTGCGCCGTGCGCACCTCATGGCCGAATGAACTGACATGTTCCGCAACATGCTTCCAGTGGGTGTCACGTTGGGCAGCCGTAGTCTGACTATTGGCACCCACTAGCATGTCACGGCTGTGGCCCGCACGTAGTCCACGAGGAAGCCCAGTTCCTGCTTACAGAAAGGCTTCTTCCTCAACGTGCAGGAGGTCGTGGCTGTGTGTGGGGTCCCAGCCTGTGCTGCAGGTGCAACCTTCCTCCTCTTGGACTGTGGCGCAGACCCTGGCTGGCTAATGCCGCCCTGACCAGTATGGCCAGTGGGTTCGGTGGATTGAGCCAATGGAGTGGCAGGTGGAGGGATGACCAAAGGCCTGACTCGTGTCAGTGGCAGCTGGGTGCCCACTAATTGACCCTGCGCAGCAACATCAGCTGTAGCAGGGTCATTGACCGCAACAGTCCTGGTTGGCAGACTCACAACCGGGGTGCTTTTGGGTGCATCTTCCCCTGCACTTGCCCACATTCGGCTGGTCGGGGCAGCAGATGACATGACTGCCCCAGGGACACGTGTCTTGGTCTGAGCAGCCCGGCCTGCCCCTATGGTTTTCCCCTGGCCTGTTGGAGATCTACCAAGGGCTCTTCAAGTGCCAACGCAGCCTGCGCTGGCAGACCCTGAGCCTGGGTGGCGGTGTCCACAGCTGCACCTGCAGCTACCACTACCCTTGGGCCCGTGGCAGTCGATGGAACGGACTGCTGGGTCGAACGGGTGCCAGTGCCAGATGCAGGAGCTGCATCCCCCGGAACCACAGGGAGTGGTGGCATGACTGCACTGACACATGGCACAACATTGTGCTCAAGTGGCGCACCCCTGCCTCTTCCCCCTCTGTGGCCGCCCTGGACACCCTGGAGTCCCCCTACTCCCTGGTCACCACGGCCACGTCCCCGACCACGCCCGCCACGAGGAGATTGCCCAGCTGAGGCGCCCCTCACCTTTGGTGGCCTCCCAACCATGGCACTGATGTAGAAGTGCTGGCACAGATGGAGTGGTGCCAATGGGAGGTGTACACCACAATCGACCTGGGCAATTGGGGTGAAGGGGGTGGGAAGCAAGATGTTAACAGCCCCCCTGCACCTGCAAGGCTGTATGTGACCCCGGTTATGTGGTGACAGGTCACGCAACGCTCAGGCACCCCAAAATTGCAGTAAAACTGTGCACGCAACCCTGCAGCCTACGTGCGTGGATTCAACCTCCCGCAGTACGCGGTGGCACCCAGTAACACGAATAACACGTACGCGTGGGACACGCAGGCTACTATGACATCGAAAATGGGTGCGGTACACAGGGGCACCCGCAGTGGGAAAAAGAGTGTGTGCGACTCACCATCTGACTAGCGCGATGCAGAAAAACATGCGTAGCCAATACCCCCGCCAAAAGAAGAGATACGTCCTTGATAGCTGTGAAGTTGTGATGGTGCGCGAAACAACAGGAAGCAGCAACACAGGTCGGTCTCCACGAAAGGCACGTACAGCGAACTGCTGGGCCCGCTCACCTTTAACCCGTGCTGAGGGAAACGCACGCGCGTCACGTCACTTACGCGCATGGGCCCTTTCCTCGTATTACACGCGGACGTGCAGTTTTTCACGCGCTGAAAAGCCCATGCACGCCTGTACGCGTCACGTCACAGGGGCGCTTGCGATTGAGGGGCCTTCTGTCCAATGAAAATGCGTATGCGTGCAGACGCGCTTACGCGCTAAGGGCCTTTCCTCAAATTACACGCTGACGTGCCGAATTTTCACATGCCAAATCACTCCGTATCAAGCTGGCCACGCGTAAGCACACGGAAGACCACGCTCCTGCCCAGAAGGCCGAACTACTGCCCCCCAGAGCCCCGAGCATGCTCCCACCTGCCATCTGCTGCTGCCTGACTGCCTGCTGCCCACGTGCCCTGCCATTTGCTGCCTGCACATCAGCCAGGGGTGCTGTTGCTGTGACCACCCCTGCTGGAACTGAAGACTCCCGACTGGGATTCCATCGCTCCAGAGCCCAGCCCCAGGACCCAGTTGCCCACCCACTCCTGCCTCTGGGGTTGTCATGTCGGGCAAACACCATCTGGGACCACTGACAACCCCCGGCCAGAGAGGCAGAGGGGCACCAGCTTCAGTGCCACCGAAGTTGGTGTCCTGGTGGAGCAAGTCCTGGGGCAGTATGATGCCCTCTTCGGAAGTTCCCGCGCCGACAAGGAAGGACGGACTCTGATCTGGACTGACATCGTGACTGCCATCAACGCGGAAGGGGTGGCAGTCCGCGACTTCCAACATGTCAAGAAGCGCTGGGAGGACTTCAGGTCCAGGACCCTGAACAAGGCCCGGCGCCTCTTGAAGGCAGCGGATGCTAAGGGGCGCCGGGGCCACTTGTCGGAAGAACAGATGAAGGTCCTGGAACGCATATCCCCAGCGCTCCACGTCCAGGTCCTTGAGAGGCACAGCCGTCTGGAGTCGAGCGGTAAGTGTACATGCATCCTGATTGTGAGATGTGCGTGTGGTGATTTTTCAGTAGTGTGCAGGTTGCACATCTGTTTGTATGGGGTCGAGTATGGGTGGGGGTGTACAGGGCCGTGGGGCTAACACATGCGAGGGCTGGAATGTGTGAGACATGGATGGTGCTTGTGTGTGTAGGCTTGCATGCCAAATGCAGTTGTGTGGGCACTCATGTTTGGATGAATGTGTATGTAAGTAGACATATCCGTGATGTCACGCATGTATGTTGTTTTCAGCTGCATGTATCAGCACTGTGTACATGTGCATGTGTGTGTATTTGACAAGGGTGCAACAGTGATGCAACATGGATGCATGTGACAGCGGTATGTGGAAGCCTGATCGGCAGATGTGACATGGATGCCCATCTGAACACTGCGACACTTGGCAGAGGGGTACACATGCATGCAAGTGTGGTGGTGTGTGTACATGTGTGGTGCACTTCCTGTGTTGCATGTGATGTCTGGCTCACCTTTGCCTGCTCATGTTGTTGTATGTGTATGGATGGTGCTGGCATTTGCGATATGGCTGTGGTATGGCTCATGTGTGCGAGTTGAAATGACATGTGTGCTGGGGATTGTGATGACATGTCTGAGGTTTGCCAATGCCACTCATGTACAACTGTCATGTGTGTATGTGTCCATTGTACAGTGCCCTGATGCCTGTGTTTTATTTCTCCCTGTCTGCAGCGTCAACTGATGAAGAGGGTGGAGAAGGTGCTGTGGAGCACAGTGGCGGGGATCCCACCGCCAGCCGGAGACGCAAGGCCCGGCTCCCCTCCCATGTTGTCATCTCGTCGGGGAGTGAGGAGTCCGGTGCCGCATCCCAGGCCGCAGCTGCTGGGGGGAGGTCCAAGAGGCGGAGGTTGGAGTTGGACTGCTCAGCAGCAGAAGGGGCAGCTGGGACCCCACAGGGCCCAACAGGGGAAGATGGCATGGAGTCATCCAGGTTGGTGGGGGGTTTGGTGGAGTAGGAGGCCGTGCAAGCAACAGAGACGGGGTCTAGAGGTGGGGATCCCACTGGTGCTAGTGGTGCAGTGCAGGAACAGGGAGAGGAGGCAGCACAGGCCGCCGCGGAGGTGCCTGTGTGCAATCCTGTCCCTGATCCTGTCCCTGCATCATCTTGCACCAGCAGGGATGCCTACTTCCAGACCCGTTTTCAGGCAGGGGATGAGCTCACGTCAACTGGCCTTCCTCTGCCTGCGGACGTGGCTATCTGGGTCCGGGTTGAGCCTGTTCTGAGTGGTGTGGCGTTGTGTCAACGGGCCATGCGAGGTGACCTGCAGTCTTTTCATGAGGAGACTGCACGTCATCTCGAATGGCTCGTTGACCACGTCAGCCTGCTGGGACAGGTCACCCAGGCCTGATTCCTCCGTATGATGGGGCTTGCTACGACCCCCTCCTCAACTGAACCCCCTACGCGCCAGTCGTCCTCCGTGCCATCTTCCCACCCATCAGTCACCTGGGTGCCCTGTGGAGCTGCCTCTGACGGTGCGGCCAGGCTGGTGGAGGAGGCATCCCTGCCACAGTCGGGAGTCGGACGTCCAGCAGGGGTGGCCACATCAACGACTGAACCCCAGCCGGCGGAGGATGTGCAGGCAGCAGGAGGCAGTGCACGGGCAGAGGCACAGCAGCAGCAGCAACGTGGTGGGAGCCATGAAGGCTCGGGGCCTTCAACATCGGAGGGGCAGGCATCGGCCGGAGGGCAGGAGGACCCAGGACAGAGAGTGTCTTCCGTGTGGCAGCGGTTGGGCCACGCCATAGATGCGGAGCGGCAGCGGGAGGAAGAGGCACGGCTCACAATGATCAGGGCGGAGAACTCCATGCGGAGGGCCCTGAGGCGGGCCGAGTGCTTCGAGGCAATCCGCAGAGGTTTGGAGGTGGACACGTGGACAGCCCTGCGGACCCTCAGGGCCATAGAGGAAGACCGCCTCCGGGACATTGAGCAGGAGTTCGATGATGCCCTGGCCCGGGACATCCAAAAGTGAGCCGTCAAACTAGCCCGCTGCCCTTGTACATAGTTATGTAGGTAGTGTTAGGTTTCATTTTTTTTGGGATTTATTTTGGACCTTTTGGACATTGGCCACATTTTTGTATATAGTTTATTTTATTAGTTAGTGTAGTTAGATAGGTTTCCTTTCTTTTGTTGGGATAATGGACCCTGGCTTGTTTGTATGTACATAGTTCACTGTTGGATTGTATTTTTCTTTCACATTTTAACCATGGAGCAATGGCTTTCTTTTTTTATTTCCCATTGGATTTTGTTTTGTGGACAGTGACTTTGGACACCATTACTTTGGAATTTGATTTTTGGTTTTGCTTTTTTTCACGGACATGCTTCTTTTCATTTTTGTACATTCCCATTTATGTTTCTTTATTTTTGATTCTATTTATATTTCCTTTAATACATATTTTTTTAATCAAACTTCAATGTGTAGTATCATCTCATTGGTTTCATGCATATCATGATATGGGTTTTGAGATTCACTGACACCCATTGGGTGTATGTGAGGGAAATGTGTTTGTTTCGGAACTTGCAATTGGTGTTCTGTCATGTAATTGCCAATTATGAGTGGGTGGATGCAATACTCGGGTGGGTGTTTTGCATTTGGAGGCTGACCATAGGGACCAGGGATCTAGATTGTGATGACATGTTGGCTGGGGAACATGAGTTGGACATGGGTGGGGGCCTGGTGGTGGGTGCCCCTGCACTGCTGGGGGGGTTGGGAGACATGGGTGGGGGCCTGCTGGCAGGTGCCCCACAGTGCTGGGGGGTGGGGGGGTGGTAGACATGGGTGGGGGCCTGCTGGCAGGTGCCCCACAGTGCTGGGGGGTGGGGGGGTGGGAGACATGGGTGGGGGCCTGGTGGAGGGTGCCCCTGCACTGCTGGGGGGTGGGGAGGGGTGGGAACATGAGCTGGACATGGGTGGGGGCCTGCTGGCAGGTGCCCCACAGTGCTGGGGGGTGGGGGTGGTGGGGAACATGAGTTGGACATGGGTGGGGGCCTGCTGGCAGGTGCCCCACAGTGCTGGGGGGCGAGGGGGGTGGGAGACATGGGTGGGGGCCTGGTGGAGGGTGCCCCTGCACTGCTGGGGGTGGGGGTGGTGGGGAACATGAGTTGGACATGGGTGGGGTCCTGCTTGCAGGTGCCCCACAGTGCTGGGGGGTGGGGGTGGTGGGGAACATGAGTTGGACATGGGTGGTGGCCTGCTGGCAGGTGCCCCACAGTGCTGGGGGGTGGGGGGTTGGGAGACATGGGTGGGGGCCTGGTGGAAGGTACCCCTGCACTGCTGGGGGGTGGGGGTGGTGGGGAACATGAGTTGGACATGGGTGGGGGCCTGCTGGCAGGTGCCCCACAGTGCTGGGGGGTGGGGGGGTGGCAGGCATGGGTGGGGGCCTGATGGAGGGTGCCCCTGCACTGCTGGGGGGTGGGGTGGTGGAGAACATGAGTTGGACATGGGTGGGGGCCTGCTGGCAGGTGCCCCACAGTGCTGGGGGGTGGGGGTGGTGGGGAACATGAGTTGGACATGGGTGGGGGCCTGCTGGCAGGTGCCTCACAGTGCTGGGGGGTGGTGTGGGTGGGGAACATGAGTTGGACATGGGTGGGGGCCTAGTGGTGGGTCCCCCTGCACTGCTGGGGGGTGGGGGGGTGGGAGACATGGGTGGGGGCCTGCTGGCAGGTGCCCCTGCACTGCTGAGGGGTGGGGGGGGTGGGAGACATGGGTGGGGGCCTGCTGGCAGGTGCCCACAGTGCTGGGGGGTGGTGGGTGGGAGACATGGGTGGGGGCCTGGTGGAGGGTGCCCCTGCACTGCTGGGGGGTGGGGGGGTGGGAGACATGAGTTGGACATGGGTGGGGGCCTGCTGGCAGGTGCCCCACAGTGCTGGGGGGTGGGGGGGTGGCAGACATGGGTGGGGGCCTGGTGGTGGGTGCCCCTGCACTTCTGGGGGTGGGGGGGTGGGAGACATGAGTTGGACATGGGTGAAGGCCTGCCGGCAGGTGCCCCACAGTGCTGGGGGGTGGGGGGTGGCAGACATGGGTGGGGGCCTGGTGGAGGGTGCCCCTGCACTGCTGGGGGGTGGGGGAGGGTGCGAGACATGAGTTGGACATGGGTGGGGGCCTGCTGGCAGGTGTACCACAGTGCTGGGGGGTGGGGGTGGTGGGGAACATGAGTTGGACATGGGTGGGGGCCTGCTGGCAGGTGCCCCACAGTGCTGGGGGGGTGGGGAACATGAGATGGACATGGGTGGGGGCCTGGTGGTGGGTGCCCCTGCACTGCTGGGGGGTGGGGGGGTGGGAGACATGGGTGGGGGCCTGCTGGCAGGTGCCCCACAGTGCTGGGGGTTGGGGGGGTGAGAGACATGGGTGGGGCCTGCTGTCAGGTGCCCCACAGTGCTGGGGGGAGGTGGGGTGGGAGACATGGGTGGGGGCCTGGTGGAGGGTGCCCCTGCACTGCTGGGGGGTGGGGCGGTGGGGAACATGAGTTGGACATGGGTGGGGGCCTGCTGGCAGGTGCCCCACAGTGCTGGGGGGTGGGGGTGGTGGGGAAAATGAGTTGGACATGGGTGGGGACCTGCTGGCAGGTGCCCCACAGTGCTGGGGGTGTGGGAGATATGGGTGGGGGCCTGGTGGAGGGTGCCCCTGCACTGCTGGGGGGTGGGGGTGGTGGGGAACATGAGTTGGACATGGGTGGGGGCCTCCTGGCAGGTGCCCCACAGTGCTGGGGGGTGGGGGTGGTGGGGAACATGAGTTGGATATATGTGGGGGCCTGCTGGCAGGTGCCCCACAGTGCAGGGGGGTGGGGGTGGTGGGGAACATGAGTTGGGCATGGGTGGGGGCCTGGTGGTGGGTGCCCCTGCACTGCTGGGGGGTGGGGGTGGGAGACATGGGTGGGGGCCTGCTGGCAGGTGCCCCACAGTGCTGGGGGGTGGGGGGGATGGGGAACATGAGTTGGACATGGGTGGGGGCCTTGTGGTGGGTGCCCCTGCACTGCTGGGGGGTGGGGGGGTGGGAGACATGGGTGGGGGCCTGCTGGCAGGTGCCCCTGCACTGCTGGGGGGTGGGGGGGTGGGAGACATTGGTGGGGGCCTGCTGGCAGGTGCCCCACAGTGCTGGGGGGTGGGGGGGTGGGAGACATGGGTGGGGGCCTACTGGCAGGTGCCCCACAGTGCTGGGGGGTGGGAGACATGGGTGGGGGCCTGGTGGTGGGTGCCCCTGCACTGCTGGGGGGTGGGGGGGTGGCAGACATGAGTTGGACATGGGTGGGGGCCTGCTGGCAGGTGGCCCACAGTGCTGGGGGGTGGGGGTGGTGGGGAACATGAGTTGGACATGGGTGGGGGCCTGCTGGCAGGTGCCCCACAGTGCTGGGGGCTGTGGGGTGGGGAACATGAGTTGGACATGGGTGGGGCCTGCTGGCAGGTGCCCCACAGTGCTGGGGGGGGTGGGGAACTTGAGTTGGACATGGGTGGGGGCCTGCTGGCAGGTGCCCCACAGTGCTGGGGGGTGGGGGTGGTGGGGAACATGAGTTGGACATGGGTGGGGACCTGGTGGTGGGTGCCCCTGAACTGTTGGGGGGTGAGGGGGTGGGAGACATGGGTGGGGGCCTGCTGGCAGGTGCCTCACAATGCTGGGGGGTGGGGGTGGTGGGGAACATGAGTTGGACATGGGTGGGGGCCTGCTGGCAGGTGCCCCACAGTGCTGGGGGGTGGGGGGGGTTGGAGACATGGTTGGGGGCCTGGTGGAGGGTGCCCCTGGTGGCTGGGGGTGCAGGGGGACATGCGTTGGTGGGCAGTAGTGCAAGTTGTGGGTTGGCTGGGGGGCATGGCCATGGTGGATGGGGTGCCTGCAGGACATTTGCAGGGTAGGCCCCTGTGGTGTGACCCACCTTGAGGGGCCATGGAGGGTGTAGAGGGAACACCCGGGAGGACCCACACGTGCAATTCATGTGTGGTGCTCCCCGCGTACCCCTGTAATACACGTACCCTGATGGAATCGCGTGTGGAACTTCCCGCGCACCCCTGGAAAACACGTACCCTGCTGATGTTGCGTGTGATACTTCCCCCGCGCCCCGAAGTACACGTACCCTGATGAGATCGCGTGTGGAACTTCCCGCGCACCCCTGATATACATGTACCCTGCTGGAATCGCATGTGGAAGTTCCCGCGCACCCCTGAAATACGCGTACCCTGCTTGCACGGGGCCAATCGCGTGTGGAACTTCCCGCGCACCCCTGGCATACACGTACCCTGCTGATGTTGCGTGTGATACTTCCCCCGCACTCCGAAGTACACGTACCCTGCTGAAATCGTGTGTGGAACTTCCTGCGCACCCCTGAAATACACGTACCCTGCTGGAATCGCGTGTGGAACTTCCCGCGTACCCCTGAAATACGCGTACCCTGCTCGCACGGGGCCAATCGCGTGTGGAACTTCCCGCGCACCCGTGAAATACACGTACCATGCTGATGTCGCGTGTGAAACTTCCCCCGCACCCTGAAATACACGTACGCTGCTGAAATCGTGTGTGGAACTTCCCGCGCACCCCTGAAATACGCGTACCCTGCTGAAATTGCGTGTGGAACTTCCCGCGCACCCCTGAAATACACGTACCCTGCTGGAATCGCGTGTGGAACTTCCCGCGCACCCCTGAAATACGCATACCCTGCTCGCATGGGGCCAATCGTGTGTGGAACTTCCCGCGCACCCCTGAAAAACACATACCCTGCTGATGTCGCGTGTGAAAGTTCCCCCGCACCCCGAAATACACGTACCCTGCTGAAATCGCGTGTGGAACTTCCCGCGCACCCCTGAAATACGCGTACCCTGCTGAAATCGCGTGTGGAACTTCCCGCGCACCCCTGAAATACACATACCCTGCTGGAATCATGTGTGGAACTTCCCGCGCACCCCACTGCTGAAATTGCGTGTGGAACTTCCTGCGCACCCCTGAAATACACGTACCCTGCGGCAATCGCGTGTGGAACTTCTAGCGCACCCCTGAAATACGCGTACCCTGCTCGCCCGGGGCCAATCGTGTGAGGTACTTCCCGCGCACCCCAGTGATACACGTAGCCCGCTTGCCATGCTGGTACAGGGTTAGCGCAGCCCTTTGCGCTGGATTGGGGATTTTGATGGCTTTTCCCTGCACGAGAGGCGTTCTTGGGGGCGTAACTGGCGCTGCTGCAGGGTCGCTGCGCCACTGTGCGCCACGGCTGGGTTTGGTGGCTGGAATCCATGAATACGCTGTGCACGGAAATGGATTTTAGCGCACGCGGCTGGTGCAGGGATTCGCGCACGCACACTGTGCGCCAGCCGCGTTTGCCACTTGTGCGCTGGTTTCTATGAATTGCCCCCTTAATCACAGAAATTGTACAGCTTAGGCATAAAAATGCTCTCTCATAGAGAATGTGGGGACTATGAAGCAGCAGATCGTTTAACCGGCACGGCTTTGTATGGAAAATGAAAGCACTATCACTGATGTTAACTTTACACAATGAGCAGCAACAGGAAGAAGACATTCAGGCCCAACTAGATAAAGACTCTTCCAACAGTAGTCAACCTTCTGTAACAGGAAGTCAAGAACTATTAGGACAACCACTAATAGCAAATGAGGCTGAAGTTTCTATGGCAGAAGTAGAAAACACTATGTATCAGTATCAAGAAGATACAGAGGACATAACTGTACAACAAGCAAAACTTAACAATGATCAGCGCACCATTTTTGAAGAGGTAACAAAACACATTGTGCATTGGCGTCCGGCACGAAAGTAAAAAATGTACCTGCCAAAATTACAAACCTATAATACTGTACGTCAGTGATGAAGCTGGATCAGGGAAAACATTCTTAATCAAAATTATCAGCAAGTTCCATCAACAATTGACAAACAACAAACTGTCAGCTGTTGTAACAGTCCCCACAGGCTTAGCTGCCTACAACATAGGCAGTGTGACTTTACACCGATTACTACTGCTTCCAGTAGAGCATAAAAATAAATTAAACTACTACAAACTTTCTGCAGAAGCTGCAATGGAATTACGTAAAGTATTGAAACAAATGAAAATGCTACTAATAGATGAAGTGAGCATGGTCTCCAATCTAATGTTGGCTTTGATTCATCTCAGATTGCAAGAAGTACTTAAAAGTAATAACGAAGAACTCTTTGCGGGAAACACATTATCGTTTTCGGAGATCTTCTACAATTGACACCAGTAAAAGGTGGTCCGTTTTTAAAACCTTAGGCCACAAACTCTGCCGGAAAATTGTTGGTAGCATAGGTAATGTTAACCTTTGGAAACATTTCCAATACAGAGAATTAACTGAGAACATGCGGCAATCTGCAGATCTCACTTATGCCAACATCTTAGAAAGTATTAGAGTTGGTGTATTATCGCAAGAAGCACAGCCTGTATCGAAAAAGCGGCATATACATGCACTTTATGGCGATAATGCATGTGCAACTGATGGTATGGAACAAATAGCGCACACAAATGTCAATTGTTTTGCCTTAATGCCAACTCTTGCAAGCTGTTTCAAATTCAATGTAACAATGTTAAAAAAAGAAATGCAAGCAATAATAGAAATTAGCGCCACAGACAAACTAGATGTACATGGTTTGACAGTACCGATGTGTGAGAAAGCCACAACAAGACTAAATAGTTTAGAAAATTCAATCTCCAACACAGCTGGGTTGAAAAAAGTATTGAAATTATCATTAAATTATAGAGTAATGCTTAAATGTAACCTTGACGTAGAGCAAGGGCTAGTTAATGGAGCACTGGGCACAGTTGTTGGCTTTCAATCATACCCACGTGATAGAAGCATTCAGTTTGTAAATATTCGCTTTGATAAAGTTTCAGAAGTGAAAAGGATAGGGCTTCAATGGCTCGATTTCTTCTCTTCAAAGACATGTATGTACGTAGAGAGCAATTTTCTCTAACTCTTGCATATGCAGTTACCATTCATAAATCGCAAGGTCTTACCCTAGAGAAAGCATTGATAGATCTAGGAAAGACAGTGTTTAAGGAAGGCATGAGCTACGTAGCATTATCACGCTTACGTACACTTGACGGTCTATTGCTAATAAACTTTGATTCAAGTAAAGTCAAATCTGATATTCCTTGCATTCTAGAATACAATAGATTGCGTTCACTGTACACCCCTCATCTGAAACAATACCCTGTTCCAGATAAAGTGAAATGTTGTAAAAGAAAAGTAAATGAAACAGAAATGCAACAGAATGCAACAAGAAATTCTGCAGAAAAAAGAAAAGAAGCTAAAGTTTCATCAATTGCCGCAAACATAGAAGAACCTATTAGGGAATGTAAACCAGGCACGTCGGCAAAGAAGCAACCGAAAAAACAAAAAATGCACTCAGATACAGAACTTGCTGGTCCATTCAAATTTACAAATGAAAGTGGTGTAAGTTGCTATGCAAATGTAGCAATGAATATTCTTTTTCAATTGCCACCAACTGTTAACAATATTTACCTGCACAGCACAGACCAATTGTGTTTGCAAATGTTAGTGCTGCATAGAAATGCAACAAGCAATCCTGACAACACATACAGTGTTCATGGAGTAAGGCAACAATTGGATGACTGTGCTGGAATGGTGAGATTCAATATGAACTCACAAGAAGATCCACAAGAATTTCTAATGTACACACTATTAGTATTGGAAAACAACAGCATACCTGTAAATGAAATCTTCCAAATTTCGTACATGTGGAAACATACATGCACTCTCTGTAACAAAGTGATACAGGAAGAAATCCCAAATGAGCAATTTGTGTATATTTCCATACCAAATTGTGAGAACATTCCATTTCAGCAACTGGTACAAAATGCAAACCAGGGCAGATTATGTAGTATTTGCCATTCAGACAATCGCTCTACCTTACTGATACAATCACATAGTGCCTACATAATACTTATGCTTCTACGTTATAATGCAGATGGCACCAAAAACAACTGCAAACTGACTGGATTTACACACGGTCAAGTGTCACTTGGAAAGAAAACCTTTATAACAGTAGGAATAATCTACCATGCAGGAGCTACAACCAATGCAGGTCACTACACTGCATACATTAAGAAGAATTCTGGATGGTTTGAATGTAATGATAGCACCATTACTCTAAAGCAGAGGTTGCCAGCTAACCTAACAAATGCATATTTAATGTTCTTGAAGCCAAAATTTACGAAATAATGTATACTTCAAAATTGTCAACAAAGTATGTGAAAGACTACAAACAGTTAGAATACACCCACAGGTATCTAACTACCCAACAGGATGGAAGAATGACACAAATAAATGATTATGAGGATGGAAGAATGACACAAATAAATGATTATCACAGATCGTCGGAAACAAAAGCACAGGTAGAATATGCCTATAGGTATCTAAGTGTTGTTAAAAATCATCAGGAAGCAACAAAGAAAACATTAATGGGAAAGATGAATGAAACAGGATGTAACAACGACACAAAAGAATGTGTATCAAAAATTTGCAGGAACAAATGTTAGAATGCGCCTACAGGTATCTAACTGTTGTTAAAAATGGGCAGGAAGGCAACAAACATAACACTGATCAGAAAAAAGGAAGAAAACACTGAAAGGAAAAAATGAAGTACTTAGTTGCATAAGAAATGCAGGTTTTTTTTAATCCGACAAGGATTTTTTTTCCCCAGACCCAAGTATTAGAAAAGCAAACACAGAAACTGAGCGCAATGCACAGTACACTGGTTTGTAAACTAAGTATGAGGGTCTAAAAAATAAATAAATAACTGTCTATTGTGCAATGTGGTGAATGTGGAAAAACTGCAAACATTAACACACCTTTTTCTTTTATCACAGAAATGGAAAAAGTGATACGTCCGCCAAGCATGATAACCTATTAAAAAAAAGTTCACGGATTTTGAACAAAGTATGGAGTAAGCATATTGGCAGGCATTTTATACACATGGGAATGTACTCGTCTGTTCTATGGTAGTAATATGCTGCAGTGCCTGCAGGCTGGCCTTTCATCTGCGGTGAGTAACCTACCACCTACGCCTTACAAGCAAGTTTCAAGGAGTACAGTTCCTATCCACAACCATCACTGCATATGTAAAACATGGTCCTTGTAAATAACCTGCTTATAAATGTACTTATCGGACCATCGTCTGCAGCCATTAAGTGAAGAAACTAGGGCATCAACAGAACAACCACAATCCACCACACCCATATTAACTTGTAACTCCACTGCTTATGACTTCAGTCTTGCGTGCATGGGCTTTAGCCATGCACCCAAGAGTGCAGGATCTCGCCACAACCACCTCTTTGTTCTTGGGTGCATGGCCTTTGGACATGCACCCAACACTGCACGCACTCCCCACAACTTGCCAATAAAAATGCAACACAAGGGGTCTATGCATGGGTTCCACATGCGGCGGTGGTTGTGGCCAGGGCCTACAGTCTTGGAAGTAAGGCCTTTGGCCTTCGGCCGACGGCCATGCATCCAAGACTCTAGACCCTGGCCACAACCACTGTAGCATGTGCCAACGATCGCAGCATACTAATTAATATAATAATAGCCATTGGAAACAGTAAAGTATGTGTCCTTACAAATGTAACAACTCCCCCGTACACTGTGCAGGCTGAAATACTGGCCTTATTGGACCCCTCATTTTCTGTGCGTACAAGGAGGCCACAGAACAATCTCTAGGCCCTGGCCACAACCACCATAGCATGTACCACCCATGGCGGCGTACTAATGAATATAATGATAACCATTAGAAAAAATAGTGCATTCATGGCATGTTGTCAGTTTCAATGTTCCCTAACACCACTCCTCACAAATCTAAGAACTCCCCCGTGCACTGCACAGTCCTAAATACTGGCCTTATTGTACCCCTAATTTTCTGTGCATACAAGGAGGCCACAGAACATACCTCATAAAGTAGGTACAAGTGTATTATTGGGTGCATGGCCTTTGGCCCTGCGCCCAAGAGTGCAGGATCTCCCCACAACCACCTCTTTGTTCTTGGGTGCATGGCCTCTGGCCATGCACCCAACACTGCACGCACTCCCCACAACTTGCCAATAAAAATGCAACACAAGGGGTGTATGCATGGGAGCCACACGTGGCAGTGGTTGTGGCCAGGGCCTACAGTCTTGGAAGTAAGGTCTTCAGCCTTTTTTTGATGGCCATGCAGTCAAGACTCTAGACCCTGGCCACAACCACCGTAGCATGTGGCAACCATGGCAGCGTACTAATGAATATAATAATGGCCATTGGAAACAGTAAAGTACGTGTCCTTACAAATCTAACAACTCCCCCATGCACTGTACAGGCTGAAATACTGGCCTTATTGGACCCCTCATTTTCTGTGCGTACAAGGAGGCCACAGAACATATCTCATAAAGTAGGTATAATTGTACTGTGCGTACAAGATGTCCATACACATTACACCATGACGCCCGACCCCCAGAACAAGTGTATTAATCACCCATATGTGAAGACTGTAGCCCCTGGCCACTACCACCGTAGCATGTGCCACACATGGGCGGCGTACTAATAAATATAATAATAGCCATTGGGAAAAATAATGTGTTCACGGCATGTTGTCAATTTCAATGTTGCCTACCTTTACCCGTGTGCTTTGGAGAGTTACAAATTTCCTGCCCACTACATGGCCTGAAGTGCTATCGTTATTACCCCCCACATTTACTGTACGTACAAGGTGTCCATACAATTTACATCATGACGGCCGAAAAACAAATGCACAAATCACCCATTTCTTACTATGACAACCTTTCCCAATGTTCTGCGACACAGCAAAATAGGGTAACGAAAAAAGCATTTGAACGCTGGTTGTTGCTCCGCTTTCCGCGGATCCAAGATGTCAATCGCATCCAACCATCTGACGCAGAACAAGTCTCGCAGCAGCCAACGGGCAGGGACGTTGCGTGTACGTGTTCATGACGGCAGCCCCTTACCCAATCGGTTTGTTGTTCGTCGCCCGAACAGAGAAGTGTGATCGCGGAGCGAACATAAATATCACTAATTATTTCAGACCTACATTTTCATAATTATAACTAAACGTACTGCAAGTATGGTGACAAAATTTACAAAAGCACGCTTTCTGGACCAAGCCCTTGTACCTGCCGCAAATTTCGTCAAAATCCGTCCATTGCACCTCCTCAATGAGGTGAAGCTGAGCCTCGAAAGGCACAGTGAGCAAGGGGTCAATGTCTGGATTGCCCTGGGTTACTTGGGGTGAAACCCCAGGTTTTACAAATTAAACAAAGATATATATAGTCACCAAAATGATCAAGGCCTTTTACTTTTTTTCTCAGAATAGCGCTCTGGTGGATATTTGGCACCTGTATAACGCAGATAAGCTCATGTATTCTTTTGTTCCCCAATGCACACCTCTTATCTGAGAATTGATGACCTTTTCCTTAGCAAGAATATGGTGAGCAAGATATGGAGGTCAGTCATATTCTCTATGGTCCGACCACGCCCCGTTGGTAACCTGGTTAGACTGGGAATTCCTGCAACATAGAAGTATGACATCTAAACACTGACCCCCCCTCCAATCCCAGAAATTTAAAGCAGGAGTTGGGAAATTTACAAAGGCATTCTTTCAGATTAATGAGACTGGGCAATCAGGACAATTTGATGCATACAAGGCCGCCCTTTGGGGTCATATCGTAGGCGATGTAGCTGGGGGAAAAACAAGCAAGGAATAAAGCAAGTTAAGCCCTCTAAACATGTAAGATCAATGAAAAGAAGCATCTCACAACAACCTCCCATCAAAAACGTCAAGTTCTCATTAAAGCCAAAATAGAATGAAATAGAGATACTTCAAGCAGGGTCTCAATTCTTCAGAGGAGCCAATAAGGCGGGCTCACTGCTAACCTCCTTGTTAAAGGCTCAGTAACAAAATAATAGGTTTGGAATCCTTGATTGTGAAGGGAAGAACCATGGTTAAGGACCAAAAGATTGCAGTGGAGTTTGCTGATTTCTACAGCCTCCTATATACCCCAGAGGAGGCTCCTTTAGCCTCCAGTATTAAAGAATAACTAAAACACCACATCCTTCTGACACAACATCACCCCTCTGGAATTTGAGGAGTTGGTTAAAGAGTTTAAAATTACGGAGATCAAATTGGCAAAATACATTTTAATAAAAGGGAAGGCCCTGGGACCCGATGGATTAATTGTGCATTTTTCCAAACATTTGTAGAATTGCTTGGCCCCAGATTGCACACTCTTTTCCAACAGTATTGATATTGATATTTTATTTCTATCGCGCTCGTACACAAGTGTTTCAGATCGCAAAATCTGGCAGGGGAAGGGGATAGGGGGACTGTTTATGAAGCCTGATATATTTCATCAGAAATCCTGGGAAGGATTAGCTCCTGTGCTAAATCTATAGGCTTTTCTCCCTAATTAATGACGAGGTAAATATGTTTTCAAAAACACTGGAAATGAGATTAGACTCCCTCCTCCCTAAGCTAAAGACCAAACCATTTTTTTAGGGCAGGGTCTCTGTGGTATACTGGTCTACTTTTCAAAATTTTAACTCTGGACAGACATGCAGACACGGAATGCACAGCAATCACCAATGCCGAGAAAGCTTTTAACAGGGTGGGGCTTTTTAAAAAAGAGACTGCCATGACATGGCTTTGAGCAAGAGATTATTTCCGCAATACTAACTCTATATCAACACCCTAAATCTTCGGTCCTCATAAACAGTGTGCTTTCACCCTACTTCACGTTGCACAGCAGTCCTCATCATTCTGTCCTTCGAACTGCTACTTCAACGAATATGCATGAATGATTCTATAATAAGAGTTGGCACTGATGGATTCCAAGAAAAAGTGTCACCTTACACTGACGATATTTTAGGGTACATTAAGGATCCCATATTTTCCCTGCTGGGGTTCATGAAGGAAATTGCCATATATTCGGAGGTATCAGGGTACAAATTAAATATAGAGAAATCTGAGGCAATGCTCCTAAAAAAATGCTGTTTGAAGACACATGGAATAAGCAGGCTTCATATGTCAACCGCCGCAGTAAATCAGTAGGGCTACAATTCTCCAATTGCATGCAGGACACAGTATGGTAAAATGTAGATGACCTAGAACAGAAAGTTGAAACCTTACTAAGCAAATGGTCTACCTTAGTCTAGTCATGATTGAGGAGAGCCAAAACTATCAAGATGAGCCTCTCACCAGTAGTTCAAACAAGAGTATAAACAAGCACATGGTTAAATAAATCCAGAATCTGTTTGAGCAGGATACAGCTATCTACTGCACACAGGGTGTAGCTCTCCCTCACTTCAAAAGATATAAAATAGTATCAAGTGGCTTTTGTGCAAAATCAAGGTCTAAGGTGGTTTGCAAGCCAAAGCACATCTTTGACCACAAGGTGAGGGGACCTAGAAGATTACCTTGCGGCCTCATACCACACAGAAGACAACCTCTACACTGAAACCAACCCCTCTGTCCTGGGGATAGGGACAATAGACATCACATGCACATTTATGAGGGATTGGGTATCTCCTCTTGGACAGAGAATCAGCTGAATACGGGCCAGGCCAGGTTGGTACAATGACAATATGAAGGTGGATGGGAAACCCCTATACTGGTCATCATCGGCTACACAGGGTATGCTACACTGCTATCAGATATGGTATCCAGAAGGCATTAAATCTTTCCATGCACTACAATAAGAATTGAATCTCCCAGCAGGGAAATTCATGTGATTCCTCCAATTGGAAAATTACTCATGATGAGGAAGACAGTTTTGTGAGCCTACTCTACTCAAACTACAACGTCACCATACAATCGATCTCACAGATATACAAGATATTGAACACAATGGTACGGAGCCATAAAACATGAACACTGAAAACCAACAGCCACAACTCAATGCACTCTGGCCAGAAATTTGGTGGAAGATAAGACATACCTCTAGGGTGACATCCATAACCCAGACCCAATACATGGTGTTTAAAAGGGCATAACTAACCCCCTTCAAACTAATGAAAGTGGGCTTACATCCAGCCAACACACTGCTGGACATGCCATTCATAAAAAGGGGTGCTGAAGCACACAATGTTTACGTGCCGGTTTGCGCTCCAATTCTGGAGTGCCATGTGGCCTTGGATTAAATATATATGCAAGATCACTATTCCTTTCTCAGTTTTGTGTGTCATCAGTGGCAGCATTAGTCCTGATTTCTCTGGAGACAGAGACCAGAGAAGATGTTTGATAATCTGCTGGCAATTGCCTATAGAGTAATACTGGGGAACTAGAAGGGCCTATCCAAGCTCTCGACAGGAGCCTGGTGGAATTAGGTATGGAAGCATGCCTCGCTAAGAAAGGCACTCTCGACCCAGGGCCATGGAGATTGTTAGGAAAATTATTGAACAGTCCCATAAGTTTTGGCCATCGACACTCCTAGGACCCAGGATATTGATCAATCTCTAGTGCCCCTGCCATCTGTCAAGGTCCTGGAGCTGGATCTTCTCCAGGGAGGTCACAGTGCAAACTTTAATGACCCAATAGACTCTTCATTAGTTACAATCATATCACAGCATATTAGCTGACCAGTTGTACTTGTTTAAGGCTTATGTTTGTCCTATTACCACTACTTCATTATACTTCACGCTAGTTCATTCCATCATTTTCAATTTTCTCCTCCCTGAATAGTTTTAACTTTCACTCTCTCCCTATTTGTCCTGTGCCTTTGTTGTCTTCTTTGTGTTTTTGTTTTGCACCCTGATGCCAATGGATTTTCAGTGCTATAGAAAAAAAGAAATGAAATAAATAAAAATAAATATGTCCTCCCCATCCCTTCCTCCTCTTCCATCTTTGTCATTAGTTACCTTGGTTATGATATTACGGACCTCTAGAGGCTAAGAAATAGGTTAATGGACGACCCTGGCATGTTATATAGCCCTAGGCATCAAGAATGGCACTAACAAAAGGAGCGTTCATGTGAGCCCGACCAACATAGCAATTAGTTAATTTTCTGCCTATGATATATCCCTGTTTGATTAATGTTTACTTTCGTTCAATTCATGATATGATGATGCAACTTGTGTTGCTTCTTGTGTTTATCTGCATACGTTCTTCGATAAACCATGCTAACTCAAAAAGAATGATTGTTACAAAGTCAGTCACACTATACACACACATAACAATAGATCACTAAGGCATTTAACTCTCTTGAATCTGCTCGAGAT
The DNA here is from genome assembly GCF_040938575.1 of Ambystoma mexicanum. NCBI lineage: Eukaryota > Metazoa > Chordata > Amphibia > Caudata > Ambystomatidae > Ambystoma > Ambystoma mexicanum. The sequence continues at coordinate 878,170,005 of NC_090941.1, read as the reverse complement.
ATAAAGAATTTCATTACTTTCCAGCAAGGTTTGTGTTATATAATCACCATTCACACATGAAAACGCACTGGCACACCATATTGTTTCAGTACATGCAAACAAACATTGACACCCAGGCATCTCTTTGGGCCTTAAAGCCTGATCACACCAGAGCAAAGGCAAGCACACAACATAGTGTAATGAGTCAGAGATATAGCACAGCTGGTCTCCCTCTGGAGAGAAGTCCTGTTAATATGCCCCCACTTGCTATTTGCCAGGCCAGTTTTGTGTGCACTCAACTCCCCCTAGGAAAAACTAATACCTAACAAGCACGCAGCCACTTTGATCTGCCAGTGTACTGGTCACTCCAGTATATACCCATTCTAATGCCCCTTCATGCACGTATACACCGCCCCCATGCTTACAGAAGTCTGCAGCGTCCACCTCCACCTCACTTGCTCAATAACTCATGCATGTAATTGAATTTAGCGGCTAGTGATCTGACCTTGCTTCCTCATTCCACTTGCTCAATAACTCATGCATGTAATTGAACTTAGCGGCTAGTGATCTGGCCTTGCTTCTTCATTCCCAATCCAGACGTCACTGCCTTTTTAGGCACCACCCCTTACACCACCCTAACTGCACCTGCTACCAATATACAAAGTAATTCCCTGACAAGTCAGCCACTGCCATGCCACTGTAGCTCTGCTGCCTTGACACCCGTCGCACCTGGCATCCAACAGTTGGCACAGACCCTACACGACCAAGGTTTTTTCACAACGCCTAGCCCCATTCTCATCGAGCTTTGCAAAGCCATTGATGCACACAAGCCAGCAAACCTTGTCCCTGGACCTAGTATGATAGCAACAAATGTCCCGCCCCCTTTCCTCCATACTGTATGGGCGTCCGTTCCTAGGGACGGTTGACGGAACCTTTTTCACCAGAAAAACCTTCTTCCCCTTTAAATTTAGAGGCACCCGGGGGCATTGCCCTGGGAGCATGCACTACCCTGACTCTGCACACCAGCACCACTCAACAGTCCCTTTTTCCGCATCGACGGGAACGGGCCGATTTCACAAGCGCTCCTGGGTTTGGCCTTGCCATGTAATTCCACGTGCTCTTCCCCAGATTCTTCTCTTATCTTTATGTCTTTATTTGTCATCTAGGTACTTGGTCCTCCGGCGTCACGCTCTTCCCCAGCGCATGTTGACTTCCGTGGGTTTTAGCAGGTGTCCAGCCTGCGAGGGACTCTTTCCCACATCTGACACCCATGCTCTTTGCCTTCGCTGACTTGGCCCTGACCACGGCTGGGAAGGGTGCACTGCGTGCGACTCTCTGACCCCATGTGCACTGAAGAACAGGCTGGCTAGGTTGAGAGAACTCTACGAAGCATTGCCTCCAGAGGACTTGGAGAAGTTTGTCCAGCAGATATCAAGGCCCAGGGGAGGGCTGTTATTTTCCATCGCATCCCGTAAAGACGACTCCTTCCGAGGAAACGCCGAAGTGGGAGGAACCTCTCGTGTTCTGTTACCAGCACACACACCAAGGCTAACTCAGCTACCGGCCTTGCGGCCGAGGGGTCTTCGGACACTACCAGGATCAGTGCTGAGGGACCGCACGGTTCTTCTACCAGGTCTATACCCAAGGTGCTCCGCCCTAGTACCGGCTCCATATGCGAGGGCGCGCCTGTACGGAGCACTACTGGCAACAATGACGAGGGCAATACGCCTTCCAGGCCTAGACCTGAGGTGCGGGATATGCCTCATGTTCCAACACCAAGAGTCTAGGGTGAGGCCGTGTCCGGAGCGCCATGCAGCACAACTCTGGTACGTGGCACGCAGACTGACAAAATGGCCCCCGCACCAGACAACATGGCCGCTCATCCGATGCCACTCCTATGAACAGAGCAGGCGGGTGAATGAGTTTTAAGGTGGGACTGGTGTCAACCAGGTATGTGGCCTACAGCGTATACATCAGTAGCGCAGGGCAGGTTCCGCCTGCAACCCAGACTGAGTGTGCTCTGGCCCCAGCAGCCCCCAGCCACTCTGTCAGTATCCCCTGCCTCCTCTTCAGCCTCCGGGAATTGGTTCTTCAAAAGATTTTTGGGACTCATGCGAACCCCCCAGATGGGGACCATCCTAAGGGAGGCAGTCAGGGACTTGCTCCCTCGAGTCATTCCACCAGTGCCTATAGTTATTCCTCCCATGGCTCCAGCACCACAGGCCCCAGCGCAACCCCCGCTGCTGGCTCCTTTGAATCTTCCCCCTGTGCAGCCCGTTCCGAGCCAAACTCCCCAGCAGCTTCCGGCTCAGGTCTCCACACAGCAGCCCACGACACCCAGTACCCCTTCTCCCCCAGCGGACGAGCCAGACACACAGGCGGATACAGACGAGGAGGAGAACCCTGACACACCATCTTCAGCTAAGGCCTTTTATGACAGGCTTGCATGTTTGGCAGAATATCTGGGCCTTCCTCATCCCGAGGTAGAGCTGCCGGAAAAGGGGGTCTTTGGCAGAGGTGCTCGCCCTAAGACCCCCTACCAGAATGGGTGTCCTGATGCAGAAGGATGTTGTCGCTCTGGCTAAGAAGGGTTGGCTCAAGCCACACTCGGCCCAGCCTGTCAATCGGTGCCTCAATGCCAAGTATAGACAGATGGAGGGGGATACACTCTTTCTATCAACACACCCCCAGCCGCACTCGTCAGTGATCGCTGCAGCATCACTCTACTCTAAGCATCAGTCATCCTTGGCCACCTCATCCTCGCTGCTGCTGGGCAAGGAGAAGATCTTGGAGGCGTACAGGAAAAAGCTGTACTCCAACGCCTCCTTGCAACTTTGTCAAGCCAACGCGGATGCCATGCTTGCAGCGGCCAACCGGAGGTTGTGGCGGGAAATATCGGACTTCCATCCGGAACTCCCGGCACAGAGCCGGACACGCTTTAAGGCGGGTCTAGGAGAAGCCAAGCTGGTAGTGCAAGACATCATGGAGTCCACAGTGGCCCACATCAACACCTCTTTCCGGGCCATCTGCATCGCCACAGACATGAAAAGGACGGCCTGGCTTCAGACTACTTCGGACTACTTCCTCTTCCTCTTGGCCCTCTTCCTGTTCCCACCTGTGAGACTAAAAATCTCAATGTCATCTTCCACTTCACACTTTCCTTCTCTCCTCACATCTCTGACATCGCTAAGAAATAACACTACCAGCTGCACCTCTTCAGAGGTATTCCTCCTTTCCTCTCCTTCCCCCAGAAGCTCACTGTCTCCAGAGCTCTGGTTCTCTCTAGGCTGGACTACTGCAACAGCCTCTTTCTAAATATGCCTGCCTCTACTCTCTGCCCTCTGCAAAACAGGACTGGGAGACTTGACCTTGGCCTCAAGCCCAGGGATCGTATCTCTCCAGGACAGAAGTCATTGCACTGGTTCCCAGTGGTGGCGAGGATTAAGTTAAAAATCCTCTGCATTGTCCACAAGGCCTTCTGGGGCCTGGGACCTCAATACCTTCAATTCTCTCTTCATAAATATTTTCCTTCTAAAGCTCTTCGCACATCTGCCTCCAACTCCCTCAGGGTGAGTCGCTTCTCCAAGTAGCGAGTTGGTGGTAGATCTCTTTCTTCTGCTGGGGCCTCCCTATGGAACAGTCTCCCTGCCTCTCTGAAACTTGAGTAGAACCACCTCTGGTTCCAGAAGCACCTCAAGATCTTCCTCTTTGCTTCTGCTTTCTCTTCTCCTCTCCCCTGCTGATTCTCCAGGCGGAATGTGAAACTGCACTGGTTACCTGGCCACACACTGATCTCAGGCCCCGGGCCCCCCGCCAGTTGCACACCTGCACTACCCCCCTGGCAACCCTTGCCCTTGGGGACTGCTTCTGTATCCCTACAGCCCCTACTAGCACTTGACACCTGATGACTGCACTTACCCTTGCATTTGCCACTAGCTGGCTGCACTTTTATTTATGGTTTTTATTCATTTTACTGTTATACTATGTACTGCACTGCCCCTCCCCCTTGCCACCTACACTTGTCCCCTTCCCACCTACTCTTCACTTGACCGATGTTAATGTCACCTGGCCTAGTAGGATTGTTGTCTTTGTCTTCCCTCTGCTTCGCCTTTCTTGCCTTGTTGTGCCTTGACACACTTGTATATAGGCATGTTACAAATGCCATTTCATATATAATTCCTGTGTCACCACAAAAAACAGCAATTCTGAAACTATATGCATGGCTGCATAACTATTTTCTAGGATCACCTGCTTTGTTATACATTGATAGTTCTGCCTTCAGCAATGATGATTTTTGGAATCTGTCTTCTGCGTGGGATAGTCTCTTTGTTGTTTTAATAGTTCATTACAAACTTTTAAAATGTTAACAATTCATCATTACACTCCAGCACTTCTAAGAAATATTCCAAACCAATATAACTGAGTTCTAGATTCTTCTTTCCAGTCTTTCAATTTGTTATATTGTTCAGATTATCCTCCCCTTCCTTCGTTTTTCTTTAGAGCTTAAATGATAACAAATTAAATGGTGTTCTGTCATCATAACTTCTAATTTTTCCAAATAAAATATTAAAGCAAAAGTTAATTTCAGGTCAGATCCTTCTGACAGTACATTCCACCAATCTTCACCATTTAGATGAGGGATCTTTAGCATTCCCGGTCCCAAACAGGAGGTCCTTTCATCACGTAATTTCTTACAATATAATGCCAGATGTTTTAGGGTTTCTTTTTCTGTTTTGCAAAATCTGCATTCTTCGTCTAGATCTTTATCTTTATTTCTTATGTTCATAATTGATTTTGTTTGAAACAGATTCATACGAAACTTTAAAAATGTGTGTCTTTTTTTGTTACATGGGAATTTTTGGAAATATTTAGGGAGAGTATTCATTGCCCGTGCCTCATGAGCGACTTGGTCCATACATCTATGAAGTGACCTTTCATCTTGATTTTTGCACCAATCCTGGTTCCATAATTTATTTTTTACTGCGTTTGGATTTTGGATCGGTAGAGAATGGTCCACTTGTAGTTGTTTCAATATGGTTACACAAGTTTGTTTCCACATACTCAAGATTGATTCATCAGAGTGGTTTACATCACTACGCAGAATTTTATATTGTGGAAGGTCATCTGCTCCCAAAACTTTCCTGTAAATTGTTAACATATTCCATATAACCTTTGCATTAATCTAAAAGAGTCCAAGCTCATATCTGATGCAAGCATTTGGAGTCCCTCTGGGTAGTGATAACACTTTGCTCCAAAATGTGTTTTCACACCATGGCCATATCCCAGCCGGGCATCCCAACATTGCTTCGCAACCAAAACTTAAGGCAGGAATAACTTTGGCCTTATAGAATTCAATTATCAGTTTTATCGTGAACTTCCCATATTTCTTGTTTATATTGTACCCCTGGGCTGCCAAGAGTTTGCATTTCCGTCGGATTTTCTCAACCATGTTATCGTCATTAATCCGAGAGTTTATCAAAACTCCTAGGTATTGCGATTCCATAGTGAGTCGAATGGGTTTTGCGTCTATTTTCCAGGTGAATTTCTTTGACTTGCTTGCTCTCACTAGATTTTGAAGAACTAATATCTCAGTTTTTGTTGGATTAATAACGAGAGCGTTAGCATCGGTGTAATTTTTCAATGCAGTCAATTTTCTCTGCAAACCGATAGGAGTTACGTCGATTATCATGATATCGTCAGCATATAGTATGTATCCAAGTCTATTTCCATTTATTTTTGGATCAAATTATCTTGTTGTTTCTAGAGATCATTCAATGTCAGAGATAAATGTGCTAAACAGAGTTGCTCCTAATGGGCAACCCTGTTTCACCCCTTTAGTTGTTGTAATCGCTGACAAGAGAGTCCCCAGCAGGTCCAATCTGACTTTTATCGTGGTTTCAGAGTACAGTTCTTTGGTTGCGGCCAGCAAGCTATCTGGACATCCCCAATTGCTAAGTTTGCTTCATAACAACTCACGATCAATGGTGTCAAAAGCGTGTGCCAAATCTATGAAGGCCAAGTATAGGCCACTTTTATCCAGTGTGTCAATTGGCTCAGTAGTTGTTTCGCAAAGATTTTCCCTACAACATCCAAGAGGGAAATCGACCTGTAATTGTTGGGTCAGTTCTTACTCCTTTTTTAAATACAGGCATGATTATGGCAGATTTCCAGGACTCCGGAATTCTTTTTTCCTCCATGATATTCTTGAACAAGATGAAACAAAATTCTGCCCACGCTTCGGGGTCACATTTTAATATATGGTTTAATATATGGTTCGACAAGCTCAATCTTTTGATGTTTTCCAAGATATCTGTTTTGGCAATAGTAAAGTTCCAGATTATCAGTGTTTTTTGTTCATGAAATTCACTATCCATACTTTTAGCAAACAGCTTTCCAAAATGTTCTATCCATTTGGCTTCTGTTACCATATTGTTTTGAATAGCTTGTTGTTGGATTGCCACGTTGTTAATTACTTCCCATAATGAGTGGGCGGTTTTAGTTAACAGAATTTGCAGCATTTTTTCAGCGTCATTCCGGATCATAATACTTTTATGCGAGCGTAGCCATTTTGTGTAAGATGTTTGCGCTTTAGTTTTCAATTCAATATAATTAGTCATCGGATGTTTCAACAATGATCTAATGGTTTTCCGCAGTTCACGTTTTTTTTCAACAACTGCTTTTTAAAAAGGTTTTTATTCTTGCCCTCCTTTAGAATTTCTGCATAGGATTGTAATAAAGCCGGATATTCTATTTGATCCACATTTCCATTTTGTTTCCCATCAGACAACCATTCTGTCATTGTCATGATCTGTCCCACTTCAAGCTTCAAACAATTTCTTGCCGGGGTAATAGAGATGTCATAGTTCCATCTCTGCTCATTACTTATTTTTAGTCCTGGCAGAGTAATTTTAACCAAATCGTGATCGCTATGTTGCATATCAATGACTTTTAGCTCAGTAACATTTCTCATCAAATTTGCCGAAACATAGAAATAGTCAAAGGTACTTTCATATTTTTCATTTTGCCAAGTTGGTTTTGGCAGAATATCCACTTTCAAGTTCCTGTTTAACATAGCCATTCCTCGGGCTTCCATCTCTTCTGCCCATGTGGCTATCAGCCGATTTTTCTTGACAGCAGGTTTTGTGCATGATGAGTCAGTGGGTTTTTGGATTCTTAAACATTCCATGTTGAGATCACCACATAGTATAATATTGGGGCTCTTCTCACTGGACAATATTGAGTCTATTAGGTCTCCAATTGCATCCAAATATAGCCATTCATCTGAGCCATTGTTCTGCTCATATAAGTTGATTATGTGTAACTTATCAACGTTGTCTTCTGCTTTCTCTTACTCTTTCTTAATTGCAATGATCACGTATTGCATATATGGTGTAAGATTTATTGAATTTATTATTCTCAGACCATGGTCTAATTTTACAAGAGTCACTAAACCTTCTATTGGTCTTCCTTTGGCCTGCTTGATGGCAGGATTCCAGGCTATTTTATAGCCTTCCACTATTGGTTGATTCAGACGCCACGTTTCTTGAAGGCAGCTTATATGTACATTTCCAATGCCGCTAAGACTATTATTAAACAGATGCTTAAAGCCTCTCGTATTACAAGTACCCATCAATGTCTCATGCAATAGAGTTTTATCTCAGCATTATTTCTTGCGTTTAGAGTTTAATGAGGACGCCACCCATCTCCAGTTTCTCGGAACTTCCTCTTTACCCTCAGTGTTGCCGAAGGACCTTTGAGTATAATCAATCTGTTCTTCATCTGCAAACGTGTTTTCAAACTGAACTTTTTGGCTGGCAGATAGTTTCTTTTCTGAAGCGTTCTCTTCGCTTCTTTTAAATTTTTGACTTGACGATATCCCAGTTCTTGCGTTTGAGGAATCTCCCCATGGTTCGCTTATTCCAAAACCCAAGGCATAAAGTTCAGTGGTGTTTTCAACTATAATGTCCCTAATTGCTCTTTTATAGATATGCAGCAATACACAATCAGTTATTGCATCGTGCATAAATTCCACTGTTTTTATATCGTTCGTTGTTATCGAGCGAAGTTGTGGAAGATGATTCAGGAGTTGAAGAAAATTACATCTATTCAGAATCAGCCCATCATCAGATTGCAGATTCCTTTCCAATAATAAAAAGAAATTTGAAATTATGTCTCTTTCAATGTGAGTGATTGATGCATTTGCTTTAATTGTACACTCTGGAATCCATTGAGTGATTTATTCAAGGTTCTGCTATATTTGTCTTCTTTGTTAATCAATATTTTGACAAAAGGAATCAGAAAATAATTAAAAAATGCGGTCAAACCCATTGGCAAAGATCATGCTTGAAATGGTGCACAGCAAATCAGTGTGTCCATCCTTAGGAATAGCTCTATATTTGTACATGCAATATCCTCTAGTAATGCCATCTAGTTGGGATACAACATGTGACGCCTTTTTGTGGAACATTTATTGTGCATTGCCATCTTAGTTCTAAAAACCTTTAAAAGATCATATAAACCGCACACAGATGACTGCTCCATGATACCAAGACTGGAAAAGTGTGGATTGAGTTTTAAATGTCCACCCACTAGTTGGGCACACAGGAAATTTTTGCTCGGGTTGGGGGCCCTTTCGACAGTATAGAACCATCCAATATCATGTTGAATGATTTTCATATTATTTTACTGGGCTTTTTACTGCACAGTGGCCACGTCAATTAGCTAACTCTAGCAAAATAAATGCCTTCTTTGTTCACATGTTATTTCCGACTTCAAAATAATGACCTCCTTATCTTTTTCGCAGGGCACTGTACGTGTGCTCAAAGCAATGACGCCCTCAAAGCCTCATCTGCCATTCAAATACTTCAAGTTCTGTAAGTGTTTTTAGTTTTTTCCACACAGTAACTATTGTATAACATATGTATAATGCATTCCATTTGTGGATTATATTGCAACTGTGATACTTTTTATAATGTTTATGTCATGTTCGCCGAAGATAGTAATTAAATTAAGGGTCACTGTAGCACAGACAGCCATTACCCTTACCTACACATTCCTGCCTGAATTCTTTGTAAACTACAACCCATGCAACTGCTTCATGTCTTGTTTGTAACTATCTCTGCTGTAAGTGATGTGTATACCAACACAAAAGAACTTTGTAACCTTTACTGCTACCTGTGTGACATAACTATGTAACTGTATGTGTATACAATGACTGTAAACTCTTGTGCTACAAGAAACCTCTGTAACCGATTTTGTAAGCAAAAAGGGCCTATATGCTCCTGGGCTACGTGTTGTAGGATATTTTGCGTAAATTTGGGGTGTAGTGGTATTTTCTTACTGCTAAAAGATAAGTGGTAATTTGGTAATACTTATCCTTGCGTTGCGATTGGGTTTGGCCTCATATCATTCTGGTGACCATACTTTGTTGCATTACATTGTAGAATCTAGTAATATGTACTACTGGCAGTATTTTGTGGTAATAGATTATTTAGTGGTGAGCACAGTTTTTCTTCCCTACTTTATAACCCCATCATACACAAAACTTTCCTTACTATTATAATACTTCTAGTGTTCTATAGAGAGCCTTGGACCTACATCCAAAAAAAAAAACACTTTTACATAGAGTGTCATATACCATCTGTGGCTGGTATCACTAGTTTATCTACACCAGTGATCTGTGCCCATAGGCATTGCTGGCTCATGGACATCCAGCAATATATATATATATATATATATATATATATATATATATATATATATATATATATATATATATATATATTAGAATCCCCCAACCAAAATGCTAGGGGAACACACACACACACACACACACACTTATTTTATAACAGCTTCTTCTGTTTGTTATTCTATCTACATGGGCACATTTATAAATGTACTACCAAAAATGTTTTATCTTCCCTGTGTCACAAATGCTATTCCAAATGCAATAAATATAACGGTTCTCCCTACTTGACCTTTTTACAGACCCTACATAGTCTATTTACAAATCTAACCATGGAAGGGTTACCCCTCTTTTCATTAGTGGAGCTCTATGCATTGGTGAGTCGGGTTTAAATTGGGCACATACTAAACACCCCCTAGTATAAAATTCTACATCTTGGGACATATGTGGCCAGTAAGCATAATCTTTCAATATCTCTAATGTTTTTTGTGAACCTCTGTGTCCTGCAGTTATTGTATTATGTGCATGGTGTAGCATTAGCCCTCGGAATGAAAGGGGTACCACCCACTTTATTTGTCCTGTTATAGATTCTCTAATCATGAGTCCATCCTGTAGTCTGATTCGTTTTTTATTCTTTGTGCCTTAATCAGGTCTTGATCTGGTGTTTCATAACTCCATTGCACTACTGAGTGTTCTACCTCTTTTGGAGCCTTAGAGTGTGTAACTGCATCAATCTGTATTTCACCAAGTAAGTGTTCGATAGGTAGCAACTCTCCCGTCACAGCCCAAAATTTGGCCAAATGATCTGCCTTATCATTTCCCTCCTTATCTTCTCCTGGAGTTTTAAATGTCCACAAATTTTCCTCCAATATATTGTTAAATCATTCTCTGACACTAGTTTGTCTATGGCCTGTATATTTTTTCCATGTTTGAGGGGCTTTTTGTTGTACGCAATCATGCCTCTTGCTTTCCAGCCAGGCAAATATTCCACAAAGCTATTTCGTTCATAATCAGAATTAGTCACCAGGACAATTTCACTACATTTATTATCAACTGCAGTAGTAATTGCTTTATAAATGGCTGCCAATTCCGCTAAATGACTGTTCCTAGCCCCAATTCTCATCTCTATACTGGGAATGCCTTCACATTTCAACCAGACCTTTCCTATTCCTGATACCAATTGTTTGTTACTGTCATTTTCAATGTGAAAAGCACAACCGTCAACATATACAGTTGGAAAACCCTTGCATGTCTTTTCATCAAAAGCTTTGTGTGGTGATTACTCCTGTAAACTAGATTCCACTTCTACTTCATTTGATACATGTTCAACTGCACAGTCATGTAGATCCGCCAATCCTTGAGCAACTAGACTCTTTTTATTTTGGCCACACCTCACTTCTACAGGAAAGCCTTGCAATGCCAGATTCTGTATTTCTGGACTTTGCTAGGTTGCCTGACCTAATCCTTTTACTCTCTAAAAACTACAATGGTTGATGATTTGTTTCAATAATTACCTTTTCTCCTTGAACAATGCAGCAGAAATGCTGTAATGCCCACACAGTGGTCAAAAGGGCCCTTTCACATTCACTGAATTTAATTTCATCTTGGGAAAATGCCTTACTTGCATAAGCAATGGTTTTGTGATTCAAATCATGTTTTTGCGATAACACTGATGAGATACAATGTTCAGAGAAACCTATTTCTATAAATAAATCCCTGTTCTTTATGGGGTATGCTAAACATGGTGCCTTTATTAGACATTCCTTTAATTTAGCCACTGCCTCGGATTGTTCTTTTTCCCATTTCCAGGGTGTATTCAACTTCAGTAGTTTAGTCAATGGTTGAGTAATTTCAGCATACTTTTCAATAAACTTCCTGTTACATCCCATCATTCCTAACACACGTTTTAAACCTTTCACATTTCTAGAGTCTTTTAATTTCTGTATGGGCTCTACCTTTTTCTTTTGTGGGTTTAGTTCATGTTCAGTCACTTCATGGCCTAGAAAATGTACCTTTTTCTTGCACCATTGTGCTTTCTGTAAAGATACCTTGGCACCCGTCTTTTGCAATTGGCCAAGAACATGTCTAATTTCATCAAAATTACTTTTTAAGCTCTCATTTTTTATCAGGACATCATCCACATAAATTATGGTTCCTCTTTCCGCTGCATCAGGCATAGCCTTTCTCAAAAATATACCAAAATCACTCCCACTATTGACATACCCGAATGGTGCTCTAACCCATGCGTATTGGGTCTCAAATGAAAATGATAACAAATTCTGAATATCCTCTGCCAATGGCAGACACCAATATCCAGATGTGAGATTTATGTAGTAAACACCTTTGAGCCATGCACCTGAGCAAGGCCTTGATCAATGAATGGCATTGGCCATCTGGACACCGGCACGCTATTATTTAATTCTCTCAAATCTGCACACAGGTGCCATTGACCATTTGGCTTTAACACACCCAAAATAGGATAGTTGGATGTGCTATGAATGGGCCTGATAATTCTTCGAGACTCCAAGTTTTTATTATCTCTGCCAACGACTCTAAACATGCCAGTGGTAACCGGTACTGTGGTAACCGGTACAAATACTGGATTTCTATTACATCCCTCCGGTAATGTGGCAACATGTAAATTAGTTAGGCGGCAATCATATGCATCTTTAGCAAAGACATCTTTAAATTCCATAAATATTTTTCTCAATTCATTATTATCTTCATCACTACCGCATGCATCTGCTAACAAAAAATGCTCCTCTACCATTTTTGAGAATTCTGGGAAATCTTCCAGTGGAGGGATCTCTGTGTTTTCTTCCAACTGTGTGGCTGTGTCTATCTGTAAAGTTGCCACTTTTAAATATTTTGGCATATCAGCTTCCACTTCAATGTGCTGATTTTCTGTTTCATTTTCATTTAAGTCAAACATTATTTAATCCTCTTGGTGACAGCACACTGTCTCATTTGAATCATAAGGGTACACAGATTGAATTTTAAAGATCCCTTTGGGCTGAGAATCCAGATATTCTGGCAATACATCCCCTGCATCTACATACCTTTCAGGGATATTTCCAATTACAATGTTATTGACATCTGCAGTATAATGTGATTTTTGTATGGCCATTCCTAATTAAGAATTTTCCTCTAAATGAATATCCTGATGTCCTTTATTATTTACCATAATCTTGACAGATCCTTCTCCAACATCTGTCAATGGGGTGTATTCATAATCCAGGCCTTGTTGCTTCATTGACTCATTTAAACACACAAATGCATCAGCATCTTTCATTTGCTGTCCATTCTTGCACTTTAGCGTTATTGCAACCTGATTGGTGAATGCAGGAATAATAGTATCTTTTCTCGCCTGTAATTCAATTGCATATGGGACCAGTTGTGCGCAATGATAAGCCTTTATTTTGTCTTCAAATTCAGGTGCAGGCCCACCTAGCCGTGACCATATTTTTTGATTAAGGACATCTAACACCATACACATTCTGTGCATGATATCATTGCCCATGTAAAAGTCATTTTGTGTTCCACTCACTATCCACACGTTATGGTAAATTGTCTTCTGCCCAATATTAATCTTTAGCATGCATCTGCCTGCAATTCGGTTTTCAAAGTCTGGACTGTCCAACCCGGAGACATATTGGTTTTTAATTCTAAACTTTGGAATCTCCTCCCTCTACATTATTTTCTGTAGTACTTTCTCATTAATAAAGCTTGTTTCCTGTTCAAGCGCTAAGGTGGCTTTTATCACTTTAGAATGGTCATTTATACCAATGTGAACCCATGGTTGCTCATCTTCCATGTGCATTTCAGCAAGAGTGGTAATGTTTTTTTCTGTGTGTGTTTCAGTAGTAATATCCTGTTTGCATTTCTTCTCTTTTAAATAGAAGCGCAATGTGTGCTCATCTATTTCAGTTTGCCATTTTTTCTTAGGGTCTAAATAAATCTGCACAGATTGTCTTTCATTTTGAATTTTATCTTGACACATCAAAATGACAGTAACCATAGGTATACAGCTATTCTGGAGGTATACCTCCACTGCATCATTCGTTTTGGCAATGGTGTGGCATTCATTTATACTGCTGTTTTGTGATTTTATTTTCTTAGCTCACAATTTTTTTTTGGTTAAGGACCATAATACTCCATTCACCACATATATGAGATCTATGAGAGGAGACAATCTTTTCAGGTAGTCTGTCCCTATCAGAAATTGAATTTCACAAACAGATGTGATCAACACTTCTTGTTTCATTCTGTGTTTTCCTACCTTCATGTCAACTTCGGTAACACCTATAATAGGCACCTCCTCACCGTTAAAATTATGCACAGGACCTTCACTTTGCCTCACTGTGATCTGCTTCTGTGGAGATCTCCCTTCATTGATACTTTTTACCAATTCTTAAGACATAATTGTGGCCTGTGCGCTGGTGTCAATCATCGCAAATGTATTGCATTTCTCTTCCACAGTGATGGGAGCATAATACCTGTCTTCAACTTCCTCTAATAAACATAAAAGGTGCGAATTCTTACTGATTTCAGGACTCACCTTTCTCATGCCCTTTTCACATTTTGCTAGGCACATTGGTAAATAGAAAGACATTTTTCCCTCCTTTCTGTCCATTTCTGTGTCAGAGACTTTATTCATTTCCCCACATTCAGATGTCTTTTGGAGTGTGGCCACTGTTCGCCCTTTCATCTGGGGATCATCAGAGTTCCCACTACAATCCTCCAACTGAACATGTGTAAAAACATCACTTGTTAATTTGTCATTTTCCAACTGTGCATTTGTGGTTATTTAGTATGGTATCTAGTATGGTACCAGTCTTTTTAACTTCTTCAAAAATACGGGCCTCAAATTACTCTTCAGGTGATTGATCTGTACCCTCATTTTGGGTATTTAGTCTTTCTGTCTGTGTTTGGTTAGTATTTTGATTGTCCAGGTTAGGGTTTCCAGCATTCCCCACGTATTCCCTGTTCACTTGTATTACCTGTGTATGAGCTGCCTTTCTTGAACCTGTCGCTTTGTTCTTTTGGATATTCATGTTTTTCTTTTTCATTTGTGCAAATTTCTACTGTTTGATTTAGCTCCAGATTAAACCAAACTTCTTTTTTAGATGTATTTGCACTTTCTGTCACATGTTCATTTGCTGGTACTTTCATTTTTAATTCATTAGGCATCTCAGAGTCATTATGCAAAATCACATTAAGGCAATCTGTTTTCTTAGCATTGCAAGTATCATTAATATTTAGTCACTTGTCAGAAACCACCTGGTCAGTGCTATGGCCCCCTTCTTTGATGACTGTCGTTGTGCTGTACAAAGCTTTCCTATTTGCTCAGCCAACATTTTCACTTGGGCCTCGGAAAACTGGAATCTTTCCATTTCTCTAGAATCTTCTTTCCGTGGCCTAGGTCGATATTGGATATTTTCCCCCTGATTGAATCTATTCTGATATCTCTCAGGAGAATGATTTCTGTTGGGACTGCTTCTGAACTCTTGATTCATATGTGGAGGGGCGCGGGATGCACCCATCCTTTGGTTGTAGTACCCTGGTGGTGGTGACTTATTGTATTGATGTGGAGCATAATTCATATTCTGCCTCATGTCCAGTCTTTCATTTTGTGGGTACTGTCCCCTATGCTGATTCCCATTTTCAGTAAATCGATACACATATCCTGATTACCATATATCATGGTGTTAGGGTCAAATCTGCTCTGTGTTCCCAATGTCTGGTAGAGACCATTATTTCTTTGATCCTGACTTTGTCTCTGATTATTGTTCATACCTGACAAATCAGGCCGATATCCTACCCGGGGCCTGTCTCCTAAGTACCTAGGGCTAATGTAACTCTCCCTATTACTAGGGTCATGTGATTGAAACATTGGTGCAGGGAGTGACGATCTCTGTTGATTACCCCTTTGTTCAGGTGTCAAATTATTTTTACCTGGACTTTGAGCGGACTCAAGAGAATGTTGGCTGATCTGATCTCCATCACTGTTGCTGAAGGTTCTTTAGATTTTGGTCTAGTGTCTTTCATTTTATCATTTTATCTACCCTGACAATAGAGTACTTCATATAGTTTTGCGCTTTGGTGTACAATCATTCAAGGGACTTGTCATGGTCAAATTCACGGACTAACTGTGATATGATGTCTTTCTGTAGCCCATAGAAGTAGGCCGTTTTAAAATCATTGGAATTGGGGTCAAAAGATACATCAAAACGAGAAAAAGCTCTTTTCAAGTCTTGCAAAAATTGGCGAGGTGATGTATTTGGCCCTGCAGTAATTGTGTAAGCAACCTTTTTTGTCTCTTTTAATTCATAGGAAAGGAGAAAAGTGACGTCTAATCTCTTTTTCAAACTCTGCCCATGTCATATTCTGCTGTTCATTTAATCCTCTTATGATACTGGCTGTGGGAGCATCTAAAGGTAAGTGTTAATGTTGCCTGCATTGTTCCTTAGGTATCTGGAGGGCTTTAAATATATCATGCACCGCTTCTAAGTGGTCCTCTATGCAGCACTTCCCTCCTTTTTTAAATGGTTTGATCAGAGCTTTGATGGATTTCATTATCTTTATGGGGCTACTCATTGCTATGCAAGGAATTGCACTACTTTGTGATTCAACTCTGGTTTCAGGTGTATGGGATTGGTGGCAGCCCCCAATGGGTGTATCACATCCCCCAAGGGCGCTGCAACCAAGTTCAGTCACCGGCCCAATCACTGGGGCACTAGCTCTTTGGGTAGAAATAGAATTCACCTCAACTCCATTGAATGTGGTGCCCTGCCGTCTATCCTGGGACCCGGAAATGCATATTTGCTGTTCCAAATCCTTGCACTTTTTAAGCAGCCTATCTGCCTCCTTATGCAAATAGTTGTTTTCATCACTCATCTTATTAATTACCTCCTGCATATCGCCCATTTGCATTTGGCATTCATTTAATTCTTTGTTTCTCTTGTCTCTTTCTTGAAACATTTTAACCATTTCCTGTTCAGCATTTTGGAGATCGCTTTCTTTCTCAAAATTTTCTTTTTGTAAACCCTGCCTTTCCAAAACAACTTCATCTTTGTCTTGTTTAATATGATCTACCAACGCTCTCAAATGTTTCAATTCTTGTTCACTATCCTCAAACTGCTTCTTGCTTTGAGACGATTGAGTGTCAAGATCTCTATATTTTGACTGCATGTCTTTTTGACATACCTCCAATTCTGCTCTTAACATTTCCTCTTTTTCACTTGCTCCATCCGGATAAGCTTTTAACCTGCTAATCAGCTTGGTATCATTTTCTTGCATTCGCAGGGATCTATTTAGGATAAACTTTGTCTTGGCACATAGCCGTATCAGACAATCTTTCTCTGCATGTTTATCAGCTGCATTTAATAGTCTCAAAAGGCAGACCTGAATTATGCTGCCTTCTGCAAAATTCTGTCTAATGGTTCTTTATGTACTTCACCATAAATGCGGTCATGCCATTCTGTGGCATTATTTGATGGCCATGTCCCATGTGCATATAACTTTGCCTCCAGATATTGCATTAGCTCTGGGAATGTGGCTTCCATTTGAGAGATTCTGAAATTCACTTTTAGTGTCACACTGCTATTATGAAAAGCGTTCCCTCTAATGAACGTATGGTAGTGTGAGACACACTTGCCATGCCCAGTAGGTGCTCTATAATCACTTTCCTGGCCAACGCACCATATCTGTAGGATATTTTGTGTACATTTGGGGTTTGGCTGTATTTTCTTACTGCTAAAAGATAAGCAGTAATTTGGTAATACTTATCCTTGCGTTTAGATTGGGTTTGGCCTTATATCATTCTGGTGACCATACTTTGTTGCATTATATTGGAGAATCTAGTAATATGTACTTCTGGCGATATTTTGTGGTAATAGATTATTTAGTGGTGAGCATAGTTTTCCTTCCCTACTTTATAACCCCATCATACACAAAACTTTCCTTACTATTATAATACTCCTAGTGATCTATAGAGAGCCTCGGACTTACATCCAAAAAAAAAAACACTTTTACATACAGTGTCATATACCATCTGTGGCTGGTATCACAGGCTTATCTACACCAGTGATCTATGCCCATAGGCATTGCTGGCTCATGGACCTCCAGCAATATATATATATATATATATATTAGAATCCCCAAACAACATGCAAGGGGAACACACACACTTATTTTATAACAGAGTATTCTGTTTGTTATTCTATCTACATGGGCAAATTGATAAATGAACTGCCAAAAAAAATGAATCTTCCTGTGTCACAAATGCTATTCCAAATGCAATAGGAAGAAAAAAAAAACGTTCTACATGACCTGCTTTTGTATATTGTTTGTTTTGTAAATAAATGCAGTTCACAATAAACATCTTACCATGTACTTTGCATCGTTATCTGTAACAAAAGAGAAGAGAAAATAAATACAGAGACAGAGCAAAATTCACTTTGTAACATTATAACATGACGAATTAAATGCAGGGGATTTCTTTTGGCTACTCTGCCTAAATGATATTTTTAGATTGCTCATTCATACGACATTACACAGTGACCTCACTCAAATGTCTGCTTACCCGAAGGATTTGTAGCTCTCTCCCACACACAACCTTCCTTCACTCACCTCAGAAGGGCAGCCCCAGTCAACAAACTGCTCCTGTTAATCTTGAATGTTTGGAATGCGCAGCAAGAACAGAGGGATCTCCAGCAAGTGCTGAGTGGGCCAGGTACATCTGTCTCCGAGCCCAGTCATCCCAAACTAATTTCTCTCTGACAGTCTTCCCCTCAGCAGGGCTCTGCACCTACCCACTTTGCCTACGCAACCTATCTGCAGAGCTTTGCTCCAATCAGGTTGAAAGGCAGCATCACCCTTAACTTTTGTACAATAGGATCTTTGCTCAGGGAGCAACTGTTTCAACTTGTATTTCCTTTCGCGCATATTTTCTGCTTGCTGCAAACACAGAAAGAGAAAGAAAAAAATAATTCCAGTGCACGTTTGAAAAACAAATTTCAAAATATGTATTTTCACCTCATTTTGTACATGGGACTACATTATATTGTTAATGAGTTAGGACTGTGATTAGTAATTGTTAATTAAATCAGTCAGTTATATAACTAATGTAGTCTCCTATGCATGAGGTATTCCAGAGAAGAGAAAAAAAATGGGTGCACTTTTACTCTTTGCAGCTTCACATTAAGCTTGTTTTGCTGCATTATAAATCCTGTACCTTGCATGCCTCCAGCCACATATCCACATGTTATACTGGCAACATAAAACTGGCTATATGTGTGTGCCACATTATTGCTGGCAACAAAATGCCATCACATTCAGTGAAGCGCTACACACTCCAAGGCACTACAAATACTATAAAGCGCTATATATATTACTACAGTGTGCTATATAAATGACTACATGAATAAATAAAATGGGAACCACTGCCTGGGCTCTTGGACCAACAGAGGGTCTTCTAATGCAGGGGCAGAATGAAATGGTTAAGTGAGTGAAAGGTCAAACAATCAGTGAGCATTACCCTAGTTATTCTTTTTTGTATATTAGTAATCAGCAAGCAGTGCCAGAAAGGCAATGTTAAAAACATTATTTAGCGGCAGAACTATAGGCTGATTTAAACATCCAATTTAAATGAGTGTGTTTATATCATTGGCTTCGGTGTCTAAGGTAGCTCGGACCAAGAAGGTGTTTGAGCACTGAACACGCTAGCCAACTGAACACCAAAAGAATTAAGGATAGTGGTGATAATTGTCCAGCCATTTTGCATCAAAGGAGTATTCAGGGAAAACTCAGGTGGGAGGGGGCAATTGGAAAGTAGATCAATACATTATATGAACATTGTGCTACACTTTTGAATAGTTCATTCGCATATGGTCTAATTCGCAGAAGAGTTTTATAATGGCACAAACCCATTGGAAAAAACTCTATGAATTTAGCCCATAATCTCAGATGGAGTTAGTTTATTACTGTGGTGACTAGTCCAAAAAGTTGGAAAGATAACATAACAAGGGGGCAGCACTTTGAAATCATATCAATGAATGTTGAGCGTTATACTGCCATCGGTTGCTTGGGATAGTTGTCTGTGTGTCAGCCACAGTCAAACACACAGTACTCTCCGCCCAACACACAACTGTTAAAGATAATGTTACAGTACTACTCATCTCTGCTAAAACGTGTTTTTTTTTCCTATAATGTAATGTCATCTTTACCTAGGGTATACTTTACAGTTTAGCATATGATCACAGAGCCCATTACTGTAATCAGTTGCTTATGAGATAATTGCGTGTCAACACACCTTGCTTGTCAGACCATTTTAATGCAGCATTGGCATAGCAGGTGTCAGAGACCCATGACCTATATTTGGTTCTCATGCCAGAAATTGCCAATTTATTGACATAGCCAAACATCCCACAGTACTCCCCATCCAACAAATTACACCAGTCAATGACAATCTTACACTATGAGTAAATTCTGCCTAAGCAATTGTTATTCTTGTGAAAAATAATGGAGTATTAACATGCAATTTTCTGACAATGGTCTTCCTCATTCCCAAAAAGATGGCCTTGCTTCCAGGCCTAACGAAGGCAGTTAAACATAATGTAAATCTAACATAATATAATTAACATATCCTAACATGTGAATCAATTGAAGAATTAGTATTTTAGACACAATTGTATTGCAGCCCAATTTTAGGGAGGATTCTCTCAACCCTCGAAGGACACTGTTATGTATTGCGCTTAGGGTGATGTTATGGAATGTTGTGATGGAACTTGGAGGTGGGATTCTGATGTGGAATGAACGGTGGTGAGAAGAGCAGTTGGAGGAAGATATGTACCAGGATGGTTGGGGGTCTGTATTATCCTTGTAACTTAGTAATAAATGCTAAGTGAATAACATCAAGATGTGGAGACTCGTCATTACAGATACCATCCCAATCCTAGGCAATTGGGCTCCTTTGATTTCCTTGGCTCAACCAGCTGTAGTAATGGTGCAACAGTCAAAGGTGAACAATCATAAGAGGAGTGGATAGACAAGAATAGGCGACGAGACAATATTATATTGAAGTGCGGAATGTCAACACAGAGATTTTATGAAAATTACTTTATATCTCATTAAAGGTGAAGGATATTGGTGCAGGATACAGGTAAATGATGCAGTTTAGAAAAGCATGTAGAATGGTACATTAGTGATCTCCTCATGACAGGAGAGTGTGACTTCACACTCCTAATCCCACAAGATATACATACAGCAGATTTTAGGGTTCCACACTAACAGCACCAATTGCAGACTATGTTTCGTGTGGGGCCACTCAGTATATGTACATTTGCCTCTTTGTTGTTGGCGTCCGTTCAGTAACCATGATAAGCAAGGTGTCTTAGGGCATAGTGTTTCAAGTGCTCACTGAGGTTGTAGATCAGTGCTCTTCCATGGCTAGCAAATATAGGCCTCATGCTCTGTCTGTTGCAAGTATTCACTGTGACCCATCCTCCCAACACTTTTTGTCTCATCTGCTCACAGTCAAGTAAAGAGAGAGAGACATATTTAGCTTTTGTCTCTCTCTTTGGTTGATAGGTCAATACAAGTCAGGGTCTACAGATTCCAGCAAACCTCTGCCATCAGAACCGTTCTTGGAAAACTGCAGCAACCAGCAGAGCTTCCTCGTGATTGCTGTTCAGTTTAGCATATTTTGTGTTTCCAGACAAGACAAGGTAACGATGTAGAGTAGTGTGTTAGATAAACATTTGGGGTGAAGTCGGAAAAAACATCAATAGGAAACCAAGTCACTTTGTGGCTGCTACTACCACTGCCACTGACTCTGCTGCTTGTATTAACCTTCTCAACATTCGAAAATGTGTTCCTTTTTTTCTGACCATTCTATACAAACTCTAATCTCCACTCTCATGATCAGCAAACTTGATTACTGCTCAAGCCTACTCAATGCCTTCCTCTCTACTCCTGTCTCCCTCTATACAAAGTCCTCAACTTTGCTACCCACACTCTCTTCAACCAACCCAGATCCTTCTCTATTTCTACCTACCGAGAACATGCTGGTTGGTTCTCTGCGCACAAATGTTCTCTTTTCAAGTTCCTTCTATTTTACAAAGCTATAAATGGTCTTGCTCCTCAGCACCTTCGGCACCTATCTGATTGTATCTCGGTTTAATCACCATCTCATTCTTTATTTATTTGTGCATTTTGTTTATATGAAATCAAACTCTGGCATGAATAACACACAATTTAATACATCAATAAGCATCAATATATGAACAGTTTCCAACATTTCATAGAATTCAAATTCATAATATACACACAAGCTAAAACAATTGACACAAGAATAAATCAGTACAACCAATCTAAAATGGATTAAGAGAATATAAAACAGTCACTCAAAGGAGTAATTAGTTGCTATAATAAAATATAAAAATAAAATAGTCCAATGAAATCTCACAAATAGCAGATAAAATGCAACGAGCCTCCCTTCACTTTTAGTAGGTGGCAGCAGTAATGACATTAGACTCCGCCCCAAAAATAGTTGCACAGAATGGGTCTACCTCAATTGTCGAAGAAACATTAATAAAAATGAGAATAGCACTTCAATTAAGGCCTTCTTAATTTTTGACATTGGGTGAGGATATGATGTGCAGTTTCTATTGACATACCGCGTAGTCAGCAGAGTCTTTCATCATAGGGTTGATTAGTCCATCTACCCGTGCATTCACGTGTAGGCAAAATGCCAAATTGTAAATTCATAATAAATCTGCGAATTTGGGTAGAACATAGTTTCCTTAGATAGGAACATGGTCTACTTTTACAAAACCTCTATGTGCTATAGAGTGCATATGTCCTCTGTTTAGCTAAATTAACTATATTATTTGAAATATCATAAAGTTTATTTTTATCTTTTAATAATAAGTGAGTGTTGGGTGCATGCAGGAAATCCTCCATATCAACACCAATATTTTTCAAATGAGCCACAGTAGTGCAATAGAGCTCTTTCAAAAAAGGGTTTGAACAGACTTGATGATATTGAGTTGCAAGAAAGTGGTTGAGAGTATTAGCCGGGGCAAGAGTGAAGAGTGGATATTAAAATATAGCTTACACCGCCACATAAGCCACAGTGATCGAATAGACATAACACCCATTTCACATCATAGCACTTCCATAGGAACTGACTAAGGGACACCCAAAATAGAACGGAGGAGCCTGCCCAAAAGTAGTTCAAGCCAAGTCATTTTATTTTCAGGCAATACACAGTGGCATGATGATCCTACAATAGACAACAAGGAGACCTTCAATGTTATCACCTCCTTTATACATTTCCTAATTATCAGCCATTTCTTCTGAGTCTTTGACGTAAAGTATTCACTGTAGTAGTCAAGAGTTGGGCTAGAAGTAACAGGAAAGCCCAAATAAGTATAACTACTAACGATTTCAACAGTTTCTTTACCTATAGGCTTGGGGAACGGTACTTTCTTTGATGTATTACCGATAACAAGAATTTTAGCTTTGGATGCATTAGTCTTAAGATGATTTTTTCTGCATATGAAAGCAGAGCATCAAGGGAACACTGTTGCCCAATTGGCGTCAGATCAAGCAAAATAGCAAAAGGAGAAAAGTTATGGGCCAAATTATTCACCAATATCCAAAACTTACAAATTATAAAGCAGTGGGGCAAGAACAGACCCCTGCTTAAGACAAGGTTTGGTTATAAGAGAAGTGGTCTCACCTTGCTGCTTAATTTGCACTACTACAGTAGTGTCACTGTGGAGAGCAATAAAAAAATGAAGGATATACTCATCAATCCCGCAAATATGCAATTTCTGCCATAATAGAGGGCGGGATACAGTATCAAACGCTTTGGAAAAGTCAACAATGCAGAGGTTAATGTTTTGATGAGTGATACTGCGAACAGCAGTGAATATAAATTGTAACACAGAAATATTATTTAGAGTACTGTGACCCCTACGAAACCCTGTCTTTTTCCCCAGTTTTGAATCATGTGCTAAGAAGGACGACGATAAATCCTGTACGGGGCCCATGATGACAGTATTTGCCATTTCATCCCCTTCCTTGATTGCGACTATCGGAAGAGGGAGCATCGCGGGCACCTTACTTCAGCAAACAGTTTGGGAAGCTTGATCACATAGCTTCATTTGTATGTTCGTTTGAGACACATTGTCTCGCTTAGATGCCTGAGACCAGACACAAGGCTTAACAGTCTCATCTGTTTGTGATGCCATGTTCACTCTGGGAGGTTGAGAATCCAGCACGAAGTTGCTCAGCAAGTTTACCAATATGCCAGAATCAAAAGGACTGGTGCATAGGATTAGCTCTTGTGCTCTGCTGGCCATAAGGCCTGGTCATTGAACAAGCGCTGATGACTCTGGTTGCGAATCTCCAATACTATGTTCTTGGCTATAGAATGTTCAGACCCTTCCAAGGAGGAGAAAACAGCCGGAGTAAGGACTGGCTCCATGATGTCTCCATCGTCAATTCCAAGAGGGCTCTCCTGATATACGGGTAGTGCCTGCTCCAGGATCAGTGGTGGATTATGGCGATCTTGAAATAGGCATTTACTAGCAGCGACAACCTTGTCTACTTTATGCTTTTCTGGCTCCGGGAGGCTGCCTTGCTGCCTCTGTCTCCTTCGGGAACTAAGCGCCAGGACCTCTGAGACACGGTCTCTGGTCGCCATAGGAGATGAGGCCACTGAACCCATGGGACCAATTTCAAATAAACTACCCCTCACCTTGTCACGAAGCCCAGGGGTAGGATATTCACGCTCTTGGTTTTTAGCTGGTAGTCTCCACCCCCCCCCTTTTTGCCGGTGGCCATGGTCACAGCTGTACACTTCAGGAGAGGTAATCAGCCCCTAGCTTCCAAGGAAGCCTGTCACCTGGAAAGGCCCTAGTGAATCACTCCAGACTCACATTAAAAAGGACGCCCCACTAGGCTCAGGATCCAACAATCACTGGTGGCATCACAAGCAGCAGCAAGCAGCAGCTCTCTCTCTCAGGGAGAGCTTTTGTATACAAAAAAGAATAAAGGAAGGATGTTCCTAATATGTTGGTGCCTCTGGAAAAAGTGTAGATCTTAAGTTTCACGGGCAACCAAGGACTGGGTCCCCACCTCTCTAATAGCCCCCAGCCTCTGGCCTAGAGCGAGGTCGCCCATGGCTTGTAGGAGGATTGAATAGGTCAGCAGAATTCCGGTGCTGAGCTCCGAGCTTCACGTTACCATGCTGGAGAACAAAGGAATACCTGGAGGTCCCTGGAGCTGCTAGCGTCTGCGGCTAGCATGTGTGGTTTCGAAAAAGGGACCTAACACAATGTCAGGCAGGCAGCCGCATGGCCACAGGAGGTCACCGCTGCCTTCTACGCTCTCCTCAACGCTCTCAATAAGATTTTCCAATATTTCCATTAGCATTTTGTGTTATGCTGATCAGAATAATATGGCGTTCATTCCCCATTCCCGGGACTGGAACGGGGGTGATGTCCCAGCAACCCAAGTTATCTGCCCAAGCAAAGCAAGGGCAGATAATGCGGGTTCCGGACCGTTATCCCCCGTTTCAGCAACTGCAATGGAGGATGAAGACCATTAGCACCCCAGGTTCCCAGAGCAGTAACCCGGGGTGCTAAACAAAAATAAGCATTTTTCTTGCTACACCAGGACGCCTGCGGCATCCCACTCTAGGAGGGAACATTCTTGCCCAAGGTGGCCACCATGGAAAGGGAAGGCGAGGATCTGTACAGATTCCCTCTTCCATTTCCATGGCAGTCTACAGAAGGCGAACAGAGAACCCTATGACAATATTGCCACAAGCACATTTTTCCCCCCTTTCAAACCTATCCCACTTTCGAATAACTTTATCACATAGCCGGTCCCAGGTGGACAGGGCCACTTTATACCCATTTGTCATCCCTCGTCTTCATGGCCAGTAGCCAGATTGTCTGGGTCATGACCATATGCCATAACTCGGACAATGTGGCCAGTGCCCATGGCCACACTCTATACCTTAGTCACCAAAAGTATATCACTATTTTTTGTAACTACATTATGGCACCCAGTTAAATAAAACACAGGCACATTTGCAAAACCATGCTTTACGGTCCTTGCCAATGCTCCTTACATGAGTTTCAACATGTACGTAAATACAATAGTCATATAACCTAGCCCCAACTTGACAAAACTCATTAGGTCTTTACACAAGCATTCAAGGGTGGGTCTATAATGTTTCTGGAACCTTTTGTCCACGTTCGTCAAACGGCAACAAAGTTATAAGCCATTTAAAAATGTTGAGACCCCCCTCTAATTCAGCCCCCTCTTAACAACATCCCACCAAACTTTACCAAAACATTTATAGTTAGATCTAAAATGTTTTTGCAATCTTTTGTGTAGATTCGTCCAATGGCACCACATTGTAAGCCTTTACAATATTTTGGGACCCTCCCCCTCTAATATTTCCCCCTCTTGACAGAATCTGAGCAAACTTTGCAAAACCATTCAGAATCAGGTCTGGAATAGAATTCCGAACTTTCATGCAGTTTCATTGAGTGATGCCAAAGTTATAAGCCATCCAACAACTGCTTTTCATCAACCCTGTAATGGAGAAATCGGCATGGATGCCCCAAAAATCTGAAGTATCTGCAGACATCACAGGACCGTACGTGAACATCCGGACTGTTTGCGGACTTCATGGGTAAAAAACAACTGTTTTTTGGCTTCTTTCAGCCATATCCCATTCCATCCTCATCACCCCTCATCTCCAAAGATATTGTTTGATAAGTTTGACATGTGCAATGTTGTGTTTTTAAATTTGTTTTTGCCGCAATGTCCATGGACCCCGGCCGTTGTCCGTGAATCCAACATGGTGGGCATTTCCAAAAATCTGACACACTTCATGCTTTTCACCATACAATCGGTGGCCGTGCTGATGTCCGCTGACATCTCGTCGCCCTCTAGGCCAATCGGTGTCTGTCCGTGGACCAAACAGGGAAGTGAGTCCACGGAACAAACCCAGATATCACTCTTTTTACCTGCTTTTAACCCGTTTTAAAGAAAACTACTGTATCGATTTACATCAAATATACAAAAGCTTGCCTTTGGTACCAAGCCGCAGCTCCTGCCCAAAATTTGGTTAAAATCCGTCCAGCGGTTTAGGCTGTAGGTGTGAGCAGAAATTGTTTCCATTGCGTCTATGTAAAAAAATATTGGGACACCCCCCTATAACTTTGCCCCTCCTTGAGGAAACCTCACCAATATTTCCCAAAAAATTCAGAGCGTGCCATATACCAAAGTTTGGTAAGGATACATCCAGGGGGAACGAAGTTATAAGCCACCCAAAAAGTGCTCTTCCTTTGAGTTGAGCAACTTAACCATAACTACACACCCGCTATGGCAGGCCATGTTATATATACATATTTTTTCTCAGTTTATGTTTTGTTTTGTTCCTGGTATATGTCCCACTTTTTTACACCACATAAACTGGCTCACCACTAGTTCTCATCATTGTGCTATAGTACAGGCACCCTTCCGCCATCTGTGAAACGTTATTGTAAGTAATGTCAGATCAATATTGACATCTCAGTTCTTCAAATAAATACAAATAAAAACCCAAAAAATAAATAAACCTGACAAGACGCTAGCTCCCCTTATTTTTTAGCATTGCTTTGTTTTGCTCCTTTAAAAATGTACTATGGTCTAGGTGATACAGTAGTTAATTTGTTCATGCATGCTTTGTATTGGCTTTTCATTTCCTTAACCAGCAGAACCGCTTGAAGTCCTGTGCTGGGACTTGAGCTCCACCAAGGTACTCAAAGGGGCATCAAAGCTGATATACAGAACCTCTGGCTAACTTCTGTTTTGGAGTTAGTCAGATTTTTCAAATTGTTTTTGCAGAAATAGCTATTTTGCTAAATTTATTTTATACAATATTACCATTTTAACACAAAAACCAGGGAGGTGCCCACAAACCGCTTTCCACCCCCACCCACTCCATTTCTACATACATTACCTAACCTTACCATCTACTTTGTGGCAAAAAAATACAGGAAAGCATCAATTCGGTGAAACTGCTATTTGGCAAAAATGGGTTATACCTCTGTTTCTGAATAGCTGAATTTGGTCACTGTAAGAGTTCAGGTCAAGTATTTTGGCACTATTTCAACAAAATACTACTGAACTCATATACCCGTACTGTCACCCACAGGAATTCACCAGATTATGGGGCCCATTCCAAATTTGGCTGCAAAACTGCAGCAATTCTTCCACCGCAGAGTTACCGTTACCACCATGGTGTGTTTTTCAATGTCTGCCATATCACAACATGGCGGGAGCACACACTCAGCATTGGCGGTAATGCTAAATCTGCCAATAATCAGCGGAATAACCGCTACTGCCGGGTTATTCAGCGCTAAATCCGTCAACGTAATTTCCGCTGACAGATATAACGTCATTGCAGGAAAAGGAAGTACTGTGGCAGCCATCTTCAAAATGCAATCCATATCAAATCTGCCTGTAGGAGTGCCATCCATTTCCAGACACCATCAAAATCATGTTTTCAGGGAAGGGCAAGTCTAAGGTCTCTGATATGAGTATGCAGAAACAAAAATGACCAAGAGCTCACAGCATTGGCGGAGCAGGTGGTGGCACACTCAGTTGAACTCTCTGGGGCCCAACACCGTAAGACCAGCTGCGCAAGAATGCTATCTGGGCAGACATCAGGGATAAGGTGGTGGCTGTAGGCCATATACCACGTGATGCCTAGGACATGAAAAAGAGGTGAAACAAGCTCAAGTAAAGATTTCACAGACTCATTTCAAACCACTGCAGGTATACTCTGCACAGGTAGAGGAACCGTTGAACCCCTACAGCTGACCCCATGGGAGGAGATGGTCAGCAGCATCCTCCACATGGTGGGCCTGGAGGGAGTGTGCTCAGTAGAGGTTAGAACCAGCAGCCAGGGAGAACCTGGTGACTACATGAGTGAATGATTAGCCCATTGTAGAACAACCCTGATGGTATGTACACATATACAAACTGCCATGCATCCAGGTGCCGTCAATCTCAACAATGCATGACCCAACCATGTGACACTTCAGGCCATAACAGCATGAGTCATTGAAGCCATTCCAAACAAACAGGATGACGAGGGCATGACGTAGGTAACTACCACCATTGAACTGCAAATAACAAGGGCTGACGCACATCTGCATTGCACATCACAACCACCACTTGCCTGCACACCGGTCACCTATGCACAGACAACACAGCAAGCATGATACCAAACATATAGCGCATGTCAAGCAAATAACACCACTGGACATGTGTCTCAGACTAATAACCATGTCAACTGACCAGAAGCTGCAAGGCCCACATAGAGACAGCCCTGCCCCTGTGCTCACGTCACCCTGTGGGTCAGTGATGCACACGACTGCATGGTCCAAGCAAGGCACGGCCCCACACCAACCAAATGCATGCACATCAATCAATGAAGTAAACTGCCATACTGTCACTCACATGAAGCAAACCCCCCTGGAGGCCTGCCTCCCTGTCTCCCCATAGTATACGCAACAGTACATGACAACTCACCATAGACATTTCTATCAAAGTATTGACGCACATGTTCATGCATCCCAAAAGGCACACAGGACACCCAGGAACACTCTGAAGGTGCTGGTACCTCTACAACAACAGCACCAACAGACACCACAATGGCCACACGGCATGCCTAGGCCAGGAGTGGGAGTGTACCCACCAAGAAAATATCCAAGGCCACTTGCACACCAGACACAACTGAATGGCCTACACAGGCTATAAGCGAGTCTGAAGCTCCTCCCGCAACATGGGAACCCTTCCACTAATGCTGGGTACACAGGAGAACCACACACTAGCATTAGTGCTGACAACAGTGAGCCATGGGATTGGCTGGAGTGAATGGAGAAACAGCAGGCAGAAAAGCATGCCATTACACAACAGAAATTGGGCCATTCACAGGCAATGTGAGATGTCATTCAGGGGGCCACAAGGCCGGTGTCCAGATCCATTGATTGGCTGTGCCGGAGTACAGTGCATAACGATGCAATCAACAGCCTCAACCGCTAGACGGTGAGGGAGCCTGCAGAACAGATGTCAGCTTCACCTGAGACCATGGCCAGGGGAATCAATGTGACAATGGAACACCACTGGGCAGTACGCAGTCAGTTTGGTGTGTCCTATCCTTACTGTGGGTCATTATCCAGCACGCAGCCCAGGAGCTCCCAGCACTTCACTTCATGTGCCATGCTCCCCTGGATGCACAAAAAGGGGAAAAAGGGAACTTCTACTGTGCAGCACATGGGGCAGACTAAGTTTCCTCAGCTCAAGCTACAAGCTCTTTATTTCATCTACTGCCTTAGAACCACCCCACAATTTACCAGCTTCATTGCTGCCGAACTTCCTCACCAGTCAAACCAACCTTGGTGGTTCATTGAGTCCTGACCATTGAACGCTGCATGAAGCTGCTCAAACCGAACTATGCATGCAGTCTCCAGCCTCTTGGTCATGGAATCAGCCGTCAAATGGATCCTGATAGCCATACTGATCGGCAGCCCCTCGAACACTCGATCAAACCCATCCAGTAAGAACCAAGAATTCAGTCACAGATATTTTTTCAATTGAAGCAACTTTCAAACTGATTGTGGTGGACCTCCAAATCTGCCCTTCTTCAAGCGTTGCCCTGGGAATGCGAGCTCCTGTTTCAACCCCTGCTCAAACATGTTCCACGTCTAGAGCAGCATGACCACTGCACTAAAACTTCATCTAACCACATGAACATTACCAAAAAACCTGGTTTGATGCTGTTGAACTGCCATGAACTCCAAGAAGGTATTGTTCACTTATGACTGCACCCCTGGTCCGGTTTAGTGTCTTAGAGACTGGTTAGGTCATTAATTCCCTTTCTGCCCCCAAGACCATATCATGTTAAAAAACATTGTGGTTTTCACTTGCAATTTATTTTCATTGTATGTATTGTGCATTTGTTAGGCGCTTATACAGTAAGTTAATTCTGTTTCAAAGTGCCTACAGGACAACAGGGAGGGAACATGGGATTGAAAAAACAATGAATATAGTGGAAGATAAAGACAAACCTACTATGCCTTGTGAGTATTCAGAACGTGCAAGTGCAGCAAGAAGAGGGGATGTGGGGGGTGGGCATAAGTGCTGGAATGTCCGTGCTCGTGGGTGAGCAGCAGATGAAGTGCAAAGTAAGGTAAGTGCTATGCGGCCTGGGGCCACATTGGGTAGAAAGTGCAAACCTACAGGATTGAGGCCGGTGGGTGCTGAGGCAAGTGCTGAGAGGTAGACAGAGGCTGGGGTGATTGGGTATGGGAGGTCAAGTCCCCGAGGGATACATAAGGGCCCTGGCCACCAATCACAGCAAATGTGATATTAGCAGAGATGGGATGAAGGGAAGGAGCAGGTGAAGAGGAAAAGTCTTCAGGAGATTCTGGAATTTCAGGAAGTCCTGCTCAAGACAGAGAGGGAGCCAGCTGAAGAAAGTGATCGGCCACGGCCCTCTGTTTAGTGGAATGCTTTCCACACAGAGAGTTGGTGCCAGAGAACTGCAGAGGTCTAGAGGGAGGGTATTTAGTAAGAGAATGTTGCAGATAGCATGGTCCCAGGCCCCAGACAGCCTTGTGGATTATGCACCCCTAATTCATGACCCAGAGTGGTACATCCTTCTATCTGTACATAGTCTGTGTTCTTTCCTCAGGTGTGGGTTTTGTATAGTCTTTTTCAATTTTGTTATTTTCGCAGATGGTGTGTTTCATTAAAGTAGAGCATTTTTTATAGAAACTTGATTGGACATTCCCTTTAGTTTGGACTGTTGTATTGTTGCTATTTTGGTTTCACATTCAGAACCCTCTTGAGAGCATAGCCTCCCCTCATCCCACATGGCCACAAAAGGCGAAGGAGGTATATCTCTGAACTGTGCCTGTTTTACCTTTATGATGGGGACCACAGTTGGTTTGTAGAAGTTTGTTGGCGTTGTGGGTGCTTTAGACACCACTCACCCTTTAATCCTGCAGAGCAGAAGCTATTTTGTCACAGTGACACATGCTGAGTTGGACGTTATTCACACTGACAAGTGTTGACAAAACATAGGGAAGCTACCACAAAGTGCACATTTACTACGCATGTCCTTATCTATTAGTGACTGCCAAGACTGTGAATTGCATTCCAGAAGCCCAGCGTTAATGGTTATCCTCGTCTTTTGACTCAACAGAATTCATCCAAAATATTAGGATTATATTACTGGGGTGAAGGCAACATCTTTGAAGTTGAATGCATGGTGCACAAAGCACAGGATGGTGCCTTGATCACACTCGGCCACTGTAAGCCAATGTTAGGTTGTATCTGCATGATCTTGGTAAAAAAGTGTACAGTGTGTGCAGCCAAGCCATCATATAGAAAGGAAGCCCAGAGAAGTCCCACTCACATGGTAGAGGGAGGAGAAAATGTGGATTACTAGAGCTTTGACATGATGCTTCTGGCAAGGTACACACATGTCTTCTTTAGAACCCACAGACGAAATATGTCAGCTATGATACCTTCCTTTTAACTCAAACGATAATACTGTTGGAAATAGAAAGGGGCTTGCCTTGGTGACGTTGGGATAGGCAAGAACACTTGGAAGTTGGCCAACCTATCATGAGGAATGTGTGAATACACCATTTCAGTTTCAAATGTGCTCAGTTTCAACATGTGTGTGCCCACCATTTTTAATTTCTGTTTGAAAAAAATGTTGTTATATGTTCATTGATTCATACAAACATTGAATACATGTTTCAATGCACCATTATACATCATACAATAAATATTAATAACATGTTAATTTATGAGCTACACAAAGTTTTTAAATATGTCTAAATACAAGATTGCACTACACAATTCGCCATCAATCAAAAAAGCAAAACCAATCAATCCTACTCATTCTCATTCATCATGTCTACTCCTTAAGTAACATGTTTTAAGATTAAAATGTTTACCAAGTGTTGCAGAGTTTTTCCTCCTCCACCTCCAACACAATTGCCCTATATCTATATCAGAGTGAATGTGATCACACTTCCTACAACTTACAACCTTTTATGAGTAAATGGTTCCAAGTTACTATTTGATTTTTGTGTCAACATAGTCTGCAATTGCATAGTGAGCAGTATTCCTCTCATGTATGTAAAGCATCGTGTGACCGTCTCTGTAGAACTGCAATCGTGTGTCTATAATATGTATAGCACATTGTCTGAAAAACTGCAAAATGAAGGGTACCAATGTTCCTTCTCACAGCACTCTACCTCCTCTTCTTACACTCCACTGAACCCTTTGTAATCCATTACATGTGACAATATGATATGGTGCAGAGAAAAGAAAAGAAAACAGGACTCTCTAATCCATACAGTAGTGATTCATGAGTCTACACATTATTAAACTTGGCTGACATCTGGGGAAATCCATGATAGGTACTAGTCGGAGAACGTGAAACACCAATAAAGTTGCAAAGTAAACTTGGAGATTGGCAAGCTGCAGAAATGTTTAAGTGGGTATATCTTTAGGAATGGCAAAGTCCATAGGTCTGTCTTGCCAAATGTAGGGGGTAAGCCTTGTTTGTCCTGAGCGGGTTTACAAAAAACTCCTACCCTCTACATATACGAACTTAGACCTATTGACTTTGGAAGTGCCTGGTATTAATGGGAACAAGCAGAGTTGGCACAATCTTTGCCCTGCTTGAATTTAGTTGCAAAGTAACCAGTGAACGATACTTCATCTTTGAAGAATCCCGCATCTTGCTGCATGGCCACCGCCATGAGGAATTCAACATATGGGATCTGAAGTCACGGGTGCTGCCTGTTGGGGTGAGGTGCTGGTGAGAGACAAAGAGCACAAGACAGATAGGGAGGAATAGAGTGAGAAATGACATACACACACAATCAGAGATAGATAAAAAAAGCGGGCAGACAAAGAAAGGGTGAGACCAGAGATAGAAAGAGAGGGAGGGAGAGACAAGTACATAGAGATAGACAAAAAGATTGTTATATAGGTTGTGACTGAGTCAGCAAAGAGAAAGACATCTGTAGCGAGTGAGAGAAAGTGTTGTGGTGAACACAGAGAGAGAGGGATGGCCAATATCAGGCACACACGCAGACAGAAGCAAACTCACTGGCAGAAAGAATGAGAAACTGAGAGATTGGGGACGATAGAAGGGGTAGCAATAGCGTGAGTGTGAAGGAAAGTGATACACATGGAATGTTTATAAAGTAACACAAAAACGATTACATAATTATGCATGAAAATAAACATACTTCAAATGGACGCATGAACGTCCTCACAGGCACATTGTGAAGGATTGCCATATGGCAATGGTGTAGGAGCCCTGGCTGTTTTATTTAAATATAAAATTATGCAGTCAATGCAGCCCAGGCCCCCTTCTCCACCAACTCAATGCCAAAGGTCTAGTAAACACCTGTATCGAGCTGGATCAATATCCTGATCTGCAGCTTCTGTTGTCCAACGTCACAGAGCAGGTACATGGCACATTTGCCCTCTTGACAGCTGCAGTGAGAACCAAAGTCACTACAACACAGGGACTGCATTTCAGATATGCACCTCTGATCCAGATCCCATAATTATGAGTGTACTGATCTGGTGGCATGTTATTCTTTAAATATTAGTCATACCTGAGTTAGGGGATGGTGGATGGTATTTCTCATAATGATCACAGCAACATCCAATTGATATCACATGTGTCAGCCCTGTGAACCCAGCTCGGATCTGGAATGGTTATGTGTATTACCCCCTGCCAGGCTGACCTTGCTGCTGTCAGCAAGACTGTAGCCTTGGGGGTTGCCTCTCTTTTTTTCCTTTGTGAGGGCAGGTAACACCCTCCCCAGAGAAACAGCTACTCCACAAGAAGCTGCCCAGGGAATAGGAATCAAAGGGCACACCCATTCACAAAAGGAATAGCCTCACACCAGGTTGACCAAAAGGGCCTTTTTATTCTATCGAGAACGGTAGGTGGAGGGGTTAGTGTAGACAGAGGACAGCTGGACGAAGGTTGCACCCACTTGTTTCTCTTTGTCTCTATCTTTCCTTCATGTCCCCTCAAATTCATGTAGCACAAAGCACTTTGGGTGTGACATTAGAAGGCAAGATTGCTTTTATCCAATCAACTGTAGACTTTTGTCTTTAAAATTAGTCCCCTGCTCCTGCTCACATTCACTTTAGAAAAAACCCTAAGGAGGAAATCTTTGGACCTCTCTTGGGAGAGTTGCCTTACTTGCAGAAGTACACCACCACTGAAGTGAAGACTGTGTGTTCA
This sequence comes from Ambystoma mexicanum, assembly GCF_040938575.1. Lineage (NCBI taxonomy): Eukaryota > Metazoa > Chordata > Amphibia > Caudata > Ambystomatidae > Ambystoma > Ambystoma mexicanum. The sequence goes on along the minus strand of NC_090941.1, from coordinate 878,134,969 downwards.
AGGACAAGGTAAGCTCTGTGCCTTACCTGCCCACAGCAAGAAGACATGAATCTCTGTCTTCCAGTTGCACTGCTGCACATGTATTCATTGTTGTGAAGTACCCCATAAAGAGTGCCCCAACCCACCTTGCTTTGGGAGCCAGAGAACTAGGACTACACTTGTCCCTGAAACCCCTGAAAGGGACTCAAAATACCTGAGAGCCAAGACAGCCGGGATACATTAATTCCTGCCTTCATACGGCTGCAAGCCATGTTTCAAGCCTTTTTGACTCATCACACCATTAGGACCCTCTAGAGCTGCCTTTGGCGCTCGCCAAACTATTTGCACTCAAACTGCATGGTCAAACATGTTCATTGCTGCAAGGCACTAGCTAAACCCATTGTTGCCTGTGCTGGAACTACCCGCTGTTTGTTGCACCTGCACCTGCCACCTTCAAAACATGCTCGCCCTGCCAGCAACTTCACTGCTGATTTTCATCATCTGTTAAACCACCCTGGTGGATCATCGAGCTCCGACCATCGGACACAACATCCAACCACACAAACTGAACTGTGCATCCAGGTTCCAGCATCTTTGCCATCTACTTGACCGTCAAGCCAACCCTGGTGGCCCTCACGATCCACAGCCCCTAGAGCGCTTTATCGAACTGGCCACATAGAACAGTGCACCCAGTCACTAGTATCTTCACAGTCAAACCAACCGTTGAACTGGACCTAGTTCTTGCCACACTGCAACAAGTTCCTGTTCAATCCTTGCTCAAAATGTTTCAGCATCTAAAACAATGTAACCACCACAGTCGAACTGCTTCAGAATTTACACATATCACTCAGTAGCCCAATTCGCCATTGTTGAACTGCCAAGAATGTACTATTGACCCATAACTGCCCCCATTGCCATTTTGGGCCAGTGTGACTAGTTAGGCCCCTTATGCCCCTTTTTCATCAAGGATATATCCTTTTATGAGAACACTGTGGTCACTGAATTGCCTTTCACCCCTGTATTCTTCCCCCCAGGGTTGCATTCTCTCTTTTCTTGCATATTCCTCGTTCTTTCCACAAGGGACAGTGTTGTACATTTTCTCTATTTCGTTTTTTTGCAAGTGGTCTGTTTAATTAAAGTACATTTCTAAAAACCTTGACTGGACATTCCCTTTATTTTGGACTTTTGAACTTTCCAGTTTGAGTTTTTTACTGAATCACATTCACACCTCTCTTGTAGAGATTAGTGCAATTGTGTAACACAACAGTGGTGGCTATAAAATTGTAAGATGTTCCTTTTCCATTAAATTATACATTAATAAATATCTTATTGATACACACCACCCTGATTCCTGGTCCATTGTGCCACGGGGTGTTTGCGGAGGTTGGGTGCGAGATGGGTTGGAGGCCTACTCAAATAAAAGAACCTGAGGTTTATTAAAAATATAAAACGCTTTATTGTATGCCACATTCATTGTCGGGGA